>NW_004955446.1:10784681-10834205 GCF_000276665.1 Chinchilla lanigera | reverse complement strand
AGCGATTCCCCTGCCTCAGCCTCCTGAGTGCTGGGATTACAAGTGTGCATCACCATGCCCAGCAAGTTAATTTGTTTTATTTATTTATTTATTTATTTGGTACCAGGAATCAAACTCACGACCTTGTGCTTGCCAGGCAGGCACTTGTATCACCGAGCTATATCCCCGTGGCATCAAATTGTTTTAGAAGCAACCATCTCTATTGCCTCATTCCTACTTCAAGTGTACAGTATTTCCCAGTAAGGTGCTGCTTTTGAAGTGACTATTCTTTAAAAAGTGCTCCCTTTATGATACTCCTATCAATGCAGCCCTAAAATCTGACCTCTCTTACATTTCTCTCTGTGTTGAGTATTGTAGAAATAAGGAAATGACCAAAGTGTGACTTCATGAGTCATGGTTTACTGCCAGACAAGGAGACTTTTCCTTACATTCACAATCCTTAATAAGGGGAGAATATCATGAAGAACTCTCACAGGGAATATACTTGGTAGATGAGGTACATTAACCACTTTGTGAGTGAGCTCTAAAATCATTATAGACCAGCTGCTCAATTAGGGCAAAGTAGACCTCTGTGGAAAGTTAGGCCTAATTAAAGTTTGAGGTGTAGCTTCACATACATGGTTCTCAGGAGAAGCCTCCTTGCTCACTGCAGTGAAGATCTACAACAACACAAGGTCCCTCAGTGGTAGAGGAAGGACCAGGCTTTGGAGAACCAGGTTTGTGGCAGCCTGAGCTCTCCACAGGTACAGAAGCTGCTGCCAGAGCACAACCTACCACAGCACATGCTCACAGTCTTTGGGGAAGCAGCCAATAGAATATAGCCCTGCCACAGCATAACCACTCAAAGTGATAAGTCACTTTCTTTAGTTTATATGTATTTTGAAGACCAGTAGTTGAGATAAGTAACTTATATGTGTGGTGTCTGAAAAGGTTTGAAAGAATATTCTCAAAAGAGAGGGAGAGCACAATCCAGGTTCTCACACCTGGGATATGATAAGACATCTGCTCTTAAAACATCAAATAAAAAAAAAGTCATGTAGCTGACTTGTAAATGTTTGCAATTGCTTTAAAGCTACATAAGAGTAGGCCTCAGCCTTCCCTTCCTACTCTATCTACCTTTCATGACTGATGAGTTGTTCAGATCACTTCTGTGGCTACACCACTTCTATAAATACAGAATATTCTGTCATATGAAAACACCCTTGCTTGGCATTCAAGACTGAGATATAGTTGTTGCAAGTACAATGTAAGACATGAATGGATGGGGGCTGAATTTTACAGAGAATGTAAGTGTGATGTATAGTATGATTTCCCAATGGTATAAGGGAAATCAAGGACATGTATAATGTGGTTTTTTCATAGTAAGACACATCAAATCTCTAGTGGCCTGAGTTTGAAAATAATAATAGAGAGTGAAGAATGAAGTCAGAGAAGAAATGCAAAGCTGGGAAGTTAATCCCTTGACCTCTTTGAAAACCTGAGGTCCCTCCCCACTCATATTAATATACAGTAGTTATTGGGCTCCAATTTACCTTTCCAATCTGATTCTACATTATTGTTTTTTACAAACTAGGATGAACTTTACTTTCTGCATTATCTCTGCATAGAAGACTCAAGTTATGTCCATCTTATCTTTGATACTTGAAATCGATCCATTGCAACCATTTATGAAACACCTGCTGGCCACAAACACCAGCCCCTCCAAAACCCAGACACAGCATGAAACTGACAATGTGCTCCTCAGTCATTCCTTCCATTCCTTGTCACTATTCCTAAAATTAACTCCTAAGTTCTCTGAAGTTGTATACAAATGTATTTATACATTTACTTGTGCCTCGATTCCTACTTTATGCTGTGATTACTAAAGTGCAGTCTTATTTATCCTCTTAATAAATGGGATGCTTTTTGAAGTGCTTTTTTCTGTATTCCCATAACTTCTAGAATGAGGACCTGAACCACAGTAATAAGTAATTGTGAAGGACCATGCTTTAATCCTTACAGAAGACAAGATGCTCTGTCTTTCACTATTTTTACTAATACAACCACTTGACTTTTTTCTTAATGGCACACTACTAGCTAAAGTAAGTTTAAAATCAACAAATCCTTACCTGTTTTTCAACAACTTTTTCTATTCTAGGTCTTCTTCCATTTCCATTTATGAGACTAGTCTTTACAGTTTCTACGTAGACTTATAAATCCATGTCACATTTTATATTTTGAGAGTCTCTCATGTGGTCTGTGGGGTTTTTGGTCTTTTTATGGGATGGTTTGAAGGAGTAGCCTCCCAAAGACCCATGTGAAAAGGCTTAGTCGTTAGATGATGGAGTCCGTGAGAGATGGGGCCTAGTGGGAAATCCATGGGTCACTGGAAGCATGCCTCTGAAGGAGATGGTGGGATTCCAGCCCTTTCTCTTTCTCTTTGCTTTCTGGATTGTGATGTAAACAGTTTTGCTCCACCGCACACTCTATCATGATGTGCTGCCTTGCCATTGCCCCCAAATACTGGGGTTAATCCATCATAGACTACAACCTCCAGAACTGTGAGCCAATATAATCCTTTTCTAAGTTGATTATCTGCAGTATTTCATTACAGTGACAGAAATCTGCCTAACCAATCACCCCACCTATAATCTGTCCCTCCAGCTTTCAGCCATGTGCCTGATAAACATCCCTTCTAGGTCTTTATCAAGGTATCTAATAGAATAGGAACAATTCATAAATCTTGCATAAAACTACCAAAATCTCTCCAAGCCAATATGGGTTGATTAATTAGAGATGTTTGGCCATTGTTATTAAATTAGCTAGGAATCTAATCCAAATAATTGTATTACTTTCCATATTGCATTTCCTGGACTTATCCACAGGAAATCATGACTGTCTTTATCAGGTATCTCATTAAACCAAAAAATAACTATCTCTATTATTTTTCTCCTCTACAAGAAAATGAGGCTAGCTGGACATGCCTTGTTCTTGATGAACCTAAACTGGTGCCTACTGCCAAATAAAAGGATTCTAATTTGTTGAGCAATATCTAACACTCCCAGGACTTGCAATACTTCCTGGCTCTCCCTGTACTAAAAGGAAGGTGTTACTCTTGCAGGAGTAAAACAACTTGGTGACTAACTTCCAGAGGTGATTGACAATAAAGGTTCTGTCCCTAACAGCATGCGTGGAAAGTAAATCAAGCTGACATTACTCATCCTCCAAGACTGCCCATTGATGACAAAGGCCAGCAGAGAGACAGAGCCTCACTCTTATTGTTTCCCTGCACTCTTACACACACGCAATCCATAGAGTTCCACAAGACTATCTTTTACGTAACCTATTGATACTCTCCCAGTTAGCTGTTCCTTTCGCCTCCCAACAGCTCAGAAAACCTCTATTATCACTTGTATAAGGATGTTTCTCAAATACAAGTTTTTCTAGCATAGTCTTTGATGATATTTTCCTCTCCCAGAGATTATTTTGGAATATAATATTCAATGTATACTTGAACTTGGGCTTTGTTTCTTGCTTGATCAAACAATCCACTAGTTTTTTTAAAAGAAAACTTTAAAATTTCAATTTATACATAAGTTTTATGTATTCAGGTTAGAAGACAATTTCTGAAAACATCTTTCAATAGATTTGAGTTTTTTATTTCCTGCATCTCAGCTTTATGTTGAGGCAGAGTTCAGATGTTTGTTAATTCATTTGTGTAAATTAGAAGAATATTTTTATTCAGGTCATTACTGTAAATTCCAATAAATTCTTAGAGACTCTAGATTGAATTGGATTCTGTCTTTGTTATCTGTGATTTCTGCAAGAAAATATAAAGCAAAATAATTCCATTTAATAGTAGTTTTTTTGCATGAAAAGAGTAGAACAAAAATAAAGATTGTAAATAAAATTGTGTTTACAATTAGATGATTTTTCCAAAAGCATAAATAAAGACAAAAATGTATAATAAGTATTATGAAATAGGAAGAAAATGTTCAAATGGGAAGGGGAACAAGAGAGAGAGGAGTGGGGAAGGAGAGAGGGGAAAAGCAAAAAATAATTAAATTGTTTCAGACAATAATTTAAGAAATACAACAAGATGATTTCCAGTATAAAATGACATTTAACTACTGGACCCTGACATATCGTTTTTCAACTTCAAATAGAAGTACTTAGGAAGCACTAAAAGGATAAACAGCAAAATCAAAATAAAGATGGACAACTTGGGTTGGGGATGTAGCTCAGTGGCACAGTGCCTGCCTGGCAAGCACAAGGTCCTGAGTTCAATTCCCAGTACCAAAAAAAAAAAAAAAAAAAAAAAAGGTGGACAACTTAACAGGCAGAACCAAAGGAGAGTGTATCACTACGTATAGGTCAGACAAAAGCTGTTTAAAGTATTTAGTCAATCGCTGCTCCTTCTTATGGCACTAGGGGAAGGGCTAAACCCATAGGCAAGAAGAGTACTAGGAAAGTTCTTCATCTTGGCCTGCTTGAAAAAATAAGATTGTAGCCATGGCAAACCACAGATAGCTAACATTCCCACATAGGGGAACTGTGTTTGGAGGGAACTGAAGTATTATTTTTCTCCGAGCCCTTCCTTCCTTTTCTTAAAACATTTAGATCACACCTATTATTATGTTATCCTTCTTTTACTCTTTAAAATAAAAAAAAACCAACATTTAGATCACATTACAAAAGCTAGTCAGGACCTGGGGTAAAATTGGAGTCATTTTAGTCCTTGAAGTAAGCCTTATAGAGACCACAGGGCAGAGAGAGCACTGACAGTAGTGGGATCTGGCAATTTCAGTGTTTAACAGATCCCACTGATCAGAAAGTGATGGAGACAACAGGAGCAGAAACCACTCTGTTGAGCTAGAAAATTTCAGTAGGTGAAAACCCACACAAGATTAGGAATTGGGTGAGAAGCTGCACATCTGCCTGCTGTCTAGCTACAGCTCTGAGGAGGAAACTCAAACAAGCCCAAAGTGCACTCCTGTGCTGGTAAACTGATTTTGGCTATAAAAAAGACCTATTGTGTAATATTTTCCAACTTCCATGGTGTAAATACTATCACCGTGATGGAGATCAGTTATTACTATCACTGAACCAGACGGTGGGATGAGATAAGTGCACAGACTCTGATTTGGTATAAGCTAGATCCACCTTAGTCCCTGCAAAATACTAAATGTGGATTAATTTCTTTTCATTCTAGAATGAATAAAGAGCCATTTAAAAAATGCCTCAGGAATAAGAAAGGACAATAATGATAGCTAGCAGGGATTGGGTACATATAATTCTAAGCACTTTATAAGCAATATCTCATTTAATCCTGTCAATGCTATGAAATAGCTGATGGTACCAACATTTTACGGCCATTGTCTGAAGTTTAGAAAGGTAAAGTAACTTGCTCTGCGCTTGTATGCAGATAATAAAGTGGCGGATTTGGTCTTTGGACTGTTGAACTCCAAAACCCATTTAAACCTCTATGCTAAGCACAAAGTAAACCTGCAATAAATGTGCTTGTTTCTTAATTTGTAATAAATCAGTCATCTTATAAATTGTTGTAATTTTTTGTTGTGTTTTTTTTTAATCTTTTGTACTCATGAGAGACCTATGTTTAAGATCTTTTGATTGCTTTTCACTAACTTGGAATGACAGAGGCCTGTGAGGGGTGTGTATGCATGCATGTGCAGGTGCAAACGGGTGCGTTGGAAAATATTTACAGAATGGGGGACCGGGTCCTTGAATTTCTTTCCAGTCATGATACAATGGATAGAGATCAGTGGCTGAGACTGATACTTCCAAATAAAAACAGCCTCTCAACTATCAAACTTTTGGTGTTCTAAATTCATGCTAGAGTCTTCCTCTTTGGTATTTGTCACCAACCCGATTGCTTTAATATCCACATGGATAAATCATCCAACACTTGCTTCATGGTGGCTTGATACACAATGACCCTTATTCTACACCAACTATCTCCTCCCTGGGCACACCTAGAGAACTTTGTACATCTACGTGTTCCACCTCTGATATACTGAATTGCAGAAAATTAACTGCAACTACAACTTTCTAGCTCTCTCACATCTTACTCTTGCATTTGGCCTTTGATCTAGCCAAGGGTTCTCTGTCCAACTAGGGCTACCCCTGTGTTTCCCTCTTTCATGCCCTTTCTGTTTCTCTACTTTCTTTACTCAGCCTAGACTCCTAAAGATAGCAGTCCAATCCTGGTTGTCAGTGACCTCACTAACTTTGTTCCTCTGCCTCCCTATCCTCAGGCTTTACCTATCAGTCCTCTTAGCCCCTGCACCACAGAGAAGTCAGTAATATACCCAGGTTCTCCAGTTTCACTTGTTCTTCCTTACAGTCCCAATGTCCTTTTAGACCAGAGGCAATAGACCTAGAAAACAAAAACAGCCAGGCATGGTGGCACATGCCTATAATCCCAGCACTCAGGAGGCCAAGGCAGGAGGATCATTGTGAGTTTGAGGTCAGCCTGGGCTACAAGGTGAGTTCAAGACCAGCCTGAACTGCATAGGGAGACCATCTCAAAAAGACAAAACAAAACAAAAAAGACCATGTCCTAATACTTTTGATGTAGGCTTAATTGAAACTGTGATTGTACCAGATGTGCCATATATTTCAACAACCGGAACCTAGGGGGATGAGATATTGGCACAGGCATTTTACATTTTCCACACAGTGAGCTGGCCATTGCAGCTTGTTCTAGAGATAAGGATCAAAGATGGACACTATTAACCAAGCAGGTATCTTCAACACTAAAAATATAAACATTATCCAGATGGGGTTGAAATTCCCTTCTTGACAGATTTATGTTTCTTTTTTTTTTAATTTTTTTTTTTGTTTGTTTGTTTGTTTTTGTTTTTCTCTGGTACTGGGAATCGAACTCACGACCTTGCGTTTGCCAGGCAGGCGCTGTGCTGCTGAGCTAAATCCCCAGCCCCCAGATTTATGTTTCTTATCCTCATGAGATTGATTCTGCCTCAGGTGCATTTAAAGAGTTTCTCAACTACATTTTGATTTTTTACTACAATGGTTAATTGTTTATTTTATTTATTTATTTATTTATTTATTTATTTATTTTGGTTTTTTGGTTTTTCTCCGGTACCGGGAACCGAACTCACGACCTTGCGCTTGTCAGGCAGGCGCTTTTGCCGCTGAGCTAAATCCCAGCCCCAATGGTTAATTGTTTATAACACTTTGTTTTGAGGCAATGGTGTTTTACTTGTTTGTTTTGAGAAATTTTATTGCCCTATTGTTTGTTACAGGAGGTTCAGTTTGAATTTCTTCCTCAACATCGTAATTTATCCTTTTGTAATTAGTCCAGTAAGCATAAAAGAATTGTGGGGTTCTGATGGAACTGGGAAAAACATATGTGTTTTCTGCCTTTCCTGGGCTGAGAACAATACAAAAGTGAATGAATGGAGCAATAACCCCATGTATCCATCACCAAGAAGTTACCACATTTGTTGCAGAAACTCAAAAATACAGCACAGAAGTTTAGCTGTATATTTTACAATGCAAAATTAGTCCTCTGAGCAGATACCCTGAGGCCTAAAGGTCCTGTGGCTCTGGCATTTACTCCCACGGAGACAGCGTTCTCTCCAAAGGCACACAACTTATGGTGACTATCTCTATTGCTATTTTAACTTTTCTTTACTTCTCTGCTTCATTGGTTATGTGTCTGGATTTTTAAAATTTTACATAATAGTACATATACACTCTACTTCATCAAACACTACAGTTTGATGAAGAAATCATTTTTTACTTTTTTTAGGTTTTCAAGCTCTTCTCGTCTCTAAGATAACTAGTTTTCCTTAACAATGACAGATTGGTCTATGTCACTGGATGTTTTTCTTCGTATTCACACAGTTATGTACAAAAATACACAGTATTTCGTCAGTTCTTAATCCCTTTCTCTCTTCTTAAACCTCAGCCTTGTTTTGTGACGCTGGAGTTGTTCTGCAAACCACAACTCCCTAGCTTTCTGACTTCCTGTTAGGACCCCTGTTGGTTTCCGGTTTGCTAACGGATCTCATGAGTACCACGGAAGCAAAACTTCTCTGCTCCTGAGCCTGCACCCGCTTCCCCTCACAGTACCCGAGTGTCTCTCGCAGTTCTTGGCCAGATTTCTTACACCCTCTCAGACATGTCAGCATCATTCACCTTCCCAGAGGTCAAGGTGTCAGGCCTGGGGACGGACTCTAACACTTGCTAAGCAGAATCCTCTTGTCAGAAGCCGACATACTTTCTCTATTCACACAATTAACAGAATAAATTTCTCTATTCTGACAAGAGCCAGCACAGACATAGATATGTTGGAATTTCTTCCTTTAATCACTTATCTATGTATTTGTTTACTCACCATAAGTAGAATAATACCATGCCCATTGTTCTGCAACTTACTTTTCTTGCTTTGTGTTTCACACACACCTTTCCAGACTGATACATATAGTTGTACCTAATTTTTCTCAGTGGTTACATAATATTCCATTCTATGGACATACTATAATTCATTCAAATCATTTTTCTATTGATGGAATATAAGCCAATACTTAATTTGTGCTATTACAAAAAAATGCTACATCAGAATCTTTGTTCATGCATCCTTTCATTCCAATAACATTGTTTCTCTAAAAAATATAACTGAAGAGGAAATTGCTCTGTCAAAGAACATTTATATTTTTCTGTATCACAGGTAATGAATTTTTATGCCCCTCTGTTTATGACACAATATCATTATCAGTTCATGCAAGGCCCTTCTTTTTGTTTTACAGTTCCCATTTTATTGGCATTTCCAACATGCTTTCTTATATCTAAGAAAGTACCTATCCTAGTGTAAATATGTCTTTTTAATCCTTTGTGCATAGGAACATTTTTTATCTTTCCTTGAAGATCAATGTGACAACTTTGCTGTTATGTTCTCAGAAGTGCAACTGCTGGCTATACCTTAAGTATAAACATATTTAATTAACAAAGGAGGGAGGACTTTCCCAGCTTACACAGCAGTATTTGGGATTTATCATTTCCCCAAATCCTCTCTGACACAAGGCATTGTTATACTCTTTTTTGCCCTTGTGAGGCTGCATTCATCTACTTGTTAACAACTCAGGTTTTGCTTAGTAGATGTTCTGACTGTTATTTTTTCCCCATTGATTTTCAAAGTCTCTTATAGTCAAAGTCTAGTATATTCTAAGCAGTACTGTAATTTCTTTTCATTTCCACCCATGAAATAGTTCAGTACTATATTAGTTCACTTTTTGTTACAACAATAAAATACTAGAAATAGATTACTTTTTTATGAAGTCAAAGGGCCATATGTGTCAATGATCTCACTCTGTTTTCAGATGACACAAGGCAAGAGTCAGGGAGTCCACTTATGTATATCCTAGTATGGCTCTCTCCCACCAAAAGTCAACCTGTGGGCTCCATACAGCTGACTTTATCTAATCCTACTCATCTCTCAAAGGCTCTGCCTTTTAAAACCATAGATTAAGTTTCCACTCTCTTAATACTTCCTAATGGGATTAAATTGCAACATATGAACCCTGGGGGGACATAAACTACATCCAAACCATAACAAACTCCCAGGCACTTTATATTATTATTGCTGTTCTAAAGTGCATCATACCATGTGGAGACACTGTTTTCTGTGAATCTTGTATCTGATGATCTCATTGATTCTTTGTAGTTTTCTCTGTAAATGATAATATTACCCACAAGTCATGAAAAGTGTATCACTTTCAAACCTTCCACCTCTGGCCTATATTAATACTTTCAAAGTGCATTTATTCATTTGTTTCTAACCATAAGTAGGTGTTCAATTTTATAAAAAGTTTTCTATGTTCTACCAAGAAATTGGTAGGATTTTTCTCCTTTAGAATATAAATTGAGTAAATTCATGGAAAAATTATTTGATATGAAACTATCTTGCATCTCTGGGCTTAACTTTTATTTACGATTACATCTGTGAGAGAATGTAGGCAGAAATCTTAAAGATATAGGTATAGGCACAGACTTCATGAACAGAATCCAGACCATAAGGGAAATAGGACAAAGAATCAACAACTGGGATCTCATCTTATTAAAAACATTTTTGCACAGGACAAGAAATCACCAACAAAGTGAAAAGACAACCCACAGAGTACGAAAAATTATATCCAGTTGCCCCACAGACAAAAGATTTATCTAGAACATATAAAGAATTGAAAACAACAAGACCTCCCCCAATCCATAAATGGGCATCTGAGATGAATGCACACTTCTCAGATGAAGAAATACAAATGGCAAATAAATACATGAAAAAATGTTCAACATCATTGGTCATGTGAGAGATGCAAATAAAAACAACTATGAGATTCCATCTCATCCCAGAAAGAATGGCTATGGTCAAGAAATCAACTAATAAATGCTGGAGGGGCGGTGGGGGAAAAGGAACCCTTCTCCACTGTTGATGGGAATGTGGACTGGTACAACCACTATGGAAATCAGTGTGGAGATACCTCAAAAAACTAAAGCTAGAGGTCTCACTTGACCTGGCTATTCCCCTTCTGGGTATGTTCCCAGAAGAATTAAAAACATCACACCACAGCGATGTATGTGCATCAATGTTTACAGCAGCACAATTTGTCATAGCTAAATCTTGGAAACAACCCAAATGCCCATCAACTGAGGAATGGATAAAAAAGGTGTTTTTTTTAATATAATGGAGTACTACTCAGCCATAAATAAGGAAAAGTGGAGTCTTTTATAGGTAAATGGGTGCAACTTGAGACAATACTCATAAGTGAAATAAATCAGATCCATATGTGTAAACATCACATTGTCTCACTAGTGTGAGAAATGGACACATAAGTAAGATCTGAAATGTACAATAGATAATGTGAATTGGGAAGAAACTGTTGAAAAGAAAAGACAAACTGTGACAGGGGAAAGGGGAAAGGAAGAAAGGGAAAAAGGAAAAAATATACGTATACACAAGACAGCTATGATAGTTATACAGCTAGTTACCCTTAGTTCATTGAAAAGAAAGGTTTGTGTTAGTATTGTTTGAACAAGATATGTCTTCCACTCTGAATAACTTCTACAAAGACAACAATATGCAATGTATCAACTTGTAACTGTCCTACTAAGCTGTTTTGAAATTCAGTTTCATTGTTTATCTTTTTTTCTCTTTAAAATAAAAAGTATTACATCTGTGTTCATAAATTATGTTATCTTTTTCAGTGATCAATTGGCCTAGTTTTCCCAGAAACTTCCATCCCAGCTGTAAAAGTCCCACATCCCAGAAAACCCTTCAGTCCAGATGGGATAGTCCCCCTACCTAGTATTACTTTTTCGTATACTGTTTGTGGTAGGCAGAATTAATGTTCCCCTAAAGCTGTAGTCCCTGGAACCTGGGAATACATTGTTTTACATGGCAAGAGGAGATTAAGGCTGTAGATGAAACCATGTTTGCTCATCAGCTGATCCTTATTTAGGGAGACTTTTCCAGATTATTCGCATGGGCTCCATGTAATCACAGATCTTAAATATGAAAGAGGGGGGCAGAAGAGTCAATGCCTCCCTAATGAGAAACATTCCACCAACTATTACTGGCTACGAAGATGTTAAGGTACAATGCAGTGCAATTCGCTTCTAGGTGCTGGAAAAGATAAGAAAGCTGATTTTCCTCTAGAGCCCTCAGAAGAAATACAGCACTGCCAGGAGCTGCACAGCTGAGGCTGGAAGATCACCCTGAGTTCAAGGCTAACCTAGGCTACACAGTGAGTTCAAGGTCACACTGGACTACCTAGTGAGATTGTCTCAAAAAGCCAAAACAACACCAACGAGGGAATACAACCCTGCAGATGACTTTACTAGCAATGCCCATTTCAGACTTCTGTGCTGTGGTGGATTGACAGCTGGTGGTCAACTTGTGACACCCAGCTGAACTGAACCAGTGTGGTGCTGGGTGTGGAAGGTCCACCCGAGGATTGTTCCAGCAGCATAAGAGGCAGACCTGGAGAAGAAGAAGAGAGACTGTTGGGAGCCGGTAGAAGCTGCTGGGAAGCTGTTAGAGAGCTGCGGTTCTCTTGGGCTGTTCTGCTGGAAGACCTTGCAATGCTGGCTTTCCTCATCGGAGGAACTCAGGCTTTCTCATCAGAGGAGGAGCGCAGGACCTCATTGTCGCTGGGAATGGCTTTGGTTCACTTTGGGGGAGATCTAGTCCTCACTTTGAGCATCACTTCCTGGCTCTGAAGATGGTGCACTGCTTAGTCTCCTGGAAAAGCTTGTCACCTTGGCTTTTCTGATGGGAATTTGGCTGTTCTGATCATCGGAGAAGCTTGACACCTCACTACTGCTGAGGATGGCTGTGGTAATTTTCAGGGGGAGCTCTGGTTCTTACTTTGGGCATCACTTCCTGGCTCCAGTTCAGATCCCTCAGCCTGCTAGCACAGATCCTTCATCCCTCTGGCACAGACTTTCTAGCTTCCCAGTGCAGATCTGTGAAACAGGTCTGCATGAGACATTGTCCTGGGCTCTAGTCCTCCAGTTGGACTTGTGGGAGGCATTGTTATGAGCTCTGGGTCTTCAGCTGGACTCATGCAGGATGTTACCATGGGATCCCGGCCCTCAGCTGGGTTCTTTGGTCTTTAGTGTGTGGACAGATTTCTTGCACTCTCTTTTGTATATGATCCTTTGAGTGACTTATAAATAATCTTATAAAATATGGGTCCTGTATTATATTTTTCTCCTTGTAAAACCCCAACTACTACATGTGCCTAGCAATGCCCATTTCAGACTTCTGTGCATCAAACTCAGATTAAACTAGAGTTGTACTGTTTGATTCCACTAGGTTTATGGTATTGTAATTGGTTACAGCAAAGAGAGAAAACGAATGCATTGTTCTTACTTAGCTTAGACATTAATCTTACACAGTGTTTATCTCAGAAAACAAGTAACCTCCCACCTACCTCATCCCTCTATGTAAATTTTTTTTAATGTTGGGCATAGAAGTGCACCCCTGTATCCAAGAAGCCAAGATGAGCCCAGAAGTTTAGGGCCAGCCTGGGCAATATAGTAAGACCTCCTCTTTAAAAACTAAAAATTAGTTTCTAACCTAACTGGATGAAACAGTGACTGTCTATTTCTTGATATAATTAACAGTACTATTGAAACCATAAGAATTGGTTGGGCTTGGGACTTTTCTGGAAGGGAATGAAATGGAAGACATTTCTGAAATTTCAGTCTTATTGTTGGTTATTGGTATACTAAAGTTTATATTTTTTCCATGCAATTAATCTTTTCTCTAGACTGATAGTAGATTATGCCAATACCATTTATAATGTATAAGGTTCGTTTCCTACTTAAATGTAATCTAATAGTATCCTACATAGATACTTTCTCTACTCATTATACCTATTTCTCTGTCTCTAGGCCAATTCTTTTTTCTTTTGATCAGACATACTGTAAAATAAATTTTACTATCTGTTAGGACTAGTTTTCCCCCAGTCTTTTATCTAAAATTTTCCCAATTATTCTGGCATGTTATTCCATATAGAGTTTTCAATTCTTTAATTAATATGATTTCTCTTAGCTTGAACATAATTCTAAGAAGTCCATTATATGAAGTTCATACATTAACTAAAGATTGGTATTGTTATAATAGTGACTTTTCTAATCAATATTAAGGTGTGCCTCATACTCATTCTACATTTATGTCTTGTCTTTAGAGTTTCTGCTTTGTAAAATTGTCTTTATTTCATTTGTCCCCCTGCATTTTATAACATTGGTCTGTATTGTGAATATTTTTTTCCCTTTCACATTGCAGTTGATTACTCATAGTATAAAGGTAATAAGAGCTTTCTATACACTTCTCTTATATTCAGCTCCTACTAATCTCTCCTTAGCTTTAGTAGCTTTGGAATTGCATTACACAGTATTTTCTGGAGATATAATCATATCATCTTCAAGTTCCATCTCTTCTTTTTTAACATTTATTTTGACATTACTTATTTTACTTTATTGTCCTACCCTTTCAGTTAAAACTTTCAAAACCATGCTGAATAATAGTTGTGCTTGCAAGTATCCCTAGTCTGTTTCTGACTTTTTTACTTGTAAATCATTTCAATGTTTCCATTGTTCTCTGAGGATGAGTTCTTCTCATTCTTATTTCATTTAGAGATTTTTTTACAGGGTGGGGAGTGTTGAATTCTATAAAATGCTCCCTTATCTTTCTTTAGTTGTATCTTTTAAAAATTTCTTATTTTGTTATACAAAAATTATATTAACAATTTCTAAATTTTAATCAATTTTAGTATTTGAAACTTATATTTGTTATGGGTTTTAAGTTTTAAATTTCTATTTTATATTATTTTGTAGACATAGAGACATATATATATAAATGCATAAAAATGATCATGTTGCACACACTTTTCTGTAGTGAATTTTTTTTCTGTAGTGAATTTTTCATGAGTTTATCACTTTCGTCTTTTTGCTTAGGGTTTTTTCTTTCTTTCCTCCCCTTCACCTATCATTCATACCTTCCCTTACTCCCTGGTAATTCCTGTGTGTGTGTGTGTGTGTGTGTGTGTGTGTGTGTGCGTGTGCATATATGTTTGTGTGTGTGTTTGGTGCTGTGGATTGAAACCTGGGCCTCTGCACGCTAAGCATGTGCTCTACCACTGAGATATATCTCCAGCCATAGCAATTGTTTTTATTTAATGACCACATTCATCATAGAAAATTTGTATCTGTACATGACAAAACTTATTTTTTTACAATTCCTCTACCCTCCCTTCAACCCAACTTTCTCTCTCCATTTACAAAGCTTGGTTTCCATTTTTTCCTTTTTTCTCATGTTTTTACTTTTTCCTTCTTTCCTTTCCTCCTCCCTCCTTCCTCATTCCCCTCCCCAGTTGAACATTTTCTAGCTATTTCACAATACCCATTATACATTTTGGTCCTTATTTACACTTTCAGTTTCTCACACCAGAGAAATGATTTGGTAGTCACACATGTGTATCTGATTTATTTCACTTACGAGAATGGACTGAAGGCATATCCATTTACACAGAAATGTCTCAAACCTGTCCTTCTTCATGGCTGAGTAGTAATCCATTGTATAAAAAATACATATTCTTTATCCATTCCCCACTTGATGGGCATATGGACTGTTTTGAAGATCTGGCTACTATACTCATGTCACTCTAGGCATAGATGTGCATATATTGCTGTGGTATGATGTTCTCAATTCTTTCAGGAAGATATCAAGAAGGGGAATAACTGGGTTGAGTGCAACCTCTAGTTTTAGTTTTCTGAAGAATCTCCACACTGATTTCCACAGTGGTTGCCCCAGTCTACACTCCCACGAACAATGGAGTAGGGTCCCTTTTCCCCCACAGCTCCCCAGCATTTGTTATTGGTTGACTTCATGAGGGTAAGCCATTCTTTCTGGGGTGAGCTAGAATCGCAGCACTGTTTTAATTGACATTTTGTGAATGATCAATGATGTTGAACATTTTAAAATATATTTATGTATCATTTCTATTTCTTCATCTGAGAAGTGTCTATTCATTTCAGATGCCAATTTATGGACTAGGTCTTTCAATTTGGGGGTTCTGAGTGTTTTGAGTTCTTTACATATTTTAGGTGTTAGTCTTTTCTCTGAAGAAGAGCCAGCAAAAATTTTTTCCTATACACTGTGTTGTATCTTCACTTTAGTTTTCCTGGCTGTTCAGAATGTTTTCAACATGATGAGATCCCAGCTGTTGATTCTTCATGATAGTTCCTATGTGACCAGGCTTTTGTTCATAAAGACTTTGCCTTCATCAATATCTTCAAGAGTTTTACCTATTCTGCCTTCCAGCAGATTTAATGTTTCTGTTTTAGTATTTAGATCTTTGATCCATTTCAATTTTAGTTTAGTGCATGGCAAAAGATATGTGTCTAGTTTTAATCTTTGGGATGTGCAAAGCCAGTTTTTCCAGCACTGTTTATTAAAGAGGTTATCTTTCTTCCAGTGAATGTATTTGGCTCCTTTGTCAATGATAAGGTGGCTGAATATGTCTGGAGTTGCTTCCGCATCTTCTAATCTGTTCCATTGAGCCTCAGTGTTTTTTGTTTTTGTTTTTGTTTTTGTTTTTTTTGCCAGTATCATACTGTTTCATCACAGTAACTTTATAGTATAATTTCTTTTTTTTTAAAACTGCAGATGGTGTACTTTTAATTTTAAACAGAATAATAAAAAAGAACAGTAGCAAAATACCAACAAAATAGACAAAAACAAAACAAAGCAAAAATAATACAAATGATACAGGTTTCAGAACACAATGATAGGAATTAACAGTGGTGTTATATTACATATTGTTATCTTCAACGAAGCTGCTCAGATTACCAGATGTAAGAATGCAAGATTGATCAAACCATTAAAGAAAATAAAAAATAAAAACAAAACAAAACAGAGTTTCACTAGACAAGATAGTAGGAATTCACCAGTGGTTGTTATATTGCGTATTGTTGTCTTCAAATTAGTTGTTCAGATTACCAGATATAAGCATGCGAAATTGGTCAAAAAGAAAAAAAATTAGGCACTAACTGTTCCTTTCAAGATAAATGGATGCAGCTAGAGACCATACTCATAAGTGAAATAAATCAGAACCACATGTGTAAACATTGTATTGTCTCCCTAGTGTAAGAACTTGAAAGAGTAAATAAAATCCAAAATGTGCAATAGATATGAAAGGGAAAGAAATTGCTCAAAGGAAGGAGCAACTGGGATGAGGGAAAGAAGAAAAAAGAAAGAAGAAAGGGAAATATAGATATAGATATAGATACAGATATAGATATAGATATGGATAGCTTGGATAACTGTACTATTAATAGCTAATGGTTTATAATTCAATTTTGGGGTTGTGATGTCCCCTGCCTTGTCTTTGTTGCCCAGAATTGCCTTTGTTATTCTAGGTCTCTTCAGGTTCCAAATGAATTTTAGGATTGTTTTCTCTAATTCTGTGAGATATGCTGTTGAAATTTTTATCAGAACAGCATTAAATCTATGTAACAATTTTGGAAGTACAAGCCATAGTAATTGTTTTCAACATACAAGTATTTATATTTCTTCATGTTCATCTAATAGTGTATACTATTATAATTATATAAGGGACTGGGGATTTAGCTCAATGGCACAGCGCCTGCCTGGCAAGCGCGATGTTGTGAGTTCAATTCCCAGTACCAGAAAAGAACCAAAAAAAAAATATATATATATATAATTATATACATATATAAGCATGTGCATATGTAGAGTTTTTCATTGTTTTACAGAGGAATGCCTTTCTTTGTTTCTTATAGTACTGCTTAAGCTAGGTAAGAGCTCCACCACTCACCTGCATCCTAAGTCCTTCTTACTTTTTCTTTTGACAACTTTTTTTTTTTTTTTTTTCTGGTACCGGGAATCGAACTCATGATCCCGCGCTAGCCAGGCAGGCGCTGTGCCGCTGAGCTAAATCCCCAGCCCCCTTACTTTTTATTTTGAGACAAGGTCTTGCTAAGTTGTCCAGACAGGCCTTAAACTTTCAATCGTCCTGCCTCAGCACCTTGGGTAACTAGGATTACAGAGGTGCACCACCATGCTTGGCTCTCTGTATGTTGATATTTTTACACAGTATCACCTTAAGGTAATTCCAAGAAATTAGTTAAATAGTTCTGCTTTATTTGTTTTAAAGCCACTTAATATTCTATAGTAGATGTGGCGTAATAGATTCATCAGTCTTACCAGTAATTTACTTACCTCTTTATTTCCAGTTGTTTTGTACTATGACAAACAAAGCCATGTGAAACATTTAGATCAGATGTTTTACACTTGGTTAGTATGATGTAGATAGAACAGGTACCCAAATGTGGGCCTGAGGGCAAAGGTAGATGATAGGTAGGTAGACAGATGTTAGCAGATTGTTTTCCAAAAATGTTTCCCCAACAATTAGTGAAATACTTTCCAGTATCTCCACCAGCAATAGTCATTATTACTCTTTTTAATATTTTGCTAGAGGAGTGAAAAGCAGCATCTCAGTGCACTTTGCATTTTACTGACTACCAATAAGTCAAAACACTTTATATTTGGCTATTTGGATTTATACTGTTCTGTAAACACATTTCAGAATCTGTTACTTTCCTGTTAACATCTTTATCTTATTTATCTATAGTATATTTTGTATTTAAGGTTTTTTTATTTTTATCTAGTCAAATAAGTTTACCTTTTTCTTCTTTCCTGCTGTTTCTTCTTGGTTTCTAGTCTTGGCTAAGGTCTACATTCATAGATGGTTTGTGTAGGCTCCTACATTTTCTTGTGTGATTTTTCTCCTTTACTGTTTATAATTATGCCCTTGATCCAAACAGCATTCATTTTTGTTTGTTTATTTGTTTGTTTTTTTCTCTTTTTTTTGAGATAGGGTGTCGCTCTATAGTTCAAGCTGGTCTTGAACTCACAGCAATCCTCCTGCCTCAGCCTTCCCAGTGCTGGTATTACAGGTGTGAGCCACCAGGACTGGCTAGCACTTATTTTTAACATTATAAGTTACATGATTAATTTTAATTTCCCCCAATTGCACCAATACTTTTTATTAAACAATTCATTCCTTTCATATCAGATGGCTTGTGCAGGTGCCTACATTTTCTTGTGTGATTTTTCTCCTTTATTGTTTATAATTATACCCTTGATCCAAATAGCATTTATTTTTGTTTGTTTACTTGTTTGCTTTCATATCAAATTGAAATATTATAAAAATGTTCAATTTTGCTGGTCATTTGAGAAATGCATATTAAAATAACCCTGAGATTCCACCTCACTGCAAAAAGAATGGTTATTATCAAGAAATCAACCAATAACAAGTTCTGGCAGGGCTATAGGGAAAGAGGAGCCCTTCTCTACCATTGGTGGGAGTGTAGACTCGAGGAACCACTGTGGAGATAAGCATAGAGAGTCCTCAAAAAACTAAAACTAGAGGTTTCATTTGATTCACCCATTCCCCTTCTTGATATCATCCACAAAGAATTAAAAGCATCATACCACAGTTATATATGCACACCCATGTTTACAGCAGCACGGTTTGTAATAGCTAAATCTTGAAAACAGGCCAAATGCCCATCAACAGATGAATAGATATAGATGTGAGTTTTTTTATACAATGGAGCATTACCCATAAAGAAGGGTAAATCTGAAACATTTCTAGCTAAATGGATGCACCTTGAGACCACAGCACTCTTAAGTGAAATAAATTGGACACACACGTTTAAGTATCTCATTGATTTCCCTGGTGTGAGAAATCAAAAGGGTAAATAAGGATATATAATAGATGTTGGGAAATAGGGAGAAAATGTTCAATTGGGAAGGGGAACAAGAGAAGTGGGAGGAGGAAAGGAAAAGGAAAAAAGAATAATAAAAAAATTGAAACAAAATGTTATGGTTTGTGTCTGGATATCCCCCCAAAGCCTCATGTAGTCATGGGGTGGGCTTCTGGAGTTTGTGATTGATCCATGGTCCAATGCTGGGATTAAGGGTGTGAGTACTATATCTGCCCTAGGGCAGGTGGCCTGCATACAATATAAGGGACAGAAACAGGCCTTTCTCTCTCTCTTTGTCTCTCTCTGTCTCTCTCTCTCTCCCCCATCTTGTTGCTTTTGCTGTCTTCTGCCACCATGAACTGTAGCCCCTCTGCCACGTGCCACCCTGCCTCAGAGCCACCAGATTATGGACTGAAACTTTGACAAACTGTGAGCTAAATAAACCTTACCTCCCCCTAACTTTGGGCATTGGGTATTTTGTCTCAGAAACAAGAGAAATGTAACTAAGACACAAAGCATTTTTTAAAAAAGGTGGTAGTGGGGGAGATGGATTAAAGGGAAAGAAGGAAATGGGGGAAAAAAGAAGCAGCAAGATATGTCATGTACAGATACAAATTCCCTATGATGAATGTGATCATGATATATATCTAAAATGTACCAACAAAATTAAATTTTTAAAAAAGAAGTATCACCTTTGCCATATTTAAGTTTTTATTTATACTGTATCTATTTCTAAATTCTTCTATTTTCTTTCTTCATTGATACACTATATATTTAGTTTTATAATAGCTCTACAGTGTATTCCACTGTCTAAGTTCTCTCACACTGTTATTTTCTCTCTTTGTTAATGCTATTCCTATGTAATTATTCTTCCATATAAACTGTAGAATATAACAGGGCATGCTTGCAATTCTAGTATTTGGGAGGCTGAGGCAGTAGGATTACTGTAAGTCAGAGCCATCCTGAACTACATAGTGAGACACTGTCTCAAAAACAAAAACAAACAAAAATCAAACACAATTAAAAGGAAAAGAAAGAATTCATTGATGCTGTATTATATATACAGATTAATATTAGAATTGACTTTTTTTGAGACAAGGACTTGCTATGTAGTACAGGCTGGCCTTGAACTCATAGTTATCCTCCTGCTCAATCTTCTTGAGTGCTGGGATTACAGGTGTGTGCCACCACACCTGGCAAGAATTGGCCTTTTAGATTATTATATCTACTGAGGAAATATTTTTGTTTCATTATGTCCTGAATTTGACTAGCTAACATTTTTTAGAATTGTTGAATCCATATAAATTAAACAACACAATATAACAGTTCTTTTTTGCCTTATTTCTCAGAAGTTGATATTATGTTGTATTTATAAAATCACTGGGAATATTTTCATATTTTCCTATATTCTTAAATAGTTTTTCAAATGGAAAACATAGAAATTACCTGTCATTTGAATGTTAGAAAAAAATTTAACTGCAATATCTATTGTTTTCTTCATTATTTAAAGAGTTTTATTACGAAAGTAGAGAATGTAGTATAACAAATCATTTGTATCTACCACCTCCCTTTGACAGCAACTATTTTCTATGTGTTTTCATCTTTTCTTACATTTCTATTTGGTTGGACTATTTAAAAGTAAATCTCAGATTTCATATCACTTTATCTATAAGTAGTTTGCTATGTATTTCTAACAAACAAAGTTGTTCTTTTAATCTTTCTATCATGTGTGTGTGCATGCGTGTGTATGTGTGTGGTACTGGGAACTGAACTCAGGGCCTTGCACATACTAGGAAAATGCTCTATCACTGAGCTACAGCCTCAGCTCTCTAGATTCCCTGTTTTGTTTTATTTTTTCCAATTTTTTAAAGAGACAAGCTATCACTTTTTTTCCCAGGCTGGCCTTGATCTTGCCATCCTCCTGCCTCAGCCTCCTGAGTACTTGGAATTACAGGCATGCACCATTACATCTAGTAAGACTATTCTTTCAAACTTTATACCTAATGTAAAATTTTTCAATTGTTTAGAAAAATGCTTCTATAGTTGCTTGGTTTGAATTAGAATCCAACTAAGGTCCATGCCACATTATTTTGGTTTTTTTTTTCTTTCTTTTTTAAATTTTTATTTTATTGGTACAGTTTAGATATACATGACGATCACACTTATCATAGGGAATTTGTACCTGTACATGATATATCTTGATTCTTCTTTTTTTCCCCCATTCCCCTCCCCTCCCTTCAACCCCTTTTCCCTGCTTATTTGCAAAAGCTTTGTTTCTGTTTATTTCCTTTTTTCTCATCCCTTCTTTCCTTTTCCCCTCCTCCCTCCCTTGTTCCCCTTTTTATTTGAATATTTTTGTTGTTATACTTCTTCATTCTGTCTTAATTTATAATAGCTTCCTCCTGTTTTTTTTTTCTAAAGTCCCCATGACATTTACTTGTTTAGACATTGGGCTATTTGTTCTACTCATATTCCAGATTCTGAATTGGGTTGATTATTTTCTCATAGTGTTGTTTAACTTGTTCCTCTTCTCTTATGTTTTGTAGGTTGAGTTAGACAGAGGCCTAATTATGCTTAAGTTAAATTGCACTTCGGTGGAGTATGTTTTGTAGGAGCTGTGATGTGATGTTCTGTAGTTCATATTGCATGACATCGTGGAGGCCTAAATAGCCAGCTGTCTCAGAACAGAATTGAGACCGATAAATTGAAGTTTTCTCAAACTCGATTGATCCATTAGAAAGTTTCCCACTGGCCTTTTGCTTAGCTGTTTTAGCAGTCACTGATTATCGTCCCTTAGAGCCACTGTCCTAGTACAGCTTACAACACGGGAATATTCTTATCCTACCTTCCTTCAGCTGTTAGTAACTGAAACTCTTCAATAAAGAAATATTTTTTCTTATCTACTCTTTAGTTATCCTGAAATATAATTTGTACAAGAAACGGAGGCTTCCACCTCTTATTTTTATTTTTTAAATTTATTTTACTTATTTACTTTGAGACAGGGTCTCACTAAATTTCCCAGGCTAGCCTCAAGTTTGGGACCCTTCTGCCTCAGCTATCTACAATACAGGCCTATGCCCGCACATCCAGCTAAGTGGTACATCCTTCAAAAGAGTAGAGTTAACCTCCTCAATGTTTTATATGATATTGATATTTTGTAAATTGTAGTTGTTATACTTTGCAAGATAAAATTCATTCTCTCTACAGTCCCAGGATGTTTTCCTGGAACACACATATTTTCCTTATAAAATTCTTTTAATCTCTTTCACATCTCCTTTTTTAAACCTAAAATGCTGTGTGTGCGTGTGTGTGCGTGCGTGTGTGTGTGTGTGTGTGTGTGTGTGTGTGTGTGTGTGTGATTTATAATGTCCCTATTTGCTTACCTTTCCAAAGAACCAATTTGACATATCCTGTGGTGACCTCAGGGATGATTTTCTCAAGTGCTCTTGTCTGTTGCCCATGTGCAGATGGTCTGGAGAATGGATGAGGAATCACTTAAGTAATTTATAATCCAAATTGCCCTTCTCGTACATTTCTCCAGTTAACACAGATTTAATCTCTGGTACCTCATCTTACAGTGCAGAGACAAATTAGAAGTCATCAGGAAAAAAACTTCCAGCTTTTTACTCATCTTGTCAACATACCAATTTATTTGCATTCTTACTTTTTTTAAAAAAAAAATCTGCTTCCTCTCATTGTCATGGAAAAGGGTAATTATTCAATTAGGCAGTGTAGCTGTCTCTCTCACATCCCTAAAGACCTTCTTCCATCAATTATTGCTTCTCCGGTATATTCAGATTCTCTCAGCCGGTTTTCTTCTCTCAGTGTGTACATGGGCTTATGTCTCCTATCCTGAACAAACGTCTTTCTTACTATTATATTCTTGTCTAGATTCCTCCCTCTGTCTTTTTCAGCCATCACAGCCGGGGCACTGAAAATGTATGGTTTCCACCCGTGGTTTTTCCTCTGACTCCATTACTTTTCCAGATCTGAATTCGCTAAAAGCCAGTGAACTCTCCCCAGCACCGAACGATGTCAACCTCCTTGAAACACTTCCCTTTCTAGACTTTTCTGAACCCCTCCATCTGTGTGTTCTTCTCCTCTTCTCTGTATACTCTTTCTCATCCTTTTCTGTACTAATTATGACCTTCAAGTGTCAGGCTTTCCATCAGCCTTAGCTCTCTTTTCTGCTCACATGGCAGAATAGGGAGGTTGGCACCAATTAATCTTTGCGTGGTGTTGGTTTCCAGAGCTGAACTTCTAATTGAAACATTCTCACTAGGTCCTCTGTATCCACACCACAAAGACAAAATGTCCTTATCTGAACTCAGAATTTTTCTCCTTCTGGCATTTCCTCTTTAAATGGCACTGCTATCTATCCAGTTATCCAAGCCAGAGGCCTAATGCGATAATGTGAAACAGTGTAATTAAAAAACAAAAAAGCCACTCAATATTCAAAAAGATTTATCCTATGCTTAAGGATGATCTCATAGAAGGCCATTGTGAGAAGTATTACTGGCCTCAAAAAAAATCTTTCTCTTCAAACTCTCTCTCCCATGTTCACCTGAATTGTTTTTTCTTGACTTTATTTCTTCCTTCTTTGCCCTAGATTCTTTTGCTCATATATGGCTCAATAAGACTACTATAACTGACTCTGCATGACCTTTCAGGCTATTCCAGCATTCTCTGAAGTTTTGGAATATCGTTGTTTATATCACAAGAGAATCAGCTATCATATCACATTATAAACTGGCTATAGATATCAGTTATGTACTGTATATTTCAAAAACCCAGAAGATAGATTTCTGAATACTTTCACCATAAAGAAATGATAACTGTTTGAGGAGATAGATATTCTTAACCTGGTTTAAGCACTCTGCCAAAATGCACATGTATAAAAACATCACATGATGTTCTGTATAATTGTTTAATTTTTATATATCAGTTAAAATGAATTTAATTTTTTTTAAAAAAGAGAACCAGATTTTCCAGCTTAGTGGCTCACTGGATGAAGGATGCCGGCCCACACCCCTCAGTGCTTGCTGGGTGCCTGTAGGGAACAGAAAGGACAGCGGGCAAGATAGCCTGAGTGTTAGTGTCAGTCCTTGACCTGCTACTCTCTACAAATCCTCACGTCTAAAAATAGTGAAGGAATTTCTCTCTCACACTTCCCTGACATCTCACAAATCTACGTCGAATCTTTGCCCTCTTCCGTTCCCTGGGTAAGGCTGCCCTCTCCAGGCCCTGCCACTGTGTCTCTGCATTGGGTCTTTCTTTCTCCCTACTCCTCCATATCATAGGGAAGTACACGTCTATCTGCCAGTTCAAACTCCTTTTATTAACTTGTATTTTTATTAGCACCTGTTTGCAGTACACTGTTTACATTCCTCATGGGGAGTTGGTACATGAGCATGACACATCTTAATTCTTTTCATGTCCCTGTCTCTCTTGCCATCTCTTCAAACTCCCTAGTATGACTGCATTCATTTCCAGGACACAAACTTAGCAGCTTAATATAAGAGAAGTTAATTTGTTCACAATTTTGAGGCCAGAGTAAAGGGATTGACAGACCACATTTTCTTCATTACCTTTGTGAATGTTTGTGGTTCCTGGAAATCTAGTGTTTCTCACCTTCTAGCTGCGCCTCTCCAATGCCTGCCTCAGTCTTCACTGGCCTTCCGAGTGTGTTTCTCTTAGAGTCTCCTCATTTTCTTCTTCTTTTTAAAAATTTATTATTTTTTCAATTTATTTTTGCAGTGCTGGGGATTGAACCCAGGGCCTTGTGCATGCTGGAGAAGTACTTTCCCACTAAGCTACCCCCCAGCTTCTCTCATCTTATAAGGTTTCTAGTCATTAGATTTAGAGCCGTATCTTAGGGGGATCTCTTCTGGACATTGTTAACCAATTACATCTCCAAAGGTCCTATTACCAAATGAGGTCCCCTTTTGAGATTCTGAGAAGGACATGAGTTTTGGAGAGACACTTACTCCTCTCCACAGTGGCCCGTGGGCCTTTGCCAACTCACCTGTCCAACTTTACTCCTCACCACTTTCCACCTCTCACCCAAGCTGGTCATACTAAGCCGCTTGTAATTCTGGGGCCTTAAGATACAGCAAATTAGTATAACCATTGTGGAAATCAGTATGGAGATTCTTCAAAAATCTAAGGTTAGAAATTACATTTGATCTAACTATGACCTTTTTAGATATCTTCCTGGAAGAATTAAAGACATATTTCAGTGATACGTGCATACCCATGTTTATAGAGCACAAACCACAATAGCTAAATTTGGAAGCAGCCTATATGTCCATCAACAGATAAATGAATAAAAGAAATGCAGTATTTATACACAATGGAGTGCTACTCTGCCATAAAGAAGGATAAACCTGTGTCATTCATAAGAAAATGGATTCACTTTGAAATGGCTTTTCTTATATGAAAAACTCAAAGTATAAGACACAAGAAACAGGGAGATAGATCTTTTGTAAAGGAATCTAATGCTAGAGGGAGGTGGAGTGGAGGGGAAGAGGAAGGAAAAATAAAAAGAATGAAAATGTGTTATGTACATGTACCAACCCCCCATGAAGAATGTGATCATTATGTACAGCAAACCTATACTAATAAAATAAAATAAATAAATAACAGAATTGAAAAAAATAAAGGAAGGATGCTCTCAGGAAAAAAAAAATGATACTGCTTCTCACTTCTGGACCTTTCCATTTCTAGGTTCCTCTTTTTGAAATGTCCTTATCATGTACACACCTCCCCCCCACACACACACACAAGTGATACTGAGTGTTGAATCCAGGGGTGCTCTACCAGTGAGCTACAACCCCAGTCTTTTTTATTTTTTATTTTGAGAAAGAGTCTTGCTAAGTTCCCTTGCAAAGTTCTCCCTGGGCTGCTCCCAAACTTTTGATTGTTCTGCCTCAGCCTCCTGCACCACCAAACTCAGCCAAGATGTCTCCTTTTGCCTGGCTTTTACTATTTCCAGATTCAGCTGCTCTGAGAAGTTGTCCCAGATTTCACTGGTCAATGTCCTATGCTCTCCCTCTCCCCGCTTCTCCACAGCACTTGGAGTTTACCTCCATCATAGCCTGCATCACCCTACTTAGTAACTTTAGTTCATCTCCCATTACTTCCCGAGGTCTCTTTCCCTAACTCTTGGCCACCCATTTTTGTTGTCTTTTCATTTGCTTTTGCATTTTAGTGCTGTTGTGGTTGATACTTTGTGTCTGCTGGAGGAGCCTCGAAGCTTAACTAAGTGACTCAGCAGTTCTAC
The DNA here is from genome assembly GCF_000276665.1 of Chinchilla lanigera. Classification (NCBI taxonomy): domain Eukaryota; kingdom Metazoa; phylum Chordata; class Mammalia; order Rodentia; family Chinchillidae; genus Chinchilla; species Chinchilla lanigera. The sequence goes on along the minus strand of NW_004955446.1, from coordinate 10,807,606 downwards.
ATCCTGGGGTGAAAAGGACATGTCCTCACTGCTCTAGGATGCTGTTCATTGTCTCAACTTGAGAAGTTTAGAAGGTTAACTGTGTGATTCAGCAGGGAGCCAGAGTGCTTACTTTGTATTCACTTGAGCCTGTGCAAGAGGAGGGCACGGAGATGGAAATGGTGTGGGCGTGGGCGATAGCCGATATACAATATAAGGAGAGAAGAGACTTGCTTCCCTCCCCCTTTGATTTGTTGCTTTTGCTGTTTTCCTCAGCCATAACCTGTTGCCCTGTGCCTTATGCCACCCTGCCTTGGAGCCAGCCAAGTATGGACTGAAACTTCCACAAACTGTGAGCTAAGTAAACCTTTCCTTCCTGAATTCTGGGCATCATGTATTTTGTCTCAGCAAGAACAACAACAACAAAAAACAAGACAAATGCTTCACGCAGCGCCAGATTATAGAATAAGCAAAAGAATAAATGCCCTTGAAAATTCACATATGGTAAGAATCTCCAGTTGTTAAAATTGACATGCAGTAGCATGTGTGGTGGTTTCCTTACTTGGATTTGTCCTTGATAGGGAATAATAACTGTGTCTGAAGAAATTGAGAAAAATACTCCATAAATATTGAAGATTGTATTAGACAGGATTAAATTACTCCATTTAGTTTTGGTGCTGCATGTGTTAAAAACCTCCTTTGATCTGACCATAATCTATTCATTTTAATTATCCTTAGATCAGATATTGTAAGTCTCAATTACAGCTGTAAATTAGAATGACAAAATCACCGTATGAATGGGCTTGAGTTTCATATTAATAGTAACTTTAAAGAAAATGATGCAGATTTTTCCTAGAGACAGAAAAGCCTCCGCTGAAATAAGAAAATGTGTATACCTAATGAGTAAAAGCAGAAATAGGGCCTTAAAGAAAAAAATGAAAGTAGATAGGATTGATCATGCTCAGATAATTTACAACACATACTCACCAATAGAATTTCAAGTACCCAGGAATCTTGAGTAAAATGAGGACAGGAAAACATTACTAGAAAGATCACAGTTCTTTCAGTTACTTGTTTTTTAACTAAAAGACGCCCCAAATTCCTGAATGTTCTCCTTTTAGTTGCTATAACAGCAAGGATAAGAGCAGCACATGGCAGGCTGGATCGGGTAGACTGGGGGAAAAGAACCTGTGGGCTAATTGTGGTTGAAGGATATCAACAAATAAGACATCAGCAGTGAGGACTTCCTTGAGGGTTTTGACCCTGAAAGAACTCTGAGGACAGTCAGTAGAATGGGTAGACTGTGGTATATAGCAGTCCAAGTGGACAGCCTTCATCTACAACAATGTGAATGAATCTTGGGATGCTGAGCTGGGCATGGTGCTGAATATCTGTAATCCCAGGGCTCTGGGAGGCTGAGACAGGAGGAGCGAGAGTTTGAGTCCAGCTTGAACAACTTAGTGATCTAGGGAGACCCTGTCTTAAAATAAAAAGTTAAAAGGGGGGTGGGAATGTAACTCAGTGCAAATACCCAGTACTGCCACCCACCCACCTGAACAACCAACCAAAAAAAGCCCAAAGAATACAGAATGATATAAACCAGACACAAAAGAACATGAGCATTAAGGTTGCATTTTACACAAAATTCAAAAGCAAACAAAATTAAACTACATCTCCTAGAGGAAACCTACATAGAAGGTTAAACTAGAGAGAAAAACAAAGAAGCGGTTGCTCTTTAATCAAGGGAAAAGCTGCCTCTAGAGGACCTGCAAAGAAAGGGATGTTATGCAGAAATGTGAGGGGATGGGTACTTTGTGGGTATTACCATTGTTTCTTGCTTTGAGGATCATTGCACTATTACTTATATTCTTTCTTTTCCTATGGGGTGATCATACCTGTATTTGCTTTCACAATTATAGTTATACATTTGCTTTTTGGATCTTTTTTATACTATCTCATAGTTGTTTAAAGAGCAAAACAAACAAAATACCATTGATCTAGGTGAGGGTGTGGTGGCAGGAGAGGACAAGGCTGGTGTTGACCACCTTGGAGTCTTCAGCTTCTGGCACAATAGCTAGGCCTAGATAAGAGTTCTATACACGGTGGCTGAGCTAAACTGGTCCAGGCAAGGCAACATGAAGGAACGAATGTCAAGCAGACCCCGCAGGCTCCATCTAAAATTCTTAACTTCACTCAATGTCAAAGACAGGATGCTGGTGTGGTTTTGTAATTCAGGTTATCTTACTATGCATCTCATTGATTTATATGGAGGAAAAATGATCAGATGATATCTGATAAATGATTATTATTTCCACTGGGGACATGAGTTGTTTTAATTGATATTTGGTTGTTGAGCTCAGTGTTGATTTTAATTTCTTTTTAATTTTTCATAAAAATTACATCTATACATATATATTTTTAAAAAAAAAATTTCTTGACATGGAGTCTCACTTTTTCCCAGGCTGGCCTTGAATTCCTGGTCTTAAGCGCTTCTTCCATTTCAGCTTCTTTGTTTTGAGGACTACAGGTACACACTATCATGCCTGGATAAAAATTATATACATTTAAATTAACAATAGAGTACTTTGATATGTATACATAGTGAATGATTATTACAATCAAGCAAATTTACATATACATCTCTTCACAATTACCTTTGTGTATGTGTATGTGCGTGTGTGCATGTGTTTGCATGTGCACAGATACATGGTAAGAGCAATTGAAATTTACTGTTTTAGCAAATTTCCAATATTATGCTACTAACGGTACAGTATTACTAACTGGTATGCTCCGCATGCTGCACATTAGATCTCAAGACCTGTTCCTCCTCATTCATAATTGTAACTCTGTTCCCTTGACCACTATCTCCCCTTTGCTGGCCTCCCTGACCTTGGTGACCGCTGTTCTACACTGTCTCTATGTATTCAACTTTTTAGATTCTACATAGAAGTGAGATCAGGCAGATTTTTCTGTGTTTAGTTTATTTCATTTAGTAGAATATCTTTCCTCTTCATCCAAGTTGTGAAAATGGCAGGATCTCCTTTAAGGCTGAAATATGTGTATACATATATTTTTTTCACAAGTTTTTTCTCAGTCATCCATCAAAATACACTTAGGTTTTTTCTGTATCTTGAATGTTGTGAATAATTTGTAGCCACAGGTATCCCTGTAAGATACGAATTTTGTTTCCTTTGCGTATTTATCCAAGGAGGGATAGAGTCTCACTTTCTTCTTTTTGCTTTTGTTACTTACGTTTTCATTGTTATATATGAAAAAAAATTGCCAGCAGGGATATACCTCAGCTGCGTAGTGCCTGCCTGGCAAGCATGAGGCCATAAGTTTGAGTCCCAGTACAAAAAAATAAAGTGGCTATAACTGAAAACAATTGCCAAGGTCAATGTCAGTGAAGTTTTCCCCTATGTTTTTTTAAAAAGTTTTACAGGTTCCATATCAACCTTTAATTTCAATCCTCTGGTAAATTTTTGTTTATATAGAGAAAGTAATGGACCTGAATATCTAGCACAGCCAAACACATGCTGACAGTTTGATAATACAAACACATAGTGTACCTGTGTTAGTAAATTTTGCTCTTCCTTTTTAAGCAGATATGCCAAAGAAGACTCTAGTTATTTGTGATATATTTTCCTCTAATTGAGAATATACCATATTTGTGGTAACTACATTATAGTACCTCATTATTCACTTTAGAGGGCTGGAGATATAGCTCAGTAGCACAGCGCCTACCTGGCAAGCGCAAGGTCCTGAGTTTGATTCCAAGTACAAAAGAAGAAAAGAGAATTATTATCATTATTCACTTTAGATGATACTGTATCTTTCTATTGGTCAATTATCAATAACCAGTTAGATTCTTTGCCTGCTTTAATCTTATCTATGATTATAACCAATTCTTTGAAAATAAGACAGAGGTAATTACAAAAATGCTCAGAAATTTTACTAGTTTCAGTCCTTTAAAACATGGAATTAATCAAAAAGTCACAATTTATATACATTAATATATATTATTATACTTAATTTATATACATTAGTTTAATAGCTTGATTTCATTCATTTATTGTACATGTAATAGCTGTAACAGCCTCAACAAAAATTGAAATAAAAGAATCCCAGTATCACCACAAATCAGATTGTTTTAATTTTAATGATACAGATAAAATTTGATTTCTTATATTTTAATTAATAATATTACTGTAGTCTTTTGTTTTTATATGCACTAGAAAGAAAAGTGTTTTATACTTATAGTTTCCTTATTCAGTTCAAATGATCTGAAACTATATGCATGCCTTTATTCCAATGTATAAATTTTTTATGAACATTCACCTATAAGAATAACATATGAAATAAAATATATCAAACACAAACTAAAATGAAGTAAGTGCTCATATTTATCTCATGTGAACTCTAGAAATAATGTGTGTTCCAAGTGATAATATGTCCTCATAACTTATCTGGCATCTTCTATCAAATTATTAAATATAAATGAGATCTAAAGTTATAGAAGACACTTGATTGCTACATGTAAATATTACTGGCTATCATCTTTGTTTTCAGATGTGTAAGCCTAGTCTAGACTCTTAGCTTCTCTGTCACTATTTTGTTCTTGTATAAAATGAACCATGAAAAACTTGATAGGAGAAAATGAAAATCAAAACTGCATTAAGATTCCATCTCACCCTAGTCAGAACGGCTTGCATCAAGAATACAGAGAACAATGTTGACGAGGATGCAGGGGAAAAGGAGCCCTTCTGTGCTGCCAGTGGGAATGTAAATTAGTGCAGCCACCATGGAAATTAACACGGAAGTTCCTCCAAAAGCTAAAAACAGAGCTAGCACTTGATCCAGCTATAGCGCTCTTTGGCATATACCCCAAGGAATTAAAATCAGCATAATAAAAGAATACCTGTATATTCATATGTATTGTGGCACAATTCACAGTAGCCAAGATAGGAAACCAACCTAGGTGCCCATCAACACCACGAATGGATGAAGAGCATGTGACATTTACACACGACGAAGTACCACAACCTTAAAGAGTAATGAAACGTCATTTGCAGGAAAATGGATGGATCTGGAGATCATCATGTTGAGCAAACTAAGCCAGACAAGAGAAAGGGTTTAAGGGGAAAGAGAAGTGTAAGGGTGGGTAATGGAAAGATGGATATGATCAAAATATTTCATACAATGAAAACCCCATCAAGTGTGAAACTATGGGGGCAGAAGAGCAAGAGGCATGATGGAAGGTGAAAATGACTGAAGTACGTTATGTGCATGTATGGATCTGCCAAAATGAAACCCATTAATCTATGTAGCCAATGTACACTGACTGGTAAAGAAGATGTGAAACAAACAAACAAAAAACTTGATAGGCTACCTGATAGTACTAAGGAACCATTCACATGTCTTAGTCCATTTCCTGTCAATAACAAAATACCCAAGGTGAGTTATTTTATCACAGAAGAGGTTTAAGGCTAGGAATGTGGCATATATGAGGCTTTGGGTTTGATCACAGATATGCAAAAAAGAAAGAAGGAAGGAAGGAAGGAAGGAAGAAAGGAAGGAAGGAATGAAGGAAGGAAGGAAAGAAGGAAAGAAGGAAGGAAGGAAGGAAAGAAGGAAGGAAGGAAGGAAGGAAGGAAGGAAGGAAGGGGAAATAGAGAATGAGGGAGAGGGGAGAGAGAGAGAGAGAGAGAGATAGATAGATAGATAGAGAGAGAGAGAGAGAGAGAGAGAGAGAGAGAAGAGAGAGAGATTTAGCTCATAGTTGGGAGGCTGAAAGTCCAAGGCTGGGTGGTCCCATCTGTTTAGCTGTCAGTGAGAAACCCTTGGTCCATAACATGGCAGATGGCATCTTTTTAGGAGCATGTGAGAGGTGGAGACCTCATGGTGAAGCGGGAGGCCAGAGGAATTCAAGAGCCAGACTTACTCTTTTGTGGTAACCCATTCTCAGAAAACCAACTCGCTCCAGGAGAACGGTCTTGACCCCCTTCAGGGCGGGCTCCTTGACCTACTTACCTTACACGAGGCCCTTACCTCTTACAGATTTCACTTCCTCTCAACTTTGCCACACTGGGGACCAAGCTTCTAGCATGTGAAACTTTGAGGGACAAACCAAATCCAAGCCATAGTGCAATGCTTCCAGTTCACTAACTGAAGATGTGACAAAACAGCAAAATTAGATAAAATGAAGATGAAGTTGGCAAAGAAGGCCTGACATAGGACATAAAGACTGACATTGTGATGATGTTACCTGGTGAGAAGCAGCAATGTAGAATTAGAACTCAGGAGTTCCTAAAAAAAGAAAAAAAGTACAAACTTTAGTCTGTCAGGCCTGACTTGAGAGTGACCTGAGAGAGACCTGGGCTGCCTACAGCAAACAACAGACTCCACAGTACTGACAACGGCCTGCCCTCTGCAAACACGAAGTTAGGACCATAAAGAAACTTAGGACTGGACCTCAAGTCTTCCTGGCGCCGGTCCTATCTGAACACCTGTGATTTCAAACACTTCAGAGGGACTCTTTGAAACTGCAACCCTAATCTTAAACCCTACATACCCTTAGCCTCCCCTCCAGATAGTTGCTGATACAACTCCGATGTCACCCTGCTTGTATTTAGGTGGAATAAAATCTGAGTTTTCACACAGCCTCTGGCTGTGGGTGTTTCCTCACACTGCCATTACCTAATATGGTCCTTTTCTTAAAACCAGACAGGAACCTGGCAAGCTAAGGAAACAAGGGTTGAGTAAGAGATATTTTCAGTTCAGGAGCAGAGCCAAGCATGAGGTGCACACCTGTAATCTAGGCACTCTGGGTGGCTGAGGAGGGAGGATTGAAGGTTCTAGCCTAGCCTGAGCAACTTAGCGAGGCCCTGGCTTACCATAAAAAATAAAAAAGGGTAGGAGACGTAGCTCAGCATGAAGCCTCTGGGTTCAATGCCCAATACTACTAAAAGAAGAAGGAAAAGGAGAAGGAGAAGGAGAAGGAGGAGGGAGAGGGAAGAGGAAAGGGAAAGGGGGAGAGGAGGGGGAAGAGGAAGAGGAAGAGGAAGAAGAAGAAGAATGGGAAGAGGAGGAAGGAGAAAAAGGAAAGCAAAAGAAAATAAGAGAAAAGAAAACAAAAGAAAAGTGCACTATGGAGCTCTGAGTGCCATTTTATTTCCTCTCCGGGTGGGAGATGGCACATGTTGAATTTGAGTGCACCACATATCTTACTGAAGGAAATTGCCATAGTATTGGCAGATAAAACTCTTCACCTGGGATATTAAAAATTGCACTAATTTTTATTGTTTTTATTCAATCTTTTGAGATGGGTCTCACCATATAGCCCCATCTTGCCTCAAACTCTTTTTTTAAAATTTATTTTAAAAATAAAAGAAGGAAAACATATTAACAAACAAGATATCCATTTACAAAATAGCATAAGAGCAATACAAACAATACAGAGTTACAGACAAGTTGTAGGAAATTAACAATGGTTGTTGCATTATGTATTGATATCTTCAAAGCGGTTTCTCAGGAAAACAAATAGAGACATGCAAGATTGATCAAAAAGTAATCATTAAAGCAACAGAGGAAAGTAGTACAACTATGTTAGCTATCCTGTATATACATACATAACATAATTTCCCCTTCTTGCCCTTCTCTTTTCCCACACCCCAGGTGCCCTTTACTTTTGAGCATTTTCCTTTCATTTCACAATGTCTGTCATACCTCCTAGTTTTTATTCCCTCTTTCAGGTTCTTACACTAGTGAGACAACACGTTGCTTACACATGCAGGTCTGATTTATTTCGCGTATGAGTATGGTCTTTAGTTGTGACCATTTACCTATAAAAGCCTTGAGTTTGTCTTTCTTTATAGCTGAGTAATATTTCATTATATAAAAGTACCACCATTTTTTTATCCAATCCTCGATGGATGGACATTTGGGTTGCTTCCACAATTTAGCAATTACAAATTGCACTGCTATGAACATGGGTGCACTTATATCACTGTGATATGATGTTTTCAGCTGGCCTCAAGCTCTTGCACCCAAGCACTCCTCCTTCCTTAGCTTCCTGACTACCTGTATGACAGGAGTGCACCACAGCCACAGTAAGTTTTTAGATCTTTATTTTGTCATTCTCAAGGAATTTTAAAAATTGTGTTGTTCACTAGCATTTTTTGCAACATATAAAAAGATATCTAAACATCGTTGATTTATGCATGCAGACCATAACATGTAAAGTGTTCTTCAATATTTTGTCATGATGCCTAAAAAGTCACAGTTGTAGGACAGAGGGTTCCCATATACTTTTCTTATAAGCCTGAGCCACAGCCTGCTTTCTTTCATCCTTAACCTTACTCCCATACCACTGTCGTGTACAAGGAATTTTACTGCCGTTTACTCTGGAAAACCCGATTTGTGTCTGTTCTCCTCCTCTCAGCCAATCTTCTTAGTGCTATCTACATTTGTCGTCCCTCCCTTCCACTTCCTTCTGAACCTCCAGTACGACTCAGGTCCTCATCACCCACCGAAACAACCTTCTGCTGGCCAGAGCCAGCTGATTGGAAGGAGGCAAAGCAGAAGGCAGGTGGACAACCTGGACGGCCATTGCTCCGAACCCATGGGAAAGAAATGGCTTTGGAAACAAGCGGATGTTACTGAGAGACAGAAGAGGCAGGATTCCAGGTCCCTGTGTGAGAGAAGTCACCAGGGGACTTCCTGGGATGAGGCTGCCACCTCCCCATGTTTGGAACTGTGGGGGGGGAACAAATTTGGGTTGTGGAAAACACGTCGGGGAACAGGTCTTATTTATTTGCGTACATATTTTGCAGTACTAGGGATTGAATCCAGGGCTTTTGCAATTAGTTACACCCCCAGCCGGTTTTTATTTTTTATTTTGAGACAGGGTGTCCCTAAATTGCCCAGGCTGGGCTGGAACTTTTGATCCCCCTGCCTCAGCCTTCCAGAGTTCGTAGATTACAAGCATGTACCACCGACGAAAGCCTGGCTGAATAAATCTTATTTTTTCTAATGAGACTTATTAAATCTTACCAAAGAAGAGCAAGGGAAATTCCCCCACACCTGGTATCTTGAAGACTTCCCTTCAAGAATCGTCAGACTGATTTGACCCCTGAGGTTTTTGCAAGGGTTGCTTTGTTTGAGATGGGATCTCCCTGTGTTGTCCAGGCTGTTGTCCAACTCCTCGGCCCAAGAGATTCTCCCACGTCCCCTTGAGGATTCCTGATAATTAAAACCAGCAGTCACAGCTTCTTTTCTAGAAACAAAGGGATTCATTATTTCAAACAAAAGAACACAGTACAACTGAAAGCAACACAGTATGGTTGTTTTGTTTTGTTGAGGCAGGATCTCACTATACAGTCCAGACTGGCCTCAAACTCATAGCTGTCCTACTGCTGGGATTACAGGTGCGCACCACCACGTCCAGCTTCCTGAAGTAATCCTATGAGTGATAATAACTGAGGCTGGACTTCTCTTGGTCTAGAGTTGGACTGTTCATGCTCCAGAAGACTTCTTTGCCCTGAGAAAGATTACATTTACTGATCATTTATCACATACCACAACTTAACATGTTGTGGTAAGAATTTTTCGTATGTCAGTTGGCTCAATTCTGACAGAAATTTTATAAGTGAGGGAATTAATACAATCTCTGCTTCAGAGGTAAGGACACTAAAACACACACAGAATTAGTTAGATACTTGCCCAAGGAAATAGCCCACAAGTATGAAGCTGGAATCTAAACCTGTCCAATCTAACTCCAGAATTCCCTCTCTAATGCTTCAGGGACTGAATGCTAGTCACCTATTTCTGGGAGCTGACATCTTAGAAGGGGTCTGAGAGGATCATAATCTCTTTCAACCAGTTCTGCAGGCAAACAGGAAAGACCACAGCTTTGGAGAGTGGTCATACCTAAGAAAGGAAGGTGACAGTTGACTAAAAAGGTTTGTTATTGCATCCCAAACTGCATAAAATGGCCTAAGATGGTTTTTCGGGAAGTAGGAAGAACAGGTTCAGATGAGAAGGGGTAAAACAAAGGGAAGAAAGGAAAAGAGATTTTTAAAAAAGGGAATAGAATGAAAAAAAAAAAAAAAAAGCTTTGTAAATGGGAAGGAAATGATGGTTTGAAGCAAGGGGAAGGGAATGGGGCAAAGAGTTATGATATATTATGTACAGGTACAAATTCCTTATGGTGAATATGATCATTATATACAGCAAATACACACTAACAAAAAATAATTTTTTTAAAAAAAGAACATGCTTTCATTGAAGAAGAAAATTCATTTGGGCACTGGTAAGTAAAATTACTGCAGCAGGTTGGACATCAAATATGAACTGAATGTAGTGGCGCATGCCTGTAATCCCAGCACTTCCTGGAAGGCTGAGGCAAGAGGATTGTTGCAAGTTTGAGGGCAGCGTGGGCTACATAGTGAGTTCAAGGCCACCCTGAGCTCCAGAGCAAGACTCTGTCTCAAAAAATCCAAAAGGCTGGGTGTGGTGACACATACCTGTAACTGGAAAACTCAGTAGGCTGAGGCAGATGGGTTACTACAACTTCAAAGTCAGCCTGGTATACATAGTGGGTTCAGAACCAACCTGAACTACAGAGCAAGACCCTATTTCAAAAAAGAAAAAGGCTGGGGATATAGACCAGCAGCACAGTGCCTGCCTGGCACACACAAGGTCCTGAGTTCAATTCCAGGTACAGAAAAATAAGTGCAGATCCAAATGTTTCATGAAAATGAGAAGGGGTAAAACAAAGGGAAGAAAGGGAAAGAGACTTTTTAAAAAGGGAGTAGAATGAAAAAGAAACAAAGCTTTGGAAATGGGAAGGAAATGATGGTTTGAAGCGAGGGGAGGGGAATGGGGAAAAGAAGAGTTATGATATATAACATGAAGAAAATGAAAGAACCCATTAAACTCTGACAGGGACAGTTGATGAAAGCAACAATTTCTTTCCTAGAAAATATTAAAATAAAACTAGGTTCATAAGCATTTAGGAACTTAATAAATATATAATCAGTTCTAAATATCTGAATAAAATAAAAAACTCACTGAGAGAGAAATTAGGAAAACAACACCTCTAACAGGAGCATCCAAAAAAATGAAACACCTATGAGTCAATCTAACAAAGGAAGCAAAAGACCTTTACATTGAAAACTACAGTACTCTAAAGAGGAGATTGAAGATGATATCAGAAAATGGAAAGGTATCCCTTGTTCTCAGGTGGGAAGAACCAATATAGTGGAAGTGGCTAGACTTCTAAAACTGTTAAACAGATTTAATGCAATCCTGGTCAAAATACCAATAGCATATCTCACAAAATTAGGGAAAACAATCCTAAAATTAATCTGGAACCAGAAGAGACCTAGAATAGCAAAAGCAATTCTGGGCAACAAAGACAAGGCTGGAGGCATCACAATCCTGATGTGAAATGATTCTGCAAAGCTACTGTAATAAAAACAACATGGTACTGGCAAAAAAAAAAAAAAAAAAAAAAAAAACAGACTCAGGGATTAGAGGAACAGATTAGAAGATGCAGAAACAACTCCAAACATATTCAGCCAAATTATTTTTGACAAAGTAGCCAAACACATTCATTGGAAGAAAGACAGCCTCTTTAATAAATGGTGATAGAGAAACTGGTTTTGCACATGCTGAAGATTAAAACTAGACACATATCTTTCACCATGCACTAAACTAAAATAGAAATGGATCAAAGATCTAAATATGAAAACAGAAACACTAACTCTGTTGGAAGATAGAGTAGATAGAACTGTTGAAGATATTGATGTAGGCAAAGACTTTATGAACAAAACTCTGATTGCACACGAACTATCACAAAGTGTTAACAACTGGGATCTCATCTTTTAAAAAAGCCTTTGAACAACAAGAGAAACCACCAACATAAAGAAGAGATAACACATAATGTGGGACAAAATTTTTGTCAGCTGTGGTTCAGACAAAGGACTAATATCTAGAATATGTAAAGAACTCAAAAAAATCAGGACCCCCAAATTTAAAGACCTACTCCAAAAAATAGGGATCTGAAATGAATAGACACTTCTCAGATAAAGAAATAGAAATGGCAAATAAATATATGAAAAAAGGTTCAACATCACTGGTCATTCACAAAATGCGAGTTAAAACAATGCTGAGATTCCATCTCACCCCAGAAAGAATGGTTACCATCAAGAAATCAACTAATAAGAAATGCTGGCATGGCTGTGGGGAAAAGGAACCCTTCTCTACTGTTGCTAGGAGTGTAGACTGATGCAAGCAATGTGGAAATCAGTGTGGAGAGTCCTCAAGAAACTAAAACTAGAGGTTCCATTCGATCCAGCTATTCACCTTCTTGGTATCTTCCTAAAAGAAATAACAGCATCATATCACAGCAGTATATGCACACCTATGTTTGTAGCAGCACAATCTGTAATAGCTAAATCTTAGAAACAGCCCAAAAGCCCATCAACCAATGAATGGATAAAGAAGATGAAGTTTTTTTAAAATGTGCAGTGGACTACTACTCTTCCACAAAGAAGACATTTCTAGCTAAATAGATGCAGCTTGAGACCATACTCTTAAGCAAAATAAATCAAACACATATGTTTAAATACCACATGGTTTCTCTGATGTGAGAAACCAAAAGTGAAAATGTGGGCCAAAATGTATAATAGGTATTGGGAAATAGGAACAAAATGTTCAAATGAGAAGGGGAATAAGGAAGAAGGGAGGGGGAAAGGAAAGAAGAGATAAACAAAAAAGGGACAGAAGGAAAAATGGAAACAAAGCTTTTGTAAACAAGTAGGGGAAGAGAAGTTGAAGAGAGGGAAGGGGAATGGGGAAAAGAGAATCAAGATGTATCGTGTATAGACAGATTCCCTATGATGAATATTATCACTACATATATCTAAAATGTACCAATAAAATTTTAAAATGCCCCCCCCAAAAAAACTTTTTAAAAAGCTAGGAGGATGCTCTGAATGCCAATGATATATAATGAATCTAATGGTTTTTAAAAATTTTTTTTTTTGAGACAGGGTCTTGGTACATAGTTTAGGCTGGATGTGAACTCACTGTATAGTCTAGGATGGCCTCGAACCAATAGTGATCCTCTTGCCTCAGCCTACCATGGCTGGAATTACAGGCATGCACCACCATGTCTGGTTTATGAATCTAATTTTAAAGACTAACACAGGCTTTATTAGAATTATCTGCATCCAAGCAATGCTTCTGCATATACTCCCAACCTGCTTATCCCTACCAAGGAATATATTTTTTCTGAACTTCATATCTCTTGGCCTTGATCTATACTGGGGTGGAAAGAGTGGAAGAAACTAAGAAAATCTTTGTCAGAGTAAAGGGAAGCAGTATAGTTAAAAAAAAGATCAGTAGGGCCAGGAATGCCTAGCTCTATGCCAAAAGCAGAGGGTACAAAGCCAGAAGACAGGCACGTTAAGATGATTCCCCAGATGGAGCCCTGAGGAATTTCCCTCAAGAGGCTTCCATTAGTCCTACAGTGATACCTTGACTATCGAATGGCTCCAAGTTCAAACTTTCCATTACTCAAACAGCACAGTTTGAAAAAAAGTCTGTTTGGTGTTCATAACTTTGCTCAATTGGTGAACCGAAAATCCCACTTGAGAAAAACCTGTACAGGTAGAGAGCAAGTCTCCTGTCAGGTCTGCAGCAGACACAAAGGAGTGAAGTTCAGTCTAAGTGCCCCTCTTGCCCAGGCAACACACAGTGCTTGTGGTAGTGCATTAAAACATTCATCACTGAGCTTTTTTTTTTTTTTGCCTTTTTTGCTCTTTATTTGCATAAAATGTCATAACCATGACTCTAAAGAAAGTTAGCGATAGTAGCAGTAAAGCGAAGAGGAAACTGAAAACCACAACAGAGTTAAAGAAGAAACTCATTGAGAAATCCCCCAGGCCTCATGCTGTCATAGGTGGGGCTTTTCAGAGGTGGCTTCATCTAGAGTGTGGGATACTAAATTAGTGTACTGATTGGTTTGGCCTAGTTCTGGGGGTGGATAATGTGAGGGCGTATGCTGGCTATAAGTGCTGCCTGCCCTAAACCTGTGTAGCCTGGAAAGAAATATAAAGGACAGAAAGCGGGCTGCTGTCATCACTTGCTACTTCCCTGCGTTGCTGCCTGCTGCCTGCCGTGCATGGTTTCTCCTATGCGATGCCCCTCTGCCTGTTGCCCTGCCTTGGAGCCAGCCAACTAAGGACCGAAACCTCTACATACTGTGAGCTGCAGTAAACCTTTCCTCCTTAACTTGTGGGTGCTGGATATTTTGTCTCAGCAACGAGAAAATGTAACTAAGGGAATAATATGAAAGTATATTTTTAAAATGTTGAAAAAAGACATCTTTGAGAAATGTGTTCAAGTCCTAGAAAAATTAATTTATAAGTAAATTTTTGGGTCTCAGAACCAATTATTTGATTTTCCATTACTTGTTATGGGAAAAATACTCTTAGTTCTAGAACTGCTCAGTGTTTGAAAATGAATTTGGAATTAATTAAGTTTGACAACTGAGGTACTACAGCACTGTATACTGCCTGCTTCGTCCTGTGAGGAAGAACTGCCTGCTTCGTCCTGTGAGGCACTTCGGTTATAAATATAAATAAATAGAAAAAAATGACATTAACTTTAGCATCTAGTTATCAGCTCCAAATTCTTTCTAAACAAATGAATAAATCTCTGAAAAAGAAATACAACAATGAGATGGGAAAGACAAGTAATCCTTTAGAAATTCTACCAGAAAAAAATTAATGAAAAACCAGGATCAATGTCATCTCTACAGCAACACAGTACAGGATAAAAGGAATCAGTTTTTCAGTCCCCAGCTATTTTAACACAATGAATAACTCACCCAAAATAACGCATATTTAATATAAAAGGCTGAAGCAGAAGCCCTAGAGTCTTGGAATGAAGATAAACATCTTCTTGTATTAGGTGCATTGAGCATGATACGCTTTGAGAAAATAATACTTTATGTTTTGACAAGAATTACATCTGAGATGATATCTGAATAATTAATATATTTAGCTCCACTAATATATTTTCCAATAATATAATTTCAAACATGCTATGCTACATACAAAATTTTGAATTATACTCAGCACTTCTCATTGTCACCTTGCATTATGTGTCTCAGTATCTATATAGCCAGCTGTGGTGATTTGTAAGCAAAATCAAACGTAACAGAGTTAAAGAAAACCTATATGGAGGGCTATAATGTGTTCTTTGATTGGAAGATTCAGTGTTAAAAGGATGTAAATGCTTCCCCAAGCGGTTTATAAACACAATATATTCTCAATCAAAGTTTCGAAAGGAATTCTGTGACTTGAGAAGGTAATGCTTAAATGTACACAAAAATGCAAGAATATTCAAAAACAAAGAATAGGTGAGAGGACTTGTTCTGATATCGAGAATTAGTATGGTAATTAAGACAGCATACTAACAGTATAAGAATAGACAGTATGGGGGCTGGGGATTTAGCTCAGTGGCACAGCGCCTGCCTGGCAAGAGTGAGGTCTTGAGTTCGATTCCCGGTACCAGAAAATAAAAAAAATTAAAAAAAAAAAAAGAATAGACAGTATGGGGTTGGGTTTGTGGCTCAGTGGTAGAGCTCTTGCCAAGCATGCACGAGGCCCTGGGTTCAATCTCCAGCACCACACATACATAAAAGAAAGAATAGACAATAGTGAACTGCATGCAGTGGCACACACCTGTAATCCCAGCACTCTAGGAGGCTGAGGCAGGAGAAACTCAAATTAGAAGTCAGGGTGGGGAATTTAGTGATTTAGTGAGAACTTCTCTCAAAATAAAAAGAAATTAAAAGGGCTGGTACATGGTTCAGCATGAAGGCCCTGGGTTCAATCCCCAGTACTGGAAAAAAGAAGTTATGAAGATGATAGTCTTTTTAATGTTGAATATCTTTACAGGAGAAAAACAAAACTTGACTCCCACCTCACACAGTTTATCCATTTGCACAAAATTTACTTTCAGATAGGTTTTAATTCTAAGTATAAAAAACAAAAGTAGATTATATTTCTAACTTGGGATAAGGGTAAATTCCTTAAACAAAACATTCAGAAGTACTACTCATCCAGGCATGGTGGCACATGCCTGTAATTGTAGTATTTAGGAGGCTGAGGTGGAGGATCTCCATGATTTGGAAAGGAAAAGATTGATACATTGTAGTAAATTTTTGTTTATCAAAAGGTAATATTAAGAGATGAAAATATGGCTACTGGGTGAGAGAAGCTATTGCTACACTTGCCATGGAGAAAGGTATTATATCTGGGTTATGTTTAAAAAAAAAAAAAAACCTCCAAAAATTTTAAAGATTTTTTTTAAAGAACAATTTTAGGTTCACAAAAAATTGATAGGAAGATCCACAGACTTTTTCACCCCCTCCCACTCCATCATGCAGTCTTCCCTCATTATCAATGTTCTCCAGCAGAGCGGTGCATTGTTAGAACTGATGAACCTATACTTACACATTGTTGTTATCAACCAGGATCCACAGTTCGCACTAAGGTTCACTCTTGGTGTTTTACATTTTATGGGTTTGAGCAGGTAGATAATAATCATGAATCCATCACCACAGTATCATACAGAATATTCTCACTGCCCTAAAAAATCAACTGTGCTCCATCGATTTGTCCCTGCACCCACCCCTAACCTCTGGAAATCATGGCTCTTTTTTTATCATCTTCTTTGTTTTTCCCTTTTCTGAATTTTATATAGTCGGAAACTATATGCAGTTTTTTCAGGCTGGCTTCTTTCACTTAGTAACAAGCGTTTAAGTTTCCTCCATTTCTTTTAATGGTTCAATAGTTTGTTTCTTTTAGCACTGAATTATATTCCATTGTCTGAATTACCACAGTTTATCCATTTACCTAAAGAAGGATATCTTGGTTGCTACCAAGTTTGGGCAATTTTTATTTTTTAATTTTATTGATTTTTATTTGATTGATTTATTTGTTGTTGTTTTTTGACACAGGGTCTTGCTATGTATTTCAGCCTTGAACTATGTAGGCTGCCCTTGAACCCATTATCCATCAAGGCTGGCTTATGGTGATCCTTCTGCCTCAGCCTCCTGAGGGCTGGGCTTAAAGGTATGTACTACCACATCTGGTTTTTGGCAATTTTTAATGAAACCACTATAAACATCTGTGCTCGGGTTTCTGCACTGACATAGCTCTCAATTCCTTTGCCTACATACCAACAGGTATATGTGCTGATGAGAGTATGCTTAGTTTTGTAAGAAATCATCAAGCTATCTTCTGAAGTGGCTGTGCCATTTTTGAATTTCATTGATCTCTGCTCTAATTCTTAATGTTTCTTTTTTGCTGTTTACTTTGGACTTGATTTGCTCTTTTTCTGTGTGCCCAAGATGAAAATTTAGGTTATTGATTTTAGCTTTTTTTTCTAATATATGCATACAATGTTATAAAATTTCCTATAAGCATCACCTTTGCTGTGTCTCAAAAATTTGATAAGTTTTGTTTTCATTTTTATTCAGTTAGAAATACTTTTAAATTTCTCTTGAGATTTCCTTCTTTTCTTTCTTTTTTTTTTATTTTTTTATTTTTTACTTTTTCTAGTACTGGGGAATCAAACTCAGGACCTCACACTTGCCAGGCAGGTGCTGCTCTACTGAGCTATATCCCCAACCTGAGATTTCTTTTTTGACCATGTGTGACTTAGAAGTATCTTGCTTAATCTCTACAGATTTGGAAGTTTTTCAAGTTTTCTTTCTGTTACTGATTTCTAGTTAAATTTCATTGTGATTTAAGAGCAGATGCTAGTAGATGTGTCTGATGATGCAGAATGTAATGTTTGTCTTGGTGAATGTTCTATGTAAGCTTGACAAAAATGTGTATTATATTTTTGTTGGCTAAAGTAGTCTACAGAAGTCAATTAAATGCAGGTGACTGAATGCTCAGTCCAGTTGGCTGAGTTCAACCCCACCCTTACTGATTATTTGCCGACTGTGTCAATTAATTAGAAAAGTACTGAAGTCTCTAACTATAACATGGATTCATCTATTTCTCCTTGTAGTTCTACTAGTTTTGATGCATTTTGATGCTCCATTGTTATGCAAGTATAGAATAAAATTATTATATTTTAAACAGAAGGAAAGAATAGGAAGAACTATTACAACTTCTTGGAGAGTTGACCCTTTAACCTTAAGTAATGCACTACTTCATTCCTAATAACTCTCCTTGTCTGAAACGAATGCTGTCTCTCCTGTTTTCTTTTGATTGTTACCATAATATATCTTTCTCCAGTCATTTATTGAGGACCAAAGAGTAAGGAGCCCACTTATTGCTGTGTTAAGACCAGGTGTTCTGGTTAGATCTAAAAAATGACTTTGTCTCAAAATTAGAAAATAAAAATGACTGGGTAGAGAGTTGCCTACTATGTGTGAAACCCTGTGTTAATATCCCCAGTAGCACCAAAAAATGAAAACAAAAATAGAAATGATGATAAAATACATTTTCAGACAAACAAGAACTAATTCATCCCCAGAAGGTGTATACTAAAGTTGTAACGGAGACTTGCAAACACAAAGAAATAAAATGAGAAGTATAAATCTGTGCATAAGTTTAATTGAACACTGAGTTAATAAAGGATCTTGTGGATTTTAACATATATAAACTGAAAATACGTAATCCCATAAACGGTACATAAGTCAGTGGAAGTACAAGCACTGTAGAGCCCCTGCACGGTCTGGGAAGAGGCTAAAGGTACACACTAAGTCCAGGATGCATATTATACATTCTAGGAAAGGAGTTTATAAGCTATAGCCAATATCCCAAATTTACTGGGTAGCTCTTTTCTGTTTGTTTATTTGTTCTGATATAGCCTCAAGCTGAGAATGTTATCCACATTTTTAAGGAGCTCGAATGGGGGTGTATAAATAAATGCACACATTTTCAACAAAAAAATAAAAATAAAAATGTCCCCCAAAATGTTCATATGTTCAAAGGTGAGGCTATAGAAGGTGACTGAATTACAGGGTGCTATACTCGGCGGAATGTGCTGGTAGGAGGTGGGGTCTGCTCAGAAGAGGCAGCCACTGAGGGTGTGACCCGCTAAGTGCATCTCCCTCCCTGGCTCCTCCCATGACTCTCTGCTTTCTAGTTGCCAGGATGGGAGCAGCTGCCTCTGTGCCAGCGCCCTCCACCTGCCATTTCTGCATTTCAGTCTGCCAACCACGGACTAAAACTTTTAAAACCTTAATCTAAAGTAGACCTCACTTCCTTAAGTTATGAGTATTTCCCTTCTCTCACGTGGAAGGCTGGAGTTGGCTGGTCAGTAAGGTTTTGAAAATAACTGCATTCAGGTAGGTTCTTATTAAGTAGTTTCTCCTAAGGGTAGAAGAAACTTATTAACTAGTTCTTATTAACTAGTTCTCCTTGTTAAGAACAGAGTGCTCTGGTGTATTTCAAAATAGTTCATTTTCCTCTTGAGCTTTGGACATTTCCTAGGCTAGTTGTGACCTTCAGTTATGATATGTCAGCTGGCCTGGATTAATAAATGCCTAGCCCATCAGGGAAGCACACTTCCAGGTGTGGCTATGGGTGTTTCCAGAGATGACTGACACGTGCCAGCAAAATGGCTTTGGGGGATCTGCCCTGATTTCAGGTGCTACCATCAAATCGTGTTGGGCCAGATGGAATGAAAGGGGAGGAAAGAGGAAGGCTGTTTTTTTGGAACCTCCTACTCTGCTTGAGCAGCTGCATTTTTCGTTGCTGTCACCTTTGGACATCACACTCTAGTTTATTCAGCCTTCCAATGGGCACTCATAGCAGTAACTCCACAGGGAATTTACAAGCCTTCAGGCTCAGGCAGGAGCTGTATCCTGGATCCCTCTTGTTCTGCAGCTTCCTGCTTCTTGGGTTGAGCTGCTACTGATCCTCCAGCTCTCTGCAATAAAGAAAGTCATTTTGGATTCTCCCACCTCTGATCCTAGGCGTACTTAAATAAATTCTCTCACATAATTACATATATATATATAATTTCTGCTCCCCTGGAAAACCCTAACCAATATGTTAGTTCATTTTGATTGTCAACTGGATTAGGAGACTCCTAAAGGGATTGGCCTGTGAGGGCACGACACTCATCAGTAGACTAACCCAGTGATGAATCTGTAGCTGAACGGACTTTGAAGAGGCGAGATATAGAAGGAGATGGGTTGTGGGGCTGTGACCTTGGAGACTGTATCTGGTCCCTGATCTCTTCTTCTCAGGCACTGTCCAACCCTGCTTCCCAGCTATAACAGATTGAGTAGCTTTCCTTTATCATGATGTTCTTCTCTGATCTTTCTCTTTCAGAGCCACTTGATCATGGACTGAAGCCTCTGAAACTGTGAACCAACATGAATCTCTCCTCCTTTAAGCTGTATATGTTGGGTATTTTGTCGCAGCACAATCCGAAAGTTGATTAATATACTTACTATGAGAACTTGGGTGAGATTCTCTAGGTAAAATTCACAAAAGTTGGTGTGGGTGGAGAGAATGTTAAACTTTCAGACTTGTCTGTCCTGGACCTCCAGCAATTTATCAACTTCAATTCAGGTTTTCCTACCTGGGCACTAGCACCTGGCATTGGCTTCTCCTCCTGAGTCTTTACCTAAGTAAACCATGACTCCCTCATTAGCCTGTCTACCTCTTCAGTCTTTGAATCAGCAGTTTGCTCTGAGTCCTTACCCCTCTTATGGATCCAAAAGTTCTTGACTTTTCAGTCTATTTTTTTTGCTTGTGGCAGCTTACAAACTCCTTATGTATGAATCTGGATATTGCAAGTCCTCAAATATTTAAGGAAAAAGATGTCTTGATGAAAAACTGGGCAGGAGACTTAAGGAGTCCCTTCACTCACAAAAAAGAAAACCCTGCTTAAACTCATTCATAGCAAGAGAAATCCAAATTAATGCCTTACATTTAAATATAGCTGAAATTAAAATAGTACTGTGTTAATGAGGCAGTAGAACAAAGGAAACTTATTCTCTGCTGGTGGGAGTATAAACTGTTACAAATTTGGAAACTATTTGGTAGTTTCCCTATTAAATCTAGACATGCCTATCCCATGACCCAGAAATTCCACTCCTAGTTATATAACAATAGAAACTGGCAACTAGACATGTACGAGAATATGCACAGTATATATTAATAATATCCCAAAACTGGGAATAACAGAATGTTAGTGGAATGTATAAGTAAATTATAGCACACACACAGAGTAGAATTATATTAAAATGGAAAAAGCTCCATGACACGTGGATGAATCTTACCAACATAATGATAAACAAGAGAAGCCAGACGCTGACTATCTAATGCATGATTCCATTTATATAAAGTTTAAATAAATATATCTAAATCATTGTATTAAAAATCAAGTAGTTACATTTGGTGATAAGGGAGGGAATAGTGATTGGGAGAGGGTGTGGAAGGAGATTCTGGGTGTTAGAGAGTTGTTGGAGTTATCTACTAGAGTTTTTACATGACTAACATAAAAATTTTTCATGTGACTGACTGGCATGCTGGTTGAGTTCTAAAAACAAACAATTCAGGAGAACCCAGCAGATCGCCTCAGGTCTAACCTCAGAAATCACATACTGTTACTCAATCACCCACAGTCAAGAGGAAGAGTCATAGGTATCACCTGTGCATGGGAGAAATGTCAAAGGCACAATGTAAAAGCATGTAGGATGGGAGATATTGTTGTGGACATCTTTGAAAATACAATTAACTGTAGCTGCCCACTGAGATACTCCAAGGACTTGAGCATACACAGTTGGTTAGCCTGGGGAAGAAGGAGGAATATAAAATTGTCCTCTCAGGTCCTCCTATCTCCTGTATCTGATAAGTAGGTTTCTATCTTGAAGGTTGTACTCTTGATGGTAAACGAAGGTGGTAGTTTGAGCCCAGACTCGTGCTGGATAATCCCAGCAAGGCTGCAGTAGGATTAGGGTAGGATGCTGGTTTTGGGACTTACAAATCCACAGAAATTCAGGTTGAACCTAGCCTCTTGTTGTGGGGATGGGGCCTGAGTTGTTTAGCTTATAATACTCTGGGTGTTTCTTGCTGACCTAATCATAGCTCCTGACCATGGACATCTCTGGTAGTTGTCCCTCAACCAGCCACTGTGGGAGTCTAACATTGCTAGGTCTGAGAAGAAGCCAACACATGGCTGCTCTGCGGCCTGGGTTCCATGGGCCCCTCCCTACCATGGCATCCAACCAGGCACTCTCTCCAGGGAATACAGCAGGTGCTTGGACTGGGGTCACTCACCAGTTACTGCAGTGCATAGCATCCACTGCTTTATTCCACAGATGCATTTCTCCAGGAAGGCTCCTGGAGTCTGCTTTCACTGTGTATCTGTAGATTTGATCTTCCTTTCTCTTACCACAAGCCAGGAGTTGGGAAGAAAGTGCAGACTGCCCCTCCTTTTTCTGCATTGTGCTCTGTCTCTTCAATTTCTCTGTAGGGTCCAATTCTCTCTTCAGTTCTTTCCTGGGTTTCAGGAATCCAACTCCCTCTTTCTTTTCTTCCACAAGATATTATTTTCCATTATGTGGATTTCAAATTTTAGAGTCACTGATTTATTGTTGCTTACTGCTCTGCCATTTTCCCAGAAATCTGAATGCCCTAATTATTAAAATATATATGCTATGGGGGTGATGGGCCATGATGTTAAAAGTTACTCTTGTATTTTCAACAAAAAAAAGTAATGAAAAATAAGAACAAGAAAAGGACGAAATAACTGAGGCTGCAGCTCAGTGGTAGAGCACTTGGCTAGCCTGCTCAAGGCCCTGGGTTTAATCCCCAGAACTGCAAAAAGTCAGAAAAGGAACAAAATAAAAAACAGACATGTGGGGGGCTGGGGATTTAGCTCAGCGGCAAAAG
>NW_004955446.1:10781632-10784546 GCF_000276665.1 Chinchilla lanigera | reverse complement strand
GGTGAATCCCTAATCACTGAGTACTCAGTGTGTAAATGCTCCTGGTAGGCCATGTTTTCAAAGGCTCCATTCAAGGCAAATGCAATGAAGATCTGAGATGCAGTATAATTCAACATAAACCATAAACTCAAAGGCCTTCTAGAAAGCCCTTTCTGGATTAAGTGTGGAATTTAAGAATTCCTTGAATCTCTCTCTGTGGAAGAACAAAGAGATTTGCTAAACAGTAAAACTTGGAGGAAGCCTAACACAGACAAAATGCACCAAACATTGGTTGCTGCCAAGCCCTTCACCTCATGAATTTTTTGTGTCTCTGGCATCAAAAAGTAAAGTCTTAGCCTGGCGTGATGGTGCACACGCCTGTAATCCCAGCACTCGGGAGGCTGAGGCAGGAGGATTGCTGAGAGTTCAAGACCAGCCTGGGTTACAAAGTGAGCTCAAGGCCAGCCTGAACTGCATAGCGAGACCCTGTCTCAAAAAGACAAACAAACAGACAAAAAAATATATAGTGCTCAGTCAACTGGCTTTATGTTTTAAAGACACAATATCAGACTTGATCTTGTTGGCCCTGAGTCTTGGAACCAGTGACAGGGAACAGACAAGTATATGAGCTTAGCTGAGGAAAACAGGCACATGCTTGGGAGTCTGAGGACCTCAAGAGCTTCCTCCATAAAGAGTCACTTCTCAAGGCTTGGGACAGAAATGACAGTATGTTGTCCAGATACAGCATGTTAGTTTCAGATCCAGGACTGTATTTCTTCAAAGCCCAATTTCTTGGACACATCAAGACCTTTATATAAGCTGGCTCTATAATTCTGTCCTTTGTTCAACCTATATATTTACTATTCCTCCACATATAGCTTAATTTTCAGCTGTAACCTCAGTTAACCCGTGCTGTTCTTTTACGCCACTCTAGCTTTGCTTATGAGCTGCTTTTACTTGGATCACCCTTACCCACCAAGCATGCTAGAAACACTGCTGCATTTAAAGTTTATCTCAAATGTATTCTGATCTTTAAAAATTTTACTGAATACATTTCTCCAACTCCTCCAAGCAGAGGTTGCTCTCTTACACATTGCTTTGTGCAGGCTTTTGTTACAGTTTCTTTTTTACTTTAGATGGTTTATTTCTCACGTCTTTTGTTACAGTTTCTTTTTTACTTTATATGGTTTATTTCTCATGTCTATCTCCCTTGATAAGGTATAAACACTTTCAAGGGCAGGGCTGGGTTATATCAATTGTCTCCTTTCTATGGAGCCACAGTTTCAGTTCCTCTCCCATCAGCACCTTCACCCCTCACAGCTCTGTCCCTGTGAGATGCCAGCTTTGCAGAGGATCAGCTCTTGCTCACTCCCAGCACCCATACTCATTATTGTCACCACACTTATTGTCTTTCTGTTCAGCTGTTGTGCTTTACCGGTAGCTGATCTCCACTCCAACCACTTACTCTGAGGAAGAGGCAGGCATAGATTCATAATTCCCAGCGAGAATGCTGGCATACTCCCGGAGGTGGCCTTACCTTTTGCATCACACAGCCCAACATTGCTTCAGTTCACTGGTTACTGTTCCAAGTGTCTCTGGTAGTTAGAACCTATGCTGATCAGAAACCATTTCTCTCCTTAATCGCATAACCATTTCTCTCCTTATTATAGCAGACTGGATAGTTTGGGTGTGGGATGGAGTTTCTCTGTTGGATGAGGCTACAAAGAAACAAGGACAGGGATACAAATGCAGGTGAACATTACAGGTGAAAAACGACTGCGTTATCTTCATTGTTGAGGATGTAAAAAACACTAAGTGACTAACAAGAGATAAAAGCTACAACTGGCCCCCACCTATTGCGTGTTGCCTTTTGGTTTAGCCTTGTCTCTCTCTTTCAGGGTGGTCCATGAGTCTTACTGTGCATCCAGAGTTTTCTCCAGGAGTAGGTTAGAGGGTAGAGCCCTATGGAATAGAAAATATGAATACATGCCATAATTATAGTTGAAGGAATATTTGGGTGGGAAGTAAACTATGGAGCTATTCTGCCATGCAGAGATAGATAGCCAGTTTTCCCAGCAATAAAGTTAAAGAACATTCTCAATTGTTTATTGACTTTCTTAAATAGACCAGCCCTTTTGTACTCATTTCTAATCAAATCCTCAAGAGTACAATGAACTATGCATTTCTGCTTCATGAATGCAGAAAGTAAATCTCAAGCCAGTTTATTCACTAGTCCAAATAGCAAATTAATGACACAGCCAACAGTGAGTCAATATTGAGATCCAAATTTGCTGAATTCCAAACTCACCTTGTTTTAGTTATTTCTCTCTTGCTGCTGAGACAAAATACCTGATGCCCAGAATTAAGGGAGGAAAGATTTTTTTAGCTCACAGTTTGTGGAAGTTTAAGTCTATAATCAGCTGGCTCCAAGACAGAGTGGCACATGGCAGAAGGCAACAGTTCCTGGAGGTGGAAAAACAGCAAAAGCAATAAGAGTGAATATGGAGGAGTAGCAAGCAAGCCTCTTTCCCTCCTTTACATTGTATGCAAACTACCTGCCCCAGGGCTGGTGTAGCACTCACACCCATAATCCCAACATTGGACTATTAATCAATCAAAAACTCTAGAAACCTGCCCCATGACTGCATGAGGCTTTGAGGGGACATCTAGACACAAACCATAACACACCTGTAAGATATCTAAAACACAGATGGTTCATTTAGCCAACAAGTATTTACTGTGTACCCACTGGAGGCAGCCATCTATTAATAAGTAAAACAAAAATATGTCTGCCTGTATGGAGCTTACAGCCCAGTAGAAAGCATAGATCAAATCATCACACAGGAAAGATACATAGTGGTATAACACTGTACCAAACAGCTCTCAACTAACAGTGTAGACATCTGTTTTCACTTGTCCAATTTCCTCTTTCTCC
>NW_004955446.1:10743377-10781532 GCF_000276665.1 Chinchilla lanigera | reverse complement strand
TCTCTCTCTCTCTCTCTCTCTCTCTCTCTCTCTCTCTCTATCTCTCTCTCTCTTTTACATAGGATCTCACTATGTAGTTCAGGCTGGACTTGAATGTGATCCTTCTGTCTCAGCCTCCTGAGTGTTGGGATTACAGGTGTGTACCACTAGGTCTGACTCCATTTTCTTATGCAGTTAGTTCATGTGGGGCTGACCCCACTGCTTTCTTAATGATCACATGACCCAGTCCTCATTAATAAAAGTGCAAAACCACACTGACTGTTTCCAGAATGTTCCATATGATTCAAGCCAAGCCAATGAGAGAAACACAGGGAATTCCTGGAACCATTTAGATTGACATAGTCTTCAGTTGTACAACTAAGCTAATTGGATGCACTAGTGCACCTGGTGGCATGACACAAAGAGAATATGCTTGAGAATAAAGTTCAAAAGAACAGTTGCAAGAATACATTTCTGAGGATATTAATTAAAACAAGGTTCCAGGCTCATATCTGTAACCCATGAACATTTTGGGATTTTGTGTGTGTTAATGGGGTTTTTTTGTTTCTTTGTTTGTTTTTGGTTTTGTTTCGTTTTGTAACTTAGAACTGAAAGAAAAAAGAATCCTGACTGAGCAAACTATTTGGGTGGTCAAGGAAAGCTTCCTTGAGGAAAAAATTTGAGATGTAATTTGAGATGTGTAGGATAAATGGGAATTAATTCACCGGAGACTAGAGAAGAATGTACCGATCAGACTGAAAAGATGAAGGGAAGGCCAGTGTAGGTGGAATACAGGGAATCTAGTACCACATGAAAAAGGAAAAGCAGTGTTTCCAAAATTATAAGGATTTTAATCTTTGGATTTACAGCCAAAGACACCACTGAGGATTTTTAAGCAAATTGTGATATTATTGCTTTTATATTTTTTAAAAATCAGTTGGTTGGGCTGAGAGTGTAGCTCAGAGGTACAGTGCTTGCTTAGCATGCATGAGGCTCTAAATTTAATCCTTAGCACTGCAAAAAAAGAAAGTTAGTTATTAGATACAAAATAGAATGATGATCGCTGGGCATGGTGGTCCATGCCTGTAATTCTAGCACTAGGGAGGCTGAGGCAGGAGGATCACTGTGAGTTTGAGGCCATCTTGGGCTACATAAGGGAGTTTAAGGCCAGCTTGCACTATACAGCTAGACCCTGTCCCCAAACCGTCCCTTAAAAAAAAAAAAGTTGAAAAGAAAATAGAATAATGGTTATTAAGAGTAAATTCAAGAAAGGAAGCATACAACCTCATCTATGCCATGAAATGTATCTTTAATTTAATCAAAATGATAAACCTAACAACCAATTTATAGAAATATGTGAACATGTTAAAGCCACAAAGGATACAATCAGCCATGTCCAGAATGTGGTATGAATGACCTTGTTCTTTAAAAATAATATTAAAAATAAAAAAGAGAGAGACATGGACATTTTTGGATTGTAATTGAAATAACTCAGTTGCAAAAAACACTTTAGGCAATTGGGCAAATATGAGTTATGTTCTGTTTATTAAATATTAAGAAATAATTGTTTTGTTAGGTGTGGTAATGATATTACAGTTTGACTTTTAAAACAACAGCTGACTTTATCTGTTAGATATATGCATTGAAAAATTTATAAGTGAAATATGATATCCAGTATCTAGGTTAAAAATAATCCAGAGAAAAGATAGAAAAAAGAAAGATTAAATACTGGCAAAATGTTAACAATTACTAAACCTACTGTAATTGAGAATGATTATATTATTATCCTTTTTACTTTTGTAAATGGCATTTGAATTTTTCATTTATAAAAGGAGTTTTTAAGGGTAAAGTCCTGTTGTGGCGGGTAGGAATTGAACCCAGGGCCTCATGCATGGTAGGCAAGCCTCCTACCATTGAGCTAATAAACCCTCAGCCTCTAAAGATAAATTCTTAAAACAAAAAAATTAGATAAATAAAATTTAGAGTTAAAGCAGAATGACTTTTAAACAGTAAAAGTAACCATAAAGCTGTGACATCTAACATATTTGTCACTGAAGGGAGAAAAGCAAGATTTAACACCAACACCAACAAAACAGTAATTGGAGAAGAGTAGAAACATTTCATTTTTGTGTCTTATCCTTTGCCTTACTGCCTCCCTCCAAGAATGGATGCTGTAGAGCAAATTAGAATGCTGTCTAGTCATCCAGTCCAGGGAGGGCTTGGACTGCAAAATGGCAGTGGAGGTGGATTAACATGCCCCTTAATCTATTCAAAAGTTACTATTCATCAGGTTGTCGATGTAGGGCAGCCCACAGGTGATAGTGCAGTAATGCGTGCCTGGTGGCAGCTTAGGTGCAGTATCTTCAAGTGTAGGCATTTGAAGAGAGAACACAGAACACTGGAGCAGAGAAGGGACAGTCACAGGGCACTAGCCTCCTTCAGAGAAGTGAATTTCAGTTGAAGGGCATGGCAGCCTCAAGGCACCCAACGGGGAGGCAGCCAGGCCACTCTTCCCTCCTACTCTTCCTGTTGATTTCTGCAGAGATAATTAGTGGAGGACAAGACGCAGCATCCCTCGAGAGAGTTCTTCACCACCTTCCTCCTGGTGTCCTGAGCAGGACAGGCAGGAGGGAGAGTGAACTGAAAGGAGCAAACAAGCCACCCAGCATAGGTTTCAAATCCAGCATAGATTTCAAATTTTTTGCTTGACTTATAATACGAGGTTAACTGAGATTTGAACGCCGTCTCTCCCGTATGTCTTCTCTAGCCACTTCCTTTTGAAACAAGGATGAGAGGGGATGCTAGTGTCTAAATCACAGCTTACTTGACATAGTGCTTGGCACGGTAAGCACTCAATATATTATTATTGGCTGGGGGTTTAGGTCAGTGGAGCATTTGCCTAGCAAGTGCAAGGTCCTGATTTTGATCCCCAGTACCACAAAGAATAAATAAAAATAAAAATAATGTATTTACTATCATCAAGTCTTTATGGGCACAGTTCCCTGTTTATGAAGTTTTTATTTTTCTTTCAGGTACAACAGAAACTTTAACATTTTTTCTGTTTTGACTTGTGGGTACCACCTAGCACAATGTTTAAAACATAGCACGCGATCAATAATATTTTTTCAGTAAATTAAAACTGAATGAGCCAGGTTCTCCTTCCAGCCACTCAGCAGGTTGAAGTGAGAGGATTGTTTGAGCTTAGGAGTTCAAGAGCAGTCTGGGCAACACAGTGAGACCTTATCTTAAAAAAGAGGGGGAGAGGGAGAGGAAGAGAAGCAGGAAAGGAGAAAGGAAACATTGTGTATCTGTGCCAAGCGTTTTAATATGTCTCATTTCTGTCATTAGAGCACTGATATAAGGTGTCAGTTACAGTCTCTGTCTAGATGTCCCCCAAGAGCCTCATGCACTGAGGAGTGGGCTATTGGAAGGTGATTGGATTATGGAGTCTAGAGCTGAGTCGCTGTTAGGAGGTGGGATCCAGTGGAAAGAGATGGGTTACTGAGTGACGTGGCCTGGAAGGGTTTAATCTGCCTCCCAACTCCTCCTGTGACTCTCTGCTTCTCCTCTGCCAGGTTTCTGTCCTGCTTTGGAGCCAGCTGACTTTGACCTAAAACCTCTACAAACTGTGAGCCAAAATAAACCTTTCCTACTTTAAGTGGTGAACTTCACATATTGTATCTCAAGGAGGAAAGTGACCAAGACAACCCCTGTTTTAGAGATAAGGCTAGCTTGGGGTTTGTACCACTCAAGAAGCTACCCAAAGCAGACCAGCACTCAGAGTCAGGGATGCCTCACTCTGACACCTGTTCCCTTTTCCCTGTACTGGAGGCCTCCTGTAGCTCAGTGAAGGGTTTCTGTATTGAGTGGCCACTCACTTCACTGTGAATCCCAAAGGTTGCATCTCCATTCATCAGGAGCTGG
Organism: Chinchilla lanigera; assembly: GCF_000276665.1. Taxonomy (NCBI): domain Eukaryota; kingdom Metazoa; phylum Chordata; class Mammalia; order Rodentia; family Chinchillidae; genus Chinchilla; species Chinchilla lanigera. Next base: position 10,777,629 of record NW_004955446.1, on the reverse strand, counting down.
AAGACCACACATGCCTGACATAATAAAAAGGTACTGGAGAACAGGGCCTCTGAATCATCTTCGTGTCTCCATAACATATTCATTTACTGAATGTCAAGTGCTAAAGGAAACAAGTTTAGGACAGCTCAGTGAACTCGCACAAGGTCACACAGCTAAAAAACAACCAGGATTTTAAATCCAGTCTCATAGAGAACATGTACCTCTTGAATGCTGATGAGGAAAAGCTTACACTTTTCCAGTTAACCACATTACATTTTGTCGTCTTCGTGCTTGAAGCTCTGCAGCTTTCCCTCCTGACCTTCCATACCTCCCTGCTAGGGACCACTTCATGTTATCTCTAATGTTACCTACTGTTCACAGTTAAAAGCAAAACAAAGTGAAAGCACACTGTCAGTATATGGGTTGTCCATTTGCTGGATGCAGAGGAGTTTCACTTCTTTATCTCTCAAGAAACGAAGTTTCTGGAAGAGAGTTTACTTAAGTGTCTTTTTTTCCCATCAGAGCAGATGTTTGACCTGGCTGTTTCTGGTAACAAATCAAACCCTAAACCATCATAACAAAGAGCTTTTGAAGAAAATTGAGGTGAAACTCAATTGGGGTCTAACTCAGTGGACAGTGTGTGCTTATTATATGGGTAGCCGTGGATTCAGTCACCAGCACAGGCACACCACACACACACACATACACATTTGAGATGAGAGATGTAAAGCAAGAGACACAAAAGCTAGATGAGTCTGCCGATATTTTCTAGGCACAATGTTAATTTATTGAAATGGTCCTTAGCACATCAAGTTGTTTAATGTCACCCAAATAGTAATAAACTCAATTTTAAATTCATGGCACTAATTTCTGTTCTTTCACAGTTCAACAGTTATATATAAATGTTTGCAGTCATTGCCCTTCTTTAATTCTTCACTGAGTTTATATTTCAAAGTAAACATCTCTTCTGTTGTCTGTAGGAAGTCATAAATTTACAACAAAATAGTAATTAATTGATAATTTCTTGGTTGTTTCCTAGAAGTAGATGGATAGAAGTTAGCAGGGCAGATCTTTACTAGCTGGGGCAGAAGGCAGGAGAAGGAAGGAGGAGTCTAGCTGTGACATCAGTCCGGCAAAGACCTCAGCCACCCCTTTGGGGTTATCTTTCAGGTGATGGCCCCTCAGAGATATCAGAGTGGAGGCTAGAGAGACAGGCCTTTACACCGCCATGGCTGACATTGGCTGCTGGCATTGGCTGCAGACTGAAAGGTCAGGTCATCTCAGGAAAGGCAGTTTTCTCCAACCCCAGCCTATCACTAGAGATGGCTGACAAAACACACCTGGCAGTTGGGGCAATAAGACCTTGTCCAAAGGGAGCACACAGTATGGTATGAAGTGTCCGTCACAGGAGCTACTTCAACGCAATTTTCTTAGTTTCCAAATTCCAAAAGAGCCAGAACACAGCATCATCCAAGTCACAGTACCTTTCATGATTCAAGTCAAGTCAGAAGTCATTTCTCTAGCCCCTATTTAGTTATTCTGCAGCTGTGGCAAAAATATATACATATGTGATAGTTCAGATAGTTATTCTACTAATTTCTCCTTGTTCATTGAAAAGAAAGGTGTGTGCTAGTACTGTTCGGAAAATTAAATGCGTATATATTGCATTCTGAGTAACTAATTTAAGGATAACAATACACAATGTATTAACCATTGTTACCCTGCTATTATCTTGTTTTGAACTTTTGGTTTTTTCTCTTTAAAATAAAAAAGGAAAAGGAGGAAGAAGGAGAAAGAAGACAGAAAGAAAGAAAAAAAAAAAGAAAGAAAGCAAAAAAAAACAGAAAGAAAGAAAGAAGAAAGAAAGAAAGAAAAAGAAAACAAAGAAAACAAAACAATACAAAAAGCGGTACTCTCCCAGTGTTCTACAGAGGGACATATTTCTATACTGGAGATGTTGAAGTTTTCCTTTGTGGGTCAGGCCCCATCTATGGTGAAAAAGCAGAACTAGAATAACTTATATTTGAGATTGTTCTTCTAAAAACAGGAGCCAGGAGCTCATAGAGCTGTGAGGTACTTTTGATATCATCATTTCTCTTGGAAAAAAAGCTTTCTTCTGTTATCTATTCTGTGGAAGCCACAGAATACCTCCTCTTTTAGATTCTGTTAACCATTATGGAATCCACAGGTTTCTATATGTTCCTGAGGTTTTAATTGAAGCCTTGAATCTCCTAAAAACAGTATGGAATTCTTAGTTTGTACAGACTAGTGATTTCTGGGTGGAAAACAGGATGACTCAAGCTGTAAGCTACCTTTTCAGACACAAATGAATGAGGCCAAGGGCTAGAGTCAGACATACCTGGTTTCAAATCCTGGTCCAGTTACTGATAGCTAATATAACCTTAGAAAATGTTGGTTAACCAGTGTGAAACTTGGCTCCTCTTCAATAAACTTGAAACAACAGTAAACCCTACCCCACAGAATCATGAGTAGAATTTTAATTAGCTACGGCTATGTCATAAATTATCCCAAAATCTAGTGACTCAAGACAGCAATTTATTTATTCACAATTTTGCACCCTGGGCTGGTCTGAGCTGGGCGGTTTTTCTCACTGTGGCATCATTCACGGAGCTGCAGTCATGTGCAAACTCAGCTGGGACCGGATGATCACAGTTGGGATGATCAGGACACCTGGGAGCCAGCTGAGCCTCTCTTTCCAACTGGTTTTTCCACTAGGGTAGCAAGATTGCTTCCAGTGCAGCTCCAGAAGCTGCTGGGCCTTTTGAGTCTGAGAGTGACTTTTGCCATATAGTCTCTTGGTCAAAATAGGTCATAGAGCTCTCTGACTTCCCATCCGAACAAAGCGACTTCTTGCTCCCACCATTGCAACAGCCACTGCATTTCAGTGTTGCAATCTGTCATGAAGTGACACAGCTAAGGTGAGCAGGTGTGGGGATCTTTGCCTAGGCTGAGGACATCGTGTTTGGACTTCCAGCCTCCAAAACTGTGACTTAAATAATTTTCTTTATACAGGTTTTTTAAAAGGCAGATTATAAAGCTAGCCTCAAGAAGAGAAACAGTTTTTTTTAAAAGGCAGATTATAAAGCTAGCCTCAAGAAGAGAAACAGTTTTTTTTAAAAGGCAGATTATAAAGCCAGCCTCAAGAAGAGAAACAGACTCCACTGGCTGATAGCGGAATACCGTGTACACAGGAGAAGAGGAGGAGTTCTGGATGCTTGCTCCTTTTGTAGATAATCCACCACAAGGAACACATGAGGTAATCATTCCTAGCACTGCACACAAGTGCCTGTTGGACAGTAAGCTTTTCTTTTAACTTTTTTTTTGAGACAAGGTTTTACTGTGTAGTTCAGGGTGGTCTTGAACTCACTATGTAGCCCAGATTGACCTCGAACTCGTGGCGCTCCTTCTGCCTCAGCCACCCAAGTGCTGGGATTACAGGAATGCACCCCACTCCTGGCAAAGTAAGCTTTTTATACTGAATTGGGTGAAAGCACATTTCTGGTGCCATGTTGCTAGGATTCAAACCCTGACTTTGCAATGTACAAATGTTCAACTGTGGACAAGATTTAAAATTTTTCTCTGCCTTAAATTTTGAACTTATAAAATAGTAGTGGTAAGTATATCTACTTACCACTGGGTTGCTGTAAAGATTAAATGAAATAATAATTGTAAACATCTCAGAACAGTTCATTTTAAAAAGAAACTATTCTTCGCTTTTTTGATACATATGTAATCTCTGGTTTTAAATTAATTTCCTCCACATTGTCACCTAGTTATCTCAACACTCATACCCTTTCTTTTGCCTTGATTTAGTAGTGTCTTTTTAATTTATATATTCAATGATCATGTGTAATAAGGTTCTATATCTGATATTCCTGTTCAGTTCTGTCCATTATTTGAATTACTATTGTGTAATAATGTGCTTTATTTTCTTGAAATCTGCTTTTCTCTGTACTGTGCTTTTTAAAAATTTTTTTATATCTTAACCAATCTAGTGAACTTTGTACTAGTTTTAAGAAAAATTTTATTGGTGTTCATATTAGAATGCTATAAACTGATTTGGGAATGTATCTTTTTTCTCTTCTGGAACCCTTTAGCTCATATCATCTTTATATTTCCAGTAATACAACTTTGTTTTAAGATAACAATACACAATTAAGTATATTTTAAGGTTGTTTTGTTTGTCCTTTACCACTTTCAATACAATTACGCATTATTTACCCATATTTGTAACATGGCTGATGCTAATGGAGAAGCATCTGTTTCATATTCTTAGTCTTTTTTCCTTTCATACCAGACCTTAGTTGTATAAAACTTAATCGTATATCTCCGTTTATTGTCAATATTGAGTCAATTATATCATATCTATTATTGGCCCATTTTTAAAAATTTTATTTTAGTTTCTTTTAAAGTAGATACCAGCTGGGTGTGGCGGTGCATGCCTATAATCCCAGCACTTGGGAGGCTGAGGCAGGAGCATTGCCATGAATTCAAGGCCAGTCTGAACTATGTAACAAGACCCTGTCTCAGAAAAAAAGGAGTACCTTCCAATGAGAACTGCTGTGTTCTACATAAAGAATACCCGTACCCCTAGCCCTTTCTTCTCCTCACTCTAATGTCTTTAATATAGGCTATAAAATGTCCATGTATCCTTGTGGAATATATGGTTTTATACTGTACATGTGTTTTAAGTAACATAATGATAAATGCTATGTATTCTATTTCTTCTTTCCTTCTCAGTATTATGTTTTTATGAGCATCCGTATTGCTGTGTGTATGTGTATAGTTTGTTGCTTCTACCTGCATAACGCTCCACAGTAGACCTGTACCACATTTTATACACCCATTTCCCCAATAATGGGCATCTAGTATGCCTTCAGCTCACCACTACCATGAACATTCCAGTGAAAGTCCTTCTATCACTCTCCTCTAGACCTGTGCCAGAATTTCTCTGGTATATGTCCACCCACAGATAATCGAATCAGAAGCACGCAGTGATTTATTTTCACTCAGTTCTATCAGAATACTTTCCAGAATACCTATACCAGTTACACTATCTCCCCACATCTTTGCCAAACCTTTTAAAAGTTTTTCTAGTCTCAGAAGGGTCAAATAACATAAAATTTTGCTTTAATTTCTATCTGCTTACTAGTAAGGCTGAGTACATCTTCACTCTTTGTTAGTACTTTGGAATTCTCATGCTCCAAATTGCCAGTTCATGTCTTTTGCCTAATTGTCTACTGGGTTTCCAATTTTGTTTCTAATGAAGCACAGAGTTTTGCATATTCTAACCCTAGTGTTTTCCAGGTTTGGTCGTTACTAATATCTTCTGCAAGCAGCGCCCTGGCTCTTAAATTTGCACAGTCACACTCATCAGTTTTCATCCCGTATTCGTATCTTCTGGTCTTGTTTAAAGAGCTTTCCTCCTGATACAGAAAGACACCTCCCTACTGTCTTTTACCTTAGGAGGTAGCACACTGAGACTGAGACTCTTCTACACATCATAAAAATGTAGGGATCTAGCTTGCTTTTTCTTTATAAAATTTTATAGAGTTCTATTTATTTATTTATTTATTTTGGTTCCAGGAATTGAACTCAGGACCTCACACTTGCCGGGCAGGTGCTGTGCCACTGAGCTATATCCCTGGCCCTTCTTTATAAAATGTTAAGCCAACTTTCTCATGCTACCTAAGAAACAATCCATCTATCCCACACTGCTTTGTGGTAAAACAAAAGGTAGCTTTATCAAATGTCAGTACATTTTTCTATATATTTCTGAGCTCCCTACTTTGTTCTTCTGGTCTGTCTTCCTACATGAGTAGGAAGTCACTACATTAGGGAATTGGATAAATATGAATAAAATTTGTATGGTCCTTGGTCAATTATTTTTACAGGTTTTTCACTGAAATTTTGTGAACATTTACTTTTCTTTACCTTTTTTGCCAAAGGTACAATCTATCTTATAGGGGAAGGGGTACATACTTATTAGACTTCTTTTAGAGTGGTAGACAACAGTAAGTTTTATTTAATTACACTTATTTCCTCCAAAAAATATAAAAATCATTAATTACACCTTGACTGCTCAAAGGTCTTCAGGTTTATATCAACGAGTCAGGATACTTAATTAAATCCTTTTCACATGGATTTTTCAGGTTCCTTTCCTGTTCTTCAGTCTCCACAACACAGGTGCCAGGAGTCCAAGGGAAATGTGTCAGGCAACCGAGTCATTGTATGGAATTGATTATCTTACCTACTGGGCCTCTATTCTTTATTATAGTTCAAATCTTAACTATTCCCCTAAAGGATCATGTACTGAAGTCTTAGTCACCAAAGTGAAGCACTGTGGGAAGTGGCAGAATCTTTAGAAGGCGGGACCTAGTGGAAGGAGGTTAGGTTATTGGGGAATTCACTTAAAGAAGATATTGGGGCCCGAGCTCCTTCTCTTTCTCTCTCTTTGCTTTCTGGCCAGCATGAGGTGCACAGGCCTGCTCCATTATTCATTTCTGCCCTGATGTACTGTTTTACCACAGGACCAAACAGATGGGGCCAAGCGACTATGGACTGAAATCCCTAAAACTATAAACCAAAAGAAGCTTTCCTCCTCATAAACCACTCATCTCAGGTATTTTGTCACAATGATGGAAGATAACTAATATATTCTTCCTTTCCTTTGATTTGTTTAGATGGACTCTTAGCATAGCTCTATCCCTACAAAATGAATTCTACTAAATTTTTGGTCTCTAGCCTAAAAGTGGCGAGTTACTATAGATATTTTGTTTGGAAATGTTAACCACTTTCCTAGGACATGCCACTTATCTCCCAGTTTGTCTTCTTCCTGGTAACTTCCTGCTAAATTTCCATCCCTACCTACTTTGTGCAAAGGAAAGGTAAAAATAATTTTCAATCACAATGTCCTTCAAAGGCATGTGTAGCCTGGTATGTAAAAGCCTTTTTGTCCTGTTAAACATTTGGATGGGTTTGAATATGGAAATACGGGTCTGACCTTATCTTGAAGCACACGTCCAAGATTAGACCAGTGAGAACCAATGTGTTCTATATAAAGAAAAAGAATTTGCATTTTGGGGCTGATATACAGAAAGAAGAGAGTGCTGAGGTGAAATGGAATCCAGGAGAAAGGAAGAGAAACAAGATAGTCAGGAAGCCAATAGAACAATTCCTGAAAGGAAAAAAAAAAAAGACTTTTAAGAAATGCCTAGTGCTGGGCATGATGGCTCACAGCTGTAATCCCATCAACTCTGGAGGCCACGTGAGAAGGATTGCAAGTTCAAGGCCAGCCTGAGCAGCTTAGTGAGAGCCTGTCTCTAAATAAAATAAAATGGGCTGGCTATATAATTCACTGCTAGAGCATTTGCCTAACACACATGAAGCCCTGGGTTCAATCCACTGTACCGTAAAAGAAAAAGAATAAAAAGAGATGCTTCATGTCTTAGTTACTTTTCTGTCATTGCTGAGACAAAATACCTGACACCCAAAGTTAAGGGAGGAAAGGTTTCAGTCCATAATCAGCTGGCTCTAAAGCAGGGTGGGATGGCAGAGGGACAACAGCTCATGGTGGTAAAGGCAGAAAAAGCAGCAAGAGAGGGGAGAGACAATTCTCTTTCGTCCTTTATATTACATGCAGGCTACCAATCCTAGGATGGGTGTAGCACTCATACCCATAATCCCAGCATTGGACTATGAATCAATCATAAATTCTAGATTTAGCCACCTCTGAAAAGCTCACCTCCCCAGGACATGAGGCTTTGGGGGGGGGGGCATCCAGACACAAACCATAATGCCTAGTATTCAAGGGGAAGGAGATCATAACATTGAGCTGTCAATAACCATACCATACTCATATTCCTGATTTTTCACTGAAGTCTGATTTTAAAAAGAAAAAGACAAGCAAAACATCTCATGTTTACAGATATACATTACTGAGAGGAGGACAGTGGTGTTATGAATAGGTATCAATTGAGAAAGGGACTAGAATTAACCAGTGGAACCCCACACAGAATAGGACAGCCTGTGTAAAAAACAGTGAGACAATGCATTAATTGACCATGTTCAATAGTAGCAGGAACTCAGAGTGAGAGGTTAGAATAATGATAAGGAGGAGGAAGCAAAAGAGCAAAAGGAAGAATAAAAAGGAAATACCACAAAGCATGCCAAGATTTGTTCTAAAAGCCTTGTTTTACATGTGCCAACATGACCATGACCATGACCATACCAACACCAGAACTTGCTTCTTTCCTTAGAGATTCAAGACATCTTACAGAGGGCTTTGGATTTCCCACAGTAAGTAATTAGCATTCACCTCAATCTTTTCTACATCTCATAACAGCTAACATCTGGATAGCTTTTAATTATTAGTCCTAACTCTTAAACATACTCCAAGGGAGGCTTAAGCCATGGTCTAATAGTATATCATAACTTCTTTCTAATAGCTGGGTGTGGTGGCAAATGCCTGTAATCCCAGCATTTCAGAGGAATCACCACAAGTTTGAGGCCAGCCTGGGCTATACATGAGTTCAGAGGCATCCTGAATTACATAGCAAGACCCTGTCTTAAGAAATAAACAAATAAATAAACAACTTCTTTCCAGTTTATAGCCCTGAACATGTCCTCAAACTCACCCTGAAAACTTACCTTTGTTGTAAATTTTATGTGTAGATTCCATTCATAATGACCATGCATATTTTACCAAAAATAATTTTTTAAAAATAGAAAAAAACGGTTAATTTTTTTTTTTTCCTTTCGTGGGCCTTGATCTTGTATTATCTCTGTCTGGTTCCTAACTTAGACACTTGCCAGCAGCATTCTCCTTTGCCTTAAGCCACACTGGGGTATCTGCGTTGTTACCTAGTGCCCTCTACTAAATTTTCTTCCTAATCTAGCAAATTTGAATTCATCGGGCCTCAGCCTGCTCTTACATCTCTCTAGGACCTTCCAAGTGGATAAGAAACCCTTTTAGAATCATTCTTAAAGGGCTCATCCGAGTCTTTCCTCAATAGATAAGGCAGCTCTTGGCTGCCCTCTTCTGGGATCGAGTCCCCAAGCCACCCATTCCGGTTGACCAGCAACCCTTTAAGTTCCAGGTTCCCTGTGACCTGGGACAGGTGGAATAGTCACAGTTGAACATCTTGACTTTCTTCTGCTTTCACAGGATAGAGACAATACTATTTTACCTACATGTCCCTATTTTTTCATCTCTTCAATGCTGTAGCTACATTACAAAAAGGGGTATTTTGTGAGAAGAAAAGAGAAGGAAATGTCTATTACTCTCAGGTAATAAAACATTCAGTGGATTCAATAAAAACAAATAGCACTATCTGACACTGTGTGTTAACTTATTTCATCTAAAAATGTCACATGCATGTTTCATATCATAACCACTAACAAAGGCTTCAAAGTTTCTTCAAAAATAACTTCTCACATTTTTCTGGAATGACCACTTTTCAAAGATTACATTGAAATAGAATGAGTAAATGAATATGCTTCTCAAAGTACTCAGTTTCTAACTTGGTCCCACTAGTCATCGAAGTACCTAAAAAGTGCGTGCGCACACTCACATACGCACATACACACACATACCCCTGTTCTTTGAGAATTAAATGATTAAAATATTCAATTCCAGCCAGGCATGGTGGCACATGCCTGTAATCTCAGCACTCTGGAGGCTGAGGCCGGAGGATCATTGTGAGTTTGAGACCCACTGGACTACAAAGTGAGCTCCAGGCCAGCCTGAACTGCATAGGGAGACCCTGCCTCAAAAAAAAAAAAAAAAAAAAAAAGATTTTCAATTCCTTCTATTCTCAAGCTAAGAACATAGTTTGTCCTTAAATCAAGTGCTTTCTTCTAAGTTATATGGATGCTATTATAAAATTGGTGAAGCAAGGAACAAAACAAAAAGAAAAAAGAAGGAAAGAAAGAGAATTCTTACATGTTGTTGGTGGGAGTATAAAACCCTATGTTACAAAAACTCTATGGCAATTTCTACTAAAGTAACAGGTATGGTACTACATGACCCAGCACTTCCCCTCCTAAGTATTTACTCAAAAAAACTGAAAGTGTACGTCTTTTAAAAGAATGTTTATAGCAGCTGAATTTATAATAACTCCAAACTAGAAACAACTCACATGTCCATTAACAATTGAATGGATAAATAAACTCTCATATACTCATATAGGGGAATTCAAACAACTACTAAAAAGAACACCTCCAACATGAATGAATCTCAAAAACATTATGCAGAGCAGACACAGAAAATACACAGTATTTAATATAAAATTCAAGAAAAGGAAAACTATTTTAAGGTTATGGAAGTCAGGATGGTGACACCTTCTGATAAGGGGTTGGTGGCTACGATGGAAAAGGACACAAGAGACTTTTTGGAGATGATGGAAATATCCTGTAGTATGGGTGGGAACCCAGAACCTGACAGTTGGTATAAAAATTATTTTAAACTACAGATATTGGAGACTCAGCAGATGCAGAAAGAAGCCTTCTTGGAGCTTGCCTGATTTAACTAAAGGCACAAACTTCTGAAAAATTAGGACTGCCATCAATTTCCTCTTCAGGGTAGCAGCTTCTACCAGGAAAGAGACTAAAAATAAGCCTCTCGTAAATTCCTTCTTCAAGGGAGCTTTTATGGCTCTGAAGAACACATAACGAGCACTGAGCCCAGTGTATTGTTGCTTAAAACTATTGAGCTTTGGCCTGGTTTTTATGAGGAAATAGATAACTGGTGCACTCCTTAAATTCTATCCATGGGAAGGCAGACCTGAGTCTGCTGGGGTTCTAGAATTTCTACCCAGAGGAATTCAGTACAGTACAGCAGTTAAACACGTAGATCCCAGGGCTGGGTTGTTTTGGTTAACAAGCCCAGAACTGTTGTATGACTAATGGCGAGTCACTAATATTCTCTAAATCTGAGTTTCTTCTTCTACTACATTGGAAAATGATGATGATATCTTTTCCACATTGTTGTTAAGATTAAGTAAGTCAACAAATGTAAAGTAATTACAGCAGTATTTGATATAGTAAGCTCCGTATCATTATTTTCAGAGCAAAGGTATTTTTGTTATCTTCTAAAATTATCACTGATCTGTGATTTACTCTCTCTGGAGTAGCTGGGCTTGAGAAAAATACTATTTTACTTTTTTTTTTTTAGATACTAGGGATTTAAACTAGTTTACCTTTTACACATTTGTGAGATAAAAAGGTACTAGGGGTATAGCTCAGTGCTCAGAGCACTTACCTAACAGCCAAGACTCTGGATTCAGTTTCCAGGACTTCAAAGAAAAAAAAAGTAAAAGAAAGCATAAGTCAGAAGAGAAAACCACAGTGGTTTTATTTGGACTTCTAGAATCAGGCACTATCTCATTCTATAAAAGAGACTGAGTGTTCCAACCAGCCAAGCAGAGGAAGCTGGCTTTATAGGCAGAAAATTGCGGAAGAGGGTAAAAGTAGAGAATAAAAACCCAATTGGTCATTTCAAAGTTACCTTCCTTGTACACTTAAAGCAGTGGGGACTTCTCTATCACACTAAAACTGGCTGTGTTAGAGGACATGGCTATTCACTCTCTCCCGCCTTTGTTTTCTTGGAAGATCAGTTAACATCTTAGTTTTAGTTTGGCAGCATCAAACTTTAGCCCAAGTGACTCCATTTTGGTTTGATCTAGGCCTCATGCAACAGCTCAGGGCAAAGCAATAGCTTCCTTATTTTATTTAACACATCACACGTGAAAAAAAAGTACTACTGAGTTCATCAAAATAAGTCAAGTGCCATAAAGGGATACTCGGCACAGAGGTAAAATCTGAAGACAGTCAGAATATTATAACACAATGGTAATAACAAACACCACAGTTTTAATTTCATGTTTTAGAATTTCGCCATTCTAGTAAACAGAACTATTCACTTCATAAAGTATCCACTCTCATAGAACAATTTTATTTGTCCTTTGAGTCTGTAAGTGGCAGAATTATTTTGGAAATGTATTTCTTTACTAATGTTATGAGTGATAAATGTCTTAATACAGGATAGAGAAAATTTTGTAGGCTTTGAGCTTTAAAAAAGAATGCTATTTTCCTTCTCCCCAAATCTCATTCCCCTAAAGACCAGACTCAACTAGACTGGGATTCCCCTACTGTGCATTCAGTCTACTTTATTTAGCATTCCATCTCTGGTCTTTTATTTTTTTTCCTCTTTTCTAGGGTGTAAGGATGCACACCAACACAGGAGGTTGTTCTGGTGAGACAAGGAAATGGAAGAATTATCTCAGTGAAGTAAGAACTGAGTTTTTCAGCTGGAATGATGTGCTGGTTAGAAGGTCTGAAGGCAGGTGTGAAGGTGGGTGTAAGGGTGGGCAGGGTATAGGTGAAGGAAACAGGAGACATTGACTCAAGAAAAGTGCATAGATCCACAAGAACTGAAATTGGAGACTGTACATTTGTAACAGGACCAGTTAGCATGCTTCTGGGATTTTTCTACTAAAAAGTCCCCAGTTGTAGAGAGAGAGAGTTCCCTGAAAGCAAAATCATCATCGAGGAATGGTTGAGAATAGTCTTTTATAATGAGTATGTATGCAAATAACTACAGAGTTTTAGAACATTAGAAACTCAGTTTGATTTGGTTTCATGAGATAACTTATTATTCAATGATATCGTCAACTCATTAGCATTTCTTTAAAAATGTAGCATCTTCTTCAGCCTAGGAAATCCCCAGGTGAGGAAAAGAAGGAGGGGTAGGCAGGATCAAGAAGGCCTGTGGGAAGGCCTGACCTCCTCAGTCCCACCCAAAACCTGCTAGTCGCATCTTCTCCAGAGGGTGATCTGGGAGTTTGTAAGGGTGTTTTTGACTGTTACAAAGATAGCATTTAGTGAACCTAAATTTAACGTAAGCATTTCTTGCATGTTTTTTTTAATGTACCCTGATTTTTTTTTTTTTTTTTTTTTTTTGGTCTTTTTGAGACAGGGTCTCACTCTGCAGTCAGGCTGGTTTTGAACTCACTTTGTGCCCAGGCTGGCCTTGAGCTCACAACAATCCTCCTGCCTCAGTCTCCTGAGTGCTGGGATTATAGGCCTGAGCCACCATGCCTAGCCTGCACACTGAATTTTCTAAAGACTGTAGCTAAGAGTACAGTGAAGGAGAACTCTGCTTCTTTTCAGGGGGAAATTTACTAACAGATATTCAGAACTTTAGAAAATACCACTGATAACCTGTCAGCTAATGTTACTTATGTCAATAGAATACACTTGTTTTTCTACATTTGTAAGCTTTCCAGTCAATGATTCTAAGTATGGGTGTAGATGTATCATTATGTCATTACGCATTCGAGTGAAACTACAACTAAGCATTTACACACTGAACTGTGGGTTTTATTATCAGTCTGTGCAGTTTACTCAAATAAAGGGGACACAAAATATCATAAAATGGGGGGCAGCTGTAGATCTTTAGAGCTGCACCCCGTGGCCCAGAGTAAGTACCCTGTGCCTCATTTCAGCACAGGATGAAGATCATGAACACATCTGTACACACAGAAGCATAAACATTTTCATAAGCAGCCTGTAGTTTAGCATCTGAAAATGGGTTCACTCTTAAGTGGAATATGTAGAAGATGAGGTCATGGAGGAGGGCATGGGAGTAGTTTCATAAGCTAGACTGGGTAGGGTGCACACATTACAACTCTATTCCTTCCCAATACTGTATATCTAAAACCGCTCTTTAAAATGGTTTTTGTTGCTGGGAGTGGTAGTGCATTCTTGTAATCCCATCACTCTGGAGGCTGAGGCAGGAGGATCACTATGAGTTTGAGGCCAGCCTGGGCTGGGTGAGTTCCAGATCAGCCTGAACTATATAGCAAGACCCTGTCTCAAAAAAACAAACAAACAACAAACAAAAACAAAAAACCCCAATTACTCTTACCAATTTCTCTCCTCCCTCAAGTTGCGATCTGCTTCAATTTATAAAGCTTTGATAGGGGAAAGGGTAATCAGTTTCTCCCTACTTTTACTCCAATCCTCTCCCAATTCCAAGGTTGCCTTGGCTCCTCATGCTTTATCAGGGACGGGTCCGGGGCAGTGAAGAGAGGAAGCAGAGATAAGGGACAGAAAGCTCACACTGCTGTAATCTGGTACTGGTGCCCTCCAGATGGTTCAGATTCCAAATGTGGATTCTCTCCCATGCGGGGATTTTCTACATATTCTCCCACTTGAAGAATTTCTTATAAGCCTTTTTTTGCTGGGTGATGTGGCCATCTAAGGTCTTCCCTTGGTCCCTAGTTTCCATGGGTTTCCAGTGTCACACAAGGACACCAAAGTATTCCAAATGGTCTTCTTGGGTCACGTCCAACTTCCTTCAGAGTTCACATGTGGCCCATCATACTCATGTGTCCTCTACCTGTAGGTGCAGGCTATTCCCAACAGTCCTGCTTAGCTCTGTTGGCGGAAAAGCAGGTGGCTGTAGCCTTGAGAAGTTCAGGTCTAAAGCAGAAGTCTTGTATTCTCCAAGCTCCAGGGGAAAACGTGAAGCTGAGCTGAGTTGTTGTTGTGTCTCCTCCCAACACACACACACAGCCCTACTGGAGATTAAACCTGGGGCCATCTGTCACAGAGCTGTAACCCCAGACCTTTTTTATTTTGAGACAGGATCTTGCTAAGTTGTTCAGGCTGGCCTGAAACTTGTGATCCACCTGCCTCAGCTTCCCAAGTAGCTGGAATTATAGGACTATGTTGGGACACTTGGGTTTTTAAATGCTCTTGATTGATTTAAGGGAGGGGCTAATAACTGGTTTAAGGAGGGCATTAGACACTCTTCATCCCTTGCTTATTGCCAAGGATGTCTGGGTAATGGATGTTTAAAATTTACCTCTCTTTTCTCCCTACAATCAAATTTTGAGTTTTGTAAATATTGATGAGCCATAGGTATCTTCCTCCCTGTTGCAATTCTCAGAATTTACCTCCTGGACTATAGTGATTGGCTAGTGGATGAGTGACTATGCCATTGGTAAAGACGTTTTCTGCATGCAAGTTAAAGCAAAGATCACAGAAAATCCTAAATTGGATTATTTTATAGTTCTAGTTTTCTTTCTCCTTAATCCCCTAGTTTTATTTTCTTAATTCCAAATCTACTTTTGTCTAAACATTTAATTCACCAGCTTTTTTTCCTCAAAGAGATTGCCTTCTTTCACGGAGTCATTGTACACTTCCAGAATGTTGGCAGGATTCATCCTTTGCAAAAGAAAAGAATGAAAACTACTACAAGGAGACTTCTAGAGTCTTTCTCAGATTCTTTTTCATTCTGCTAAAGTGAAAAAGAGCCTATGCTCTGGATGACAGAGGAAAATTAGATGGGATAAATTGTTTCTTTTTCAATTTACTTTCCACAAAAGGGATTCTGCTTTAAAGGGAAACATTTATAGATAGAATAAGTGAATTTGATTCTTCTTTCACCTGGGCATGCTGTTGACACACAAAAACATCAGAACTGTTGCACTTGCCAATTGTTTCACATGGCCAATTCCTACACCTGAAGCTGAAGGTCTTCCTCAGTTCACTGTGGATATACAGTCATGGGGAAAGAAAACATTGGCTGGTCACCTTACATATTAAGGGCTCTTTACTCAAGGCTACTCTTTGGAATTAAAAAAGACAGAAGGCTAGGGATATAGCTCAGCAGCACAAGTGCCTGCCTGGCAAGTGCAAGGTCCTGAGTTCGATTCCCAGTACCTAAATAAATAAATAAAAATAAAGAAATAAAAAAATAGAATGAAAGTGACAGGAACCCAATACAGACAATATAGCAATAACAGAGGCTTGCTTGCACCACTGTGAAGTCACTGATGGCACAATCGCTGCTTCAGGAAGGGCTAGATCAGGGAGTAAAAGGATGTTTGGGCCCTGATTGTGCTGTGTCTGAGAGCCAGGTGATAGAATTGAAATTAAGGGTTTTTTCCACTGGAAGTTCTAGATTTGCATCCTCTCTGTTTTAATAACCCCAGCAGAAAGAGAATGGCTTTCTGATAGACTATGTGACAAAATTCTGATTGGACTATTTTATGTGTCTGTCTTAGGCAGGTCTAGCCATGTTTCACACCTGGAACTGGAGTGGACATGGGAAAAACAGGAAGTCAAGAGGGCTCTGCTTCACTTGTACTGTACAAAATGGGCTTCTGCTAGAATCAGTGTTATTAGACAATGTAAATAAATACTGGTCAGACCTCAAAAGTTAAAAGAAGCCTCTACTTTAAATTCTTTCCATGTTTGAGGGAATAAAAAAATAGCAATTCCTCACAGTGTTCTGTTATTTATTCTCATAGATATAAATACCTTCCTATCAGAAAACTTCTCCAGGGCTAGAAGTATAGCTCTGTGATAAAACACTTAGATGCCCAAGGTCATGGATTTGATCTTCCCATCACTAAAAAAAAAATAGAAATAAATCATATCTTTATTTCTAATAAAAATTGCTATTGTTCTAGTTGGGCGTGGTGGTTTGAGCCTGTAATCCCAGAACTTGGGAGGCTGAGGCAGGAGGATTGTGAATTTGTGGCCAGGTCAGCCTGGACTGCATAGGGAGACCCTGTCTCAAAAACAGACAAACAAATAAAACAAACCAAATAAAACAAACAAAAAGATATAGAGATATGAATCTTTGTACCTCTTGATAGAGATATCAAACTTTGCTTTAATAACTTTATGTCTTAGAAAGAGAGAAAAATAAGCCAGCTGTGGTGGCACACACCTGTGATCCCAGCACTTGGGAGGCTGAGGCAGGAAGATTGCTGCGAGTTTGACACCAGCTACATAGTGAATTCAAGGCCGGCCTGAAGTACATAGTGAGACTCTGTCTCAAAAAGAGAGGGGATAAGGAGAGAGAGACAGAGAGACAGAGAGAGGGAGGGAGAGAGAGAGAAGAAAATCAAACCAAAAACAGAAGATGCAAATGAATCAAATGCAAAGCAGTTGTAAAAACGCAGTAAACCAGGCATGGTGGCTCATGCCTATAATTTTAGCACTAGGGAAGCTAAAGTAGAAAGATCTTGAGTTCAAAGCCAGAGTGGGCTAGATAGTAATGCCCCAGCTCAAAAAATAAAAACAAAACACATACACACACACACAGACACACACACACACACACACAAAGCATACCAAAGGTGTAGCATATGTGCAATACACACATCTAAGTGTTTATTGCACAGTGCAAAACAAAGTATATATAAAGCCTTTCACAGCAGCACTAGTACAGCAAAAGACGAACACAATCTGTATGTCCACCATGATCTTCTAATTGAGTCAGTTATGGTAAAGAAGTGCGGTTCTGCCTGAGACAATGAGTCAGTAGTCTTGGTTTCAGCACTGGGAATGTGGAACAAAGACTCCCAGGGCGACACCAAGTACTATTGATGAGTAAATGAAGCAATGCTTATTTTCTGGAACAAGAAATCACGTATTGGAAATCCACAGTTAACCCAAGCATTGCATTTTCACCGTGCTTCCAGCTCCTTTCACAAGCCTTTAATCAGCAGTGTTGATAAATGCCAAAACTATTCTGTTTGAGTTTCAATTCCTGTTCTTTTGCCCATCAATTTTGAAAACAGAAGTGCTCATAAAAAAGGAAATGTCTGAAAGTATCGTAACATGGGACAAAAAAGGCAAAAACTTTTATTGTTCACTAGATGGTTCATTCCTGAGAAAAACAATATATATATGGAGGAGGGTGAGATGACTATAAAAATCTTAGAATACCGTGAGGATTCAATGTTTATAGGTTGATATACAATTAGATAGCAATGCTCTGTACAAAATTTGTGTATAAGAATGTTCATCATATTTTTAATTTTAGTAGTAAAAATTAAAAAAAATCTAAGTGTCCACTGATATAGCATCAATTACTTAAACAAATCATATTACTATTTGTGATGTGGAATACTTGGTAGCTATTACAAGTAACACTGTAGATTTATAGTCTTTGTCCTGAAAAGATGGTAAGGTAAAAATTATTGGGTTATAATGCCAATTTTATAAAACATTATCATTTACATCAGGGTTCCCAACTTTACACTATTGACATTTTGGGCCAGGTAATTCTTTATTATAGTGTGTTTAGCAGCACCACTAGTTTCACTATACCAGTTTTACCCACCTGGACAATCAAGATTGGCTCTAGGAATTATCATATGTCCTCTGGGGGACCAGACTGCCTAAATTGAGACCACTCATCTGGATGTACATATTTGTTAAGAAAAGAATCAGTAACTGGGCACCGTGGCGCATGCCTGTATTCCCAGCAACTGTAGAGGCTAAAGCAAGAGAATGATGGTAAGTTGGAGACCAGCCTGGGTAAAGACTGAGACCCTGACTTGAAATAAATGCAAAGGGCTGGAGATGTAGCTCAGTGGCAGAAAGCTTGCCTAGTATGTGCAAGGCCCCTGGGTATGATCCCCAGTATTGGACAAAAAAATAAGCACTGACCAGACTCTAAATAATATCAAGATTTTTCAACTCATTCTGCAATTTATTTCCAGATCATTTTTGTTAAATATAAATCATATCACTTTATGATTTAAATTAACCAAAGTTTCCTTATCTTGTATAAGGAAAAAGTTAAACTACTGCAAACAGTACAAAGACTCCTTAAGATCAGGATCTCACCCATTGTTTTACTTCTCTTTTTAACCACTGTCCATTCTGAATGCTTATTGATTGCATTTCTCTCCTGTTCCTTCTCCCTTCTTCCTTCATCAACCTCTCATGCTGAAATCTCTCTCAAATCTTTCCATCGTATCTTTGGAATCTTGTTTGTTTGTTTCTTTGTTTTTTGGTTCTTGAGACATTAGTAAGGGGTGACTCAACAGTATAACGTCTGTGAACTAGTGATTGGTATCAAATCAAGATAAAGATCTCTCAGCAGATCCTAAAATTGATGGATAGCTGAAAACCCATCCTTCACTGGCTCTGTAGCACTACCTAAACTACTCCTCTCCCAATGAAATGCAACCCCAAATGAATTGAGGGAAACACACCTAAATTAACTGAGGTTTACACAGATATCTAACGCTGACTGTAGACATTTTTGAATTTAATTTCTTCCCTAATTGAGTTTGTGGGCTGAGATCCATCCTCATCACATGTCTCAAAGTGAACTCATTTCCATCTTCCACCTAACCTGTTTCTCTAATGAGACTTCCTGACTCAGGGAATGCCACGAGCATTTATTCAAATACTCACATTAGAAACTGGGTATTATCATCAACTTTCTTTCCCTCTGTTTTATGTTCACATTTAAACAACATTCTTGGAATTCTATATCCTCTGCTTGAATCTGTTCAAATTGCTCCACCTCTACCCATTCATTTATTCATTCATTCATTCACTTTCTCATGAAACTTACAGTCCAGTGCGTGAGGCAGATATCAAGCAAATGACCTTATAAGTAATTATGGTAACAGCCTCTTCCTAGAGTCTCCTTTTCTTTCTTTTCCAGGGGATTACAAGAAGGCTCTTTCTGAAGCTGGGGCTTTAGCTCAGCGGCACAGCACCTGCCTGGCAAGCGCAAGGTCGTGAGTTCAATTCCCGGTACCAGAAAAAAAAAAAAAAAAGCCTCTTTCTAAAGTATGAATCCTATCACATGTCTCTCCTGCACAAAACGAGACTCTCCAAAGCCTTAAGGGAAATACCTAATCTTTCCAGTACACTGTCCAGCTGCTTGTGATGTGGTCTCTGTGTTGTTCTCCAGGCCTCGCTAATGGTTGCCAGCAGCCTTGTGGTGGCCGTTACTCCTCTTTTTATCTTTGGAAATGCTTTTCTCGGGCTTATTTTCATCCTGTGTCTTTGACGGTGCAACATCTATTAACTGGAAGGCCTCTTCCTCCTGGAATTCTGTTCAGCTTGCCAGACTCAACTTTTAAGGGTTCCTCTTGCAAAGTCACGTTATACTCATACCCTGTGTATGACTTTACCATAGCACTTGGAGCAAAGTCTTGAAATTCACTTGCTCAACACATATTTCCTGAGTGGCTACTCCTACTAGGTAAAGAAGGATACAGCAGTGAACAAATAGATAATTTTGTCATTTTTCCCATCCAGTCTATAATGTGGAGAGTGGGAATTGTGTTTCTATATCTTCAACAGATAGCACAGCAATAGCACTTAATATAGACCAAATCTGAATCGAACCAAACTAGAATTCAAGCTCAGCTCTATTTTGCTCCAGAGCTCATGTTCTACTACTGTGTGGATTCCAGATTAATGAGTCTATTAAAGTAAAAATAATAACACTGTTAAGAAAATGGCAGCATGGATCATATAACTACCATATTTCCCCAAAAATAAAACCTGTTATTATATTAATTTTTTCTCCAAAAGATGCAATAGAGATTATTTTCAGGGGATGTCTTATTTTTTCATGTATAACAATCTACATTTATTCATGTAAAGTAATCTACATTTACTCATTTATTCACATACTAAAATGTACATTTATTCACCCATAAAAATCTACATTAATTCAAATACAGTCATGTCATCTTCCTCTAAAACATCATAACTTTCCAAACCCTGAATTCTGACCTGAATTTCTTTTTTTTAAATTTTTTTTTTTTTTTTTTTGGTACCAGGAATCGAACTTGGGATCTTGTGCTTGCCAGGCAGGTGCTTGTGCTGCTGAGCTATATCCCCGGCCCTGACCTGAATTTCTTAAGACTCTATTTCTTGTAGAACCATTGGCTCCAATTTCTTCTGTCCAGCCATACAGATCTCAGAAGAGACTTGGGACTTGGACTTTTCAGCAATGCTGAAACTGTTAGGATTTCGGCAACTCTTAGAGATGGACCAAAATGCCTTTTGCGTAAAGGGGAGTCTTTGGGGTGCCAAAGTGAAATGTTATGGTTTGTGTCTAGATGTCCCTGCCTCAAAGCCTCATGCAGTCATAGGAGCTTGCTCCTAGAGTTTGTGATTGACTCATGGTCCAATGCTGGATTATAGGTGTGAGAGCTACTCCCGCCCTGGGGTAGGTAGCCTGCAAACAATATAAGGGAGGGAAAGAGACTTGCTCTCTGCTCCTCCCTTTTTGCTCTTGCTGCTTTTGCTGTTTTTCCACCTCCATGAACTGTTGACTTCTGCCATGTACCACAGCACCTTGAAGGCAGCTGGTTATGGACTAAAACCTCCACAAACTGTGAGCTAAATAAACCATTCCTTCCTTAATTTTGGGCATCAGGTATTTTGTCTCAACAACAAGAGAAAAGTAACTAAGACAGCATGCATTAGCAACACAGCTGTCAGTGATTTTTATCCCATGAATTCTTCACCTGAGTTATGACCTTTTGCACGCTAGGCTTCACAAAGTTTCCATTAAATCAAGTATTAGTTGAAGAATTATCAGGCAAGACTGAAAATAAAAATGATGACAATTAAGAATGATGGTCCAAACAAAACAACACCCAAACAATAGAAGCGATACAGAATTTCAGACAAGGTGATAGGAAATTAACAATGGTTGTTGCATTACACATTGTTATCTTCAAAATGGTCACTCAGTTAAACAATATAGGCATGTAAGATTGATCAAACAATTAAACATTAACTGTTGTTTATGTTTGTTTGCTAATGTGTTTTTGTTCTTTTATCTTTAAAATTTAAAAAAAAGCCAGGTGTGGTGGCGCATGCTTGTAATACCAGCACTGGGGAGGCTGAGGTAGGAGGATCTTTGCAAGTTCAAGGCCAGCCTGGGCTACAAAGTGAGCTCAAGGCCAGCCTGAACTGCATAGTGAGACTCTGCCTCAAAAAGACAAAAAAACAAAAACAAAAAAAATTTAAAAGAAAGAATGATGGTCCACACAAAAGTGACAAAAAATTGTAGGCACCAAAATTCAGAAAACATTATTTCACACAAGTGGATTAAGTACATCCATTACAACACATAACCTATTGAATTATTAAGATTCAAATTAGACACAATCACGTCTGTTTGCTTTCGGGTGCATGCTATTCAATGCATTGAATCTGTACTTTGGTCATTTAGCAAGAAGTTTGAGTTCATCTGTTTACACGGATGTTTACTTCTCATCCAAAAGTGCTGCTTGGGTGTTTACAAATAATTATAACTTATATTGTCATTTATTTTAAGTATTAAATCAATAATATTATTTATTTACATTTAATTATATATTATTAATATAAGTCAATACGTCTGTTGTGTGTTACAATGAATGTACTAAATGCATCCGTCTGGCTGATGATCTTAACTGGGACTTATTTTCAGGGTAGGGCTTATATCACAAACATATTAAAAAATCTTGCTAGGGTTTGTTTTCCAATTAGTTCTTATTTGAGGGAAAATATTGTAGATAAGTACAGTACCCAATAAATACAGGCACTTTATCAGTTTGTCCTTTTAATCCTTGAGGTCTGGGGATGTATGTAGCTTGGTGGTACAGCATATACTTACTGTGCATGAGGTACAGGATTCAATCCCCAGTACCACAAAAACAAAAAACAAACCCACTTTCCCCAAACTACCATCCTTAGCTCAGTGATTCACTCACTGGTATATTATAATAATTTTTCTATTTCCCTCATCTTCCTTTCTGAACACACGCTAAATTCAGAAATGCTTATTCTTATATGGTTTAAAAGAGGAAAAATTAGATATAACTTAAATGCCCTTTCACGGAGATGGTTAAATAAGATGTAAATTCTTCCAATGCATTATTATACAATTTGTAATGGTAAGAGAGTTCTAAGTGTACTGACATGAAAAGATATCTATGCCATATTTTTAAGTTAGAAAAGCAAACTGTATTTTCCACTTCCACCACTCTTATTCCATACAGCATTAGACTGATAAGAACAGATGATCTTAGCCAAAAGACCGAGAAGCAACTCATATAGTATTAGAAATCTTAGCCAGAGCAATTATGCAAGAGAAAGAAATAAATAGAAAATAAAGAAGGACGAGGCCAGTGTATTTCTTTTGCTGAAAATATGATATAGAAAAAAATCTCTAAAGATATTGGTGCAAAACTATTAGAACTGATAAATTTACTAAGGCTGCCGGATACAAAATCAACTTTCAAAAATTAGTAGTTTTTTAAATATGCCAATAACGAAATTGCTAAGAAATCAAGAAACCAATCCTATTCATAAGAGCAAAAATGTTTTTAAAAAACTTTAGGACTAAATGTAACCAAGGAAGTAAATGGTCTCTCCAGTGAAAATTATAAAACCTGACAGAGGAAATTAATGACACACAAAATTGAAGATATTCCACATTAATTCCTATGAATCTAAACAAAAGCCAGCTAATGAGACGATAGCTCCTAGACTCGCTAAAAATGAAATGATCTATGATTATTCTAAAACTTCAAGGCTCTATACTGGGGACCAAAAGAGAAACCTTAATTTTACTCTCTCTGATTTTTATGGTTTTTGATTATGCCCTTTAGCATGTCAATATCCCTATATGCCCATTAGACAATGCAGATCAATGTTATAAAAATATTAATTAATTTAAGAAGAATAATTGGAAAGTTACCACTTACTTGGGAAGCTATTAATTCAACAAATTTTCTGAAGTATAATTTAAAAAGTATAATCATGTCTTTTCTAAAATTAAGTTTAAGGGGCCAGGGATATAGCTCCGTGGCACAGTGCCTGCCTGGCAAGCACAAAGTCCTGAATTTGATTCCCTGCACAAACACAAATTTTTATTTTATTGGTACAATTTAGATGTACATAATGATCACATTCATCATAGGGAATTTGTACGTGTACATGACATATCTTGATTCCCTTTTTCCCATTCCCCTCACCTACCTTCAACCCTTATTCCCCTCCTTATTTATAAAGTTTTGTTTCCATTTTATCTTTCTCTCATTTTTTCCTTTTCCCATCATTCCCTTGCCCTCTCTTCCCTCCCGAGTTCCCCTTTCTTTCTGAATAAGTTCTTCCTATTTCACAATTTCTATTATACATTTTAGTTCTTATTTACACTTTCAGTTTCTCACACCAAAGAGACAAGGCGTCTGTGTGTCTGATTTATTTCACTTAAGAGCATGGTCCCAAGGTCCATCCATTAACTATAAATGTTCTCCTTTACAGCTGAGTAGTACTCTATTGTATTAAAAAAAAAACAAATCTTTTTTTATAAAAAAAAGATAAAACAAAATTTCATAACAAAATAATAGGATAACAACAGTTAATACATTGCATGTTGTTATCTTTGAAGTAGTTCATCAGAGTATAAGATATGGGCATATAATTTTCTCCAACTGATATTAGCACAAACCTTCCTTTTCAGTGAACTAAGAGACACTAATAGTGAAACTGACCTACATTTTTCCCTTTACCTTTTGTCCTTTCCTCTTTCCCCCATCCTAGTTACTTCTTCCTTTCGAATAATTTCTTCCCATTTCACAATACCTATTGTACATTTTAGACCTTATTTACTTTTTCAGCTGCTCACACAAGGGATACAATATGATGTTTATACATGTGAGTCTGATTTCTTTCACATAATAATATAGTCTTAAATTGCATCCATTTACCTAGAAATGTCTCAAGCTTATCTTTCTTTATGGCTGAGTAGTACTCCATTGTATAAAAAGACCACATCTTTTTTATCCATTCCTTGGTTGATGGGCATTTGAGTTGTTTCCAAGATTTAGCTATTACAAATTGCGCTGCTATAAACATGGGTGCACATATGTCACTGCGGTATGATGTTTCTAATTCTTCTGGGAAGATACCCAGAAGGGGAATAGCTAGGTCAAATGGGACCGCTAATCTCAGCTTTTTGAGGCATGTCCATATTGATTTTCACAGAATTACATCTTTTTTATCCATTTATTAGTCTAGTATATTCAAGTTTTACTTTTCTCATTGATGAGACAAATGTCTGACACTCAAAGTTAGGGGAAAGGTTTATGTGGCTCACAGTTTATAAAGGTTTCAGTTGATAGCTGGCTGGCTCCAGGGGCTGGGGATTTAGCTCAGAAGCACAGCGCCTGCCTAGCAAGCACAAGGTTCTGAGTTGGATGCCTGGTACCAGAAGAAAAACAAACAAACAAAAACTATAGTTGGCTGGCTCCAAGACAGGGTAGCTTTCCAGAGAGGAACCACAGAGGAAAAACAGCTAAAGGAAGGCAGAAGACAGCAAGCAGCAAGTCAAAGTGACTTTAGCAGCTTCTTTCTCCCCCTCTTATAGTCTATATTTGCTTCCCTGAGTAACTACTTTGAAGAAATTAATATGTAATACAACAACCATTGTTAATTTCCTATCACCTTGTCTGAATTTCAGTATTGCTTGTATTGATCTTGTGTTAATTTGTAAATGTATGTGTGTTTGTTAAAAAAATAAAAAATCATAAAATCATAATGCCACACAGAGTTTGTTCTAGAAGTGACATATTGGAGAAAACATTTAACAATTGTGATGAAGCCAGTGGCGTTTCTCTGTACCTTCTAGTAAGAGAGAGAAGGTAGAAGAGTCAGTTAGGGAAACAGTGATTCACAGTGGAATAGGCAAGAATATGAAGTCATGTGTTTATCTGTCTTAAGAAGCAAGTGCTCAATTTTCCAGCAATTAATTCTACATAAAATTTAAAAGACAATCAAAAGGAAGAAAATGCCTGGTAAATTTGAATTTTCAATCATGGATTAAATTGAGCAAAACATTATAGGACCTGGAACTCATTCTAATATAATGTAGGAAAAGTGGCTTAAAATAGTATCCATGTTTTTATGCTAAAATAAAAAGATTATAAATACTAGTATAAAAAACTTTAAGAAACCAAATGTTCTGTTAATCCTTATATACAACAGTCAAAATGGAAAAATTTTAAACCTGGAGAATTTTAGAATATAGGAAATAAAATATGAATATAAAGTTGTACATATGCTAGCATATAGATATTACATGCATACAACAAATACTTGAAAGGAACACATTAATGTTCACAAATTGTTATTTCTGGGTGGTGGAACATAGTTGATTTTGGGAGGATGATAGGTAATTTCATTTGTTTATATTCTTCTGTATCTGTCAGGCTTTCTACATTAAGCATATGCTACTTTTGTACTTGCAAATTTAATGAACAAAATTTATTGATCAAACTGTCACTAAATGCCATCATAATAAAGGATGACAAAAATCTTTTCAAAAGTTAAAATTACACTATGATTTTAAATTTGTTACATAAGAAAAAAAGTTGATTTCTTGTAGGGCAGGGTTGTTCCAGAAACATTTTTCTTTTTTTTTTTATCTTTGCTTTTTTAAAAATTTAATTTTATTGGTACATTTTAGATATACATAATGATCACATTATCATAGGGCATTTGTACCTGTACATGATATATCTTAATTCATTTTTCCTCAATCACCTCCCCTCCTTTCAACCTGCCTTCTCCTTATTTACAAAAACTTTGTTTCCATTTTTCCCTTCTACTTTTTTTCTTTTCCCTTCCTTACTTTCCCTCTTCCTTGTTCCTTTTCCCATTTGAACATTTTCTCCCCACTATTGAATATCTGTTATACATTTTGATCCTTATTTGGCCTTTCATTTTCTCACACCAGAAAAACAATGTGATATTTAAACACATGTGTCCAACTTGTCTTACTTAAGAGTGTGGTCTCAAGGTGCATCCATTTACTTAGAAATAGTTGAAGCTTATCCTTCTTTATGGCAGAACAGTACTCCATTGTATATAAAAACCACATCTTTATCTATTCATTGGTTGATGGGCATTTGGGCTGTTTTCAAGATTAGCCATTACAAATGGTGCTGCTATAAACATGGGTGCACATACATCACTGTGGTACAATGTTTTTAACTCTTCTGGGAAAATTCCCAGAAGGGGAATAGCTGGGTCAAATGGGACCTCTAGCTTTAGTTTTTTGAGGTATCTGCACACTGATTTCCACAGTGGTTGTACCAATCTAAACTCCCACCAACAGTGGAGAAGCATTCCTTTTTCCCCACAGCCCTTCCAGCATTTGTTATTGGTTGATTTCTTGATGATACCCATTCTTTCCAGGATGAAATGGAATCTCAGCATTGTTTTAATTTGCATCAGTCAAATGACCAGTGATGTAGAACATTTTTTCATATATTTGTTTGCCATTTGTACTTCTTCATCTGAGAAGTGTCTAACCATTTCAGATGCCCATTTTTGGAGTGGGTCTTTAAATTTGGGAGATGGTCTGATTTGACTGTGCTCTTTATATATTCTAGATGTTAGTCATTTGTCTAAGGGATAGCTGGCAAAAGTTTTGTTCCACTCTGGGTTGTTCTTTTACTCTGCTGGTGGTTTCTTTTGCTGTGCAAAAGCTTTATAATATAGTGTGGTCTGAATTGTTGATTCTTTGTAACAGTTCTTGTACGATTGGGTTTTGTTCATAAAGTCTTTGCCTACACCAGTGTCTTCAAAGTTCTACCTATTCCATCTTACAGAAGATTTAGTGTTTCTGTTTAATATTTAGATCTTTGATCTGTTTCAATTTTAGTTTAGTGCACGTTGAGAGATATTGGTCTAGTTTTAATCTTTGCCAGGTGAAAAGCCAGTTTTTCCAGCACCATTTGCTAAAGAGGCTATCTTTTCTTCCAGTAAGGTATGTCTCAGTTACTTTTCTCCTTGCTGAGACAAAATACATAACACCCAAAGTTAAGGGAGGAAAGGTTTATTTTCCTTACAATTTGTAGAGGTTTTAGGCCATAATCAGACGGTTCCAAAGCAAGGTGGCCTGGCAGAGAACAGTCCATGGAGGGCAGAATGTGGCAAAGCAATAAGGGACACCATCTTTCAGCCCCCTTTTTATTGTATCTAGGCTGCCCGGTCCCGGGCAGTGCCAGACCAATCAGTGGACTGCTTTAGTAAGTACACATCCTTAATCCCAGCATCACACATTCTAGATCCAGCCGCCTTTGAAAAAGCCCTTCATATGACTGCATGAGGCTTTGCAAGGACAACTAGACCCAAAGATAAGGTGCCTGAGTGTGTTTGTTTGTAGTTGTTTTTGCATCTACTAATCTGTTCCATTGATCCTTGGGTCTGCTTTTTGTCAGTACCATGTTGTTTTTATCATGGTAGTTTTGTAGCATAATTTCAAATAGGGATTGTGATGCCCCCTGCCCTAACCTTGTTGCCCAGAATTGCTTTTGCTATTCTATGGTTTTCTGGCTCCAAATGAATTTTAGGATGGTTTTCTCTAATTCTGTGATGTACACTATCGGTATTTTCATTAGGATTGCATTAAATTGTATAAGTTTTGGAAGTATGGTCATTTTCACTATATTGTTTCTTCATACCCAAGAACAAGGGATATCTTTTCATTTTCTGATATCATGTTCAATTTCCTTTTTCAGAGTACTGTAGTTTTCAATGTGAAAGTCTTTTATTTCCTTATTAGATTGATTCCTAAGTATTTTATTTTTTGATGCTATTGTGAATGATGTGGTTTCCTTAATTTCTCTCTCAGTGAGTTTGTTATTTGTATACAGGAATACTATTAATTTTTGAGTGTTGAGTTTGTATCCATCTATGCTATTGAATTTGATTATTAAATCTAGAAGTCTTTTGGTGGAGTTTTGGGGGTTGTCTATGTTAGAGTATCTTGTTATTCCCAAATAATGATAATTTAGTTTCTTCCTTTCTATCCATATTCTTTTTATTTCTTTTTCTTGTCTAATTGTTCTGGCTAATGTTTCCAGAAATATATTGAATAGGAGTGGTGATAGTGGACATCCTTGTCTTATTCCTGATTTTAGAGAGAAAGCTTTCAGTTTTGATCATTTAGTATGATGTTGGCTATTGGTTTGTCATAGATGGATTTTATCAGGTTGAAATACAGAACACATATTCCAATTTTTTTTGGGGTTTTTATCATGAATGGGTGAGACTTTGTCAAATGGTTTTTCTGTGTCTATTGAGATGATCACGTGGTTTTTTCCTTGGTTCTATTCATATGGCTTATTGCATTTATTGATTTGTGTATGTTGACCCATCCCTGTATCCCTGAGATGAATCTTACTTTATCATGGTGTATAATCTTGATGATTTACTGTATTCTGTTTGACATTTAAAAAAATGTTTTCCATTGTTATCAATCTTTCATTCATTCCTCCAGGGAGTCTTTATGGGGTGCTATTATGTGTTAGCACTGTGCAGGTTTGGGGGCTACAACACTGAACAAAATGGGCCTGGACTCTCCCCTCGTGAATTTCCTTGAGAAGGGGGATCCATTAAACAGATCAGCACAGTGAATCTTGCTAAGAAGAAAGATTATTTAAATATATTTATTTTTTACACCAAGCAGAAAATCTCTGAGTTTCTAATTTTTTTCCATTTACGATATACAAGCCTCAATTTGGATTGTCCATGGAGAGCTATAACCCTGGCAGTGAACAGGGTAAGGGAACATTGATTTCATTAGACCTTAGTCTCTGAACATCGGCAGTGACCTCACAGATTGGCAGGTGTGTTAGGATGTGGGAACAGGAACTAAGTGGGTTCTATCATCCAGTAAGTCATCCAGTAGCATTTATTACATGTTATGGCTTGTCCCCACAAAGCCTGATGTGGTCATAGGTGAGACTTTTCCAGAGGTGGCTGAATCTAGAGTATGTGATGCTGGCACTAAGGGTGTGTGATTAGTAATTTAGTCCACTGATTGGTGTAGCACAGTTCTGGGTAGGATTAAGGGTGCCCCACCCTGGGTGTGAGTGCTACCTGCCCTAAGGGTGGATAACCTGGATAAACTATAGGGAACAGCAAGAGGGTCTCCTGTCTCTCATAGCTTAGTGCCTTCCACCTTCTTTGAACTATTTCTCCTCTGTGATGCCCCTCTGCCATGTCACCCTGCCTTGCAGCCAGATTATGAATGGAAAACTCTACAAACTGTGAACTAAACAAACCTTTCCTCCTTTAACTTTGGGTGTTGTGTATTTGGTCTCAGCAATTAGAAAAGTAACTAAGATATTACATTATAATATTACAGTATAAGAAATGCTATTGAGGGTATTACTAAATATTCAGTTATTGAGGCCCACTATAGGTTTAGTATTTAATTAATTAACTAATTAATTGAGCCAGGGTCTCACCATGTAATGCAGGTTGGCCCCAAACTCACCATGCAGCTGAGGCTGACCTCAAATTCTTGCCAATCCTCCTGCCTCAGCCTCATAAGAGCTGAGATTACAGACATGCACCCCCATAACTGGCTGGATTTTTCATTTTTTATTTTTTTGTACCAGGAATCAAACTCAGGACCTTGTACTTGCCAGGCAGGCGCTTGTGCCACTGAGCTATATCCCCAACCCTTGGATTTTAAATTTTTATATAAGGGTGAAATCTGATTTTTGTTTTTTAAGTCCTTGTGGACTGTTATTTGAACATGCCCCTAATATTAGTATGACTGTCATTATTTTTTAAAAAAATACATTTTATTAGTATATGTTTGCAGTATCTAATGACTATATTGACTATGGAGAGTTTGAATATGGCCATAACACATGTTAACTCTTTTTACCTTTGTCCCCCAATCCCCATCTCTTAGTCCCCTTCCCATGTGCAAAAGATCTCTCTGTTTCCTATTATTTATGTTTTATTTTTGCCTTTTAATTTATTTACACTTTGCATTTTTCATATAAGAGAGACCATGTGATATTTACTTTGTGTGCCTGATTTATTTCACTTAACATTATAGTCTCAAGGTGCATTTATTTTTCTACAAATGGCTGAAATACACCTTTCTTTGTAGTAGAGTGAAAATTGGTTCAGGGCAGAACAATATAACAGTGTCCCTGATCAGTGTCTCCTCATCTAGAAAGATAGATACAAAAGAGAAAAAAACCAGAAGAAAAGTGGGTATAAATTATGTCAGAGTTCCGAGGCTCTGAGCCTTTCTCAATAACAGACCTCAGAGATAAGCATTTGCACCTTGTGTACGGTGTAGCACATACTTGCCACAATAGCTACTTGGGAAGCTGAGACAGGAGGATCACAAGTTTCAGGCCAGTCTGGACAATTTAGTGAAACCTTGTCATGCATTTAGCAAATATTATTGGAGAACTTACATTTTGGCTGAAACTGTAGTGGTTGCTATGGGTAAACAAGAATAAGACTGTCACTGCTTTTTTTTTTTTTAACAAAGTCTTACTATGTAATCCAGTTGGCCTCAGAGTTGCTATACAGCCCAGCCTGGCCTCAAACCTGTGGTCTGCCTCAGCCTCCTGAGTGCTTAGACTACAGGTGTGCTCTATCACACCAGTGATAGCCACTGCTTTTAAGGATCTCTCAGTCTAGCGGTAGAGACAGGTAAGAAGTTAGTAATCTTATTGTAGCATAGTAAGTGTAGGAGGAATGATGTCTTATCATCATGTCTGCCATGCAGAAGTAGAAATGGGTGGGTATTTGTGATGGAGGTAAGTACAGGGTTTACAGTGGGAACACAGAGAAAGAATCCAGATTTAGTTTTGAAGGCTTCTAAATGGTTTCCTATACAAGTAATGTGCCTTTCAATTGTTGCATATCTTTGGGTAATTGTTACACATTACATTATAAAAGGGTGCATTCAAATAGCATAGCAGTGGATAAAAAGTTCTGATTTCATGACCATTACTTATCTTTCACACACTGTCCATTCCTGTACTAATGTACATTCTTTTTTAAAACAGTGATCACATTTTTGGGAGGAGTTAAGGTCTCACTATGTAGCTCAGGCTGGCCTCAAACTCCCTGTAATTCCAAGTGCTGGAATTATAAGCATGTGCCACAACTCTGGCTCAAGATATATATTGTTTTGCTACTTACTTTTTTCTCTTAAAACATAATGAACGAGCTGGGCGTGGTGGCTCACGCCTGTAATCCCAGCACTTGGGAGGCTGAGGCAGGAGGATCATTGCGAGTTTGAGACCAGCCTGAGCTACAAAGGGAGCAAGGCCAACCAGAACTGCACAGCAAGACCCTATCTTAAAGGCAAAAAAAAAATAAATAAATAAAAAGACATAGTGAACATCTTTCCATGTTGTGCTGGGGATTGAACCCAGGATTTCAAACATGCCAAGTAACTACAGTTCAGTTATAGGACACTGAACTGTACTCCATCGCCCTTATTTTTAAAACCAATGTATTCTATTATACAGATGTACTTAGTTTTTGTAACTAGTCCTCAGGTAGTGGATGCTTATTTTCTGGTTTTTACTATTAGAAATAAACTAGAAAGAAACACCTTTGTTTATGCATCATTGACTACTTGAGCTAGTATTATTTTGAACCAAGTTAGTTAGCCTTTTAAAAAATTTTTGTGGTCTCAAAAGACAAAATAAAACTGCATATAGTTTTCAATATTTTTATTAGTACATATTTGCAGTACATGGTGAGTATGTTCATTGTGGTATAGTTTTTAACTTGACAAAAAAGGACTTTTCTAGTTTTGTAATCTTTTACTTTTCTTAATGATATACTGTGAACATCTTTTCGTATGTCCATCTTCTTATAAACATTTTTTTTTCTTTTGAGATGGTAGTCTAAGTTGCCCAAGGTGGCTTTGAACTGGCAATCTTCCTGCCTCAGTTTTCTGACTAGCCAGGATTAAAGGCATGAACTACCACGCTCACCTCCCAGCTTTTCTGTTTTTCTTCCTTTTTGTTTTGTTTGCTTTTATTTTTGGAGATAGGATCTCACTATGTAGTTCAAACTGGCCTCCAACTCTGATTTTCCTGTCTCAGCATCCCAAGTGCTGTGATTATGGGGTGGGGATATAGCTCAGCGCCTGCCTGGCAAGTGTAAGGGTGTGAGTTCAATTCCTGGTACATAAAAAAAAAAAAAAAAAAAAAAAAAAAAAGATATCCTTCCAAGTGCTGGGATTATAGACATGCACAGTATGCCTGGCTACCAGCTTTTCATTTTGATGAAAACCATATCATCTTCCAGAAATCCTATTCAGCCTTTTATTCTGATAGGATTAATGCAAGTAAGTGCCTGTTCCTTTCACCCTCAACTACGTTTTTAGTCTTTGTAAACTTCTAGCAATCTGCTAGGCGAAATCCGGTATTCCACTGTTAGTTTTATTTTCATTTTTTTCTGGTTTCTAGTGAGATAGAACATCTTTCCATATAATTACCTCCCTCAATAGCTTGTTACTGTTCTTTGACTTTTTAAAATGTTGGTGTGGTTCTTTTGCTTACTTGTAAGAGCTCTGGATATACGTATTTATAAGTCAAAATTAGATAGTAAGGATAGCAAGCATATATAATTAAACTGTTGAACACGTTACAATTATTTTTCCACTTTAGAATTTGTTTTCCAACTTTATAGTCTTTTCGATACGAAAGGCACAATTTGTTTTATTGAAACTACTAATTTTTTCCGTGTTTTTTGGTTTGACAGTATGTTTAGAAATAGGAGCATAAACAGGTCCTTTCACAACATGAAATTTCTACAGATGCAAACGGGCGTGGTGTACAGAATGTGCACTACGACTCAGACTTGGGTTCACACCTCGCACGTCCAAGTTACGGCCCTCAACTTCCACACTGTGCAACGTTAACCATATTGCTTAATATGAGCCAGTTTCCTCATCTGCAAAACGAGGATAACGCCCGCCGCGGAGGCTCACACAAGTGACAAAATGTACAGCATCTTGCAAGCCTCAATTTCCTTTGCACCCGGCGGGCCATTTCTTACGGCCAAGAGGAGCCACCTCCCCAGTGCAGCCTGAAATAAAAGTTGCGCGAATTTGGGCGAGTTCACATTCCAGCCGTCCCTCTGGACGCTCTTAGAAGCCCTCCGTTAAACTACAAGCCCCACACCGCACGTAAAAGGGACTGTAAAGTTTCTGCGTGTGAAGCTCTCAGGGCTTGGGGGCGGGCGAAGAGCCGAGTACTTTTTATTTCCGGACTTTCCCTCGTTCAATTACCCTCCGCCGCCTTCCCAACCCCGCGGGCATCCCCTCCCCGGGACTGCGGGCGCCGCAGGTTTCCAGGGAGCCCTCCGTTCAGTTCGACCGGGGCTCTGCGAGCGCCGCAACACCCGTCCTGAGCGCCGACAGCGTCGGGCTGCGGGCCCCAGAGCCCCGCGGAAAGCTCACGCGCGAAGGCAGAGCGGCAACCGGCGCGACTCTATCTGGGGCCCTTTCCGCCCTAGGACCCGGGCCCGGGCCCGCTCCCGCCGGGAGTCCCGCCGGCCGCCCGCGCCGAGCGCAGCGCTATCTCCCCCGCACCCCGCACTTCCTGGCGGTGCGGAGCTACGGCTC
>NW_004955446.1:10673307-10742137 GCF_000276665.1 Chinchilla lanigera | reverse complement strand
GGTCCCGGCTCCCTCCGCCCCTCGCAGGTCCGGGGCGCCCGCCGCGGGCGGAGGCGAGGGTAGCCCGGTCCCTGAGTCCCGCGGGGTCGGGGGCTGCTTTTCTGGAGAGAGCGCTCCTGCTGGGGTTTAGGAGAAGGCTCGCTTTCCCCTGCCCTCCCCCAGTTCGGGGAGAAACCTTGTTTTCTTGGTTGAAGGAACTGGGAACCCACACCGTGATCCCACCGCAGCCCTGCGCGGCGGGGAAGTCTGCCCCTCGGGCGAAATTCAGAAACGTGCTTGTTCTGGTCCGCTTCACCTTTTTTAGCCTCTGGAAGAAAATAATGCCCCCTCCGGTAGATACTCTGATTTGGAGGGAGCCCTTTCTGTGTCGCCCTCCCTCTCGTTCTCTAAGTTACATGTACTGTACTAGTCTCCGTGGCAGCACGTTTGTGTGTTCCTTTTCCTGGGTACCTTGAACAGGATTAGGTCTTTTATAAGACTGTGTGCCAGTTTCGTAGTTTTAATATTTACTCAAAAGTGTATATTGTTCTTATTGTACATAGATCACGTTCACAGTTCAGATCGGCAATTGTCCTACGTGTTTCCGTGCCGCCCCCCTTCCATTCCGAGACTTACTGAGTGCTTATTTAGGCACAGCCCTTTTCCAGGCTCCCCTAGGGTTAAAGAGAAGCAAATTTCTCTCCAGAGATTGACTTTAAAGTGGGGATTGGTTTTTAGCTCAAAATCAAAACTGTGTGTAACTTGTTTTTATAACTTTTACAGGTGACTGCATTGCTCAGATGTGAAGATCATCTCCTGGATTTTGTGTAAAAGGCCCCGGATACTTCATGTGGCCATTTTGGGATTACAGTTATTTTTGGGTAATTTTGCCCCAGAAGTTTATTAGAATTGGCAGGAATCGTCTCTGAAGTGAATTGATAGTACTATCAATTCAACAAGCTACTCAGAAAGAAACCCAGACATTTCATCAGTATTTTGGTTCAAACGGATTATATAACTGGCTGAAGTGTTTGAGCTGGTGGTTCCCCCACCTCTTCTGTAGGTGTTCTTTAGCCAAAACTGTAAGATATGATTGATTTGTGTACTGAGTAATTTCAGCAGTTTCAAATTACTGTTTAAATATTGCTGAAGTTTCATGGCAATTTATTTTTACCTTTATTAAAAGTTTTAGAGATATTCTGACCTCAATCCTTCCCGTGTCTCAGTGGAACAGCTTTTCTAGATGAAGACACTGAAAGAATACAGAGTTTTGTTCTTATCTTTTATTTACAGGGAAATTTAAGATGTTGCAGTTTCCCTCCAGCGTGGTAGTATTGAGATAGCTATTTGTGTCTCTATGCTGAAGTTTAGAAGTACTCTTCAGATGTGAAGTTTTCTTTTTGTTTCTACTTTTTGACTCTTGGATATTTCTTCTGGAGTGTACAACAGTGACAAGTACATGGAATAATAAAGAAGACTGATCTTAAAATCCGAGGAACTTGGCTAATTTTGGAGATAGGCATATGAAAACTTTAAAAGAGAAGTATGGGTAGCTGACTTGAAATAACTCTATGTCAAATAGTCATAG
The DNA here is from genome assembly GCF_000276665.1 of Chinchilla lanigera. Taxonomy (NCBI): domain Eukaryota; kingdom Metazoa; phylum Chordata; class Mammalia; order Rodentia; family Chinchillidae; genus Chinchilla; species Chinchilla lanigera. Next base: position 10,740,570 of record NW_004955446.1, on the reverse strand, counting down.
GTTAAGTATCTTCAAAGAACTTGGATATTTCAGAGGATACAAAATAAAAAAACAAACTGGAAAACATAAAGATTACAGAGAAAGAATCAACACCTTCTTGTGCAGTCCTGTTGGAATTTGTAAGTACTATTATGGTGAGCAAATCAAATGTTCGTTTGTAAACTGCAATGAGAGTCAAATTTATCCTTTGTTATTGTTGGAAACGTTTCAGTTTCTTACGATAATATTGTTTGGCTTCAGTTTCCTGGACAGTCTGAAAACAACCATTAACCGTTGTCTGTGTAAACTCAAATGCAGGAAAAAAAAGAAGCCATAAGAGTATTACAAATTTATAATAGTGTTACAAGTTTTTGTGTTTTTGAAGTATCTGTTAGTATTAACTTAGGCTTTGTGGTTCCATTACAACAAATCATACGTGTCTACTTAGCTGTTTTACGTTTTAAATACGTTTTGATAGCCAGTTTATTTCTAAATGTGAGTTTAGATTTTGTTTTTAGATTCCATTTTAGAAATACATAATAAGCTGTACTACAGGTTTTGGTTTGTAATCTGATATTTTACAGCTTGTGTTTTAGGGCATAACTGTTGCTGACATTTTAATTCCTCATAGAAATTGTTTTTGAAACAGTTTTTGAAGTAGTTTTATATTTCAAATTAGGTTTTTAGTTTTAAGAAGAAGACTTATTACCAGGAAAGACTCAGAGAAACTCAGCAAGCTGAATTCATAACCTTTTAATTGCCTGGTGTGGTGATACATGTCTGTAATCCCAGCACTCTGGAGACTGAGGCAGGAGGATCTCTTCAGTTCCAGCCTAGTGTGAGTTACATAGTGAGTTCAGGGCCAGCCTAAATTATATAGTGAGACCCTGTTTGAAAACAACAATGTAAAAAACCTTTAAAAATAACACGAATATGTATTTCAACCAGGAGTGTTATACTAGCTTAATTTTATAAACAAAGCATTTTTCTGAGAAGTTAATAATGGTTACAGTTTTAGAAGTCCTTGGCAATGGCAGAATTGTCTTTATTAATAGTGTTTACTATGATTAAACCCAGGGCTTTGAGCATGCTAGGCAGATGTTCTATCACAGAGCTACATCCCTGTTTCTTTTACTTTATTTTGAGGCAGAGTCTCCTTAAGTTGCCCAGGCTACTGTCAGGCCTAGGATCTCCTGCCATTTCCACACCTTCATTTGCTTTTTCAGTTAATTCAGGCACTCAGGATGTTTTTAAAGAAATCACTAACATTGTTTTTAAAACAATGTTAGTGGAATATCAGTATTGGTACAGTTAGTGTTTATTTCATCTGATTATCTTTCTGAGATGAAAGACTGCAATCTTTGAAGAGTTTTCTGAGGATGACTTACTAGTCAATTGCTCATTTATTTCTAAACTGAACTTTTTTGCTAACCTGTTGAATTCTTAGCTGTCTTAGAACAAAAGAGGCAAGAGTCTACTAAGTATTCACATACTCATATGTAGTATTTAGTATCTGCTGTAAAATTGAGATTAGAGTTTGACAATTCCCTGTTGTAATAGATGAGGTTACATATGTGATTCTCTATTAGATCTGTGTTTAGTAGTTTCTAATTGAGTTTCAGTATTAATTTGTATAAAAATTGGTGAGAGTATTCTGATGACTTTGGAAGTATTTTATGCATTCCAGTTAATGGTTTTTCAAGTTACTTGTCTTGAGAATATGTGTCTCCGATATAATTAAGAAGTTGGACTGTAATCATATGATCTTTATTGTTTAAAAAGAGCTGCATAACATTTATTTGTAATTTTCTTTGTTTCTTTTATTTATAGTGTTAGCGCAAGCACTAGGATCAAGGTAAATTATTCCAGGGACTAGGATTTTTAATTTAACCCTTGAATAGTGTGACGTTTGTGAACTTTACTGTTCAAAGACAGATTTTCCTTATGTGAATGTTTTGATATTTTCAATATTTTACTTTAATTAATTTATTTTTTGAGACAGGGTCTTGCTATAAGGCCCAGGCTGGCCTTGAACTCACCGAGATTCTCTGGTGCCAACCTCCTGAGTGCTGAGATTACAGACAGTGTGCCACCATACCTGGCCAGTATTTTTAATAATTTTGAGGAATTGAAGTATATAGTATCAGTAGTTTTAATTGGAGCAATTGCTGCACTGCTTCCCCACTTTGCCCTATGTGTACCTCTTTCTATCTCTGTTGGTCCAGTTTTTCTCCTATAATCCAAACTACAGGTCTAGAATTAATTGCGGTAGTTAACATTAATAGGTAATAAATAATGGTGTTGTGTTTTTGTTGTGTACATAGCATATCTTAATCTGTGAAAGTAACACTATGAGGGAAGTACTGTTATAATCACATTGGTGTGAGAAAATTAAGATTTAAGAAGACAGACTGACAGAAAGTAACTTGGTTAGAATTATAGTCTTGACCAACATTCCAAGTAGTCGAGTCCAGTGCTGGCCATAGCACTCTGCTGTTCTGTTTTTTTACCCTTTGGCAGTACTAGGTGTTGGCCTGACACACAATAGGCAGGATCTATCACCCTAACCCAGCTCATACTCTTAATCATTCACTGTGTCATATTGACAGTGTCTTCTTAAGGACATGGTTTTGGTTCTCATTGGTTGATACTGATTATGCTCTGCTAGTGGAGCTTGGGGAGGGTAAGAGCTAGAAAAGAAATTACTAGTTTTACTGTTTAATAGCTACTAGGGTGATGACCTAAAAATTAAAACGTGGTTTTGGATTTCACCCATAGCCTCTTTGCATAGGTGTGGAGCTAAGTTCATATAGCTTTGTTTTAATTTTTCTCTGTTTGAACTGAAGTTACTACATGGAATTTTCTGCTTAAAGCAGCTGATCAGCAATCTGGAGGCTGAAACTGGAGGATTGCTAGTTCTAAACCCAGGCTCCATTGTGAGACCTTGTATTAAGAAAAACCCTCCAAAACAACAAAACAAAACAAAAAGCCCTCTGCTGGTACATTAAAATTGAGGAAGGGAGGAATAATAGGAAAAGAATAGGAGTGTGCAAAACAAAGAAAAATTGGGAGAAATGGAGGAGAAAAGAATAAGGATTTAAACTTCTGAAAGTACAACAAGCATGTGAGGGATAGATTCTAAACCTAGGCCAGGTTATGTCTTCTGCCCAACCATCTTGTCTGGTTTTTGTTTGTTTTTTAATTTTTATTAGTACATGTTTGCAGTGTGTAATGATTTAAGTTGATCATAGGGAGTTGGTACATGTGGTTTGTTTTACTTTTGATGAAAATGTTTAGGTAACAATTTAGATTCAGGTAAGGGTAATTTAGGCTGGGGTAAGAAAAATGGTAAGGGGAAGCAAACTTAGTTGAGTATATGGAATACCTAGAAAAAGACACATGTGACTGGTATGTTTATTTGCCCTCATTTGATATATTTCCACATTAAACTAATGGAAAAATACGATGTGGAGATTTTTTGTTAATTGTGAAGTATAAGGTAAAGTTTATTATAAATAAAACCATAACATTTTTAAGGTTAATATATTTTATTTTGTCAAACCAGTATTTTCATGATCAAAACTATTTCTTTTATTGTTTCTGTTAATAGCATTACCTGCATCCAGTTCTTTATACACATAGCTTTGTCTCTCCACTTTTAGTTTTTACTATCCTAGCTTGGTTCTTGACTAAGGAAGCAGGTAAACTCATCTGTCTTCCGTCCTATTCTCTGCCTCCCCAAATCTCTCCTGTGGTGGGAAAAACCTATCTGAAATACAGATCTTGATTTTTTTATTTAGCAGCCCATAGCATCATGTATTTGGCATAGTTAGAAAAGAGCAGGTTGGGCCAGGCTCATTGGCTCATACTTGTAGTCCTGACTATAGAGGCTTAGGGAGGATAACAAATTCAAGGCCAGCACGGGCAATTTAGTGAGACCCCATCTCAGAAATAAAAAGGGCTGGAGCTCTTGCTTGCATTTCTTGGGTTCACCCCTGTTCTGCCCACTCTCCCTCAGAGACAAAGCTGTGTTTTCTACCTTCTGTTTTATACACCAGAGGTTCTTATTTCGGTATGTGGATGGAAGTGAGAGACAGTGATTTCTGAGAACTCTTTGAAATGGTTATTTTGTGGCACTTACATATGCTTTTGGGAGTATAGGTCCCATACTTTCAATAGGACCCTCATGAAAAACAAATGTTTAAAATTACTGATAACCCTTTTTGATTGGGTCTCTTTCTGTCTGTCTGTCTTTCAGAAAATTTGTGGAAAACATTGGCACTAGGAATAACTCCTGAGATGCAGGAGGGGTCAGGAATGGGTTGCCCTCAGTTAGGTCTCATACTTTACCTGCTTGCCTTTTCCCTTTTTGTTAGGCACCCCACCCCTCAAAAGATAAAGCTATTAGTTTTTGTATCAGTTTGTATAAGATTTCACACTTCCTTTGTTTTTTGAGGCTGAACTCAGACTGGCCTTGAGCTCACTATGTAGCACAAGCTGGTCTGGAACTGAAGTGTAATCATCTTGCATCAGGCTCCAGAGTGCTGGGATTAAGATGTGTGCTACCACACCCAGTTTATTTTTGGTTCTTTGAGAAGGGTCTCCCTTCTGTATTCAGGCTGGCTATGAATCCACAGTTTAGCGCAGGCTGGCCTCAAACTCAGGGGCGATCTTTTGCCTCAGCCTTCTGAGAGCTGAAATTACAGGTGTGCACCACCATGCCTGGCAGTATCTTTTCCGTGAGCCAGTTTTCTGTTCACAGGCTGGGGAACACAGTGTTTTTGGTCTTTGATTTTTCTGCCCTTTAATTTTCAGATTAACTTTTAAAAACTATATTTTATTTTTTTCCTCATTTTTTTGTTTTAGCGAAAACTAGAACAGTTTAGTTAATTGTTCATTTCCCTTTAGATTTTTTAATAAAATCTCAGTGAAGATAGTTGACTAGGGTTACAGTCCTTGAAAAGGTTTGACTGGGGCCTGGAATGTGTTCTAAAATGTACCCTCAGAGGGTTTGCTGGTTAATGTTGGGTATTAGCTGGAGAACTCACTTTTTTACCACGTGGATCTCTTTGAGCTGCCTCAGTGTGTTTACAGTATGGCTTTTGGATTTCCCAGAGCAGGTGATCTGAGAAGAAACGTGCAGTACCTTTTATGACCTAGTCACTTCTTTTACATTCTGTCTGCTAGAAGCAAGTCTTAAATCAAGTCTAGTTTTAAATCAAGACAAGGGGAATTAGGCTCTACCTTTTGTTAAAGGATTTGTTGCTATATGTAAAAACCACAATAGGAGGTAGTCCTTTGCCTACTAGTTGTCCTCATAAATAGGCATAATCTTCGTTCCACATATAGAATATTGGACTATCAAACAGTTTGGGAAGGAAGTATATGTTGTATTTATATGGATTTAGGAGATTTAAAGATTTTTACCTTTCTAACCACTAACCGCTGTACAGTACATGAAGGTAAAGGTTTATGTTTCATGTTTGCTTTTTTTGGCATGCTAGAATCTAATGCCAGGCCTCCAACACTGGGTCTTGTACACTGCAGTCCAGTGTTTTGCTAGCCCTGGCCCCACTGCCTTTTGCTGTGAATTAATTTCCCAATTAGTGTAGTAGATGAATTAGAAAAATTATGGTACAATTAATAGTACCCCCGTACTGAGGATTAAACTCAGAGGTTGGCACTAAGCTGCTTTGCCAGCCCTTTTCTCTTTTTCTTTGGTCTTTCTGAGACAGGGTCTCGCTAGGCAATTCAGGCTGGTATTGAGCTCACTTTGTATCCCAGGCTGGTCTGAAACTCGCAACATCCTCCTGCCTCAGCCTCCCAAGTGCTAGGACTACAGGCGTATGCCACCATGCCCAGTGACTCTTATTGCTTCTCATTCTGCCTCAGCCTCCTAGAGTGTTAGGATTATGGGTGTGCACTATCACGTCTGGCTAAAACAATACCATTTTGTTTTGGTTTTTGAGACAAGGTTTTGCTGTGTAGTTCAGACTGGCTTTGAACTTACTGTGTAGCCCAGGCTGGCCTTAAACTCAAGGCGAACCTCCTGCCTCGGCCTCCTGAGTGCTGGGATTATAGTTATGCACCACCACACCCAGCTAAAAATACCATTTTAAGTGTGTGGTTCAGTGGTGTAAAGTTCATTCACATTGTGCAGCTGTCACCACCATGCATCACTACAACTTTTTTCATCTTCCTGAACTGAAACTACATACTTATTAACTGTGACTGCCCATTTTCTCCTGTTCCCAGCTCCTTTTTCTGTCTCTGAATTTTGAGAGAAATCTTCAGGTGAACCTCAAACATATGGAATCATAGTATTTGTCTTTTTGTGGTTGGTTATTTTATTTAATCATAATGTTAGTGGGGCTCATCCATGTTGCAGAATCTGTCACAATTTCTTTCCTTATTAAGGCTGAATATTCAGTTGTATGTATTTATTACATTTTGTTTATCTGCTCATATGTTGATGGACGCTTGAGTTCCTTTTACCTATTTGCTTAACTCTTCTAAGGTATCTCCTTATACTTTTTTTTTTGTTTTTTTTTGTTTGCTTTTTTTGTGGTACCGGGAATCGAATTCATGACCTGTGCTCGCCAGGCAGGCACTGTGCCGCTGAGCTAAATCCCCAGCCTAAAATATCTCCTTATAGCACATGATAAAAATAATCGATACATGTAATTAAGAAAGGTAAATAAAAGGGAAAGACATTTACAGTAATTAATTCAACATGTGCCACAACAGTCAGTCTAGAAGACAAACACTCCTATAAATTTTCAGACTGCCTTTTATAGGTCATTTGCCTGTCTTGAAAGAAAGCACTGTCAACACTTGTGCATAGGGTTAGGTTTGTTTAAAAACATTTTATTTCTTAAAATATGCTTGTTTTTTGATGATTGCTTTTTTTTGGGGTGAGGGGGCTCTGGGAATCAAACTTGACCTTGCACTTGCCAGGCAGGCACTGTGCCACTGAGCTATATCCCCAGCCTTCGTATTGCTCTTTTGCCTAACTGAGCTTCAGAAAAATATGCATTATGTTAAGACAATAAGGATGCAGGAAATGATAAAGTTGAGTCATAGTAAACGGTTTTTAAATTATTTTAAATTTATATACACAGTGTAAATTATGGAAGGTATAAGATTTTTTTAGAGAAATGTCATTCCTCTCATAACCCAGCAGTTCTATAAAAAAGCCAATTTCTTATGTTTCTGTAGAAGGACTTTACGTATGCATACACAACTATATATGTTTTTTCTGTTACAATAGCAGGCTTACCTGCCCTACATTTTTTTTTTTTTTTTGAGACAGAGTTGCTTTGTAATGCAGGCTGGCCTTGGACTGGCTTATATAGTACCAGGCTGGCCTTCAACTCACTCTGATCCCCTTGCCTCAGCCTCCTGAGTACTGTGATTACAGGCATATGCCACCATGCCTGGCTTATTTTATTTTATGAACAGTAGTGAATATTCTTATGAATATGGAGTAAATGCACTGAGGTTTGATTTTGAGATCCTTCTGCCTCAGTCTTCCAGGGTGCAGGGATTTATAGGCTTGTACCACCACGTCTGAAAGTTACATTTTTACAAGTGAGAGTGTAATTTTGAATTACAAAAATTGCTCTTCATTACATATCATCTTAAATTTCTGGCAATAATGGGATAAGGCCTTTTTTCCTTAGGCATTTTGCCTTTGTTTTAAACAAAAATGTACACTTTCCCTGTGTAAGATCTTTTGTATGAAAGTAAATCAGGCTTTCTCTGCTACAAGTGATGAGGTCTTTTTTTTCCCCATAGTTAAGTTGAGCCCTTAAACTTAGTTTGGGTAAATTTTGTCATATAGAGCACTGTATTTATGCATTTATAGTTGGATATATCAGTGTAGTTTTACTACTTCTGGATTTTGTGTCATACCTAAAGGGCTTCTTCCCCTTTTGGATACACTATTTTTTTTTTTTTTTTTTTTTCCCAACTTTTGAACTTGGGCCCATTTGATGATTATTTTTGATAAATTCATTTTGTGGCACTAGTGGTTGAACCAGGTTTCATCCATGCTAAAAGCACATACCCTTCTATTGAGCTGTACCATGTTTTGGGTAAGAGTTGAGGTGACATTTGTTCCAACTTTTTCAGTTTTCTTTTTTGTCTTTTTGAGACAGGGTCTCCCTATGCAGTTCAGTCTGGCGTTGAGCTCACTTTGTAGCCCAGGCTGCTCTCCAACTCACAACCATCCTCCTGCCTCAGATCCTCCTGCCTCAGCCTCCTGAGTGCTGAGATTATAGGTGTGCGCCACCACACCTAGCTGAAAGTTACATTTTTAAAAGATAAAGATGGGATGCTGAGGGTATAGCTAAGTGATCTGGTACATGTTTAGCATGTTCTGGGGGTTGATCATTTACTACTAAACACACATAAAAGTTCAGTACCATAACATAGAGGAAGATATGCTTGTATTTAAAGTTCATTACTACACTGGGTCCAACTTTCAGACCAGGGTAAAATGGCTTTCGTTGGTTGGTTTTCTTTTTTTATTTGTAATACTAGTCATTGAACCCCCCAGGGCCTTCACATTGCGCTGTATCTCCAACCCTTTTTAATTTTTGAGGCAGGGTCTCCCTAACTTGTTCAGACTGAGTTTGAATTTGAGATCCTCCTGCCTCAGCTTTCCAGGGTACAGGGATATTTTAGGCTTGTGCCACCACCCTGAGTTTTGTTTTTTTCTATTTATAAAGTGAATTGTGAGGATCACTTGAGAAGTAAGATGTCAGTACTATTTTTTCTAGATATTCTTAAAGTAAATTATAAATGGATTCACCCTATCCTCAGAGTTGTCTAGTAGAGCAACTTTGCGATCTGTGGGGATGTTCTAAACAGAATTGAAAGTTTAAAAAAAAATTATGTAATAATCCACAGCTTATAACACTTATGCATTATCTGCTTTCATTTGAGAAGTAAGGATCAATATGGACCCTTAATTTGCAAATTTAGATGAGGAACTTTAGTAAAGCAGACTGGTGAGCATTCTGTTCCTCAACGATGACTAGGCCTCCCAATGAAGGGAGAAATGTAAAAGAAAAACAGTTTACAATTTTTGCTCAAGTTATTTTATATATTTATTTTTTGCAGTTCTTGGGATTAAGCTTCATTAGGCCCTGCACTTTGTAGGCAAGCACTCTGTCACTGAGCTCCCCAACCCCTTTTTAAAAAAATACTTCAAGCAGGGCATGGTGATGTGTTGTCTGTAATCCCTGCATTTGGGAGACTGAGGCAGGAGGATCACTGTAAGATAAGAGGCCAGCCTGGGTTACATCGTGAGTTCAAGGCCAGTCTGAACTGCATATTGAAACCCTGCCTCTAAAATATATATATATTTTGAAATAGGATTTCACTAAGTTCCCCAGGCTGACCTGGATCCTGCGCCAGCCTTAGTTTGTCACCTTGCCCAGCCTTATATTTTTTGCTTTCATGTAAAACATTTTTTTAAAAAATTGTTGTAGGAGGGCGCTATTTTTCTTTTTGTCTCTCTAGAAGTTATTCTTGGAATTTTAAATATCTTGCTGGTTAAATTATTTGTTTCCTTTGTATTAATAGTTTTTAATGATTTCTTACATTACTGTCTTTTTAAATACATTTGGTGATTCATGTTGAGGTGATAAAAACTTAGGAGTTTTGTGTGTGGAACAGTGGTTATTTAATGATTTACTAAATTACAGAAACCTGAAAAGTTACATCTCTGTGGTGATGGTTACTTACAGTTTTGAGGAAACCAAAATCAGTCCCTTCTCCTGCCCCCCTCCCTTTTGTTCTACCTCCCATATTTGCATGTCATTGTATTTATATGTGCTGTATATACTGGAGTTAGAACTCTAGGGCTAGACATTCAGAAAAGTGAATATGGCTGAGTGAGCAGAGCCCTACAAGGATTCCCAGGAGGAATAGCGATAGGAATGTAAGAGAAACCAGTTTGGTGTATCGGGTTAGCCCTGGGAAGAAATGTGGTAGAGGGGTCAAATAGTGTTTAGTGGATTGCATAAGACAAGACTTCAAGGATGACTTCTCTTCCCTCTCTTACTCATTTTATATATTGCCACCAAATTGTTTTCTGAAAGCACATTTACAGACAATTATAACTTTAAAACTTCCAAGTATTTCCTTGCCCTGCTGAGTTAAAGTTGTGATTTCTCATCCTTGTGCTGTTGAAGGCCCTCTAGGAGGTATCCCCAGACAACTTTCTGTACTTGAATGTAGAAATGCCCACAATACAGTCGAACCATTTGTTACTGGTGAGAGTTTAGTGACTTCATTTCAGATATATTTGTTACAGAATGGTTTAATATACATGTGTAGAAAGGAAGCTCCCAGCAGTTGTATGAGGTCTGTTAAAAAAAAATACCCCTGACTTTAAATTCTTCAACAAAAAATGATTGTTTCTTTGCTTGCTTACTTGGCCTGTCTTTCCTTCTTGTGAGGTGAAAGAAATAGCAATAAATTTATCCATCTGTCAATGAAAGTTTTCTGCTTAATTGAAGCAATATATGAAGCATTATAGTTTTGAGTCAAGGACTGAACAAATTTGAAAATTTAACAGTGGCTACACCACCTTTTTATCTTAAAGAATAGTATAGCATCTCCTTTGTAATCACTGATTCAAGTTATAAACCCTGTTTTTAAGAAAGTTGTTGGAGTGTAGTTAAGTGGCAGAAGCACTTGCCTAGCATGCGCAAGACCTTGGGTTCAACCTCTAGTACTCAAAAAACACAAAAAACGTTAAATTCTATATCACTAATTAACTGTCAGTTTATCTAGGGTAACACTTTGATCATACCATTGCCACAGTGCTTAGTGTAAGATACCTGAAGGGTAACTAAAAACCTTTTGATTGAAGGATATTTTACTTGGATAAGTATTTACTTGGTAAGTACTGTTTTTTTTCCCATAATATTAAGATAAAGGGATATATTATACAAGACAGACTTCAGAAGTTATAAAACAAGACTTGAAGACTGGCTATTTCTATTTTTCAATAAAGTTTTGGAGTGAGCAAGAGATGTTTGTTAACTTTCAGTAATTTCTTTGAGAAAGTTTGAGATACACAGTAATAGTGAAAAAAACAGCTTTTGAGGTAGGAGAACTTGGTTTCATATTATCCAGTTTGTATTATTTATTGGTTTTGTAGCTTTGGGATATATTACTTAAATCTTTCGTAAGAGGTGGTCCACTGTGTGCTAGGCTCAGACCCCAATACTGCCTGCTTGGCTGGCGTGAGACCTGAGTTGAGCCAGGCCAAGGATGACATTAAGAGTGTGATGGTAACCACTGAGAAGAATCTTCAGGTGGGTGTCAGTAACAAGCAAGTGATGGAGCAGAGAGATCCCTTGGCTAGGAGCACTGGGGGCAAGGTTGCTAATCCTGTGCAGGTAGTGATCCTCTCATCCTGCTGGATCTCAGTTACTATTAACAGCAGCCAGCATTTCCATTCTGAAGGCGCACTGCAGGAGGAGACTAAACTCAGCACTGGGGGTACCCTCCAGCCCCGGTGCCCTGCGTTACCAGGGGTCATCAAGTAAGTTCGACCCCATGGCTCGGGCAAGAAGGAACCCCTGGTCATACCTGCAGGCAGCACTGATGAAACTCTCCCAATGCTAAGGAGGAGCCTGTTCCAGAATTACTGGAAGCTGAAGCTCTCACAGCTTACCCTGTCTTTGAGCCAGTGCCATGTGTTTCTGAGGGAGCCCAAGGTGACATAGTACTCAGACGGCATCCCCCCTACTCAAGCTCACTTATCCAAATGCTCCTGACCCATGCAAAGCTGGCCTGCCTGTCCTGTCACCCCAGGAGTCTCTTTGGCTTTTTACAAATAAAGACCCCTTTCACTGGGTGTGGTAACTATGATCCCAGCACTCACTGTAATCCCAGCATTCTGGGGCTGAGGCAGGAGGATTGTCTCTAGTTTAAGACCAGCATGTACTATGTAGTGAGTTTCAGACCAGCCTGAATGGAGACTCTGTCTCAAAAACCAAAAAAAGCCAAAAAAACAAACGTTTCCAGTTCCGCTGCTTCTGAAGCTATTTTTAGCTTTTTTTTTCTTCTAAGATCCTACTGTATTTGAACTCTGATAATGTTGGCACTTTTTTGATAAATAATTGGTTGTATTTACCATTTACCTGAAAAGATTTGAAGCAGCAAATTGTTTAAAATTACTTGTGTTTGTTCACGTTAGCTCTTAGAGATAGGATTATCCTCCAAGTCTGGTTGCTTAGCCCATATTGGCCATTCAGTAAGCGTCTATTTGAATTAAATTTTATCCCAATTAGTCTACATTTTTGCAGTGTAATTATAAATTAAAGTGTACTTTTATCAAACCTTAAAAGAGGATCCCGTAGGCTGATTTAGGAAAGATTTATCATGCTTCAGTTTTGTGAGGAACAAGAAATCTAGTAAGTATAAATTTGTTTACTTGAAGGAGTACTGTTCATGTTTTATGGGTAGAGAATTAAGTCAGTTTCATTTTGTTTTTGTGTGCTGGGGATTGAACCCAGGGGCGTGGACAAGTTAGGCACTCTGTAACTAAACTACACATCCAGCCTTGAATGATTTTCTTTTCCCCCTACAGTCTTCTTTGTAAAGTTTGAAGTTGTTCACTTAACATTTCATTTATTGCTGCCTTAGTAAGATTCAAATTTGAGTATTAAGTTAAAAAAAAATATTTGAGAGCAGGATTGAGTGTCTGAGTTGGCAAAGCTGGGCCAGAATTTGCAGTCCTCCTGCCTTACCCTCCCAGACTACTGTGGTTACAGGCATGCACTACAATGCTTGGTTCCCTATTCTATTTTTTAATGACAACCCTCCCAGCCCCAGGGATTAAAGCATAGAAAGGTTCTAAGAGGAACCTTTCTGAAGAGCAATGGTAAACTTATGGGTAAACTGAAGAGGATTGGTATGTAACAACATTCCAAGTAAAAGTGGCATTAGAATGGAATCCTTTTTAAAGTTGAATATTTGTAAATCCCTAGATTCCCCCCCTCTCCCCCCGTAGCAGGAATCGAACTCACGACCTTGTGCTTGCCCGGCAGGCGCTGTGCCGCTGAGCTAAATCCCCAAATAGTTTGATCTGTGACTAAGCACTTAGTTTGCTAACAGGGCAAAATAATTGGATAATTTCATGACCAAAACTAGAACAGGCAAACAATCAAATTTTTTTGCTACCTTTAGAGGCCATGCTTGTTAGGCAAGGATTTTTTTTTTTAAGGTTATTTATCTTTTGTGTTTGTTTAAAAAGCTTTCTAGGCTCTGCCTGAGTACTGTTGAATTAGAATCTACAGAGAAGATCAAGGGAAGTCTGGAAACTACTTAATACTCATTAGATACCTGCTAAACACTAGTAGAATTTATTGTATTAAAACAGTGAAGCAAACAATTTAGTGGAATAAAAGGTCAGAGCATACTTCTCAAAGTTAACTTACTGTTAAAAATAGTGAACATGTTTCATAGCTTGATCAAATTTTTAAAAATACTTTCTTATATTTATTTGTTTATTTTTATTTTATTTATTTATTTATTTTTGTCGTACCGAAGATCAAACTCACAACCTCGCGCTTGCCAGGCAGGTGCTTAGGCCACTGAGCTATATCCCCAGCCCTATTTATTTTTATTTTTGTGATTCTTATTGGTACATTTTAGGTGTATGTAATGATATCATTCATTGTAGAGAATATGCACCTGTACATGATACAACTTCTTTTTTCTTTCCCATTTCACTACGCTGTCTTCAACCTCTCCTTTCCTCCCCATTTACAAAGGCTTTGTTTCCATTTTTTCCTTCCTTTTTTTTCTTTTCTCATTTTTCTTTTATGACTTGATAGTCTGGAAGATTTTGGGCCAGTTATTTTAGAATATCTGAAGTTGGCTTTTCTTATATTGATATTATACATCTTTGGTGTAGAATATAACAGAAGAGTTATAGTACCTGTTTGCTTTGTGACATTCTCTCTTGGGGCACACATGTCAAATTGGTCTTTCAGTTGTGATACTGTATTCCCTTTAATCTTTTTAAAGTGTTCCAGGCTATTTTACTGCACAGTTGTAATTAATAAAATTTGAGGAGTCTCCTCAAATACATATACTTAAATCTACCCAGATTTATGGTTTACTGTAATCAAGGGTAATTGTAGTACTGTATGCTCCCAATTTTTCTTAGAGATAAAAGTCACATAGGGGCTGGGAATTTAGCTCAGCGGCAAAGCGCCTGCCTGGCAAGCACAAGGTCGTCGTGAGTTTGATTCCTGGTACCGGAAGAAAAGACAAAAAAAAAAAAAAAAAGTCACATAGTTAGCCATTTAGTTTTGGAATTTAGCACAACCCCAGGGTTTTGAAACTACTGCTATGAAATTCTGCCCTCCCCACAAGCCCTGGCAACAACCCATCTGCTTTTTGTATCTTACGAATTTATGTATTATAGATCATATAACTGGAATCATACATACATTATGTAATCTTTTGTGTCTGCCTTTCACTCAGGATGTTTTCCAGGTTTGTACTCAGTATGTACCAGTATTCCACCCCTTTTTATAGTTAGCATTTCATTGTATGTATATACCATATTTCGTTCATTCATTTATTTATAGACAGGGGATGTTTCTACTTTTTGACTGCTTTGAACAGTGCTGCTTTGTGAATATTGGTGTATAAGTATTTGAGTGTACTCCAAAGTATTCTATGTTTAAGTTTATGGAGAATTGCCGAAGTATTATCCACAGTGGTTGCACCATTTTATCTTCACACGAACAATGTACAAGGGTTCCAGTTGCTTCATGCCTTTGCCAGCACTGGTTGTCTTACCCTCTTTTTGATTATATAGCTATACTAATAGGTATAAACTATTATGGTGGTTTTGATTCACATTTCTCTAATGACCAATGATGTTGAATACATTTTTTGTACTGAATTGGCCATTTGTAGATCTTCTTGGGAGAAGTATCAACCCAAGTCATTTGCCTATTTTTAAACTGAGTTGTCTCTTTCGTTGAATTGTAATTGTTCTTTATATATTCTAAATACTGGACTAAATGTTTGTCTTATTACTCATGGTTTTGGTGTCACCTAAAAATCTGTTCCAAAATCCAGGGTCCTGAAGCTTCGTCCCATATTTTCTTTCAAGAGTTTCATATTTAAGTTTTTGATTGGGGTTTACAAAAATATGTAAAACTATCATTTTTTGGCACATGATAGTTGTACATGTATATGAGGCAGGCTGTGACATTTCAGTACATGTGTATAATGTGTAATGGTAAGATCCAGGGTAATTGACATAGTCATTACCTCATTTATCGATTTCTCATGTTCGAAACATTCAAAATCATTATTGTATTATTTTCTTTTTTTAAAACTGCATTAAGAGGATCCATACAAGGTATATACATCATATTTCACTGGTATATTAAAAAATGGCACATTATTTCACTGGATCCATGCAAGGTATATACAATATATTTCACTGATATGTTTATTGAAACAAGACTATTTATTATCAAACTAGACGAGTATTGTCTGTGGTGCTGTATGCTAGTTAACTTTTGCAAATGAGAAAGTGTTTATTTAAAGGTGGCCCAGTTTTATCGAGACCCAAGTCTTAAATCTATATCCCTGAAGATGGGATTGAGGGTATTTATGGGATTAAAAACAAGGCATGGTGGTCTAAGGCATGCAGAAACATGATTGGAGGTTAGAAGAATAAACAGTGGTATGTATATGTGCTGTATAATCAAACTTCATGGCTTCTCATAGGATGTATGTTCAGAAAATGACAGTGGTGTTAAGTGTTCTCTCAAGGTATTGATTTGGCCGTGTGATGTCAAAAGGTCGAACATGAGAAAGTTTCGTAGATCCAGGTGAAGATCTAGTGGTTTCAGCCAATTTTGAGCTACCTTTAGGTTATTGAAAAACAGCTTAGGCAGTTGTTACCATCTTGATCCTGCTCTGTATGCCAGCAGTATTGTCTATAGTAAAACTAATGAGAATATTGCTTAGCTAGTGACTTTCAGCCCTGGTGATAAAAGCAAGTAACTAACAGTTAGTGAAGCTTTAGAGTTTTCCCCTTTGTTTCATAACCTGTAGAACATTCTGTGATTCTGGATTACCTTGCCCAGGTGTACTTTAAGTTATTGTTCTTGAATTTCCTGTTAATGCATAGTTAATAATATTTTAGATTAAATTTGGATTATGGGCAAGAATACGATATATCATTGATGGTACTGTGTACTTTATATTTGTATCAGGAAAGCAGTTGTTCTAGTTGTCTATTTGATTTTTAAAAATAAGCTTTTCTGAGGTAGAATTTACACAAAAGTCACCAGATTTGTATGTACAGTTTGATGAATTTTGATGTGTATAGTTATCATAGTCAAGGTAATGTCCCATTGCCCAAGAAATTCTTTCTTCTCTTGCAGTCATCCCTTCCAGCCTTTGCAGCTGATTTAGTATTCATCATTATAGTTTTGCTTTTCTAGGTTTTTATTGTGTGAAAAGACATATTTACAATTTTAAGGATTTTAACTGGTTTTATTTGGTGTTTTAAAATCTTTATAAGATAGAATAACCATTTTGATGGACTGAGCATAGGTTGGTTTTACAGACAGGAAAGTGCTGGAAAAAACAAAAAAAGATTGGTGACTTCACAGTCAGTCTAGTATGGTAAGGTGGGGACAAGGAGAAGAAGAACAAGAGAAAAGTAACTGGTTTAATACCAGGTTGCTTCAGGTTACTTTTGGAAAGAAGAATTAATGTGTAGAAGGAACTTCATTATGCTGCTGATTTGGGAAATACGGCTAATATGCTGGCCCTATTTTTCTTGGAAGTCCACATAAAAACCTAGTTTCTAAGTTTAGTGAAGTGGAACTTTAGTAAGGAGTGACTCCATTTTGATTTTCGGTCTGGTCTGTTGGGGCCTAGTGCGGGAGCTTAGTTCAGAACAAAGGCCTCTTAGAATTATTATTTAACAGTTTTAAATGAAATCTTATATACTATTATACTAATTGTAATTTAAAGGAGTTTAGTGTAAGGAGTTAATTTTGGCCAGGTTCTGCAGGTCTAATTCCTTCCATTTTTGTGTGACAGGGACTTGCCATGAGGTGTTGAAGCCTTGTTTCACTGAGTTGGAGAGACTGGACCTAAATGGCGCAGCATGACTTTGCTCCAGCCTGGCTTAATTTTCCTACTCCACCATCGTCAACAAAGGTACTCTTTCCTGCATCTATGTTCCTCTCCTTTGCTTATGTTGTGTGAAAGTGTAATAGAAATGTAAAGGCTTGGTTCAGTGTTAGTGCCCTTGCTTAGATGTATGAAGCCTTGGGTTTGATCCCCAGCATAGCAAAATAAAAATAAAAGAGGCATAATAGCCTTGCACAGAAATATTGTACATTTATGTTATGTTCTTATATTCTTGTTATACATAGTTACTGGTTTTATTAGCTTAAAAAGTAGGATTTCAGTATACTATGAGCAAATTAAACCATTTCCTTCAAAACTGTTCTCTAACATTCTAGTTTCTACACATTTTAATTCATACCAGTCAAATGTTGTGAATATTACTTACGTATCTTGCTTTTTCTGTGCTGTTTTTTTTCATTACCTGATACTTCTCTGTTAAGTAGTGATGATACCCAGTATACGTACTCTGCCTTAAAGTTTGAAAAGTGCTTTGCCAAACATTAAATTTAAGCATAATTCCATGGATGTTAGTGATCAGAATTATTCCTAGTTCTTGTTGAATTCACTTTAAATATTAACCACGTTTTTCCCACAGAGGGAATGTGAAGTGATTGAGTTAGTAAGGGCATTGGTTTGATCGGTAGCTCTTTGTCTTTCTCTAATCTGTAAACATGTCTATTCTTATGTCATACCTATATTTTAGGCTCTTTTTTTTTTTTTTTTGCCGTATTGGAGATTGAACTCAGGACCTTGTGTTTGCCAGGCAGGCACTTGTGCCACTGAGCTCTGTCCCCAGCCCCAAGGCTCTATTAATTGCTAGTTGATTGCTGTATTGTTTTCAGCAATGCCCTGGGGCATAAATTGCTCATACCTCTGATTCAGTTTTAGTAAGGAGTGGTTTTTAAGGCCAAACTTTGAGGTTCTGACCCTGGTAGTGCTCATCTTAGCTGCATCTTTTCCCTGGTTCTTTGTACCAGCTAACCTAATGGTTTAGCTTGTTGCTTTTCACTGAGAGTAGCTACTGATGTGTTCTTGCTTTTTTAGTTACTAAAAATCACCATCATTTCCAAGAGCATTGTTAGGCTTGAACTTTCTTGTGCTGTTTCAAATAAAGTCAGTTCTTTTTAAAAACTCCTTTTTACCATAGGCAAAATCTTAGGCAGCTGGACCAAGAACAGCTGGGGCCCTTATTGATTGGTTTGATGACTCTGAAATAGAGCCTGCATTCTTTGAAAGGGAAATAGGAAGATAAGGAAAGGAACCCCTGCTTTTTTTGACTGCTCGCCTGGAATTTGGCCTCTTCAGTTCTACTAGGAGGAGATAAGATCTCAGTATTGGCGTCCTGACTCTGCCAGTGAGCTAGAACCTCTTGTTTAGGAGCCAAGAGGTCAAGGAGCCAAGTCTTTTTAAGATACTTGTCTTAATTGCACAGAGTGGATGGGAGGGATAGTAGGTTGTGACTCAAGAGTTCCTAAGAGTTCTTGAGTTTTAGTAGTTCAAAATTTTTAACAGTTCCAACTATTAAAAACAAAACATTTAAACTCCCCATGATGTATGTAATGATTAATGTGCTGCAAATTTGTACTAATGAAAATAAAAACAAAAAATAATAAAAATTTCCCCAAGGGCACACAATTAAGTAAGAAACATTGACTCAAAATTTCTATACTATTCTGATAACCTGCTTTACTTTTTCCCTGTATAAAATGTGTTACGCATGTAGCTGGAAAACTTCTTCATATAAATAAGGCTTTGAATGGCACATGACTAAAGTTTCAGGAGTGATGTTAACTTTAAAGCACTCACCAAGAAGTGTTCCTTTTATTTAAAAACAAAACCATATTTTGTACAAATATATTTACAGATATCCAATATTGTTGTATGGAGTTGGCATCTGTTTTCAAGAAAATAAGAAAATTTTCCAATGTGTTAGTAGTAGGCTTTTCTTCACATAGATTGTGAGCCTGTTAGTGATTCCTTTGAACCAGTAGTCTGATTGAAAACTGGGAAATACTCTGTTTCTTTCGTTAAATCCTTTTGATTATTTCACCTCATTAGTGGGGGTGGTTGTTGGTAACTTTTAATGGGTTTCTTATCATTGTCTGGTGTGCAGACATACAGAACAACCACAGACAGATGTAGTGGTCTAAATATTGGCCTCAGAATAATGAGGAAATTGGAGAAGGAGCTGATAGTAAAGAATTCAAGCCTTTATTTCTACAAAAGTAAATTCTTAATCATCTTTTTTCATAATTAACAGTTAATTTCTTACCACTTGAGGCTTCTTTTATAATTTATATTTGGGTTCAGTTTAGCTGTGTTCATTGTACATATAAAATTTATATTTTGGCTTCTCTAGGCTAAAGAATCTATATAGTGAGCAAACACTAGGTTTAATAGATTTTCTGTCTTTTTTGCCTTATTCAAAAGAGGAAAAAAAATTTTTTTTTCTGTGCTGTCAAATATGAAACAGTTCTTTGACCAGATGTGCTTTCCTCTATATACCAGTGTATACCAACTGAGTATACTGTAATTCATTTGAATTCTGACATTATCTCTGTTTCTACAGATTAAAGTTTCAGTCCTAGTAGATGCCCCCCACCCTTTTTTTTCTGGTCTTTTTGAGACAGAGTTTCATTATGCAGTTCAGGCCAGCCTTGAACTCACTTTGTAACCCAGGCTCGCCTTGAACCATGTTGATCCTCCTGCCTCAGCTGCCTGAGTGCTGAGATTACAGGTATGCACCACTACCCTGGGGTTCTCACATTCTTGATGTCCATGACACCTGTTTTCTTGATTAGTTGATTACGAACAACAGTTTCTGGGGACGCCCCACCCCCACACTCCCTTCTCCCATTTGATTTGATTAATTTGCTAGGATGACTTATATAGCTCAGAAATACATACTTCGCCTGTTTTTTATAAAGGATGTGAATGGATAGAGTACTGTGTTGGACAAGGAGATTCAGAGCTTCCTCAGACAATGGGGGGGCTACCACTCTAATTAACCTCATTAGCATAAGCCCAGATGGGTTAAAGGGCTTCATTATCAATAGCAGAAGATAATATACTATCAGTTAGGAATTCTACTTAGAGATTTTAAATTGTATGACCAGGAATCAGGAACAGAGACCCTGATTATACCACACGCTGTTAGAATAGAGATCAACTTAATAATTGCTTTTTCTACAGGGCTCTATACTTACAGTTATTCTGAAGGTACCTTATTTTATCTAACAAGTGATTTATTGATGCCTCTGTATTACATGAAGGAAGAGAAAACATTATCCATTTATTGTGTGTACATCTTAAGCAGTCTTTAATTTTAGAGGTGAGGTGCATGTCTGTACTCCCAGTGTTTAATAGGCTGAGGCAGGAGGATCATTGTGAGATCAAGACTATCCTGGACTACAAAATGAGTTCAAGGCCAACCTGAACTGCATAGTGAATTCAAAAAAGACGAAAAACATCTCAAAAAAGACGAAAAACAAACCCCAAAAACCTGATTGTATACCTGTAAAACACACTACTTCTAGCCCAGCATGGTGGCGTGTGCACTCAGGAGCTGAGGCAGGAGGATTGTTGTGAGTTCGAGACCAGCCTGGGCTACAAAGTGAGCTCAAGATCAGCCTGAACTGCATGGCGAGACCCTGTCTCAAAAAGACCAAAAAAAAAAATTTTTTTTTGGTGATTTTAAGCTATAAAAACTTCAAATTTGGTTAGAAAAAACTCAACTTTTTTTTTCTTTGGTAGTGCTTTAGATGGAAACACTTAGCAGCATGTACCTCCCAGTAGTGTACCTCACTTAACATCTGTCTTCTACTTTGTTTCATCTGTAGTGCAGAGGAACCAGGCGAGAGTATCTGGAGAGTATATATGCTGGGCTACTGATTAAGCTTTATTAGAGTGAGACATTTATTTAGTAACTTCAGGTGTACAAACACGTCTTAGAGAACTTTATTAAAACCAGTTCTTAAGAGAATGATTATATACTTTGGAAATTTGTTTCTCGAAAAAGGATTTGTCAGGCTGTAATAAATGTGGCTCATACTATATTGGAAATGATGCATTGAGCTGGCGGAATTCTCAGTTCTTTACAATTCTTTAAAGAATTTACCTTTCCATTTTATACTTGGAAAGTTAACTCGCTTGTTTTCACATGGCTAATTAGTGTTATCCTGGACTAGAATCTAGGATGCATCTGCTGTTCTGTTTTATTTACAGAAGACTTATTTTGGAATTCTGTAAAATGACTGAAAATTTTGTTTCATAGACTTAAGTAAAAAAGGGACTTAAAAAATGGAGACTTACTGGTTAAGATACCAAGATCTCTTGTTACTCTTTCTCTATTTCTCCCTCCTTTAGCTGTCTAGAATTTGCTTTATTCTCCAGCTGCTCTTATGCTTTCAGGAGAGATTATTTCTTCTCAGGCCAGATTTAGAACCTGGATACACATGGGTTTGCGTTTCCCACTTTATTTCTTCTTGTCGGTTTCTCTGAAATAAGTATTAGGCTAATTTTAATTTTTAAAGACTCTCATGGTTTGCATAAAGAACAATAATAGCATCTGCAAAATAAAGTTGCAAACTGGTAAAAGAAATACTTAATTCTTTCCTTTAAATGTTAATTTGGGGTAAATACAGATAATTGTTAATATGTAATGAAATCCTTACTGCTTTTTAAAACCTATTAATATGTGCAGACCCTCATGGTAATGATGAAGATGATGGTGATATTGACTTGATTTTGAGAATTTTGAAGTTTATTCTAAAGTCTTCTAACTGAACGTTAACTGCAGAAAGTTGTTATGAATCATAATTCTTTACTGTAGCAGTATTTTATATTTCTTTTTCCTTAACCAAGTGGTTTTGACGAACACAAGCACAGGCGTTTTAGTGATACTATTTTTAATTATATCTTTTCTGTCCCTTATCCTTTCATTTTTCAAAATCACTAGTCATGAATTCTCATTTATAATTAACCACTTGTTTTCCACTGGAGACTTGTATCATTTCTTCCCTTGTAATCTTGTCCTGAATAAATGGGACAGGATTTCATTACTGTTGTATTTTCTATTTTACTGTCATGGTAGTGTTTTTTTTGTTTGCTTTTTGTTTTTGTTTAGAAAAGTGATGTAAAGAATTAAGGGTAAAATTATTTTCACAACTGTACTAATGGTGATTTTGAGATAGATAGAATTTTAGCCCCCTCATGTGGTGAAATTCTAAACTGCATATGGCTGATTTTATCTGGATTTTGAACTATTGATTGTGATGCATAATGGCAAGTAAATTTTACGTAGTATTTTTGAATGCCTATAGATATGCAGTGTGGCTGAAAATGGAGTGAACACTTAAATTTAAAAGTTATTGTAGAAAAAGACACTGCCACTAACCCCCATGAAAATTTTCCCTCACTTTGGACAAATTTATCCCATGCATCATGTACATGGTGTAGACAGTATGGAGTTCTCTTTCATGTCTTATGAGGTATGACCCAAAATGTGGTAAATGTCCCTACCACATCCCATTCAACAGAAAGGCAGTCTCATAAAAACATTACAATGTGTCCTCATCCACCATATTCACTGCATCTGTCACCATGCCACTTGTGGCTCTTCCCCAAAATCAGTTATCTTCACAAAGGTAAATGTTTGAAGACATTCAGGACACCTGCACAACCATGGCAGGGCAACTAAAGACATTTACAAAAGAGGACCAGAACTACTTCAGAAAGTGATAAGAGTGATGAGAAGTGTGTTTGAAGTGAAGAGGGCAGTATTTTGAGTGGGTTTAATGGCAGTATCTTTCAGTAATTTCAATAAATGTTAAAAATTTAAGCATTCACTGTAATTTTTGATCATACTTCATATATAACCAGAAGTTTCAACTTCATGTTCCTGTAGTAAGCTCTGGTATGCAGTTTCAAGAGTAACTTTTTATTTTGAAGGACTATTGGAGTAGTCATGGAGACTGAAAAATTTAGATAGTTAGAAAATTTCCTTTGGTTTAGATGCTTCTTATTCCCATCATCTTACCTGGGAGAGATGATAAAGTAATTGCTGTAAACAGGCTGCTGAATCTTTTTGCAGCAGTAATTATTTGAAGAAAGAAGATCCCAGAGGTGTGGTATTAAAAGTGCAGGTGGATGGTAGGAGATGAAAACAGAAAGTGGGGTATTATTTTTTTCTTTTTAAACAAGAAGAAATAAAATGTTACAAATTTCTACAGTGAAGAATATATTTTCGTATTTGTATCTGTGGCCAGATAAGAGTATACAGTACTTTATTAATTTTCTTTAATGGCAACATTTAAAAAACTATGGTTAATAATAATGTACTAACATTTAACAGTGTGAGCAATGTTAGCTTGCATAGAAAATGTGTTATATTTATACTTTTAGGTTGAGGATGAGAAAATTCACATTGGTAGTAAAGTTCATTGAGATGTCTATTTATGAAAAGCTTGCTCTGTAGTGTTTTGTTGATGATGATGTTAATTATTTATTGCACCCCTTCCTTAAATGTCCTGACTTCATTCTTATCCTGTTTATGCTGGAAGAAATTGCAGCATAAACCCAATCCAAAGAAATGTTATAGAAATAAAATGGTTAAGGCCTTGTGTTCTTGGTGTGCCTGGCAGAAGTGTATAGACTAATATTAAGTGGTGATGGTGAATATTGTTGCTTATAGCTCCCCCAGGGGGAATCATGGCCGTTTTTTTTTAAATGCATTGTGGAGGTATGTAACATCCATGTTTATTTTTTAGGAATATTTCTTTTGATGAGTTACTATTTTTAATTTTATGAGTTTTATTAAACAATGTATACTTAACAGGAGAAATATCAATAAAATACTAAATTTTAATATGTAATGAGTATGCAGAATAAACATCATTTTCAACATCAGCTGTTTACCTGCTTACAGAATCTAAAAAAATAACAGCAGAAATAAATCCCTATGTGAATTACAATGAAAACAAACAAAACTTGACCACCGAAATAATCTTTGGTTCAATTATCACACCAAAGGCAGTCTTCACATATGACAACAGCATATTTCATACACATATCTCTTACCCTGACACTACGTGTGCTTAGCTTTTCTTTCCTGTTTTGCAGATCATACTTGCCACCTGTCTTCTTTGTCAGGAACTTCCTATTACAATATACAGTGTCCACTTAGCATGAAAATGAAATTTCAATGGAATATAACATCAGATATATACTGAGTGTTAGAGTAAATAACATTTTCTACATCAACTTCCTTGATTTTACTGTTACTAAATCTAAAACATAACAGCAGAAATAAATTCCTCTGTGAACTACAGTGAAAATACAAATAAAACTCTACCACAAAAACAATCTTTCCTTCAATTAGCACACCTAACGCAATTTTCATACATGACAATAGGATGTTCCATACACAAGTATCACTTGCACTGATAGCACATGGTTTTTGTTTTCCTGTCTTTGATAGGACATCTTGCTGCTCTTTTTGTGAAGTTCTTGGTGATACTTTGTCTTTCTATTCACTGGACTATTCCAGAATTCTTTTTTAAGAAGTTATTTGGGCAGATACATAGTGTTTTCTCTGTTGTAATTGATCGTTTTTCAGTTCCAGTCCCAATCCTTTAAGAAAATTTCTGTGATATTTTGTGCTTGTTACTTTCTTTATAAACTATGAAACTATGCTTCACATGTTTAGCCTGAGTAAAAACACAACCATTGGCCTACACTGTCTTGAGTGACTTAGTTGCTGTATAACTCATCAACATCCACTCCACCTTTCATTTTGTTGTAAAATGTGATCATTTCTGTCTTCATATGTGTTGAGGATTCATTTTCAATCTTTTGTTGTTTTTGAGACAGACTCTCACTATGTAGTCCCGACTGGTCTTGAACTCCTCCTGCCTCAGCCTAGGAGTGTTGAAATTACAGGCGGATGTGCACCACCATGCCTAACCTCACTGTTAATCTTATCGTCATGGTGTAATGTTGACAGAATGAATGCCATTTTGTTTTTCTTCACTATATAGGAGGCCAGTTTTGTATTTCTGAAGTCCAAAGATTGTACTATACATTTTTCTGTTGTGAACTTGCAGCATTTTATGAAGAATCTTAGCTTTGTTCTTGGAAATAGTTACTGAGCTGGTAAACTAGTGTTCTTTTAGCTAGTGTAACATCAATGAGTAACTAGTGAACCAGTTGTCGAATGTGACATTTGGGTTACTTTTTGAAGTCGGTACAAGTCTAGTCACAAAGTCATAGGGTTTGTCACTGCACAAAGAAAGACTTGGGAGCTGAGTTCCAGTTCAAGGTGTAAAAAGTCTTCACATCTACTGGGGTATATATTTTTATACCATATTTGGAAGGTTTATTTGACATACATTGCCTAAAGCTTCAACAGTCATGAAATGATGCAAATTGTCAATTGTCATGTGTTCAGATGGTGTATAAATTGCTTGACAGTTTGAAACAAAGCTTTCAACAAATGAGCAAGTAGCCAAATTGTCAGACTTCTATTTTCTTTTTTGGCGGGTCTTTTTGTTGTCAAAATGTAGGCAATATGAAGGGGAAACCACATCTTTTGAGTGTTACTGTTCTAAAAATGTCAGTGCCACATCTGTCACTTTTCTATAAATCCTTTAGATTCTTACTATTAGAATGATAAAGTTCTGCTGTGGAGGCTTTGAGTATTACTGTTGATGCATATAGAATGTTTTCTTGTATGTCATTATTAGTGTATTTCAGAATATCTCTAAGCATACCATCTGTTACAGTTCCCAACATTGAATCACAGTGTTGGCATTCAGTCCTGTAGGTTTCATCTCTGGCAAGAACCTAGGAACATTTTCTGACCTAGCTCTAACATTGGATCGTTTAGGTATTCATGACCATTTTGTAGCATTTTGTCCTGTCAAATATTTACATTAATGTTCCTCATCTGCATCAAGGTCTTCATTCTTCTGTCTGTTATATCTCTTTTTGATATATTGCTAACTTCTTTGGCTTACATGATCCAAGTCATCATCAGTAGCAGAGTCATTTGATGACTCACTTTCAACTTCCTCTGAAAATTGTATAAGTGGATCTTCATGTGACATTGTACTGAATAGGGCTAATTCTTCAAGAAAAATCAAAAGAAAACATTTAATAAAAAATTGTGAATGTACAAAAATGTAACAGCACATAATATAGGTAAAACTCACCCATTTATACTGTGACACATGTGCGTGCACCATATCACAAGGGTGAACACAAAGATTGCTTCCTATATTCTATGAGGGCAGCTACTGAGACGCACAGCCAGCTGTGTTACAATAAAGTATATATTTTCATTAGAAAAGTATGGTGTGGGCTTTGGTACCATACTCCAGAGTATGGTATGGTATCTGTGACCCAGTATGAGGAACTGAGGGATTATTAAAATGAATATCATTAATACTTAGCCATTATATCTTAGAGGATTTTAATAGATGTATCCTATCAGATTTACCTTAGTTTCTGAGATACTGCTCCCCCCTCCATACCGGGAATAGAACTCGACCTCGCGCTTGCCAGGCAGGCGCTGTGCCGCTGAGCTAAACCCCCAGCCCCGATACTGCCTTTTTAAAATCATGAGTGGATCTACTCAGTTTTATCAAATACTTTTTCTATATGTCCTATGATATTTTTTAAATTCAGGAAATAATAAGTGAAAGGGACTCTAGTTTATGGTATTGGATGTTAAATCAGTATTCTTAGAAGTTTATATATGTAGATGGAACTTAACTCATTCGTGTGGTAAACAAAAGATTTTTTCCACCCCTATAATGCTGTTCCTTAGACAAGCATGACTTGGTCATAGCCTGTTAACCTGTTGTATTTGGTTTCATTTTTCTTGCAGTTAATAGTTTGTTTGTGGACCCCTGCCCCTGTGCACTTTCTGGGGCTTGAACCTTGGGCCTTGTGCATGGTAGATAAAGCGCTCTACTACTGAGCATTAGTTCCACTCCACTATAGCTCCAGAATCAAAAAGCAGAGAAACTGTTTTCATACTTCACCTTTATATTAAAATACGTTGTGAAAGTATATGAGGCTATATATATTATTTCCTGTGAGTTTGTTTTTTCTTTTAAGAAATCCTATTTAATGTGAAGAAGTATTATGCATGTTTGATAATTTTATGTGTGTGTATACACACACACACACACACACACAAAGTTGTTTTGTGTGTGTTTGTGGTGTTTTTTTGGTTTTTTTTTTTTGGTACAGGGAATTGAACTCATGATCTTGCCAGGCAAGTACTTATGCTGCTGAGCTATATCTCTGGGCCTATACATACAATTGTGAAATTCATATATACCTGGTCCCAAGGGTTTTAGGTGAGGAATTGACTAATGCTTTATCCATAGCTTTATTTAGATTCATTGTTAAAACTACTATTTTTTAAATGTTTTTGTCTATTCCTGTATCTGAATTAAGCTCATTTGTATGATTTGTTTTAATATTTAGCATGGCTTTCATTCTCTGCTCCTCATTTTGACATTTTTTTTTCCTGTGGCTTTCCCCATTTTTATTTTTCTAGGTAAACTTGTAAGTCATTGGTTATTCAGGAGATTATTCAAGTATTATTTTTCTTCACAGATTGAGAATGAATTTTTTAAAAGACTGTATAATATGTATGGTATGTTTACATACATACAGAGGAATATTTACGTGTTTACTATTTCTTACACATTTAGTATTTCTGGTAGATTCAAACCTTTCTATGTGTTGAGTTTCCTTTTATTGTCATTTCCTTTCAGCTGTAAGGACTTGTAGTATGTCCTCTAGGGTAGATCTGCTAGTTAGTAACTTTTGGTGTTCGTTAGTCTGGAAATATCTTTATTTTGCCTTTCCAGTGAAATTATTTTACTTGAATAATAGGCTTAGGTGACCCAGCTGATACTAGTTACTAAGATATAGAAACATAAAGGTGATATGGCATATAAATTTTGGGACGTTCTCCTCATTGCAGTATTTTGGTTCTTTGAGATGGAGTCTTATTATGTAGTCTAGGCTGGCCTTGGAACTTGAGATGCTTCTGTTTTAGCCTCCTGAGTACGGGGGTGATAGGTGTGTGTCACAAGCCCTGCAGTTTTGGACATAATTAAATTTGAGATGGCCTGGGAGACATCAGTCTGAAATCAGCAGACCTCTTAGAGACCAGGAGTGAAATCTGAACTGGAGAGAGAATTGGGATTGATGGTTCAGCCTGTAATTAAGTTTTGAGAATAGAAGAATGTATTGAGAGAACACCCAATGAGAAGATTAGAAGAACAAGTCGCCAACATTGAAGAGTAACGCTCTCTCTTCCTTTATAGATACCAGAAAAAAACAGATGTCCAGCAATAGAAGGAGGAACAGTATTTTTTAAAGTAGAGGCCCTTTGTCAGTCTATAATGTCACAGATAGGACAGATAGTTTAAGGATTAAAAGAGGATCACAATTCAGCATAAATGTGATCAGTTTGACAAAGGCAGTATAAATGGAGTAATTACAGAGGCAGGCAGGCAGATTCCAAATGGTAATGACAGTGTGTTAAAGAATGTAAATGAGAGAATTATGGAAATGTAATGGTAGAAATAGGCTAATAGATATGAGAAGTATAGAAGTAATACTATGTTTTTACCCTCATCCTCTGTAAGATGTCTAATAATTGCTAATGAGAAAGTTTGAAGACAGGTGAGAAGAGATAGAGATAAGAGACTTTTGAAGTGATGGAGGCGGAAATAAAATCTAGGTTACATGTTTAATCATTAACTTTGGACAGGAGCAAGGTGTACCTGTTGACAGTATTGTTAGGATAAATATCTGCTAAATCCTCTCCTTGGAGAGCCACAGTTTATGGCTTAAAATAATTTGCGTAATCAAACAGATCACTTTTCCTTTTGATAAACAACCCAATTTCTTACCTTAATGATTATTTTTACTGGAGAGTTTAAATTTGAGTTGAGTATTTAGATCCTTAAGCCATAGAATGTAAAGAAATATGAGCTAGTGATATTTGAAAGTAGAAATAACAGTAATTTACAGTAACAAAGTATGAATTATTACATCAGTTATCTGGTGTCTTGAGTGGGATCACGGTTAACTATCTTATTGTGTATCCTATCTTAAATTTTCTCCATGTTAGTAGTACACACTGAAGTATTCTTTGGCTTCTCCATAGTGTTTAAAATATACTGTTCATAAAGAGGAAAGATAGATTAATAAAACATCATAATTTGTATGGGAAGAAAATGGTAATGTTCAGTCTTTTTTCCAAAATTTTTGCCTGAAAAGAGGGCACTGATAAGATAAAATCTCATACTTTAAGGCACATTGCCCTCATGTAGATTGGAGTTGAAGGATGTGTGTGAGTTATAGGCTGTTGAAAGGTGATATTGGGATTTTGTTTTTTAATCTTCAGTTTGTAGTGAGCCAGTAAAAAAGAGGGAAGTGTTTGGCTACAGCTTGAAGAGATTAACTGGTGTGCTAATGATGGCTTAACAAAGAGAAAGAGAAGGTCTTGAGAATTTCCTCCATTGGGGCAGGGGATGGATAGTGATCATAGTGTATGTTAAAATAAAAAAGGCTGGCAGAATCAAGAAAACAAGTTGGGGACTGATCCTAGCTTGATCCTAAGTATAGGATGATAAAGATAATCTTGAAGTGACTGATTCTAGAAGTATGCATTAAGTTTGCGTTGCTACTCATGTTAAGCATGAAATACTATCCTGTTCTAATTTGCATGTTTTGATTACTAGAGAAATTGTATATGTTTATTTTTAGCTCTTCATATTACTAAGAATTGCTTTTTCATATCCTTTGTTCATTTTTAAAAAATTGGTGAGAATTTTGATTGTGATTTTTCAGATTACTGCAGTTGATTTGGGGAGTCTAGAAATGAATCTAGGGAACTTAAAACTGAAGTTTCATTTGGCATTCCTTATTTTGACTTAGAAGAAAGCTTTGAGATATAATGAGAATGTTTATATTAAGTAGTATCTGATACAGAATGTTATACTTTGCTATTAGAAGTATATTATAACTTGTGTCCCTTATTATGTTATTTTACCTTTAATGTATTTTGGAAAAGTAAGTAGTAACCTTGAACACTTTCAGAAAAGTGTGCCTGTTTCCCTAGGTAGAAAAAAAGGGGCTAAGAATGGGTTCCACCTTATAGAGGGTTACCAGTTAGTAAATACTTGGCAAATAGCTACACAGTATTATTCCCTTTGGCCATTTGAAATTCTTGAAAATAAGGTGGACTGTCAATAGGTTGTAGAATTATTTAGATTTGTAAACATACTCATCTATATGTTTAATACTTCATTTCAGTCATCACTGAATTTTGAGAAACATTCTGAAAATTTTTCATGGACAGAGAATCGATATGATGTGAATCGTCGACGACACAACTCTTCAGATGGCTTTGATTCTGGTATTGGACGTCCTAATGGAGGTAACATTTGCTAAGGAATGGTAGAATGTAAAGATAATGATCTTCATAGTCTTAAGGACGCTTTGATTGCTTTTTTAATCTTTAAGCATAACTATCTTCGAATTTACATTACTTTCATGTTATCAAATAAAGGTACCTTTGGAAGGAAAGAAAAAAATGGATGGCGTACACATGGCAGAAATGGTACTGAGAACATAAATCATCGAGGGGGATACCATGGTGGAAATTCTCGTTCTCGTAGCGGTATTTTCCATTCTGGAAAAAGCCAAGGACTACATGAAAACAGCATACCTGACAATGAAACTGGGAGGAAAGAAGACAAAAGGGAACGAAAACAGTTTGAGGCTGAGGACTTTGTAAGTTTCTTAAAAAGCGGCACGATAGTAACAAGTCAAACTTAGGAGGTTTCATCAATACAGATTATTTTCTATAAAGCTTACACAGGTAAAGCTTGACAGGTAAATACCTGTGCAGTTATTTTACAAGCCTAACATTTTGTGAGGGAATTTTGTTCATCACCATCCTCCAGCCACTTCCTCCTCCATCCCTTCACTTAACCTCTTCCCCTCCCCCCACACCCTCTCTCTTCCTCATTCAGCTTATTCCAGCATCTCACCTTTATTCCTTGTAGAAAAATGAGTAATTTTGCTGAGAACTAGTAGTTAACCTTAATGGCTTATTTGCAACTGCATCATACTGTATTTTAAAAAAACTGTTAAGCTTTTGGAAAGAGCATTTTACCAGTACATTTTAACAGTTGGTTGTTTATTGAGATAGGGTCTTGCTATGTTGACTGGGCTGATCTTGAACTCATGGGCCCATGTGTTCCTCTTACCTTTTGCTCTGGATTAGTTCAGACTATAGGCATGTGCCACCACGCTAGCTCCAGTACATTTTATTTGGATTGTCACTGTTACTTATTTTCAGCAAATACATTTATTTACTTAATTTCTTTTTTGTGTGTGTATGTGCTGCTAGGGATTGAGCCCAAGGCTTTGTGCATGCTAGCAAGCTATTTAAAGCTATATCCCAGCCCCTGTATTGTCAACACTTAATTATTCCTATATAACCCTTAAGCTACTCTTGGAGTAGTGCTCTGTGTTTTGCTGCTATTTCTCCACTTGATCTTAGCCAAAAGACCAGAAAGCGATTGCAGCTATTTCTCTATTCACGTTTCTTTGTGATCAGGAAGAGCAAATGATTAATGTTAACTCCACTACTAAAAATAAGTGTAAACTAATAAAGAGTAAATTTTTCCAGTTCCTAAATCCTGTCATGTTGCTTATCTAAACACTGTCCTCAAATTAGAGAAAAATTGGTTCAGTATACAGTCCTGTTTACCTAGTAATTGTGATTCATGGTAAGTTTTAATGTGTACTATAGGTTGAGAGAATTTGTATTTTATCCTTTTATATATTTTTAATTAGTTATATATTTGAGTGGCTGTGTGTAACAGTTCTCACATAGAATACATAGTACCCATTTTCATAGTGATTTCACTCTGGCAGGAGCAATGAGGACATAAAAAGGAATTCATGTGTTTCAGAGAATGTAGATAGGAAACTACTAGGTGGCTGTTAGGTTTGGAAAGTTGAGAGAGGCTTTTATAGGGAAGTGGCATTTAACCTGGGGCTGGTATGAAAAGGTAAACTACAAACTTCGTTGAGAGGGGCTGAGTGTGCAGCTAGTGGTAGGGTGCATCCTTAGCGTGGTGAAGTCCTGTGTTCAATCTCCAGCAGGCACCTTGGCCCCCAGTACTGGGAGAAAAAAAGAACCAATGTAACAGATTTTAGTTTTAAAACTGTTAGAGTTGTTAGATCTTGAGTAGAGTATGGTAGTAGAAGTAGGACTTTTTAGAAAAGCAGAGGCAGTAGTTTAGGAGAAAATAATGGCTAGGTAGCTGAGATAAATGAAGATATGCTTCCAAACTACATTTGGAAATAATTTTTAAGTGCAGGGTTTGAATAAGGGGAACAGTTTGATAGATTTGATTTAGGATAGGAAAGTGATAAGGGAACGCAAAGAACAAAAGATTACTCTCAAGTGTTATTTCAAGTAACATTGGAATCTCTATCCCTTCCCCACTTCAGTGGTCTATTTTTTTCACTTGATAGTCACCATAAAACAGTTTTTGTAACCAATGAATAATAGTGCTGTCTTTAGTATTATGAGGGTTAAATAGGTAATGGAAGTGAATCATTTAAAGTAGTACATGACATGCAGTGAAACATTTAATAAAAACTACTTCATGCTATTGGTATTATCTCCCAATTCTGCTGCCAAGATGCTGGTTAACATTTATTATAGTCCTAGACTTGGAATATAAATAGAATGTAATTTCTAATAATGTGTTTAATAGCATAGTATAATTAAGAAATGCAGCTGGACATGGTGGCACAGGTCTGTAGTCCCAGCTACTGTAGAGACTAAGGCAAGACAATACCAAGTTCTAGGCCAGCATGGGCAACTTAGTGAGGCACTGTCAAAATAAAAAGGGCTGGGAGTGGGGATGTAGCTCAGTGGTAGAGTGCTTGTTCAATCCCCAGTACTCGAGGGGGAAAAAAAGGAGGGAGGGCATGAATAGTCAGCAACAAAATCTTAACCCTATTCAATTTGTATGTATCAAAGAATGAATCATTACGGTATGCATGTATATTCTTTTGAGGCTTTACAGTAATATCAATTCAGTGCATAGTAATAATTTACTTATATGGGTGATTAAAATTATTTACATTCATTTTATTTAACATGTATTATCTTCTTTAAATGAGGCTGGCTGTATTGCCAGGTAGTGTGAACAACATCTAACACAAAGTTTAAGATTCTAAACATATCTACCAAGATCAGGTTTAGAATACACATTCAACACTCATCTTTCTTTTCTATTTAATAATCCTGAGCATTACTAGTTAAAATAAAAATTTTCACTTTGCTTTGAGAACAAGTGTGTTAACTAAAGCAACCTAGTGATAATAACCTTCTTCCTCTTCTCTGATCTTGACTTTATGTTAAGGAGGAATTATATCTCAACCTGATACAAAGACCACATTCTCTCTTGTTTGCTGCTAT
Source organism: Chinchilla lanigera (assembly GCF_000276665.1). Classification (NCBI taxonomy): domain Eukaryota; kingdom Metazoa; phylum Chordata; class Mammalia; order Rodentia; family Chinchillidae; genus Chinchilla; species Chinchilla lanigera. Next base: position 10,706,849 of record NW_004955446.1, on the reverse strand, counting down.
CTTGCTCAGACTGGCCTGGAACTCCTGGACTCAAGCCAGTCTCCTGCCTCAGCCTCCCAGGTAGCTGGGACTACACACATGCATAACCGTGCTGTTTATTTTTTTCTTTGGTCTCGTCGTCGTTTGTTTTGTTTTGCTGTGTGTGTGTGTGTTTGTGTGTATGTGTATGTGTGGTGCGTGATGCTGGGGAACAAACTCAGGGTCTCGTTTATTAGGCAAGCGCTGTACTGCTGAGCAACACCCAGCCCTTTTTGTTTTTTTAAAATTCATACTTTTCATCAGATACTCATGGATGGTTAGAAAAACTTTCTTATCCCTTCAACTAGCAGTGCACATAGACAGCAAGCATTTTGATGGTTAGCAGAGTAAGCTGAAAATAATGTAAAATTTATGAGGAACTAGACAATGATTAAGAATTGATCATATCAGGTTCTTCAGTTACAGGATTTATATTTATGAGATTGCTTTTAAAGAATTTATTGCTTAAGTGTGAGACATTTAAATACTTTTAAGAGTTTTAATTCTAACTTTTTTCCAGCCATCTTTAAATCCTGAATATGAACGAGAACCAAATCAGAATAAATCTTTAGCTGCAGGTGTTTGGGGTAAGTGATTTTTTATCTATTTTTGAGGGGTTCAAAATGTGAATATTTATAGGTGTTCGTTTATTTTTTTTAAATAAGTAGTAAGACAGACTAAAACTTTCTCCTGATACCTGTTTTTGATGTGCTAACCTACAGAAAGGTAACACATAAGAAGAGATTTGAGGTAGAAGAGTTTTACTTGAAATAGTACATCTGAAAAATTAGTACCATTAAGTATTCTCAATTTGATTGAGTTTTTTGGAAATAATTGTTAATGTAAGTTTATAGCAGCCCGATAATCTAAAATCCAAAAAACTTAAAAGTTTTAGTTTTTCATAGTTCAAAGTTAGTTGAATGGAAAAATAAGTATTCTGATCATAGTGTGACATAAAATTAATTTTTTTACCTGTGATTGATCATAGACTGTTACATAATTTTATAGATTTTTGTGTGGAGCTAGTCTATATTTGAAATTATTTGCCTTTTTGGTTTTCAAAACTTAATGAGTTTTTTGGAAACAATTCCGTTTAAAACTGACGAGTTCAATTTGATTGCCTCTTCAGAAGATTAAACTGCACTGATACAGTACAAAGTAGGCAGCTTTAAAAGAGTCAAGTGAAGTTTAAAATAATGGAAAATCTTACAAGATTTAATGTCTGGAAAATAAATTTAATTATTTGATATCAAATTCAGAGTGCTGTGCCCACTTTGAAACGTCTACCAATCTGTGTATTTTTGTATTGGAAATCAGTAACTTAGTAAAACAAAAGGATTGTGGCTTATACTAGTCCTAATAATAAAGGCATTATTTTAAACTTTGCCACTTCCTATGTTGTTCTTAGTTGTATTTATTGGGTAAAACTGGGGAATTATTTTGTTTTCTTTGATCTCCCTCTTTTATTTAAGGGCTTTTTGGGGGTGGGGTGGTTGGGGGGTGGTCAGGCATTTTTGTTAGAACCATGTGAATGGCGTTGTTTTTTCTGTATTGCAAATTAGTATTTCTACCACTCTCCCCAGGCCTACACGCCCAGACACACACATACCCAACCAAAAAAATCTCCCAAGCTCCTCTCTTAGGTATGTTTCCTTATTATTCAGTTTTTCTGGGAACAGCTGATTGCATAAGAATATAGAAACCACCTGGAAGGTGTTAAATAGAATCTCTAAGAATTAGGATAATTTGGATTTTATTAGAATGAAAGTAAATTTTAAAAAAATAGAATGTCACTGAGAATTTGTCATATAAAACTACCTGTAGATATTATTGGTAATGATCCTTGGTTGACTTAATAATCTTAGAAATGTTTTTTAAAGACAGACATCTTTGAAAATAATGAGACTAAAATGTATTAATATAAAGATTTTGGTTCTACTGTTTCAGGGCTGAACTAAGGATTTTGAATACTAGTTGAAAAGATGTTTAAATGGAAGGTGTACTCTATATTTAGGTAAACTGAGAAATGTGTCTGGATTAAAAAAAAAAGATGGTGAATTGTGGCGTGGTTGTTAAATCCCTAGTACTTCCCATAGGAATACAATGAAACTCTCATTGTATCACTTCACTATTCCTCTCTCACTTTCCCATCTGGGTTCCCAAGTATTGTTTTCCTCATTGCAACATTTAGAATAGCTTTGTTCCTGAGGAAGACGAGAGAATTTTAGGAAAGACTTCAGTAGAACTTTTCTAGTGCTACTTTCTTCCAGGTAAGTAAAAATTTACTAATGAAAATGTTAATATCTATACAAAGAAAAAAACAAATTTGGTCCCAAAACTTCGATTTCTATAAATCAAAAACTGACAGATTCTGAACATATTTCAATTAAAAAATACTTTGAGGGAAAGTAGTGAAATCACTTAAAATAAATTTGCTTTAAATTTAATTCTACTAAGAACTTCAGCTGCCTTTATTAGAAATAACCTTTGTGTAGCATTAACTTGTGACTTTTTTTTGTTTTTTTTTTTTTTTCTTCTTAACCAGTATCACAACTATTTGGTGCATAAGATTAATAGTTATTAGATAATCAGTCTACATATTTTTAATAACTTGACCCAAACAGTAATTCAAGGTACTTTAGTGCATCCTTGAAAATTTTAAAATGATTGTGTTGTTCAGTTGTTTAGCAGTGGGTAGGGGGTGAAGAGCAATGTGTGTTTAAGTATGTGTTCGTAATTTGAGATATAGTTGGTGGCTATTTACTGACTTGTGATTTTCAGAAGCCCTTTTGGCTGTTTTTATGTCAGTGACCCAGTATGTCAGCAACATTTTATCAGCAGAGCTTAAACATTTAGTGCTTAAATAATGAAAATTTTTCACCAGAAATTAACTTAGTGATTAATTTGGTCATGTTTCAGTTCAGTGTTTCTGTGTATACCTTGATAATTTGATTAACTCCCCTGATTTTTGAAGTATAAAGGTTCATTATTACAAAATTGTTTAGCCTTCAAAATCAAAGCAAATTAATGATGGGCTATAAAGGTGTGTTGTTTTCTAGAGAATCACAGTTTTAGAAGCATACAGATTGAGTAACATAATTAATTACATCAGGTAGATCATGATGAAAACCAGTGAGGTTGTTTTGAAAACAAATTTTGATAAAAATAAAATAGTCATCTTGATAAGATTTTTTTGTCAGATCACTTAACTCCACTTTCTTTCAATGTGTTATATAGAAAAAGTTAAAACAGTGTAAGAAGATAATACAACACGTGTTCAAGTTTGAGAAAGAAAAACTAACAGGGTGTGTAGATAACTTGATGCAAATAAATGTTACTTGATTGGAGTTAGAAACATTAGTATGAAGGTGTTTGTATTTGTATAGTGTATTTCTTCAGCCTGTTATTTATGACTAGTATTGGGAACCTTATTAAAGTAAAAATACCATCTAGGTTGCTATCAAGATAAATATTTAGCTAGTGAAACTTGTTGTAATGTTCTTCTAGCACTACAAAACAGATTTGTTAATTATATAGAAACATTCAAAAAAGTAAAAAACCATCAAGATACATATAGAATCCATCTTTTAAAAACTAATCTTAGATTATTTCTCATTATTTTTCTATATTATAATTAAGTATACACAATAGGAATTTACTTCATTTGCTTGATAGTCTTTGAATTTGATATGAGTCAGAATTGTCTTAGGACCAGGTTTCATCTTCAGATTAATATTGCAAACCTAATTCAGATAGTATCTGCTTTTCTCTTGGTTGTGTGGTTTTCTTTATTGTTTGCTCCTTTTGTTAAGATGACAAGGTATCTAAAGTAGTAACTGGCATCAAAGTGATAGTAATCCTGATACTAGGGGTAGTAGTATTAAAAGCCTGTTCTCTTGACCATCATTATAGTATTTTTAGTTGGAGATGGTAAACTTTTTGAAATATCTGGCATAAGAATATCTTAATTTCCATTTTTTCTGTAATAGTGTATAGTGCTTTAAAACACTTGGTTTGGAATCAGATTTAGGTCCTAACATTATGTCTTAAGTATTATTTAGATTTTGGGCTGATACTGTATGTAATATCAATTTATGAATGAATTTCTTCTTCTGTTAAGTGAGATACTGCAAAAATAATAATGAGAAAAGCATTAAATGGTCTGCTGTTTTAAAATCTTTATCATTACCCTGGTTTCTAGTAAATACCAGTTAATTATTTTCTTCAAAGCCAGTAATCTAAGGAAAGTGCAGTTGTAGCCTTATTAGAAGGCAGAAATCAATTTTCTGGATGCTAGAACAAAGAAAGAAATATTTAACGAAGTGATTCAATCAGGAACTTTGTGTATGTGATATGAAGAGTTTTTTGAAAGACAGAAAAGAGGTTGAAGAACTGAGATTTCAGCTCAGGATTAAGCTGTGTGACTAATTTCGCAGTATGTTTCAGTATCTGAATTTGTCTTCTGAGGAACTAGGATACTTTCCCTCCACTGATTTTGTGTTTAGGGAATGAAACTTCTTACATTCATAGATAAGGAGAGAACATATCAAGACACAGTGATATTAAAGTCATTTGCTGTCAGATCGTAGTTATTTGTGGGGTGGAGGGAAATAATGGAATGAAAAATTCAATACATTTACATTCAGTTTTTAAAAATTTATATTTGAATATGAGAGTACCTGTTTACATGAGCTCAAGTCAATAAAGCACATACAGTTTATGGAAGGTAGTCAGTTAAAGTTATGTATTTTCTGATTCTTTTGTATAGAGATCAAATATTTTCATTAAATATATGAATTTTCTCTTTAAAAAAAAAACACTGGGTCATTTTCATTAAGTTACCAGTTAACAAAATAATGTTTGAATCTAAATACTTAAATATTTAACTTGGAAAGTTCTACGAAAGTTTCTGGAGGTAATCTATGATAGATTATTTATGGAGATAAATATAAACATAAAAATAATATAAAATAGAATAGTATAAAAAGGTGAACGAGACAAATTCAGTTTTGTCTATCATCTCTTCTGTTAGTTACAGATAACTATGGTATTACCTTTAAGAACCCTTCTTAAATGAGCGAGTTTATAGAGTAAATAGAGGGCAACGATTGGGCTATTATATTTGTCTTGTCGTTTTTCTCATTTTCTCTACTCCTGTGTGTCAAGGTAAAATTCTTGAAAAACCGTACCTTTTGTTTGAATTGTAACTATTGAAAATAGTATGTAACTTTTCTGTAGTTTGTAGTAATTATTTAACGTATAAATATTTCACATTAACTCCTGAGTTAGTCTCAATTTTCTAGATCAAAGATTCACTTATACAAAGCTGTACAACTAGGAACCATGGTGCTAGTATTCAAATTCTGATCCAGGTACAAAAGCACATATTTTGTTGGGTGTGAGGCCTCATTCCTGTAATCCCAGCTGTGGCAGGAGAATTGCCATGAGTTTAAGGCCAGCCTGACCTACACAGCAAGCCCCCTTCTCAAAAAAAAAAAAAAAAACACACATTTTTTTGGTTGTTGTCTTGTTTTGTTTCAGTTTGTTTTATTTCCTAAGCATTGGCCATTTTTCAGAATCCTAGATTTTTATTTAATTTAGATTTTAAGTTTCAGGCCACGATTTCTTTTCAGATTTTATTATTATTATCAGGTATCTTTAAAAATACTTTATTCATGTTTTTCATCATCTGTTTACCAGAAGTAATTATTGTAGACTTAGGTTAGTGCTCTTTATTGTTCTGTCCGAGATCTTTATTTCTATTTTTCGTTTTGTTCATTTTGTTGTGTTATGTCTTTGGAAAAGTTGTACATTTGATTGGTAATACACTTTTCTGTATCCTTGTTTGCACCTGAACATGTCTTTTTTTTTTTTTTAAAGGTCTTCATACTGTACCTTTTTAGGTATTCCAAAAATTAAAATGTTTGCCCTGGTCTGTATATCCTAGGGAATAAGATTTCATCTGTTGTATTAATATGTCCGCACTTTTGTGGGATGGAGACTCCTTGGCCCCAGTAGATTGTTAACTATGTGAGAAAAAAAAGTTTGTCCTGGTAGAGCAACATTTTTGGAAAGATGAACCATTTCTTTGGTCTAAGCCCTTATTTTTTATCAGTCAACGTATGACAATAGGTGAAACACTAAATCAGCATTCTCTTTCAGAGAGTTTGAAGCCTCAGATGAACCAGAGAGTCCTACCACATTCCTCTAGGAATCTTTGTGTAGTTTTATTGTGATGAGTCAGGAGGAAGTGTGATGTGGTTCTGGGCCAGGGTGTCACCACAAACCTCTACCTACCCATCTTACCAATTCATAGGATATTCTATACGCAAAACTATTGATTTAGATTTTTTTTTATGGGTTTTCTCTTTTTTGAGTTAAATCTTTTAAAAGAATCTATGAAATATGCTTTCACAATTTTTGTAAAGGAAGAAAAACATAACACTGCAGTTATTATGAATATGTATGTGTATCTGTAGTACCTGTTTAGTTACACATGAACATTAAACTCAGTGAATAGTGTTTCATATTTTTAGTAAGTACAGTAGTCTAGAGAAAAGCCTGCATTTAACCATTATTCCTAATGCTATCTTTAAAAAACAGGATTGAGTTGGTTGTCCCATCTCACCTGATGCCTTGACTATACAGTAGATGGTCAGTAAATATTTGAATGAATTGATACTATGAACATAACAGCTTTTTTTTTACTATTTTAATTAATTTAACTAGACATTTAGAAATAGAGATAGGTCCTTGCTTATTGCTTGTAATTTTACAAGTAGGGTGAAAAAATTGTTAGTGTTAAATTTGCTAGAATGAAGTTTATAGTTTTTCATAAGTTAAGGAAAAATGTTAAAATTTTATTAAACTTGGTTTTCAAACTTGTCTACTGAATTCATCTCTTACATGATACTGCTTAATTCTTGCTGTATTAGGTCAGATTATGTGTTTTATTCTTAAGCTGGAATATAGTTTATATTTGCCTAGCTTAATTATCTTACTCAGGAAACAGTTATTGTTGTTTAAAATATAATCAAGATTGGAATATACTATTCTTTAATTGGGTTTGTTTTATGGTAAAATTTGAAACACTGTGTAACTCTTGTTTGTGCTTTATTTATGCAGAATATCCTCCGAATCCTAAATCTAGAGCTCCAAGAATGCTGGTCATTAAGAAAGGTAATACAAAAGATTTACAGCTATCTGGATTCCCGGTAGTAGGAAATCTTCAGTCTCAGTCAGCTAAGAATGGAACTGGTGCAAGTGTTTATAAAGGCTTAGTCCCTAAGCCTGCTGCTCCACCTACAAAAGTAAGTTCTAAATTGTTGAAAATGAAAATTATCTTTTATGTATGTGGAGTGTGTCTCCCATGTGTTTATTGTAATAATGAATAAAATTTATAGTTTTTGTTTTGCTAGATGGCACATGTTAAATATTTGCTAGTGGTGTGTGTGTATATATAAATGCTATTTATTTGGTACTCAATTTCAAGTTTTCGAAAGTAACATGAGTTTTAGCAGGTTAAAAAAGTGTTAAGCTTTTTAAAGGTTTGAAAAAATGATTTTGTTTTCACCTGAATATTAAGTTTTGATTTTATTTATAGGAAAAGACAGAAAGGAACAGAACCATGTACTAATGAAGTAACACAAAAATAATTTTTCATGAACCAAATGTAGTCATCTTTGTTTTATTATATTCATTTGGTTTTTCTTTATTTTCTGTAGTCTGTTTTTGATACCCATTGCTGTTTGATTTTCTTTAGCCTACACAATGGAAAAGCCAAACTAAAGAAAATAAAGTTGGAACTTCTTTCCCTCATGAATCTGCATATAGTGTTGGCAACTTCAATACTTTTAAACCAACTGCCAAGAATTTTAGTCCATCAACAAATTCAGTGAAAGAGGTATGGCATTAAAAGTTATTTTTGAGGAAGAAAACAGTTTCAGTAATGATGTTTGTTTCTTCAGGACAAGGTCTTACTATGTCGTTCAAACTGGCCTTGAATTCACTGTGTAATCTGGCTAACCTTGAACTCAAAGTGATTCTCCTGAACCCTTCCAAGTGCTAGGATTACAGGGGTGCACCGCCATGCCTGGCTTACAGTTTTAATAATAATTTATTAAATTATTAAAAATAATTTAATTAATTTATTAAAAATAATTTTTTTTGAGATAAGGTTTTGCTGTCTTGTTCAGGCTGGTCTAGAACTCCTGGACTTAAGTGATCCTCTTGCCCCAACTTTCCGAATAGTTGGAGCTCTAGGTATGCATCACTATGCCCTCTTGATAATTAAAATTTAACAATGAATAAGATACATAATTTATAAGAATATACATTAAAATCACCTGTTTTAGTTTTTTAGTATGACGCACATACTTCTGTTTTCTATTTTATACTTTGAGAACCAGGAATAATTTTTAAATTTCTAAGATGTGCAAACTTACTAAACAGTAAAGGAAGTAATAAAGTGAAACTCCCCATGTATATGTAAGCAGGAAAGAATATTTTAAAGAAAAGAATTACGAAAACTTCCTTATTACTTTCTTTTTTGTTTATTTTTTTTCCAGTACCGGGAATTGAACTCATGACCTTGTGCTTGCCAGGCAGGCGCTGTGCTGCTGAGCTAAATCCCCAGCCCCCCCTTATTATTTTCATTATTATTAATGGTGGTGGTGGTGGTGGTGTAGTGTGTGTGGTACTGGGGATCACACTGAGGGATTGTTGAGCTATATCCCTGTCCCTTTTTGTTTGGATTATTCGTATTTGATGTTTGTAATAGATAGTTATGCTCTGTGATTAAACCTTGACTAAGAATGAGGTGTGCATTATCTTAGAATTACAAATATTTGGGGGGGCGGACAATGGATCTTAGTGTCAACACTAAGGCAGGGAGAGAGGAGGAAGAGGGAAAGTAGTTATTATTACTGCACTGAAAATGAGTATCTGGTAGCTTTTTTTCATTGCCCAAGCTTTTGAAACTACCACGCTAAGGAGTTCCCCTCACCCATCCAGGGTCAAAGGAAAGTTGACTGTACTGTTACACCTAAAATGACTTTTGAGTATTACATTGGAACACTATGACCCCTCATACACTGTTTCTCATTTATGCTCTCAGTCATAGAATTTTTTAGCTAAAAGGGCCAGCATTTGTACCTGGTTTATTATGCTTACATTAAATATAGTATGCACACATGAATATGAGCAGTTAAACATTACTATGGTTTATTTTCATGGCCAAAATATCCCTGTGACACAGAATTATATTTTGTTTCCTACTATATTCCACTGCCAGAACACCAAAGAGCCAGAAACAGAAGGTCTCCAGTTAATGTTCATTTTCTCCTTACCCTTCCTTCTCTCAGAAGTTTTTTGTGGTGAAATCCATCTTGAAAAACCCTAGGTGTATATGTGCATATATAATTATAAAACTGGTCTTCTTGGGTCTCTTGTTTGGACTTTTGAAAAAATGCTATTAGTAGTATCAGACCTTACTTGTCTCTGAGAGAACATTCTTTTGTTGACTCATTACATGAAAAGAGAGAAATATTTAAGGATAGAGAAAAAGACTTGGCAATAGACTTTAAAGTCAGTTTTACATGTGACTAAAGGTAAAAAGAGGAAGCTGTTAGTTGTGAACTTTATATTGACATCAATTCTTGGACACATATTTATCAACATTTCTGAATTTCCTCTTAGTGTAATCGCTCGAATTCCTCTTCGCCTGTTGACAAACTTAATCAACAGCCTCGTCTAACCAAACTGACACGAATGCGCACTGATAAGAAGAGTGAATTTTTGAAAGCATTGAAAAGGGATAGAGTAGAAGAGGAACATGAAGATGAAAGCCATGCTGGCTCAGAAAAGGTAATTCATTTGCAGTAATACTTGAATTGATACTAACGTGTCATTAGAATACTTGGGCAGATATTTAAGATTCTGGAGCAAAATTTTATCTTGCTGAAAAAAGGCTAGCTAACCATTTGCATAAAAAGCCTTCCTTTCTAAAGTATATTTTTTGCATTGTCTGTGCCAACGTTCAGTTTTAAAAATATCTGTTCAACTTGGTTTCTTTGTCTCTGTCTCTATTCTCATCCTTTCTGTTTTGCCTTTATTGAGTAGATGTGACTACTTAGGGTCAGAAAGCTCTTAAGTGTCCTCTTTTTTCCATTACTACGATGTGTTCAAAATATAATGATTATAAATATCACACTTACATGTTATTTATGGGAATCTAGTCAGAATTTATTAGTTTTTTAGTAACTGTGTTCTTCAGAACTCATTCTGTCTTTTATACTCCCCCAAAACCAGGATGACGACTCATTCAGTTTGCATAACAGCAATAGTACTCATCAAGAAAGGGATATAAACAGAAACTTCGATGAAAATGAAATTCCACAGGAGAATGGCAATGCCTCAGTAATTTCCCAACAGATCATTCGATCTTCAACCTTTCCACAAACTGATGTTCTTTCCAGTTCTCTCGAGGCAGAACACAGGTCAGTATTGATTTTTAGTTTTTTCTCTGGCATATCCTGTATTACGGAGTTTTGTGATGCTGTGCAACCCAGGTTGTTGTACATGGTAGGCAAGTGCTATCCTACGGAGCTGTCCTACCAACCCTCATTATTTATTTTTAACAGGTTTATTGAGATGTAATGTACATACTATAAATTTTATCTATTTTAAGTGTACAGGCCAATGATTTTTGGTATATTGAGTTGTACAGTTGGCATTGCAGTGTAATTTTAGAACCTTTCTTTGAAGAAAGCCATGCCTGTTTGCATTTACTCTTCATTTTCACTTTCTGCTCCACATAACCACTCATTTTTCCCCTATAGACTTGCGTTTTATGACTTTTTCTTATAAGTGGATTCTTATATTATGTGGTCTCCATGTCTAGCTTCTTTAACAAAATCATGTTTTCAAGGTTTGTTTTGTCACATCAGTATTTTTTTTTATTACTGAACAGTACACTAGATGCACCACTTTTTGTACAATTTTGTTAATAGGTATCAATTACTTCCACCTTTTCACTGCTATGAATATTGATATACAAGGTTTTATGTGAACATTTTTTATTTCACTTAGGTAGAGATCTATGAGTTGAGTTGTTTACACGTAGTTAACTCAGTGTTTAACATTGTGAAAAACTGCCAGGAGTATTTTCTGAAATGACTGTCATTTTTATACTAAGCACTGTAGAAGGTTTCAGTTTCTCCATATTTTCACTAGTGTTAGTACCACATCTGTGTTTGATTATAGCTATTCTAGTGGGGGTGAAGTAATACTTTTTGTGGCTTTTAATATGCATTTCTTTAATGACCAAAAAATTGAGCATCTTTTCATATGTCATTTTTGGGAAAAATACTTACTCAAACACTTTGTCCATTTCTAAGTTGGATTCTCATTATTGAAATTTCAAGATTTGGTTGTATATTTTGTGTGTAACCTTCTTATGATTTGTATCTTCTCCCAATCTCTTGAGTTGTGTTTTTAGTTTCTTAATGGTGCCTTTGGAAGAGTGAAACCTTTTAATTGTGATTGAAGTCCAGCTTCTGATCATTTATATATGCTTTTTGTATGGTGTTCAAAATCTCTTCCCATAATGGATATCCAGTTTTCTCAGTGTGTGATTTATTTGTTGCCAACTCAAGAACCTTTTCTGTTTTCATCATGACTTAAAAATATTTTTAAAATAGTAGTAACTCTTGCATGGTTTACTTTTAGAAGTAAAGAGTATTCAAATTCAAATCTAGTATGGATTTTGATTTTTTTTTTTTTAGCTCCCTATGATTTTTATGGTTTAAAGCAGATATTTTTAGAAAGAAAAGTTACATTGTCCTGTATTATTCTACATTTGTCTTGTATATACTGAATTGTTTTATCCTTAAAGATTCTTACTTATTCTAGGATCAGGCTCAGTTTTCCTGTAATGTCATTACTTCTCTTGCAGTCGGAAACTTGATTATGCCTATATTAAACTATACTCTTTCATTTATCTCAGTTGGCTGTGGGGGCTTGGGGTCATGAACTCAGGGTCTTGCCACATGTTAAGTATTCACTGAGCTACACTTCTGTAGCATCTACTTCTTTAAATTCTAACTTGTCTACACTTGTACTACAAAATCTATTTAATAGAAGATTTTCCCTTAAAGACCCATGTAAATTTTTATCCTTGATTTGTGCGTTACTTCATCTATGTGATCTATCACTTTCGTTCTTCTGGAAATCATGTTGTGTTGTGTCCTTTAGATATAGGTGTGTATATGACAGTACAAGCATTTGTTTTAATTTTATAGTTTTCCTATTGTAGATTTAACTTGTGACTAAAATAGTTTTTTAGGCTAGTAATGAATGTGAATGCCCATTTCATGAGTTAATTTATGTAGATTAAATTAGAATTAAACTGATCAGATAACATATAAATTTACTTGTTCAAAGTGTATTTTACTATACATTTAATATGAATGATGAATGAATAAACTATTTTACTCCCTTCTAAATTGTAGATCTCTACATACATAATACGGTTTATGGCTTACAAGTCTGATCTGTGGGTTTAAGTCATGGATGCAATGTCAAGCCACATAGAAAATAATAATAAACCAGAATTCCTCTTCAAAAAGACTAACAAATTAAAAAAGTTTTCTCCATCATCCTAATGCATCATCTTAGATTTCCCCTTTGAATCCACTATTTGATTAGTATGGTTGTAATTTATAAAAATATTTCCAAATTGATCAAGATTTATATTCTTTGTCTGCTTTTATAAATCTTTCTGGTATGAGTATCCTTGGATATGTATTCTTTAATATTTGTGGGTATTGGATTACTAGGAGTAAAACTGATTGGTTAAATGACATTATTTAAAATGATCAGTTACTGCCATGTTATTCCAAAATATTCTGATTTATACTGTCACTGTTTAAATATTTCAGGTCAGAGTGGTGGTAGGAAGAAGTTCTATGTATAGAAGAGAAAGCATGCAAATAAATCTGATGATCTAATGATAGTAAAATAAGAATTCCTTTTTAGGGAAGATTTATCATAGGCAATAAAAGAACAATGATGAAAGATGCATTTTTTCACCTGTTATAATTTGTTCATTATGGTTCTAGTAAGAAAGTTGATGCTGAGAGTACTTTTTGTTACTTTAATATTCCCCTTCATTACTTAGCAAAGTTGGTCCTCACCTCTTAGAAAATATTCTTATAACTCCTTATAACTATATTGAATGCTTTAACTGTCTTGTTTTTAATCTGTACAGCAAATACTTAGCGCAGAAAGCATTTTGGTGGTTTCTTATTTCATTCTTGAGAATTTTAGTTCCAGACCTTGACAGAATTTGGTTCTCTGTGACTAAACTAAGCTAAAGAAATGAAGCTGAAAATACCCTAAATTGGAGTAAGTTCTGGGGAGCAAATATTCAGACCCATCATGACTAAAAATGTATCAGTAATAACTACCTGGATCATTATTTCTTGTTGATTACCTGGATGAGTGTTTCTTATGTATTATACATGTCTACTTTTGGATATCTTGCCAGTTATTTTGTGTATTTAAAACAGCATATTTTTTTTTTGTCCCCAGGTTTTGTTTTGTTTGTTTTGTCTTCTGAGGCAGGGTCTTACTATGTGTAGTTCAGGCTAGCCTTGAATTGTCTGTGTTGTCCAAGCTGACCTCAAGTTTATGAGGATCCTCCTGCCTCAACCTCCTGAATGCTGGGTGTACTTAGGTTTTCTTTAAAAGTTTTAACAAAAGAATTTTTCTTCTGGAGAACTTATTTTGTTACAAAATTAGGTTTGTTGAATTAACTCTACAGGCATTCCATCACCTAGTGTGGCCATGAAGGTAAAGGAGAAGATACTAAGAAAAATTTTTAATAGCCATCATAGAACAAAATCATGAGATTCGAGTTTTTAAGTTTTCTTAAGTACTTAAGTAGAATACATGTTTGTAAATGTTCCAGAGCTGTATGTCTTAATACATTTTTCTTCTAAACTAACAAAGTGATAGCTTTTTATAGAGTCCAGGTTTTATATCTGTGTAAAAATAAGAGTGAAATTTCTTTTCCAGGGCTTCATAGTTTTAGTCAACTTTATTTTAATTGTGATTTTTTTTTTTTTTTTTGAGACAGGATCTCATTGTGCAGTTCAGGCTGGCCTTGCACTCACTTTGTAGCCCAGGCTGGTCTCGAACTTGCGACGATCCTTTTGCCAGGCCTCCCGAGTGCTGGGATTACAAGTGTGTGCTAATTGTGGCTTAATTGTGATTCTTAAGTTATAGACATACTACTTTCTCATATAGATTGAACTTAAAAATCAAGTATGATACAATTCCCAAGAGTAATTCTTTTGTTTAAGTGTTAAGCAACTATTAAGTAATTGGTACATATACAGTATCATTTTGGGGACTTAGAATTTTATTGTTGGGAATTGACCACAGAGCCTTGGGTTTGCTAAATCAGATTGCATGCTGTTTGCCACTGAACTACACCACTGGTCTAATACTTGTTTTTCATTATATCACTTTTATAATACTTACGATAGTATCATCTGTCTGCATTATTGTTCCATGAAGATGCAGGATTTTTTTTAAAAGTAAATATATAGGCTTAGCAAAAGCAGTTTGTTTTACTAGTCTGAGTCTTTAGATTTTGCAATAGGTGGCATTGGACAATATAAGGGAGTGGAAATGCTGTTTCAAAGAGAGGCCTTGTTGATAATATGTAAAGAATGCATTGGAAATTGAAAATTAAGTGGCCAGTAGGAATGAAGGAAATAATATTGACTGTGACATTCTGGTTTGGGCAATAGAGTTAACTGCAATATCTAATGGAGGGGGGCAGAAAACCAAAATTTCATTCCTTCTTTGTTACGTCAAATAGGAAAATTGTAAAATATGAATATAAATGTTGAATTTTTTTCAAGATTTCTGTGTATTGATACTCTTTGAGGCTTACAAAAAGGTATGAACGTTTACAAGCTGTTCATGAACAACAGGAATAAGTTGAAAGATGGTTAAGAATAAGTAGAACTAAAAAAATAAACTTAAGGAAGGCAATTAAGAAACCACCTTACCAGACCATATAAGATAAATGGCCTCATAGGTAGCAGAACCTTGAAATCATTGAGTTAAGTGCAGTAACTATTTGCTGCAGTCAGTGTTTGTGTTTGCCCAGCTAGAGAAAAAGGATTCTCTTTAAAAATTGGAAAGAAAAGAATACATATTACTCACTTTTACTTAAGATTCTGATTAAGAGCTTTGAAAAATATTATCATAGAACGTAATGACTCTGTCGTTTAATTATGTGTTAAGTATAATTGGCATACACCTAAGGGGTGATATCAGTAGAAGAATAAATTATAAAATGCAAAATAGGTTAAGCTATCCCTCCCCCTTTCTTCCGTCTATCCTCCCTCCCTCCCTCTTTCAACACAGGGTTTGACTGTGTAGTTCAGGCTGCCCTTGAGCTCACTGTGTAGTCTGGACTGGCTTCAAACTCCTGCCTCAGCTTCCTGAGTGCTGGGATTACAGGTGTGCACTGACTCCCTCTTCTTACCCTTTTTTTTTTCAAAGTAGAAAACTTAAATGAGTAGTAAAGAATAGGTATGTTAGAATTTGGTATTGAATAAAAGGAGGATGAGTATTGCTATTACTTTTGGTGTAAGAATTTGGCACATTTTCTTTAGGTCTCCTCTGTTGTAGGTTTCTAGCCTTGCCTTGACACCAAAGATTAACCAGTTAGGCATTTATTCTTATTTTACTATTAAATGTAGTTCATTTAACTTAATCTGATATAGTTTTCAGAAAATATTTAAAGCGTAAATGGAATTTTCCTGTGTGCTCAGTTTTTTAAAATCAAACCTGATAGTCTCCTTTCTTTTCAGGTTATTGAAGGAGATGGGCTGGCAGGAGGACAGTGAAAATGATGAAACATGTGCTCCCTTAACTGAGGATGAAATGAGAGAATTCCAAGTTATTAGTGAACAGGTAAGAAAATCTGAGTCATTCATGTTTACTTCTGAGTTACTCTTCCTTAATTAGAATAAAGAAACATGAGGAGTGGTTTACAGTTTTAGGAATTTATTAGATTCTATATTATAAAGTAGCATCACTTTTGATTCTTTTTGTACAAGAATATTTCATATTCTTTTAACATCTTGGTGCGTATCTAGAAACTGTTCTGGTCATGCAGAGCCTCTTTTCTATATGGAGGTAATATAATTTATATTGTGATCTTCAGAAATATTTTGTGTTAGCTTTACCATTAGTACGATATAGTACCTGACATCCACAACCTAAGGGAGGAAAGGTTTAATTTAGCTAATGTTTTGGGAGATTTAATTCTTGGTTGTCAGGAAGGCACAGAGTCAGGGAAAGCTGCTCAGTTCAGGCAGCCTGAAGTTCACAGTGCCAGAGAGGAACTGGCAAGTACCCAAGGCCACCCCTCCATGACCCACCCTGATAAACTCAGCTACTCTGGATACTAAAGCAAGAAGATTGCAAATTCCAGGGCAGCTAGAGCAATTTAGCAAGATTCTATCTAATTAAAAAAAGTGCTAGTGGTATAGCTCAGTACTCCTTGGATTCAATTCCCAGGACTTCAAAAACAGAAACAAAAAAATTTTTTGGAATCCCTTCAGATTCTGTAAGGATTTCTTTTTTTTGCAACACTTGCTGTTATTTTTTTTTTGGTTTTTCTCCGGTACCGGAAACCGAACTCATGACCTTGCGCTTGCCAGGCAAGCGCTTTGCCCTGAGCTAAATCCCCAACCCCTGCTGTTGTTATTTTTAAAGGTAGCATTATTGAATCTTCGTTTGGGTAGTTTTGACATCTTAATAATATTAAGTGTTCCACGTTTGAGCATGGGAAGTTTTTCCATTGCTTGGTATCTTTTATTTCTTTCAGGAATGTTTTATGGATTTTGGTTGTACACATTTTTTGCCTTCTTGGTGAACTTCGTTGCTTATACAGTACTTCTAAATTTTTTTCTTTTGTGCTACTACAAATGGAATATTTTCTTAGTACTTTTTGAATTATCCATTGTTAGTGTTGTGTGTTGGAAGTGCAACTGATTTTTATGTAGATTTTGTTTCCTGCAGCTTTGCTGCGTTTATTTCAGTTTGGTGGGGTTATTGGGGTTTTGTACATTATGTACTTCTTCATTTCCTATTCTTATCCCACGCCTCCCACCCCTGTTTTGGAGACAGTCTGATTATGCAGTTCAGGCTGGCCTTGAATTCACTGTGTATCCCAGGCTGGCCTTGAACTCCCAGTGATCCTCCTGCCTCAGACTCGCAAGTGCTTTTATAACAGGTGTGCATCACCATGACCAGCTCCACAGTTTTTTTTTAATTCAGAAGTTCTTAATCATGTTTTTATAACATAATTGTGAAGTTGGTTATAGATTGATTCTAAAGGACTTTTTATCATGTGTGTAGTATAAAGTTCACCTTAAATGTCTATGAGTTTTAGCAAATGTATATAATGTCACTATGATCATAATAAAGAACATTTCCACCATCTGCCAGATTTTTTCTTTCTCCTTTGCATGCAGTGTGTCATGCCTAGCTTCAGCCCCTTCCCAAGCTTCAGCCCCTTCCAAGCTTCAGCCCCTTCCCAAGCTGTCATGCCTAGCTTCAGCCCCTTCCCAACTCTAGGGAAATTTTATTTCCCTAGAGTTCAGCCTCTTTAGGATAATTTCAAAGTACAACCATGTAACTAACAAATGTCTTTTGAATCTGCTGTTTTCATGTGTTTTTTGTTTGTTTTTTGCGGTACTTGGGATTGAACTCATGACCTTGCGCTTGCCAAGCAGGCGCTTATCTCACTGAGCTATATCCCCAGCCCCTGTTTTTTTTGGAACACATCCAGATTAGCTGAGTAGTATCTCACTGTATGGTGATTTACTTGCAAATCTTTTTGTAGGATTTTTATCCTGCAGTTCTGGGAATCAAATGCAGGGCTTTGTACAAGTGAATAACCAAGTACTCTACCATTGAGCTGCTCCCAGGCCTGAAGGATTTTTTTTTTTTAATATGAAGAAAAGCATCCAGAGAAATCTGCCAAGTACCGTTATCATAGAGTAGTGTTCCAAGGAAAATACAATGTTTATTACCTAACCAGGATGACTGGCTTTAAAATCATGTGATGACTGGAGCAGGTAGATAAAACCCTGTTGATAGATAATAAAGTAACTGACAGTTGCATATAGTCTAGGTTGAAGATCAATGATACATGTAAGTATAATACCTATTTTCTGAAGTAGTGATGAGGCATGGATATATTTATATTAAAAGTAGATAACTTTTAAGTAAAGGTCATGATAACATTCTATTTCTGTCCGGTTTAGTAGGAGAATCTCAATTTTTGCCTGGTATTCTGGTGTTGTTATTAAAAGCAAGTGGTTATTTTCACATTCTAAGTGCTATAGTTTGAGTGATGAATGATAGTCAGTAATATTGCTTGAGTTCTTAATGCCCACCCTGTATTGTACTAAGTGCATTTTTGAAGCCATTGGATAAAGTAGGTACTATTATTAATCCTCTATAGATGAGGAAACTAAAGCTCATAAAGTTTATAAGTAACAAGAATTGGAATTTGAGCTCATGTTTGGCTAACTTCATAGCCTGTGCCTTTAGCCATAATAAAAAGTTATACTAAATAAAGATACACTGGAGTTAGATTATGAAGGAGTTTGAATGCCATGCCAGGAACTGTATAAATACAGGTTCTTTGGAGATTTTGATAGAGAAGTGCAGTTATAGTATAAACTGTACACTGAAAGTGTGATTTGTCAGAATCAGGATGATAATTGGAACTATATCACATAATTAAAGGAGAGGGCCTAAACTAGGGAAATGGTAATAAAAATGGTTTTGATGAAAATAAGAAACCTAATTATTTCAGTTTCTGAACTGGTGATAGTATTGTAAATAGCAATATGGAAGGAGAACCTGGTTTTAGAAGGCTTTAAATATTTATGTTAAGGGTTCAGGAGTGGTCCACACATTTAGAAATTAAGGCATAGAAATTTAGATTTGTTTTTTATCAAAATTCACCACAACTGATTTCAAGAGGTGGCAAGGTAAGGGTACAACTTTGGTGAATGGAAAAGGTATACCTTTAAAAGTGGAACCAGATAGGTGTATTTCTCTACCTTATGGTGACAGAACATTGGAGGTGGGTGCATTACAGTTTTTTCTAGTAAAGATGGTGAAGTCATTTGCACAAAGCAAAGGATGAGGTGGCATTGACAAGTTTTAGAGTAAAAGTGAGGTAGAAAAGAAAATCTGCTGTGGAAAATAGAGAATTAAAAGGAGAAAGAAAGAGAAGGTCAAGACCCTAGACTTGTTACTGTTTATTAGCTGTGGTGGCAATGGCTTGGGTTTGAATTTTCTCCAAATTATTTTGTAATCCTTATAATTAAAGAATCCCCTCTATATAATGATGCCCATAAGCAGTTCCAAATATTAACTTATTTAGTCTTAGATTTTACATGTAACTTAGAAGGCCAGAGTAGGGTATATATTATCATTAATTTTATTTTATCTTATATCCTTAAGTTATGTCTAGTTTCGGCTGTCAGTTTTCCTCCTCTGATTGGTAATCTTTTGATTCAGTTCTTATTTATTACCATACCCTTTAGTTATGATCGCCCATATTCAGAAATAGAAGACCATTATTTTTTTTCAGTATCTTAATTTCTGATTAACCAAAAACTCTTTGATTTTGTTACTTTATATTCCTCATTCTGCTTTTCCTGCAGAGTATGAATAAAGCACATGGTGGGCTGTGTTAACTTAGGTCATCATGATAACAATAATAACTATAGTTTAATGTTTGCTGATTATATGCTAGGCCAGTGATTGCAAACCTTTTAGAGCTTTTGGTGATAGCACACAGCTGGCTGTGACATGGGTGCCATAGATTCACCACCACTGTGGTAGACAGAATCTGGAGGTGTGTTTATTATAGTTCTCATGTAAGGAAATTAAAATTTGGAAGCGTTTAACTTTGGAAAGGTACATTTGGTATAAGTGTGACAGAGTTATTATATCTAACCTGTGTCCAAAAATCTGTGCTCTACTATACTGTTCATATTAATTTTTTTTTAGTGGTTGGTGGATGGTACATACTGTTTGCTCTCCGATAGTGTGAATCAATTAGGGAATATTTTGTTAGATCAATTGGATTAGTTACATGTATTTATCTAAATAGCTTATTTGCCAGATACCATACTAACCTGTGGAGTTTTTAGCGTTTAGGATACAGTTTCTTAAATTTTTTATTATATTGTTATGTTCTTTATTATGGTATTATTAATGGCTAACACTTGGAGCAAAATTTGTTTATTGTTTGTTTTTAACATTTTAGTTACAGAAGAATGGTCTGAGAAAAAATGGTATTTTGAAAAATGGCCTGATCTGTGACTTCAAGTTTGGACCCTGGAAAAACAGCACTTTTAAACCTACAATTGAGAACGATGACACAGAGACAAGTAGCAGTGACACATCAGATGATGACGATGTGTGAAGGATTTCCTAACAGCTTTAGAAATTTTAGTGTGATACATCTCTCATGCAGTTTGGGGTGAATTGTAAAAATGAAGAACTATAATTTATGTAGTGAAATACCCCATTAGAAGATGATTTTTTTGGGGGACTTCAGTATGAAGAAAACCAAGAATATTGTGTTGGGCTGTGTTGAACATTATTTCTTTGTAAATGAATGTTGTAGAAATGAGGACTTTGGTTGATCCAACATTGACTTTCTTCAGCACTGCAGCATTTCTCTGACTAGCAATGTGACGATGTAACAAATGAGACTTTCTCATTTAATAAAAAATTGTGTAATGTTTTGCAAAGCTTCTGTCTTAAAATGTCCAGATCTTACCAAAAAAGGCAGCTTACAGTTTCGCTTGCAGAGTCGTATCTTTTTTGTACAGTGGAAATCTTCAAGTCCACTCTGTGCGCCTCCCCACCCCTCTCCTCAAAAAACAAAAAAACAAAAAGGAAAATGTAGCATGTTGGCTAAAACTGGAGCAGAGTGCACTAAAACATTGATTCCCTGAACTCAGCTGTTGTACTAGTCACCTTTTAAAACAAGTTCTTCTTTAGCTATTTGTAGTGCACTAAATGTTACAGGAGAGACTTTCCACACTTTGTTCCAAATTTTTAAAAAATGATTTTCAAGAGCTTTAAATATTGGGAATGTGGTCAGATCAGGATTTTCAGAGTTAATGCAAAAGAGTTGTGGGAAAACTTATTTTGATAAATTATTACACATGCAGAAAACTGATCACACTGACTGGATCTGTCCACAACATGGAAAATAAACTGGATTTTCAGAATATTGTTGTTCTCTGTAGTGTTCAAGGTACTGGTTTCTAAACACAGCATGTGTTACTTTTTATACTTTCTTCATTAAAGATGGTTACTTTCTGAGGTAGGAAAAAGCGAAGTCTATCCGTAGCACAAAGAATGAATTTTGACCATTTTCATTTGGACATTGATTATGTCACTTACTACTGACTGGAAGAGTTATTTTAGCTTTGTATTTGTATTTTGATTTTTCTGGCTTTGTTTACACTCATTTGCTTTTAGCTTCCCCCTTCCCTGTCCTTATGTATAAATGTACCCTAACTATAAAGAGCATGCGCTTAGAGCAGAAATGTTTGAGGTTTTATGTCAGATTGATCTAATCCTAAGAGCTGGATGGATGTTTTTTAAATTGTATTTCTTAGCAGGCTGCAGTAGTTCTTCTCTTTCCACATCAATACCCTGCCCAGATCCCCCAGCTTTCACCACAAACTGTTTCTGTTTTTGGTGTTGCTGTTCTCACTGAGACTGGTGATGATGAAATTACAGAGACAACATACTTGCGCCACTTTAAACTTTTGAGGATAAATTAGTAACAAAATGTATTAAATACATCTTAACTCTTAAAATAGGCTTTTATTATAGTTTGCTATAATGCACTGTATAATCAGCTAGAGTTAAATGAACCTACAACAGTGATAGCCTTTCATAGCTTTCAGTGATACACACAGCCCCCTGTGGCATGTTATAGGTGCACCACTACTGACCTAAAGCATCGTTTGACAAAATTGCCAGCATCTCACATTGCATGTCTTGGGAGTCTTAAATTGCACTATTTGCTTAATAGGCTGATGAAATCTTACCAGACACAAACCATTTTTGCTAAAACAAAAGAGACCTGAAAAACATTTACATTTACAACTTTTCTTAATGAGTTTTCTAATTTCAGAGATCTTTTTAAAAATTGTCTTTTGCTATCTTATAATCAGTTCTTTCTGCTTTAATTCCATTAAATAGCAGTTAACTGTTGTATTTCGTGCATTGTGTGGTACAGACTTGTTTAGTAGTTTACTTCTGCAAATGTACAGTGGTAGAATTGCATTTGTTAAGTGTTGGCATTAACAAATTTGGTTATATACAAGTATTTTAAGAGAGTGTTTAAAATTAGTGTAGCTTTTCCTTGCTATTTAAATAATGAACCAGTGATTTAAGACTTCGGACTAGATTGTTGGATAGGTAGCCCACAAGTACAGAAACTAGTTAAATTGTAGATGTGTAGTGGTACGTTGGTATCACTTTAGTGTGAAACTGAACTCAAAATTAGGCCCTCTAGTTTGACACATAGTACTTTGTGACTGTCAGACTTCTTCTGCAGCAAAATTTTTAACCACTCTATTGAGGTACAAACTGACATTAGAAAATGCATGTACAGGATAAAATCGATATTTTGACCCATAAAATCACCACAGCCAAGGTAGTGAATGTTGATAGTCTTCAAAATCTCATACTTTGTGTTTGTTTTTTTTTTTATTTTGTTTTGTTTTTTTGAGACAGGGTCACACTATCTAGTTTGGGCAGGCCTTGAACTCACTGTGTTGCCCAGGCTAGCTATGGCAATCCTCTTGCCCCAGCCTCCTGTGGGCTGGGATTACAGGCATGCACCACTACACCTGGCTTCATGCTCCTTTGTAAATCCATTCCTCTCACTACTGTTTCCCCAATTATTTTTGTACAATTGAAAATTAATAACAAAATTTTATGGTAGTGATTTAAAGTAGTATTTCAAAAAGTTTTGTTAGGTTTTAAGGGTTTGCATGATTTTGATTTCTGTAAATATTAAGATTGAAATATAGAAGTTAATCAGATTGATTTGCAGTAATTAGGATTCAGTGTATTTAATACTTTCAGTTCTTTTTGTTAATGTTTTTATTTCCTAAGCAAATACAGTCACTTTCACTAGTGTTTATATTTACTGCTATTAGAATACAGTTGTAGAAACACTCATTTTCAATTTAGGAATATGTGACTTTTTTTTGACCCCCCAAAATTACCGTAACCTGACATCAGATTTTACTTGCATGTCTCATAATATCCTACACACTTTATGATAAGATACAATTTTATTAGAATTTAGGTAACTAGAAAAGGCACATACTTGTGAAAATTTTCTGTAAGGTAAGATTTGTAATTTGGTTTACACAATAAGAAATGTGTTACTACAACTCCAAACACTGTCTTTAGGTAGCTGTTGTGATAACTTCAGTATAGTTTAGGTTACCTGAGGTTACAATGGTTTGTTGACCAATGAGATGATAGGCAGTGTACATTTTAAACAGTACCAAAATTCCTATAGCCTTACAGTGGTACAGTGCTGCTTGATGTTACATCCTTTTTTTAGGCAAGGCTGAATACGAGGATTTCACAGTAATGATGGGACTTCAAGGAGAGCTCCAAGTGATTCTTATTTCAAAGATTTTATTAGTATGTGATTGTAGTATATAATTATTGTGGGGAGTTGGTACATGTACATAATACATTCTTTGTATTTTTTCCCCTCCCATGAGCTGTGATTTGTGTGTGTGTGTGTGTGTGTTTGACTCAAGGTCTCGCTATGCGGTTCAAGCTGGACTTGAGCTCACCTTGTAGTCCACTCTCAAACTGGCAGTGATCCTCCTACCTCAGCCTCCTAAGTGCTGGAATTACAGCGTGTGCCAGTACACCCGCCTGAGCTGTGATTATTCTAATACAAGTTTTGGGGCTGGGGATATAGCTCAGCGGTACAAGCACCTGCCTGGCAAGTACAAGGTCTTGAGTTCACTACTATTAACACTATGTTAAGTAGCAGGAGCCCCAGTGGCTTGTACTGTTCTCTATTTTTAAAATTACATAAATAGGCAAGTACCATTCTAAATGGTTCTAAATGATGTGAGACAATCTTGAGTTCTCACTGTGAAGTAAAACGACCTGTCTCGTTTCTACTTCATTTGTCTTTAAGGTCAATTATGAACTTAACTTGATCTTATTTATCTTTTAAATACAAGAGTTACCAATATTCTGAAATGTGCCTCTTGAATGTGAATGCTGTAATATTTTTGTAAATTAATTACAAGGATGCTCCATACTTTGATAGAACAGCCTCAGGCGCATCACATGCTGCCTGTGGTAGTAAGCACTACAATAAGGTAAAGTACTTTCTGTTTTTTACTTTCTACATTCACTTTGTTAAGGTTCGTCCTAATTTTATGGAACACTGAAGATGAGCAAAGACATTGGACTGAGGAATTACTATGAAGGAGGGGATGACTCGTTGTAATTCATTTTACCCATTTTTAATGGGCACTAGGTGTCCTAAAATAAACTCACTGTTTTTTTTTTTGAGATGCCACTGTGCCTTTTCTCAGTTGGGAATGTACTTTTTTTTTTCATAGCCTTAAAGCTTTTAATATAAGTTTCTTTAATTGCTAGAAAGGGGGAAAAATAGAAATTTGATTAATCCAATGCAATTTCTTTTTAGTCAGAATATTGTAATAAGTAGTTGCAGTTGCTTTATAAGAAGGTGACTTGGTCAGGTTAAAAGGCATTTTATTTGGAGTTAGTATTTCCTTTTTTTCCCCTGTACCCTTTAGGAATGGTATTTTATTGTAACTATTTTTCCTTTTAAATCTGAACTTACTGTTCTGACATTGTTCAGGTTTTTAAGTTATTTTGGTGACTTTTGTAGTAAATGAGTTATTGGACAGAATTTCTAAAATGTGGGTAGTGAGAAATGAATTCTGTTATCAGAGGCCTTGTGCAGTCTATTAAGATGTATGCAATTTCTTGTTTGGAGATGATTTTCTAAATTAGGTGTTGATAAAATTCCAGATAGCAAATGCTCTAGATTATGTGATCTCTGTCAGAACTACTTTAACTGTGCCATTTCATCAGAGCAACTGCAGATGAACAAATGGTTTTATACTCCAGTGAAACTGGGAGCAGCAGTTTGCTGGTCTTTGTGTTTAAGTCTGAAAAGCTAGGACTTTGGAAACCAGCGTGAGTCTTGGGTTGTGGTATTTGATCTTTACACACTTATATGTGTCATTTTTCAGTTCTACAAGGCACTTCTAAGAAAATGTTTTTCCCATATGTAAAAGTTATACCACAGAAGGTAAGATGTATTGTATCCTCAATGACAAGGACAGAAATGCAATATAGAGATTTTTGCTGATAAAATGGGGAAACTGGTGAAACATGAAGATAGTGAGAGACCTTACCTGTCTCTCAAAGTGGTAATTTTTTTTCTTATGTAACAATGGCAGTAGTCCCTGGTTTTGTTCTGAACATGTTAAGTACCAGGAGCATCTTCTTACCAGCCACAGGAAATAAGACAATTTTGAAACAGATGAGTCAACATTTGACGTTGGAAGTTGCTTTTACAAAGCATCGGGTTTCTAGGATTTTGGCTCCTGTGTGTGGAGCTGGACAGGTGCTGTAGAAAGCTGTAGGTGATGAAGCTAATTTGTAGCACAAGATGTAGCTTAACAGAACCAGGCACAGTGAGGAGGGCAGCACAAGATGAAAGATCTCTGAGAGGAAAAAAATGAAATCAGTCTATTGGATCTGCAGTCCAGGAAGGGGATGGATAATTACCTTCCTTAAACAGTTAAGCCAGCACAGAGATACCACATGGAACCTAAATCCATAGGAAACAAGTTGCGGAAAGGGCTGAATCCTATCAGACCTAACTAGAGGCAGAGCTAAAGATTGTCATGGGTGCCAAAGATCAAATAGTCTGTTCTCAACCTAAATGAAAAGAGGTCTGATCCCAGGATGAAGAGGTGTAGAAGGAAAGCCTCCACTAGTTTTTAATTTATGCTATAACAAAAGCCATGCATGGTGGCAGAGGCCTGTGATCCTAGGGAGGCTGAGGTAGGAGGAATGTGAATTTCAGCCAGCCTCGGCAGTTCTGGGACCTTGTGAGACACTGTCTCAATTTTAAAAGGATTAAGGATGTAGCTCAGTGTGAAGGCCCTAAGTTCAATTCTTAGTGACTTCTTTGGTAGTATTTCTTATAACCGTAACTTTTCAAATTTAGGTCAGTAAAATGAAAGCCTTCTTAGTTGGCCTTGTGGTAAGGATGCAAAGAATAATTCTGTGCTGAAATTCATTGCAGCTTTGTAGGATAGACTCCTGCAAATGGGTTTTCAAGTGTGCGGTGTACAGAGCATTGGGGCCAAACAAGCGGAGTATGACGACTCAAGGAAAGCTTTCCGGAGGATGTCATAGTTAGCTTTTCTATGAGGTATACTAAGGCACACGAGGCAGAAGAGAATTTTAGGCAAAGGAACAGACTGCTGTGTTCAGGAAAACTTAGGGAGTTTGGTATAGGTATAAGGAAAAAGGGATAGGATGCTAGTGAGGCAGCAAGAGCCATGTCGTAAAACATCCTTATCACTTTGACAGAGATGATTTTATCCTGCGTGCAATGGGAAACTAGAATGTCAGACTTCCTCTGTTTCTATTTAAACTTTTAAAGCAAGACCCATATTATGATTGCTTAAAGCTGAAAGGTAAGGCAGGAAGGAGAACTTGTGAATTCATCCTTCAGATGTGACTTTAGGTGGAGTCATTTAGACAGGGTATATGTTATTGTCACAGTAAAAGGAAAATTATTATTGACATGCTGGAATGGAGGAAAGGTTGAACAAGTATTTAGCCTGTATTAGAATTTTCCCAAGGCAGTTCATCAATAGTATCCTATCACATAAAGATATCAGTGAGGTCTTATTCACTGATAGGAGGCTCTAATAAGTTATGTTTGGTTTTTTTTTTTAACTTAAATAAGACCTTTTGGGGGCTGGGGGTTTAGCTCAGCGGCAAAAGCGCCTGCCTGGCAAGCGCAAGGTCGTGAGTTCGGTTCCCGGTACCGGAGAAAAACCAAAAAAAAAAAAAAAGACCTTTTGTACTGCACATATCTTAACAACGGGAAGGAGACAGTTCCCAGGCCCATAATTTACAGAAGGCCAACAGTGCCATCCCTAAGGTAAAATTTTATAAGCTACCAGCTGTATACCCAGAGTGGATCCTTTGGGCCAAAACCAAGTCAGGTTCATGCCTGAACTTGTCACAAAGAAGGGAATGGAAAACATTAACAGATCAGACCATGATATTCTTCAGTGTGTGTGAGAGACACACTTGTCTCCTCTAAACATTCTGTAGACCTACCAGGTGGTTAAGGGTGGCTGCTTTCTGCCAATGAATCTAGCAATGGCATAATTCAGGCAAGGATCCTGATCTGGGCAGGTGAAAATTTAAAATGCAGCTCCTGTAAACTTCCCATATATTATATATTAGCATTGAACGGAAATAACATACTCATTGAAGGCCTAAGGCCGTTATCTTGTGTGGAATTTGTAGTGAACGAACCAGAGGTTTGGCTGAAGGTTTTCATACCAGTGTCACACATTCACTGAATTAATGAAACTATCTGGATTGTGTCATTTTTAGTACTGAATGAAAATAGACCTCTTTGTAGCAGTGCTGTGAGTCAGACCCAGGACCTCATATATGCTTGGCAAGTGCTGTACCACTGAGCTACATCTGCAGCCCTCAGAGTAGACTCATAACTGAATTGGCTTGAAGCCTGTATCTGGTGTAAAGTTTCTGGTGTCCCTGCAGTTGGAGCAAAAGCATCTTTCACGTGTACTGTACTCCCAGGGCCCTGTTCTTGTGTGAACTCTGCTATTGAGCAAGGCTGGAGCTTTGTGTAAAGAATCATATTTGCTACACTCATAAGCTCTTGCTCCAGTGTGAATTTTCTGGAACAGGTTTTTCTGAGGTTTTGTTGTTCTGGTGCTAGAGACTGACTCCAGGCCCTCATGTGTGTTAACTACGCAAGAACAACACTACAACTGGGCTACACCTCAGTCTTCAGCAAGTTTGGATTTGCAACCAAAAAGCCTTCCCACATTTGGTATGCTCATGAGGCTTTTCTCCAGCGTGAACAGGTTAGTGCTGAACAAGTTTATATTTGAACCTGAATGTCATACCACATTCACTGCCCTCCAAGTGGACTGTCTCTTGCTAAACAAATGTGTGCTTGAGGCTGAATGTGTCCACACACCTGTTAAACTCATAGCTCTTTTTCCAGTGTGGATTCTCTGGTGCTGTATAAGTGTGTTTGTGGTAGAAGACTCTTGCACTCACCACATTTGTAA
Source organism: Chinchilla lanigera (assembly GCF_000276665.1). NCBI lineage: Eukaryota > Metazoa > Chordata > Mammalia > Rodentia > Chinchillidae > Chinchilla > Chinchilla lanigera. The sequence continues at coordinate 10,678,311 of NW_004955446.1, read as the reverse complement.
CTTTCATTCCAAAAAGCCTCCTCACACTTAGTGTCTCTGTGTGGCTCCATTCCTTTGAAGAGATCTTTTGCTGAAAAAGACCTACAATGTCTGGGAAGTCTGTCCCAAGCTCTTTGCAGAGAAAGGGTGTCCCTTATGTACAAATTCTGCAGTTGTTCACAAAGGATCCCCTTCTCACATCCCTACTGGGGTTTTTCTCCACTGTGCTTCTGGTGTTAATGAGGTTTGCACTGAAACACTTATTTCCCAATGCCCCATTCACGCACAATTTGTGACACTATGTGTTCCTTAGCGTTCAGCCAGATATGAAATGTTTTCCATGATAGGGACACATAGTTCACAAAAATAAGCTTTCTGGGTTATGCTGGGTTAGTGGATCTGGATTTGGAATCCTGATTTGTGGTACTCTACAGATACCATGCTCAAAATGTTCCTCCTCAGTATCCATTCCAGGCCATTGACAGTGAAGACCTAAGTGTCTCTAGGACAATACTGGGGCACAGGTGTCTGAGCCTCATCAAGAAAACCCCATTCCTCCCAGGAGAAGTACACAGCCTCATTGTCAAAAATTACATTGTCTTGAGTATAGTCCCTCAGCACCACACTGGTACTGGACTCTGTGGGTAGAGCAGGGGCAGGAGTGGCATGTCACCCAGAGTGGGATCACCTAACTTCAACCCTGGCTATGTGTGGTGGGGACAATGGCTCCTCTTACTCCTTTGTCACCTCAGTCCAGCACTCCAGGGCCAGACCAGCAATTTTTCTTGCTTTTAGTATATAAGCTCATTTTCTCTTCCTTGTTCAAAGTAACTCATATCTAAAAATAAAAGAGATAATTATTGATCAATTACCACAGGAAAAGTTTAGTGCTAATGAATGAGGGAACCCAGAATATAAAAATGTGGCCCTGCCTCAAGAAACATCCTCTATTTTATCTGTATATCTGTATCTTTATAACTAAATCCAGGTGAAATATGTCATGGACTTTCTGTGTAGCTAGACATAGCCTCAATACCTGGAAATTTGCTTATTTCCAAAAACTCCAGATACTTCTCTTTGAACAGAAATTTTGATATTTCTAAAAATAAAATTTACATCAGACACAGTAGAATGTATTTAAAGCTTCTGCAAATGAAAGTGCGTATGTTTTATGCATTCTTCTGTGGTGTATGGCACAAAGAGATAAAGAATTCCACAACTTGTAAGCAGGGTCTTCTAAGGCCAAAGAATGCCACTATCAAAGAGATTCACAATATGTATTGACTTCAGAGGACATCTAAAAGAATACTACCAAAAATTTTCTAGGTAACGGCAGTGTCACCAGAATTATTCATGGACTGATGCTATGCTGAGTTCATGGTAAGTGCAGGACCCAGCAATGTAACTACTCTGAAGGCTGCAGTTACCATGTGGATGGTCTAGTTTCAGTGTGGTAAAGAAGATCACATTCCTTTGTTTTGTTAAGATGTATGAAATTTATTAACTCTTACTTTAAAAATTGTCATTTTTCATTTTGACTCATTAAAAAGTCATAGGTGGTATGAACTGTTTCTCTAGATATACTTGTGTAATTTATTTGCCTCATGCTTTGAAAATAGCAAAGTCTAAGTAATACAGAATATTTAGGCTTAGGTGGATGTCTTATTTCATAAAATAGAATATCAAAAGTTTGAAATTTAATAAAATTAATGTTTTTACTGTTTTAAATAGAACATCTTTCAGTAAAACTGCAATTTAGATCCTTGATATGAAGTATCTGTTTTTCTTAACCCCTAGCTATACATTGACATCTAAAGATGTTGAAAGGCATAAAACTGACATCAAAGTATTTTCTAACTCATGAAAGAGAGGAATTGAACTCCAAATGAACTGGGCAAACCTATAAGTAAATGTGAGTATGAAGAAAGTTATTGTGACGGTTAGCTTTAGGTGTCAACTTGACTGGTATGAAAGATACCTAGAGAGAGGTAATGCATTATTTCTGGGTGTGTCTGTTAGGTGGGTCCAGAAGAGACTGGCATTTCAGTCAGTGGAGTGAAGAAATGTCCCCCTCACCCATTGTGAGTGGGTACCATCCAATCAGCTGAGGGCCTGGAAATAACAAAAATGGCAGAAGAAAGATGAAATATTTCCGTTCCAGAGCTAGGACACTTTATCCTATCCTTGACCATTAGAACTCCAAGTTCTCCCAGTGGTATCCCAGTTTCTCAGCCCTGGACTAAGAATTATGCCATTGCTTTTCCTGGTTCTCAGGCCTGTGAACCTACACTGAGCTATGCTGTCAGCTTTCCTGATTCTCTACCTGTAGACACAGCCCACTGTGGGAGACCCAGGAGTCTGGGCTATACTTAGAGAACCACTAGCAAGGATAGATTCGACATGCTTAGACCTAAGGCCAGTAGTAGTTTGAGATGTGAAATTTGGGCTGGGGTGCAGCTCAGTGGTAGAGTCTGATCTCCAGTACCTCAGCAAACAAACAAGCAACCAGGCAAACAAACACAACTAAGAGATCCCTGTAACATTCTCCTCTGGAGTTCTGAAACCACCCTCACCTTGAACTCAAGCTCACTGTCCAAGACCAATAATCCTATTTCATCTATCTTTGTATCCTTATTATAGCTCCTTGTCTATAAAATGTATAATAACAATGTTCAAAAAATGTTCACTGAAAGAATTTGAAGAACTTATTTGAGCAGAAAATATGAAAAGATTTTTAAGGCTTTGGTGCCCTCATGTGGCATAATGTTGCAAAGCAATTTAGAAAAAAATTGTATTATTTTTAATCTTGAGCTGTTTTGGGATTTAAGTTACCACTTCTCTATATTAATAAGACTTTTCTTCCACTCCAAATTATCTTGATCATGTCAAATAAATTATTTCAATGAATTTCAACCCACTTCCTATTTCATTTAAATATGCAATGAAATGATAGTATTCATTATGAGGTAGATTCTTACTAGATTTCTCAAGTTGACCAGTCTACCACTCTCATTTCTTACTCTCCAATTGCCGAGAAAAAGCTCAGTTGTTCTCATTGTTGCAGTTAATTTTCTAACAAGAAAGATGGGTTGTACATGTGGCAGGGTTTTTAAGATACTTGTAGCCTTTGATTCTAGTCTTCATATTACTTTACTTCTCGTGAATCTGCACCTCTTTTGAGAGTACACATTTATTTCTTATTCAGATGTAAATCATAATTTTGTATTCTCATTTAACTTTTTTTCTTATTATGCCTCTTTTAAAATAGGTAAGGTTTTTTTCTTTATGTTGTGAACATGTAGGTTCATTTACTTCTAACTGAAGAGTGAGGGTAACTATATTCATAGGGAGCTCTTAGATATAGGGAAACTGTGAGTGGTTGTTCCTACTATTATTATTAATATGCAAATCTCATGGCATGCTGTAGATATATTGGTTTCTCTTTGTTTCCCAAACTGTTCAAAAATTTTCAGGTTACTGTACAATCTGCAGGTGCTGTATTCAGGAATTCAACTAAGTATGAATTGAAAATATTTAAAAAATTATTTGTACAGGATATGTACAAAGAGTTTTTCTTTTTAATCTTTAATTAACACAATATGCTATTTAATAACCACTGTTAATTTTCTGTCATCTTGTTTTGAAATTCTGTATTGTTTTTATTTTTTCTCTCTTTAAAAAATAACACAACAGCTACTTGTATGGCCTTTACATTTTATCAGGTACTACAAACAATCTGGGGATGATTTAAAGTATATGGGAATATGTGCGTAAGTTATACACAAATACCACAGTGTTATAAGGATTCTGAGCATCATTGGATTTTGAAACCTGAGAGGTCCTGGAACAGATTACTCATGGATAGCAAGAGATATAAAGAACTAGGAATGAGATACTTGTTTTAGTGATGTCCAATTTAGAAATTTTTTTGGAAGTTCATTAGGTAATTGAAAGAAAAGGTAAAATGCTGTGATTAGGAAAGTCTTCAGTAGAGGTTCCCACCATGTGCCTGTATAATATAGCAACTTCTATTTAAGCATTTTTTCATTCACTTGTTTAGCAAAAACTTATGGAGAATCTATTACATAGTAGACATTGTGAAACCTCTGGGAACACAGGTAATGAAAAGGAAGGCTCATCTTTCATGAAACTTTTCATCTAGTGATGGGATGGGGAGGTAAACAAGGTAGCAGTATGAGTGTTCCTACACTCCTAGAGGCCAGTCGGAACATTCTCTGCAGAAACAGAGATCTGACTCTTGTTTTTGAAAATAATTAGGTGTTAGTTGAGAGGAAAAAGTTTAAAGAGTGGGCCTATTGTGTGAATCACATTGAAAGATTATGTGTGGAAGAATAGTGACAAGCAGGAATGGCAAGCAGAGATCTTGATGACCTAAATAACTGGGGTATTTTTATGGAGGAAATGAAGAAGGACCAAAAGATGTTAGCCAGGACAGTGATGTGAACATATGCTGGAATATCCTTTGGAAACAGTGTCAAGAAAAGATTATATGGAGACAGACTGAGAAATAGGAAAACAATTAAGAATGTTGCAATGCAGGGAATGAAAAATAACTATAGCAAGTTTTCTTTTTCTTATTAGTATTTGTTTACTGTGCACAGTGATTACATTCACCATGGGGAGTTGGTGCTTGTACACAACTTACCTTAATTCTTCTGATTTTCCCTTCCCTCCCTCACTTCTCTCTCCATCTCTAGATCCCTTTTTCACTTGCAAAAGAGCTACCTTCCTGTTTCCTGTATCTTTATTTTGCTCTTTAATTATTTATACATTAGTTTCTCATACAAAATAAGCCATGGATTATTTAAACTTATGTGTCTTATTTCACTTAGCATTATGGTCTCAAGTTACCTCCATTTTCCTATAAATGACTCGTTTATCCTTCTTTATGGGACAGTAGTACTCCATTGTGAGTAAATACTATATTCTCTTTTTAAAATTTTTTTATCTTAAAAAATAAAAGAAGGAAAACATATTAACAGGCAGACATCCATTTACAAAATA
>NW_004955446.1:10633139-10671074 GCF_000276665.1 Chinchilla lanigera | reverse complement strand
TGGTTTCCTTAACTTCTCTCCCAGTCTATTTGTTGTTTGTGTATAGGAGTGCTATTGATTTTGGGGTATGGACTTTGTATCCAGCTACACTGCTGAATTTGTTGATTAATTCAAGGAGTAAATACTACATTTTCTTTATCCACTTATCTGTTGATGGGCATATAGGCAGCTTCTATGATTTAGTTATTTTGCGTTAAGCTATTATAAACATTGGTATGCATGTGTCACTGCAATATGATGTTTTTAACTTTTTGGGAAAGATAGCTAGAAGGGGAATAGCTGGGGCAAATACAATTTCTAGTTTTCATTTTTTGAGGAATCTCTATTCTGGTTTGCATAATAGTTGTACTAATTTATGCTCCCAACAATGTAGAAGGGTTGCTTTTACCCTGAAGCCTTGCCAAGATTTGTTATTATTATTATTTTTTTATGATAGCCATTCTTTCTGGAGTAAGATAGAATCTCAATGTTATTTTAATTTGTATTTCTGTAATGGCCAGTGATTTTGAATATGTTTTCATATAGTTTTGTTCATTTGTATTCCTTGTGAGAAATATCTATTCCTTTCAATTGTCCTTTTTTTGATTGGGTCTTTTACTTGGGGGGTCATTTTTTTGAGTTCTTTTTATATTCTAGAATGAGTCCTCTATCACAAGAGAAGCTGGCAAAAATTTCCTTCTCATTCAGTAGGTTGTCTGTTCACTCAGTTGGTTCCTTTGCCATGCAGAATCTTCCAAGTTTGATCTAATTGTATTTGCTGATTCTTTATGTTATTTTTTGTATAAATTCTTTTTGGAAAGACCTTACCTATATCTTTAAAAATTTTGTCTCTTTTGTCTTGCAACAGATTGTTTCTGTTTTAATATTTAGGTATTTGATCCATTTTGATTTTATTTTGGTACATGGTGATAGATATGAGCCTAGATTTGATCTTATACATACATGTAACCAGTTTCACTAGCACCATATTTAAAGAGGGTATCTATCCTTCAGGATAGACCACTTCAAGTTCTTGACCACTCTGTCAGAGATCAGATGACTGTGTGTATCTGGGGATGTTTCTGCATGCTCTGTTCTGTTCCACTGATCTATATGTCTATTTTTGTTCCAATATCATCCTATTTTTGTAGCTTTGTAATATAACTTAAAATCTGGGATTGTAATGCCTCCTGCTTTGCTTTTGCTCTCCAGGATTGCTTTTGCTATTTTTGATCTCTTTCCTGGTTCCATCTAAGTTTTAGGATTGTTTTTCTAGTTCTGTGAGAAATGCTATTGATATTTTGACTGGGATTGTGTTAAATCTATGTAAGTTTTGGTAGTATGGCAATTTTGACAGTGTTGGTTCTGCCTATCAGGAAAAGGGGATATATTGGAGACCCTACAGTAGATTTCAATCTCCTGACAGGTGTTATGCTGTACAGTGGGAAGAAAGAGCAAGAGACAAAATAGAGGTGTAGCAGGTATCTGGGACGACCAGTTGTTTGTAGGGAACAAAAGGCCATGAGGCAGCCAGAACCTTGGTATTTATTGATCACACTCATGTAAAGAAAGATGGCAGCTGGATGTGCTAGGTAAGTGGCTGGGCAGCAAGGTTTGTAACAGAGAGAACAAAGCATTCTTGCAAAAGGGACAGGAACAGCCAGATTTAGGTTATGGTTAATGAGTAACCTTCTTCGTAACCAGTTCTGGGAAGGAATTTTCCTCTGGAGTCAAGCAAGACTCAGCAGAGATGTTATCTCATATCTTAACCCCGTGGTATCACAGCTCATCTAATTGAGCTCAACCATGGCCATTGATGATAAACAATGCTAGTCTGCCGTCACCTACCTGCTTTAATGAAGACAAGTACACAGCCTTGGCCAGACTTATTAATTAAACTGAAAGCCAATTTAGGAAAGTCACCTCTGTACACTGCTCACAAGTAGGCATAATCACACTTGGGTCTGGGGGAGGGTGATGTGATGATCCTCCATAGGGATCTCTTTCCATTTTCTGATTTCCTCTTTGTTTTCCTTTCCAGATTGCTGTAGTTTTCACTGTAGAGCATTTTCACTGTCTTGGTTAGGCTAATTCTTAAGTATTTAAGTTTTCTTGAGGCTACTGTGAATGGCATTGTTTTCCTAATTCTTTCTCAGTGGGTTCATTATTGGTATACAGGAATACTATTGATTTTTGTGTGTTGATTTTGTATCCTGCAACCTTTCTGAATTTGGTTATTGTTCAAAGAGTCTTTTGATGGAAATTTTTTTGAATTTTCTGTGTAGAGGATGATCATGTAATCTGTGAATAAGCATAGTGTGGCTTCCTCCTTTGCTATACATATCCATTTTATTTCTTTCTCTTGTCTGATTACTCTGGCTGTGTTTCAAGTACTATATTGAATGGGAGTGGTAATAGTGGCTGTATCATTCAGTTCTTACTAGAGAAACAGATTTTATGCAAGATATATAAATATATAGGGATTTACAAGATAGACTTACAGTGGTCACCCACAGAGTCAGGTTTGGAAGAGCACAAAAGAGCTGTCTGCATGCTGAAGATCCAAAGGATCCACTTGAAGGCCTGGAGCTCACTCATATGTCTTGTGCATGTCCTCATCAGGAGGCTGAAGAGTCTGCAATAGAGGCTGAAGAGTCTGCACTGAAAGTCATGAGACAATATCCAAGGTGAAGGTGAAGACTTGAGCTCTTTGAAGAAGCAGAAGTGAGCTTTTTGTCTTCCTTTCCCTTTTATCCCATTCAGGTAACAAGCCTATTGGTTGGTCCCACTCATACCCAGGATGGGTTTTCTATCTTCAGTAAATCCTTTTCAGCCACACCCAGAATTATGCTGATCCAATTTAGTCGGGTGTTTCTTACTCCAATTGACATAGTTAGCTATCACAGTGGACATCATTGGCTTATTCTTCATTTCATATGATGTTGACAGTAGGTTTGTCATGAATGGCTTTTATCAGATTGAGATAAAGTCCTCTTTTACCCATTTTCTTCAGGGTGTTTTTAAAAAATCATGATGGGTAAGGGATTTTGCCAAAGGCTTTTTCTGCATCTATTGAGATGATCAAGCATTTTTTGTCTTTGCTTCTGTTTATGGTAGTGTATTGCATTAATTGATTTGCATATGGTGATCTACTATTGCATCCTGGGATTGAAGACAACTTGATTATAATATATGAAATTTTTGATGATTTGTTGTGTTTGGTTTGCCAGCATTTTTTTTTGAGGATTTTTGTATATATTCATTAAAGAGATTGGCCTGTAATTTTCTTTTTCAGTTGGGTCCTTGTCTGGTTTTTGAATCAAGGTAGTGTTAACTTCCAAGAGAAGCTTGGAAGTACTCTTCTTTCCAAGAGAAAGAAGAGTTGAGGAGTACTGGCATTAGATCTTTCCTGAAGTTCTTGCAGAATTCAGTGGTGAATCTGTTGGGTCCTGGGCTTCTTATAGTTGGTAAATTTTTTTTTTTGTAATTACTGCCTCCATTGCATGTTATTAGACTGCTCAGGGTTTTTGTATCTTCTAGGTTCAATTTTGGTGATATATGAATATTATTATGGTAATATATGAATATTATTTATATATTATATATTACCATGACTGTAGGAATGTTCATTTATTTTCCTCAATATGTTGGAGTAGAGTTTTCTTTGTCTATTATAAAGAGAATAAAAAAACCCAAAACATAGACAAAAATAAAACAATACAAAAATTATAAAAATGATACAGGGTTTCAAAACAAAATGATAGCTGGGCATGGTGGAGCACACCTGTAATCCCAGACTCGGGAGGCTGAGGCAGGAGGATCATTCAAGGCCTGCCTGGGCTACAAAGTGAACTCAAGGCTATCCTGCATGGCAAGACCCTGTCTCAATAAGACAAAAACAAAACAAAACAAAATAAAACAAAACAAAACAAAAAACAAAATGATACGAATTAAGAGTGATTGTTATATTACGTATTGTTATCTTCAACAAAGTTGCTCAGATTACCAGATGTAAGAATGCAAGATTGGACAAACCATTAAAGAGAATAAAAATAATTTAAAAAATTGGAAACAATACAGAGCTTGGTAGGAATTCACCAATGGTTGGTATAGTGCATATTGTTGTCTTCAAATTAGTTGTTCAGTTAAATGTGTTTCTTATATACAGCATAGTGTTGGATTTTGTTTCTTCATCTACTCTGCCAGTATGCTTCTTTTGATTGGTGAATTGACACCATTTACATGAATGGTTATATCTGATCTGTATTGGCTTATCTTTGTCATATTATTTTCCTGCTGTTGGTTCCTTACTTTTTCCCTCTATTTAATTGCTTGCTCCTTCCTGCTGTGGTTCTTAACATTGTGGTCATTTTTATCTCTTTCTAAAATATCTTTTAGTAGTCTTTGTAGGATAGGTTTGGCACCCATGAGTTTTTTCAGTTCTTCTCTGTGGAGGAAACATTTTATTTCTCCATTAACTTTGAGGGATAGTTTTGCAGGGTATATCAATCTGGGTTGTAAGGTGTTTTCTTTCAGAACCTAAAATACTTCACTCCAAGCTCTTCTTAACTTGATGGTTTGTGTTGAGATATGTGCTGTGATTCTGATTGGGTTTCCTTTATAGGTGATGTTTCTTTTCTCTAACAGCTTTTAACATTCTGCTCTTTTGCTGAATTTCTGGGATCCTGATTATTATATATCTGGGTGTAGATTTATTGCTAATTGGAGTTCTATATGCCTCACTTGTCTGTATCAGATTCTTTTTCCTTGCTTGTGTACTTTTCTATTACTTCTGCAAATAGTCTTTTTATGTCATTTGTGTTGACTCTTGCCGTTTCATTTACACTTTTAATCTTACATTGTTTTCCTTTGCATCGTCTTGCAGCTGTTGAATTTGTTATTTCCTGGTTCCTTGTTATTTGTAAGAGATCCTTCCTTTTGTGATCATTAGCTGCAATGCTGTCTTCAAGGTCTGAAAGTCTCCTTCAGCTTCATTCATGTGTTTTTGCCAGCATTTGATGGAATTTTTAACTTCCTGGATATCTGTTTGAATCTGTTTCATGCATTCTAATTTTTTCCTATATTTTTCATTCAGTTTCCATCATTTTTCTATGCTTCTCTGTTTTACTAACTATGTCTTCTTTAGATGTGCTAAGCAATTCTTTCATTATCATTGTCATTTCCTTTTTTTACCTGAGAGATTACTTCTGATCTGAGTTCTTCTATGGCCTGATGGAGTTGTTTCTTTACTTCAATTGCTATCATTTCAGAAATATCAGGTGTGTAACTTCTAAAGCTCTTCTGTGTTGATGTTTTCTGGACTTGGTCTGTGTGGGCTGGAGTTCTTAGATTGCATTTTGCTCCTTCATTTTGTCATTTTCAAAGATCTGGAGGTTCCCTGGGGCTCAGCCTCACTCCTGTAATAGTGTGAGGATGGTAAGGAAAGACTTCTGAAGCTCCCTGGTGTTCAGCCTGGCTCCCATGATGGTGTGGAGGGTCAGGGCATGGTCACTGAGGCTCTCAAGCTGTCCAGGGCTCAGCATGGCTCCCCCACCTGTTGGAGGGGTACAGGAGGTGGCTCACCTAGGTTCTCAAAGCTATCTGGGGCTCTGCTTGGCTCCCATACTAGTGGAGGAGGGAGAGGTTGGCTCACAAACTTTCTGGAAGCTGTTCCTGGCCAAGATCCTATGAAATACAGATTTTCAAAATAGATGTAAGTGATCTTGCAAGTGTTGTCAGTATACATTGTGATTTTGCCTTTATCATCCTTAACTTCATTGATGTGGATCTTTTCTTCATTTCTTTTGGTAAATTAGGCTAAGAATTTTTCTATTTTATTCTTTCTTCCAAAGAACCAACTCTTTAATTTATTGATTCTTTATATTGTTTTGGTCTCAATTTTATTAATTTCTGCTCTGATTTTTATAATTTCTTTTCTTTTATTAGTTTTGGATTTGAACTGTTCTCTGTAAAATCATGAAGTACAACATTAAGTTATTTATTTGGGTTTACTCTTTTTTTTTTTGTCGTTTTGAGGCAGGGTTTTGCTATGCAGTTCAGGCTGGCTTTGAGCTAACTTTGTAGCCCAGACTGGTCTTGAACTTGTGATGATCTTCCTACCTCAGCCTCTTGAGTGCTGGGATTATAGGTGTGTGCCATCACATCTGGGTTGCTCTGTTTTTTTTTTTTTTTTTTTTAAATGTGAGCATTCACAGTCCCTTTCGAGACTGCTTTCATTGTGTTCCATAGGATCTGGTATGTTGTGTTGACATTTTCATTTGATTCTAGGAATTCTTCACTTTTATCCTCGATTTTTTCTGTGGCCCATTGATTATTCCAGAGTGTATTATTTAATCTCCATATGCTTATAAAATTCTTGTGGTTTCCTTGGCTATTGATCTCTAGTTTCATTGCACTATAGACTGATAATATATATGGACTAATTTTTAATCCTTTTGCATGTATTTCAACAAGCTTTATGAGCTAGTATGTGGTTTTGGAGAAAGTTCCATGTGCTGATGAGAAGAATATGTATTCTGTTGTAGTAGGGAAGTTCACTCTATAGATATTTAATAATTTGTTCAAAGTGTGGCTCAACTATTTTTTGTTGATTTTTTGATCTGGTTGATCTATTCGTAAAATGAATTATTGATGATGTTACTGTTTATTGAACCATTTACATCCACCAGTGTTTGTTTTATGAAATTAGATGCACTGGCATTTGATACATACAGTGGTACCTTGGTTCACGAACTTAAACATTTTTTGTTGCTGGGAATTAAACTCAGGACCTGCACTCACCAAGCAGGCACTTGTGCCACTGAGCTAGATCCCCAGCCCCATGACCTTAATGTTAACAATTACTCTGAGCATTACTGGAGGAGTGTATTTGTTTGCCTATTGATTATCTTGAGCATTTCTTGGGCAAGTATCATTTCAACCAGTTAATTCTTATACTGAATAAATTTGATAAAATTGTCATTTTATATTTCCTGTTGTATTATCTTATATAAATTAATGAAAAAATATGCAATATTTGATCATCCTGTATTTAAATAATTGGACTGGTAAGGGGTTACTTCTTTACATGATTCTGGTTGAAAACCAAATTGAATGAGAACTGAATCAAATTTCCCCATTAAGGTCAACATTGAACTTAACCATTTAATTTGATTCCATTTTTGTCCAATTTGGTTTGCAACTAGAATTGTGGAAAGAATTAATTTGTGAACCAATGTACCACTGTGTATATTTACCATTGTTATCACTTTCATTCCAATTGTTCCCTTAGTTAATATGTAGTGACATTTTGCCTCTTTTGGTTAGTTTTTCAACAGTAGAATTTAAGTCTACTTTATCTATAAATAAGATCACTATCCCTGCTTGCTTTTAGGGTCCTGTTTCATGGAATATTGTTTTCCATTCTTTGATTTTTATTTAGTCTTTGAATTTCTTTTTGGATTAGATGCATCTCTTTTATGAAACATACCATTAGATTTTATTTTTAAACCTAATCTACCAGTCTGTTTCTTTTGATTAAGAGTTGAAACCATTCCTATTGAGAGTTATGGTTGATAGGTATTGACTTCTTCTTACCATTGCAATGTTTTTCTGTTGTTGATTCCTTTTCCTTCCCCTTTTATATAGCTGCTCATTTTGCTTGATGTAGTCATTCCGTCAAGCTTTTTAACACTATTGGCTTCATTATTTCTATCTAGGATATGCTTGAAATTTTCTGGGAGTGATGGTTTTGTGGTTTGAATTTCATAAGTTGTTCTTTGTCATGGAAATGCCCTATTTGTTTATCAGTTTTGAAAGCTAGTTTTGTAGGATATGTTAGTCTGAGTTGAGAGTTGTCTTTTAGGACTTGAAACACTTCACTCCAAGATCTCTTGGACTTTAAAATTTGTGTTGACAAATCTGCTGTAGTCCTAATGGGTTTACCTTTATAAGTGATTTGTAGCTTTTCTCTGATACTATTTAAGATTTTGTCCTTGTGTTGGACTTCTGGGATTTTGACTATGATATGTTCTGGTTATTTTGGGTTCTATATGCCTTACTTACCTGTATGTCAAGTTCTTTTTTCTATACTTGGTAAGTTTTCTATGATTTCTTTTTATTCCTGCTATGGTTTCTATAAACAAATTTTTTATTCCATGCATGCTGTTCTTTGGCTTTTCTCTTATTCTAATTACAGTGGTAAGTTGGATGATGAACTTAATTCACTCCACAGTTCTGGGGAAAATGACTGCATTCATATTCATGTTGGGAAGAATGGCTGTGGTTATGTTTGTCACCTGATTCGAGTTTGTGAATGTAGGCAAATTTTTATTGGTGCTGCTGTTTGCAAACCAAATTGTTCATAAACGGAAGTGTTCATGAACCACCTTCTCATGAAGAGAAGTGTTACTATCACCTTAAGTTAATCATCTTTGCATTATCTAGTAGCTATTTGATCAATTTTCCTTGTTTTCTTAGTGTTTTTAAGGTATCTCTGAGTACATAGTCTCATACATCAGACCTCTCATGTAGATCTGATAGTCTCTCCTCACATTTGTCATTTCCGCTGCTTATATATTTAATAGAATTCTTTATCTCCTGGGTTTCTGTTTGACACCTTTTCATGGACTCTAATTCTTTAGTAAACTGTTATTCATGTTCTGAATTGTTTGGGTTAGCTCTTCCAGTTTTTAATGTACCTCTTGTTTAGGCTCGTTGATCAGTTCATTTGTTAATTGCACTGATTGGTTTTATCATTTTTGACCTCATCAAGTTTCTTCTTTCCCTCTTCGATCATCTAATTCAACTCAGCCACTTGGTATTTGATTTTCTTTTCATGGATGCCCCTTCGATCTGCTTTTGGGGAGTTGGGAGTTTTTAGGCACTTTGTTGTCTTGTTTTATCATGCTTCTATTTTTTAAAAATTTGTGCTGAGGGTTGAAGTCAAATAGAGTGAAAAGGGTTTTGTTGTTGGTGTATGTTTTGGTTATGGCTTTATTTGCTAAGAGGTATTGTGTACTTCTTTAACCTATTCCATTTAAGAGGACTGAATCTAGTCACTGTGTGGAAAGAAGAGAATTTTTACTGTTTATTACAGCATTAAGAGATTCAACTATATATCAGCTATGAACATTAAAATTTGTTTTGACAGTTTCACCCTTTTGTCAGTGGCTCTTATAGACAATAACTGTGCTATCCTTCTACTAGCAGTTAGACTGGGATTTTGTTAGGGTTTGTGTCTGAATGTCCCCCCAAAGCCTCATGCAGTCATTCACCTTTCCTCACCTGGGTCTCCCAGGATGTAGCCTGCAGTTCCCTGCCAGTGAGTTCTGTGTTACCTGTAACTCATGGTGTTTAGTTGCTCTTTGCTTAGGGTGGAGGGCTTTCCTTGCTGACAGGTGGGCAGTGGGCAGAATGCTGCAGGGACATAGAGGTGTCCACAAGGATGATGAGGGAAGGGATTGCCTGTTTTAGTGCTATTGTCATATCCTTTTTCCCTGTTTCACACCTGGGAGACTAACTGCAGCTATCTCCCTGTAGTTTCCTCTTTCAGGTGGAAAGATGGAAGTGAGCATATATAGGGAGTCCGTCTCAGGAGTCCAGCATTTGCAGCACTGGCTCCTCTGCTCAGGATATTAGAACTACACCCAAGATCGTGTATTCACTGGGTAAATGATGTAAGAGGTGCTGTGGACAAGGGATGGCCCCACTTCCCTTTCTGTTATTTGATTTGATGCAGTAAGTTTTTCCTTCAGGTTGATTCTCTATATCTGGGTATATTTGCCTCCACCATTTCATAGCACCTGCAATGTCCAGTGTGTGTCCTCCAAACTTCCCTCATTCACCTCTGTCTCTAGTTGGCCATGATGGGTCTGAACTAATGGTGGTGAAACTGAGGTGTTAAGAAGGCAGATCAGTAAATCAATAGATTTTGACTGGTAAGGGAGTGAAAAGACTCAAGGATAATGTTTTAGTTACTTTCTCCTTGCTGAGGTAATACCCAACAGCTCAATTTAAAGGAGGAAAGGTTTACTTGGCTCCTAGTGTGTAGAAGTTTTGGTCCATAGTCAACAGGGTCCAAGGCAAGGTGGCATGGTAGAGGGTGATGGCAAAGGAGAAATAACTCGTGACATGGCAACAGAAAGCAGAGAGCAATTGTGGGGGAGGGAGAGAGATCCTTCCAGGCCATGCCCCTAGTGATTCACCTCCTTCTACTAGACTTTACCTCCCAACATTATATTTAGCTGTAAACTCACTAGTGAGTTAATCCTTCAATGAGTATCACTCTCCACAATCCAGTCAGCTCCCAAAGCCCCATCTGTGAGTACAGGCTCTGTTTCTTCATTTTTAAATGCAAAAAATAATGTTTTGCATGACAGTTTTGAAGAGTAAAAAGTAAATATTGTGCTGTGTAACAAGGCTTTGGGTAAGGATGGATTGCATAAACAATGGCGGTCTCACATTATAAAGGAGCTGAAAAATTCCCATCACAAACTGATGCTGTAGACATTATAATATCATAGTATATTATAGTTTTGTGATGATGTTTGTGGAAAATACCTGCTGCATCTCTAGTCATATAAAAGTGTAATACTTAATAATGACAATAAGCGCCAATGTTACTGTCTATTTATCGTATTGTACTTTTTACCCTTATTTTGGAGTGCATTCTTAATTATAAAAGAAAGCTAACTGTAAATGCTATACTGCATCCCTCTGGCAGCAGCCTCATAGAGATTGTTTTCATTGCAACATTCTCTTCTCCTCCTTGTTCTGACTTCCACTGCATCTCTTGAGTCAACACTGTGTCAGTGTTTGACCTATACCACATAGGTTTGTGTGAGTGAGTATACTCTCTGAAGTTCACATGGAACAAAATGGGTTAATAACACATTTCTCGGAGTGTATCCTCATTATTAAACAATGCATGACCACATGAAGTATTAACACACAGTGTTTGCTATTAATCAAGGCTCTGGTAAGTGACAGAAACTGAACTCAAGTCTGCTCAGGTGGAAAAACAACTCAATTGATCAAGAACAGGGAGCAGCTTCAGGAACTCAATGTTTCTAGCTCTCCCTCTCTCACTGACCCTTCATTTTTTGTTCCTTCCCTCTCCTCCCCTTCTCCCCAAACATGCCTTGCCTTATGTCCTGAAGTTGACCCTTTTTCTCCCTTCTGTTGATGGCTTCCTTCTTTGGGTGGAGAAGACTTGTGTAGATTTACCTCCTCTCTGGTAAGTGAAAGAATAGTCATCAAAGATGTCCGATTCTAACCTGCAAAAATGTTTCCTTACATGGCAAAATAGGATTAAGAATGCAGGTGGAATTAAAATTGTTAATGAACTGGTCTTAAATTGAGGAGACATCCTGAGTTATCCAGGCTGGCCTAGTGTCATCATTAGGATCCTTAAGTGGAAGAAGGAAGTGGGAGAGAGTGAGAAAGAGATGTTCTTAGAGAAGACCAGAGTGATGCTATGGGAGACAGACTTGACTGATGCTGCTGGCTTTGAAGATAGAGAAAGGAGCCACCAACCAAACAGTAAAGCAGCCTTTGGAAGCTGGAAAAGGCAGCGAAATGGATTCTTCCCTAGAGCCCCCAGAAGGACCACAGCCCAGCCACTGATGTTAACCCCTTGGGACCTGTGTTGAACTTTTGGGTCACACAACTATGAGTAATAGTATTGTGTTGTTTAAACCTCTAAGTTGTGGTAGTTTGTTCAAGCAAGCTGATACAACCAATAAATCATCCCAGATTGCTGGAGTGATTCTTATTTTGTGGGGTTTAAAAGTTATGCAATTTGGAGATATCTCTTTAAGGAAAACTCAGAATGTTTGGAATGAGAAAAATAATAAATTTCAAATTTAGAAATACTACAAGTGCCACAAACTCACAAAACCCAGAGACATAATATTTTAAAATGATAACTTAGATAGTCCTTTAGCATCTTTTCCCCCTCAATTTTGGCTGCATTTTCTCTGGTCTCTTCTTCATATATTACATAATAATCCATTCTTCCCTCTAATGTTAGCAGTTAAAATTTGTATTTAATTATTGTTAGGTAAATAACAGTTTTTTTTTTTTGGTTTTTCTCCGGTACCGGGAACCTAACTCACAACCTTGCTCTTGCCAGGCAGGTGCTTTTGCCGCTGAGCTAAATCCCCAGCCCCAGGTAAATAACAGTTTAATAACAGGTTTAATAACAGTTTAATAACAGGTAAATTTTTAGAGTTGTTAAATTTGAGAAAATTTCTAAAAAATGTATTTCACATATAAGTGAGCTGAGTGAGAGGTTTTAGACATTTCAAGTTTTCTTGGTCAGTGACCAGTGTTCAACAATCTTTGAAATGATGACATTGAACAATCAGGTTGTTGTCACGGTTCCTATTGAAATGGTATATTCTACATTATAGGCTCTCTTTCTTTAAATTGGCATTGCATTTAAAATCAGCAAGAGATTTACAAAAAGTGTGTAGATGGGATTAGGTTGAGGGCAAAGCCTGTGCTGAGTTATTGGCTAACAGAAGAGAAAGCTGCAGGGGGCACTGGGTAAGGAGGTGGAAAGTGAATTTTTTCTTAATTTAAAATTTTTTTTTGGTCTTTTTTGAGACAGGGTCTTGCTATGCAGTTCAGGCTGACCTTGAGTTCACTTTGTAGCTGAGGCTGGTCTCAAACTCACAATGATCCTCCCACCTCAGCTTCCTGAGTTCTGGGATTACAGGCATGCACCACCACACCTGGCCTGGAAAAGGATTTTAAATGCTGCAAAATGGCTGGCCAGAGATTATATTTTAAGATTAAATGTAAAAGGCATTAGACAGATCACTAACTTCTGAGTCCCACTCAGCTTAATGTTTATTCAAGAAAAGCTAAGAGCCTGATTGAAGACTTTAAGAAAAAAATAGGGCAACTGGTGTGGGAGCCAAGCTGAGCCCTGTACAGCTTTGGGAGCCTTGGTGAACATGTACCACTTCTCCCACCCTCTCAGGAGCCAACCTGAGCCCCAGACAGCTTTGGTAATCCCAGGGACAGCACCCTCACCCCTACCCCACCAGTGTGGGAGCCAAGCTGAGCCCCAGACAGCATTGGAAGCCTCAGTGTCTGTGCCCCCCCCACCCTTGCAGGAGCCAAGCTGATTCCTGGACAGCTTCAGGAACCTTGGGAGCCACCCTAACCCTTCCCCCATAGGAATAGGAGCCAAATTGAGCCCCCAAAAGCTTCTGGAGCATTGGTGACCACACCTCAACCACACACATCATTATGGAAGCCACACTGAGCACCAGGGACCTTTTGGGTCTTTGCTCTGTCACTTGCACACCATTGCACGAGTGAGGATGAGCTCCAGGGAACCTCTGGATCTTTGAAATGGAGAAAACAAAGAAACAAAATGCAATCTTAGATCTCCAACCCACCCAGAGCAAGCCAAGGAGACATTCATATAAAAGAGCTTGGAAGTCACACACCTGATACTTCTGAAATGATAGCAACTGAAGTAAAGAAACAACACCATTAGGCTATAGAAGAATGCAGATCAGAAAAAATCTCTCAGGTAAAGAAAAGAAATGACAGCAATAATGAAAGAAATGCTCAAAACATCTAAAGAAAACGTAGAATAAAAAAATACAGGACCATAGAAAAATTATGGAAACATTGAATGAACAATATAGTAAAGATTTAGAATGCATGAAACAGATTCAAATAGCTATCCAGGAAATTAAAAATTCCATCAAAACCTGGCAAAACTGCTTGAAAGAAGCTGAAGATAGACTTTCAGATCCTGAAGACAGCATTGTAGCTAACAATTGTGAAAGGAAGGATCTCTTAAAAACAACAAGGAACCAAGAAATAACAATTTAACAGCTGAAAGACAATGCAAAGAAGAATAATGTAAGATTAATAGGTATCAACGAAACAGCAGGAGTCAACACAAATGACATAAAAAGACTATTTGTAGAAGTAAAAGCAGAAAATTTCTGAAACATGGAAGAAGAATCTGATACAGACAAGTGAGGCATATAGAACTCCAATTAGCCATAACCAAAATAACTCTACACACAGACATATAATAAAATCACAGAAATTCAGCAAAAGAGCAGAATATTAAAAGATGTTAGAGAAAAGAAACATATCACCTATAAAGGAAAGCCTACGGGAATCACAGCAGATTTTTCAACAGAAACCATCAAGTCAAGAAGACCTTGGAGTGAAGATGTTCAAGTCCTGAAAAGCAATAACTTCCAACCCAGACTGATATACCCTGAAAAACTATCCTTCAAAATTAATGGAGAAGTAAAATATTTCTATGACAAAGAGAAACTGAAGAAACACATGGGCACCAAACCAACCCTATAAACAGTACTAAAAGATATTCTAGAAAGAGATAAAAATGACCACAATTTCAAGAACCACAATAGGAGAGTAAGTAATTAAACAGAGGGAAAAAGTAGGGAACCAACAGCAGGAAAATAACATGACCAAGATAAGCCAATACGTATCAGTTATAACTATTAATGCAAACAGTCTCAATTCACCAATCAAAAGAAGCATACTGGCAGAATGGATCAAGAAACAAAATGCAACACTACACTGTGTACAAGAAACATATTTAACTCAATATGAAATTCATGGACTGAAAGTCAAAGGATTGGAAACAATACTCCATGTGACAGGAACCCAGAAAAAGGCAGGGGTAGCTATTCTTTTTGCAGACAATGTGAACTTCAAACCAAGAATGATCAAAAGAGATAAAGAAAGTCACTACATATTTCTGAGGGGAAAACTGCAAGAGTAAGAGAGAGGAATCATAAATATATCTACACACCAAATACAAGAGCACCTAACTATATAAGACAAATTTTAAAAGACATGAAAAATCAAATAAGCAGTAACACAATCATAACAGGGGATTTTAATACCCATTGCCACAAAGAGACAGATCAGCTAGATAAGAAATCAGCAAACAAATAACAGAACTAAACCAAACTTGAGAACAAATGGACTTAGTAGACCTTTAGAGAGTGTTCCACCCAACAATATCACAATATACATTCTTCTCATCTGCACATGAGACATTCTCCAAAACAGATTATATACTAGCCCATAGAACATACTTAGGTAAAGGAACTGAAATTATACCATGCATACTACTGGACCATAGTGCAATGAAATTGGAAATTAATGACAAAAGCAATTGTAAAAACTCCATAAATACATGGAAATTAAACAACACCCTCTTGAACAACCAATAGGTCACAGATGAAATTAAAGAAGAAACTAAACAATATTTACAATCAAATGAAAATGCAGGTAAAACTTACAGGAACCTGTGGGATGCAATGAAAACAGTCCTAAGAGGGAAATTTATAGCAGTGAATTCCCATATCAGGAAAACAGGATGAGCACAAATAATCTTATGCTGCACCTCAAGCTTCTAGAAAAAGAAGAGCAAATCAAGTCCAAAGCCCAAAGAAGGCAGAAAATTATAAAGATCAGGGCAGAAATTAATGCAATGGAGACTAAGAAAACAGTACAAAGAATTAATTAATCAGAGTTGATTCTTTGAAAGAATAAATCAAATTGATAAACGCCTAGCCAACTTTATCAAAAAAAGGAAAGAAAAACACAAATTTATCCAATAAAGAATGAAAAGGATGAAATCACTACAAACCCTGTAGATATTCAGAAGATCATTAACACTTACTTAAAAAATATTTACTCTCATAGGATGGAAAATACAGAAGAAATGGGCAGATTCCCAGGTACATATGAATTACCAAAGCTGAATCAAGAAGTTATAAAATCTTGAATAACTCAATATCAGCCAACAAAATTGAAAATATAATAAAAATCTTATCAACAGAGAAAAGCCCAGGTCCTGATGGAGTCACAGCTGAATTCTATAAGAAATTTAGAGAAGATTTAATGTAAGTTCTCAAACTCTTTAACGAAATTGAAAGGGAAGGAATTCTCCCTAACTCATTCTGGAGGCAATTATTATCCTGATACCCAAACTAGAGAAAGACTGAACCAAAAACAACAACTACAGGCCAATCTCCCTAATGAATATAGATGCAAAAGTTCTCGATAAAATACTAGCAAACAGAATGCAGGAAATCATCAAGAAGAGTATACATCATGATCAAGTCAGATTCATCCCAGAAATGCAGGGATGTTTCAATATACACAAATAAATCAATGTAATACACCATGTCAATAGAGCCAAAGACAAAAATTACATGATCATCTCAATAGATGCAGAAAAAGCTTTTGATGAAGTCCAACACTCATTCATGATAAAAACCCTACAGAAAATAGGAATAGATGGTCTTTACCTTACTCTGATAAAAACCATCTATGACAAATCAACATCATACTAAGTGGACAAAAACTGAAAGTTTTCACTTTAAAGTCAGGAACAAGACAAAAATGTCCACTGTCACCACTCCTAATAAACATAGTTCTGGAAATATTAGCCAGAGCAATTAGACAAGAGAGAGAAATATAAGGAATAAGGATAGGAAAGGAAAAAATGAAATTATCATTATTCGCAGATGACATCATACTCTACAAAGAAGATCCCAAAAATTCCACCAAAAGGCTTATAGATTTAATAACAAATTCAGTAGCATAGCTGAATACAAAGTCAACCCTCAGAACTCAGTAGCATTCCTGTATGCAAACAATGAACAGACTGAGAGAGAAAGTGGTGAAATCACACCTTTCATAATAGCATCTAAAAACATGAAATACTTAGGAATCAGTCTAACAAAGGAAGTAAAAATCTCTACAAATCTAGAGACAGCATGCCTAAAATTCATCTGGAACCAGAAGAGGCTTAGAAGAGCAAAAGCAATCCTGGGCAACAAAGGAAAGACAGGAGGCATCATACTCCATGACTTGAAATTATAGTAGAAACCTCCTGTGATGTAATCAGCATGGTACTGGCACAAAAACAGATCTGAGGATCAACGGAATGGATTAGAAGATGCAGACATAGCTACAAACACACTCAGCCACCTTTTCTTTGATAAAACGGCTGAACATGTTCACTGGAAGAAAGATAGCCTATTTAATAAATGGTGCTGGAAAAAGTGGCTCTCCACGTGCTGATGTCCAAAACTAGACACAGGTCTATCACCATGCACTAAATTAAAGACAAAATGGATCAAAGGTATAAATATTACAACAGAAACACTAAATCTACTGGAAGAGAAAGTAGGTAGAAATCTTTAAGACATAGGGGTAGGTAGAGAGTTCATGAACAAAAACCAAACTGCATGGGAAATACTTTAAAGAATCAATAACTGGGATCTCATTGTATTGAAAAGTTCTTGCACATCAAAAGAATCACCAATAGAGTAAAAAGAACCCACAAATTGGGAAAAAATTTTAGCCAACTGTCCCCCAGATATGGAACTTCTGTCTAGAACATATACATAATTTTTAGAAATCAGGTCCCCAAGATCCAATCCAAATATGGGCAACTGAGATGAATACCTACTTCTTGGATGAAGAAATACAAATGGCAAATAAATACATGAAAAAATATTTGACATCATTGCTCATTTGAGAAATGCAAATTAAAAGAACAGTGAGATTTCATCTCACCCCAGAAAGAACGATTATCCTCAAGAAATCAACAAATAATAAATCCTGGAGGGGCTGTGGGGACAAAGCAATCCTTCTCCACTGCTGATGGGAGTGAAGACTGGTGAAACCACTGTGGAAATTAGTATGGAGATTCCTCACAAAACTAGGATTAGAGGTCCCACCTAATCCAGCTATCCCCCTTCTGGGAATTTTCCCAGAAGATTTGAAAACATCATGTCACGGTGATATATGTACAAACATGTTTATAGCAGCACAATTTGTCATAGCTAAATCTTGGAAACAACCCAAATGCCCATCAACTGAGGAATGGATAAAAAAGATGTCTGTCTTTGTATACAATGGATGATTACTCAGCTATAAAAAAAGATAAATGCATGGTTTTTATGGGTAAATGAACGCAACTAGAGACCATACTCATAAGTGAAATAAATCAGACCCATATGTGTAAACATCATATTGTCTCCCTAGTGTAAGAACCTGAAAGAGTAAATAAACCCTAAAAGGTACAATGTATATTATGAAAGGGAAAGATACTGCTCAAAAGGAAAGAACAACTGGGATGAGGGAAAGGAGAAAAAGAAAGAAAAAAAGAAGGGAAAAAAATATATGTATATAGAAGGATATCTGGGATAATTGTGCTGCTGATGTCTAATGGTTTTTTGAAAGGAAGTTAATGCTTAAATTTTTTTTTCTCAAATTTTGCATGTAATTTGAACAAGTAATTTGAAGACAACAATATGCACTACAACAACCATTGGTGAATTCTTACCATCTTGTTTAGTGAAGCTCTGTATCATTTCTAGTGTTTTTAAAATTATGTTCTGTTCTTTTTAATGGTTTGTTCAATCTTGCATTCTTACATCTGGTAATCTGAGCAACTTTGTTGAAGATAACAGTATGTACTGTTACAACCACTGTTAATTCCTATCATTTTGTTTTGAAACCCTGCATCATTTTTATTGTTTTTGTGTATTTTGTTAATATTATTATTTTTAAAAATTTCCTTTAAAATAAGAAAAACAGAGCTAAAAAAAATGAGGTGAACAGGATACATCTTTTACTGCCAGTCATGCATGGTTTAAGAGTTAAAGCTACAGCCAACCTTCACTACAAAAAGTAAGTGGTGAGCCTGTAAGTGCAGACACCATAGCTGTTCAAGTATTTCCAGCAACCCTTAGAGAAATTACTGATGAAGGTGCTTATTTACCTCAAAAGGAATTAAACATCAATGAGACAGGAGTGTACAGGAAGAGGGTGCCAGAATGAAGTTACATCAGGAAAGATGAAAAGTGATGTCAGGATTCAATGTTTCTGGTGATATCAAACTAAAACCTCTTTGTTTACCATTCAGAGAACACAAGAGCACTCAAAAACTTAGCCAAGGTCTTCCTGCCTGGTGTGTGGAGAAAATATGACATGTTCTGGGGAATCCAGGTAGGTCAGAACTTTCTCTAGGAGCTAAAATGAAGACTTTCTGGATTACCTGTAGTTTCCACAGATTGGGGTGGAGGGTGCAGGAGGAGGAGGGCACATCTGAGGCAAAAGCCCACAAAAATTAGTAGGATCTTGAGAAGTAGAACAAAGGCAGCAAATTTTGCTATTTAACTGTTTGCTTTCTAAGGTTGACAGCTTTATTACCCTTGAATCTTTTGAGTGAGAGTCAGTGGCCTGCAGCTGCTGCCTTATCTTGTCTGCAGAGACTGAAGCTGAGCTTTTCCAACTCAGCCAGAGTCCCCTGTGTTCAGCAACTTAACCCTACCCAGCCTGGTCTCCAATGTGCCCCCCTGCCTTGGTAACTCTCTTCTTGTCAGTTTGCTCCTTGCACTCTCCTTTATGTCAGCTGTTGTTTCTGTACTCTACTGCCATTTTAAGGTAACTAAAAGTAAAAATAGCTTAGTGTGTATTTCTGTGTTTGATTTTTTTATGCTTTACGGTGTGTATCTGTGCCGAAGGTATATAAGACTCACTTTGTCACACTTATGAACAAATCAGACTTATGAATGTTCTCTTGGAATGGAACTGTTTGTAAACTGGGAACTTACTGTGTATAGATTTCCCTTCACAAGATCTCAAAAATGCCTGTGGCCATTCCAGTGTCATCCAATGGGAAGAAATGGTAACACAGGGGCTCTTCCCTAGGCCTAGGAAGGTGCAAGTGAGGATCCTGAAATGTAAATTTCATTAGCTGTTTGCTAAACTAATTTCTAATATAAAGAAATATAGCACTTCATGGGCCTCTGTGGCTCAGTGTCACCTCGCTCATGGGCCCTTGGTAACAGAGGGAAGACTGGGCACTCTGAACAGCCGGCCTGGGTCAGGTGCTGTCTATGAGGTTGGGGTAATGACTCTGGTCAGTTGTTATGCCACAATTCTATGGGGTGGGTGGATGCAAAGTGTTTTGAAGGAAGATGAGAGGCTATTGTAACCAAAAGAAGCTGGTTTAGGGTACCAGGGAAATGATAAGTAGTATTTCTAGAATGGCTGCCACCCTAGCTTTACCCAAGTGTCCCTCTTTCTTGCTTTCTCTATGGATCACATCTACTTCCCAAGACGTCTTCATGTAGATCTAGCTCTAGCTTCTTGCTGCGTTAATCAGCTTTCTATCCCTATGACAAAATTCAGCTTACAGGGGCGTAGGTTTTGCTGGTTTATAGTTTTAAAGATTTTAGTCATTGTCACTTGGCCCTTTGGTTTTAGGCCTGCGGTGAGGCAGAATATCGTGATGGGGAGCATGGCACAGCAAAAGTGCTCACTTGATGACAGCCAGGAGTCAAAGTGAGAGAGTAAAAGGCAGGGTCTCAGTACCCTCTTTGTTGGTGGTCCCCCAGTGACCTACCTTCCTTCCACTAGGTCTACCACCTCCTAACAGTGCCACAGGCTGGCAAGCAAATCTTTAGCACCTGGGCCTTTGGGGGACATTGAAGTTCCAATTCATAGCAGTTTCCCTCCCTATGCCTTTTATCTCCCTCCTCTTTATGTCAGTTTTGTTTAATGCTTCTTTATCTTGAAAGAAACAAATTCTTCCTTGAACTCAACTTTTTCTTCTTCTTTTTGATCTCTTTGTGTTAGCATCATGATGAATCTTTTACATCCCAAATCTCTTACATCCTTCAAAGATTCCTCCTTCCTATGATTGCTAAGCCTGGGGCCTCCAAGTTCTGACAAAATATACATATATATATTTCACAGCCACAACCTATCCCTCTACTCCTGATGTGGTGGCATTCTGTTCATTCTTGCTCAGAGACTTGTTTAGGCTTACTTTAATCCCAGGATTTGTGATATACCTCTGATGTCTCCAGCTTGGCTCACAAGGCATTTGGGGAATTATAATAAAATAGTTAAAAGTTAACTATTTTTAAGCACAAATAGCAAGCAAATTTTAAATTGCTTATTACGTATTAAGCACTGTGCCAAGCATTCTTTACAGTCTCATTTAAATATGTCACTTCCCAATCCCTTATCCTGCTGTGCTGTTTGCTTATGTCTGTCTCTCCCAGTAGATGTAGGTCAGAGGCTGGGTGCTGTTCATCCTTAACTCCCTGTACTTGATACTATGCATGAACACAGTAGAGAATCATGCCCTGTTTGTGTATTAAGGGACTCCATTCCATACAGCAACGACAGAACGTAAGTCTCTCTCTGTCTAGGCACCAACATTGGTCTCACTGATGAAGCAGCTATTCCTCAGCCTGATGCAGAATAAAGCAATTTATCTAGGAGGGTTCGCAAACTTGTTGTAAAGGGCCAAACAGTAACTATTTGATCTGTGCGTTCTTTCATCTCAGTTGCAGCTGATCGACTCTATCTTTGTAGCAGAAAGGCAGCCATAGACAGTATGGACACAAGTGGGTATGGATATGTTCCAAGAAAACTTTATTTTCAGGAATACATTCTCCCACATTACAGATCAACAGGCTCAAAATTGCAACCAATAGGCTGATTTGTTACATGAACTTTCTACCCAGGAGTCAGAGCAAAGAGTCATATATATCCTGGGATCTGTCCTCAGGTGCATAATCTTAAAGATTTCTAGAGAACGCTATTTTTAAACTATATTTACACCTTACCACCTATGCTATCAATATATTACTTTTTTTTCTGTCAAACTTAAATTCATTCTTTTTTAAATGAAATTTGATTCTTCTTATTTTATTCAGTGAAGGGAATACCATCCTGGGAGCTTGGTTATTGCTGTATTAAATGCATTAGTCCTCCCTTTTTTGTAGGAAATATACTCTAAGACCCCCAGTGGATGCCTGAAACTGCAGATAGCACCAAAGTATGTATATAATACATAATATATAATAAATAATATATAATTTTCTATGCATACATAACTATGATAAAGTCTAATGTAAATTAGACACAATAAGAGATCAAAAATAATATAGAAAAATTATAACAATACAGTGAGCCAGGCACAGTGGCACATACCTGTAATTACAGTACTTGAGAGGCTGAGGCAGGAGGATTGCTGCAATTCTGAGGCCAGCCTGGGCTACATGACGAGCTCAAAGCTACTATGTACGGCAAAGTGAGATTCTGTCTCAAAAAAGAAAAACCCAAGAAAACCAATACAGTATAAGTTATGTGATTGTGGTCTCTCTCTGTCTCAAAATGTCTTGCATTAATGGCCTCTTCTTATGATGATGTGAGATGATACAGTGCCTACATAATGAGATGAAGGGGAGTAAGTAATGTAAGCACTGTGATACCATGTGAGGCTACTTGCGTTACTTGAACACAAGCACTGCAATGCTTCTACCGTGAATCTGGAAGCTAAGATAGCTGCTTCGTGACTACCAAGTGGGGAGCACCTACAGTTTGGATATGCTGGACAAAGAAGCGACACTTGTCCGGGGCAGGGTGGAGGAGGCAAGTGAAAGATTTCATTATGGTACTTAGATCAGTGTGCAATTTAAAACTCACCGATTGTTTATTCCTGCAATTTTCCATGCAATATTTTCAGACCACAGTTGAACCTGTGGACATTTGGAAAAGCAAAACTGTGATGAACAGGAGCTACTGTAGTTAATTCTTCTGTGGTTTCAGGTCATTCTGTGGCTTCCTGTAATTTTCTACTATGTCAGTTACCTTAGAAATTAACTTGAAATTACCCTCAGAAAGAACCATAATGCCCAAAATATATGACTGGGGAAACTGGGGGAATTAAATATTTTAGGTTGTAAGTGATAAAACAAAACAAAGACAGAACTGGTCTTCAGATCCACATGGATCAAATTAGAAAACAACCGAGCGGAGAAGGGAGCTGTTCCTCTGTCCCTTGGCTTGTTCTCAGGCAGGCTTCCCGTCATGGGTATTCCAGGCTGCTCCATGCTTATGCTCTTGCGAGTAAAGATCAGTGAAAAATACACACGTGTCTTCCAAACAAGACAAGTTCTGGCTGTGACTTTCACAGGATAATAGCAGACACCTGTGGACACACAGGCCTGTGACTGCATGTGATTCCTGAGGCTGGGTCACAGGAACCCAGCTGAATTTTTGTATTTCCCACAGAAACCTTGTGGATGAGAGTGGGAAGTAATGCTCCACGGTGCCATGTTAGTTTCTTATTGCTGCTGGGATAGCTTATCATAAATTAAGTAGTTTAAAACAACACAGGTTAATCTTACGGTTCTAGAAATCCAAGACATGAGATGGGTGGCACTGGGTGAAAAGTCCGGGTCGGCAGGGCTGCGTGCCTCTCTGAGACTCGGGGGGGGGGGGGAAGCTGTGTTCCTACCTCTTCCAGCTTCTAGAAGCTAGTACCCCTCATGGGCTTTTTCTACCTTCAAAGCCAGCAGGTGCCTCCCTCCAGCCTTCGGTTCTGCCCTCACAACTCCTTCCCCTCATGCTCCTACTTTCTCTTTTACTTTTTAGGGTCCTTGTGATCACATTGGCTCCATGTGGTGTGGAAACATGGGAAGTTCTAGCTGAGGTGGAATCGTGTTGGTCAGGGAGAGAGAGCATTCTGAAGTGGAGCCTAGAGACCATCTGATAGGCTGCGTTTACCCTGAGCCAGGCCTGTAGAAGTGTTAACCTTTTCCCCCCCCTGCCCATCCTAGGGGCTGCCGGAAGCTGCCGAGAGGTGTAACCACAAGTTTCCCAACTGGTTCTAGAGATGGTTACTGACCAATCACATTTGGACTCATGCAATTTACTTTGCTTCCAGATGTAGGTTTTTCCTCCCCACACCCCCCCTTCCTCCTGTGTGTGTGTGTGTGTGTGTGTATTTGCAGTACTGAAAATTGAACTCAGGGCCTTCATACTGAGCTACATCTCCAGCCCTTTCTTAACTTTTTTTTTTTAATTTTAAAAATAAAAGGAGGAAAACATTAACAGACAGACAACATTTTACAACATAGCAAAAGAACAGTACAGACAATACGGAGATCTTTTGGGAATACAGGATTCTTACATAATAAACCATCCATACTATGGATTATTATAAAAACTATTTAAAAAAGGAAATATATCTATATATTATCTGAAGAGATACCTTTGAAATGTTAAGTGAAAAGAAAATTGTACAATATATGTAAAGTCTGACCCTACTATGGAAAATTTTACAAATAAACTAAGTATCTGTGCATATATTTTTGTGTGTCTTTGTACGAGCACAAAGAGAGTCATCAAAGGCCTCTTAAGAGTGATTACTTCTAGAGAGGTGGCACTGGATGGGGGTAGAGAGATAATTATCTTTACATTAAGTTTTAATTACCTTAGTAATTAACAAATCCATTATGACTGCAAACAATTAAAGCTTTCAGCCAAAGCATAATCCTTTGACTATCATTCCTGGCCTTTTTTTCTAACCCATTCTGTTGTTATCCATTTAATGAGGCCCTTCTCATACTTTTATCCATTTATATGGTTATATATGAACATGAAGAGAATTTATAATATTTAAAAATATATGACATCATGTTGTATGAATTTTTTGAGACAAGGTCTCACTATGTAGTTCAGGCTGGATTTAAACTCACTATGTAGCCCAGGCTGGCTTTGAACTTGTGGTGAACTCCTGCCTCAGCTTCCCAAATGCTGGGATTACAGGTAGGTGCCCTCATGCTCAGCTTGTATCCTTTTATAATACTCTGAAGTATTTTTTTTTAAATGTATGGATGGTCCCTGACTTACGATAGTTCAACTCACAATTTTTGATTTTACCATAGTGTAAAGCAATTCAATTCAGTAGAAACCATATCTTAAATTTTGATCTTTCCCTGGGCTAATAAATATGTGGTAAGAGACCTTCTTGATGATGTGTATGGTAGGGAGTGGCAACTCCCAGCCGGCCATGTGGTCAGAAGGGGAAAGAACCCCACTCTGTGGCGTATTATGTTGCTAATCTGTGAAGGTCAGTAGATTAGATGTATTCAATGTGTTTTGAGATATTGTCAACTTATGATGGGTTTATCAGGACATGACCTGGTCATAAGCTGAGGAGTATCTGTACATTCATGTTAGGACAAATAAACTTACCTTATTTTCTTAAATTATTGTATTAGATGCCATAGCAAAAGTAACCATTTTTAAGCATGTCTTTCCTGAAGGGCAGTTAAGTTGTTCCATTTTTTTCCCCTCTGAGATAGGGTCTTGATATGTAGCCCAGGCTGCTCTTGAACTTGGGATCGTCTTGCCTCAGCATACTAAGTGCTGGCATTATAGGAGTGAGCTGTTATACCTGGCTTTCAATTTTCAGCTCTTGCGAGAAGTGCCACTGTGGCGAGTGTATAGTACATGCCTCCTTGAACACATTCTTTTTCATCTAGGAGAGTCAGCAGTAGTGAAAATACTAGATCATAGGGTGTGAAGCTAAAAAGGGAGTTAAAAATAGTTTTAAAAATTCAAAAGCAGCTATACCAATTTGCATTCCATAATCTGAAGGAAATTTAAAAAAATATATATTGTCTAGCTTTTAAAGCAAGGATGTATTGCTTAGTTAATAAAAAGTCATAAACATGTACCATAATTCCCTGTGTCCTCCAGAGGAGGGAGACACCAGCTGGAATTTCCTGGTCCTGCCTCTCTGAAGGAGTACTCCTCAATGCACAGGAGGTGAAGTTAGCCTCAAACAGATAAGACTGACAATTCTTCAGAGACCCAATTTCTGTCCCTGCAGCCTCTGGAACTTACCTGACAATGAAGCAAAGTTCGTAAATTCATTACTGGGCACCCTATTTATAGACCTGGCACAAGAGAAAGGCATCTCTGAGCTGTACGAAAATATTGGGCGAGGGATTCATAGAAATGGAAATGCCTCCTCTGAGATGTCTATGAATGTTGAACAGACCTGGAGGCCATAATGGGATTTTTGGCAGAAATTAAACAACCCAATGAATGCATTTGCTAACTTAAGTGAGGTTCTTAATGGAGACACTGAAGAACGGTGCTGTAATACTCTTTCACAAGTGTCGCACTTACCAGCAGAGGGGGCCAAAGAGCTCTCCGTGACTTGGGAACAGCAGGCTCGGGGAGTGTCAGTATTTCCTAACTCTTGTAAGGGTCCCGTTCTGTGTAGGTAGTGATGTTTAAACTTGGCATCCAACAGGAAATGCCACAGCTTTTTCTTAAGAAGGTGAGGTTAGTTTATATATGGAATGATATATGCACATTGTTAACATAATAGAACAAAGATCAATGTGGGAAAGATCTTTGTTTGTAAAACACAAAATGATGCAAGACTGCTTCTCTGTCCACCCTTTCATTCTCTCCAATCAGATTCCCTGGAAATAGTAATTTTACACTCTTGCTTCTTTTTACCTCCTTTCTACCTTGTATTTTTTCATAATCTGATAACAATTTGCAGATTTGAAAAGTATGGAAGGGCTCCTAGGAAGAAAAGTTTTCTGTCTTACTTGGTTCCCTAGCCTTCCACTTCCCCTCACTAATGTCAACAGGCAGATTATTAATGTCTTGTCAGAGAGATTCCATGTGATGAGCCTTAGTAAATAAAATAATTCTCAAAAAGCAATATATTCATATTGTTCAAAATCAGAAAAGCTTCTTATCTTATGGGAATCCAGGTTCTCCTCCTACCACTGTTCATTAGGTAAAAAATATTAAAGTTAGAGTTCTCTATTAACTTGACACATAGCTATTGGCTTCTGATTATGGTAAATAATTTATATTGTAGAGCGGCTTGTATTATGAATTAGAATTTGGCTCTATAGTCTCCATTCTTACTTCCTTCTCTCACCTGATAGAAACATTTTTGGTTAATTCACTGGTCAGGTTATTATTATTTTGGTGGATATTTTTCACTGCTGAGTTAAATAGTAGATTATTTCTTTCTCATTTCTTAGGATTCCTTTGACTTTCCTGTAGTTAGTTACCTTGTTTCCATGTACTTGTCACCAGCTTTCCATACGCACTGTCACATCTGTCAGTTGCCAGTTACATTTCCCAAATGACCACGTGGGTCGCATCCCTTTTCCCTTTCTGCCTTCTTGCTCTGAATGGAGCTGCTGCTTTAATCCTGCATGAAGCGGTTTTACTGTCTCACTTATCTTTGCTACCTTACCCTGTATGGTCTCAGGTTTCCTTCGTTTGGTTTATTCCCCCATCTTCTGGAACTCATTGCCCAGGAGATTCCTGAGAAAGAGCAGTAGTATTTTGAGTTCCTTGACCGTCTTAGTATGTCTTAAGTAGTCTTTCTCCTCCTCTTCTTTCTTCTCCCCTCGTTCTCCTTTTCCATCTCCATCTTCTTCTCCTTCTCCTCCTCCTCTTCCTCCTCCTCCTCCTCCTCCTCTTTCTTTTCCTCCTCCTACTGCTGCTGTACTTTGCATTAAACCCTGGGTCTGTGCATGCTGGGAAAGTGCTCTACCACTGAGTTACAAGCCCACCCTTTTATTTTATTTTTACTCAGTTGCCCAGGCTGTCCTTGAACTTGTGATCCTCCTGTCCCAACTTCCAGGTAGCAGGAATTATAGGTGTATAGCACTGTACTCAGATCAATTCTTGATTTATCCTTTAGGCAGATCTATATTTCAGTTAGTATTTTTTTTTCCTGCAGAATTTCTGCATTGTATTTCAGCCTTTTCTGTTGTAATTCAGAAGTTTCATAGCATTGTGATTCCTGATCTTTTGCATGTGATCTTCTTTCTTCCCAGAAGATTTGTTGCTGGAATCTTGTGGTGATATTATTTTCCTTTAGTCTTTTAACAATTTATTTTGCTGTGCTTTGAGTGGATCTTTTCAGTTCATGGCAATTTCTTGAATTTCTTCCCTTTAGTAGGATATCCACTGTTACATCCTTCTCTGTAACTTCGTCCAAGGGGGCTTACACATCTTGTGCTCCTTTCCTGTTACTTTGGTAGAGTTGCAAAAGGAGGGGAGCCCAATTCAAACAGGAATCTCTGTCCCAGAACTTTCGGAAGATTTATTGCAAGAGGAACCTGAGCTTGATGTGAAGCTATGAAAATTATCCTTCCAGACACTGGAGACAAAACACAGAAGAATCTATCTCTTAGTAAATAGTTCTGTAAGGGAAGTTTTTTTTTTTCTTAAATCCACTTCCCTTTTGACCTCATGCTTGGCTTACTACCAAGATTAAAGTGACTAATGACGAAAGGTCAAGAAATGCATGAAGAAGAACAGAACTTGGCAACTGCCTGGCTGTGGAGAAGACCAAAGACAAAACAAGTGGCACTGAACATTGTGGTCTTGGAGCCTGGACCAACTGGAGCACGTGAGTGGCAGGCATTCCCTTTCTTCAGCACCCCACTCCCTGTAACAATATCCTCTCACCAAGGACTTCTCCTAAATCCAAGTACCAGCCTCCATGCCCCTTTTTAGGCCCAGACTGGATATTGAACTTAAGGTTGCTTCCTTGCTCTTGTCCTCTACCAGAATTTAAAATAATCCTTCTCTGGGCTGGGGATTTAGCTCAGTGGCACAGCACCTGCCTGGCAAGCGCAAGGTGGTGGGTTCGATTCCTGGTACCAGAAAAAAACAAAACAAAAATAAAATAAAATAAAATAAAATAAAATAAAATAAAATAAAATAACCCTTCTCTTAAGCCTCTTTGTCCCTGTTTATGTAATCATTCTGTAGTGCCTGAGTTTGGAAGTACAGAGGAATTACTTGGGGAGCTTTTAAAAATATAACTGTTCCCAGAAGCTCTGGAGCTAGGGCCTAGGATTCTGCATTATGAACTCTGCTCTGCAGGCACCCAGCCTGCTTTGGAAGCCAGTGGGGTGTTAGGGCCTCTGAGATAGACCATTCCCCTCTCCTTAGAGAGACCCTCTTAGGGGGACACAGACAGTGACTTCTCTGGCTCCGGCTTTGTCATGTGGTCTTTCAGATTCCTTCCCACTCTGCTGATGACAGTTGTTCAGTGGGTGGTGCCTGGAGGAGAGGCAGAGAGAGTGCTTCTGTGCCAAGCAGCTATCACGTATGTATCACATTTAAAAAATTATTTAAAAGCTGGCACGTCAAATTGCACACATTTGTGGGGTACATGATGCTTCCATGCACGCATACACTGTCTACGTTCAAATGAGGATACATGTCTATTTCCTTCCACATTTATCATTTCTTTGTGGCAAAAAAATTCAAAATTTTCCAGCATTTTTGAAACACACAGTGCATTATGTTTTTTTGTTCTGTGCAATGTATGACACATTGATAAAAATACCCCTTTATTTAATTGAATATATTTTGTGACTTAATTTGGAGATTGCAGTTATGATCAAGAGATTATTTTCAGAGAGACTGGGAGGGAAAGGAAGGGATGCCAATCAGTTGTTTAACTCCTTCTTAATAAAAAAACACAAGGGGGCAGCAAAACACTGTTTAGAGGTGTGTGTGCACAAATTCAGTGGGACTAAGCCTGTTTTCCTGACAAGATATTGTTGAATATCTTTTATTTTTTTTATTTTTTATTTTTTTATTTTAAAGAGTAAAAGAAGGATAACATAATAATAGGGGGGACTTAGCAAATTACAGACAAAATGGTAGGAAATTATCAATGGTTATTGTTTTACATATTGTTATCTACAAAATAGTTTCTCAGGAAAACAAATTTGAATATCTTTTAAAAAGTCTGCCTTGAAGTCAGAGCTGTGTGATATCACCTGAGTGATATTTTAATCCCTGTGCTTTGTTTTGCAATGTTTTCCTCCACACTGCCCTGTTCTCTCTCTATCTGCTAATAAAACACATTCACATTCTGCATTGGACCCCCAGTCTGAACACACCTGGCCCCTGCAGAAACTCTCTGAGCTTCTCTCCAGTGACCATTCTCTTTGGTCCTACGAGGCATGCCATCGCTTCTGTGGAGAGGCAGCAAAAGCAGTTCATCTTGTGCATCGTGAGGGATGAGGAGCTGGAAGTCTCCACTCACCGGGTCCCTCAGTTTATGTAGAGTCTAAGACTCCCCTCTCCCTCATGTGCCAGGACCCTAAGAGTCCTATTCGGGTGAGCATGCTCACAGGGTTGACTTGAAGTGACGTTCTGTATAGTCAAAGCCTAAGTTTTGTTTGGCTAGATGTTTGATTCTAAATCACACAAATCTGCTTCCTCTGCTAACTCTGGGAATTATCACCCAGGACATCTTCCTAACAAAAACTTCATATTCCATCCCAATTGGGAAAAAAGAAGATGTGCTGTGGTCTGGTTGTATCAAGGGGCCACATATAGTTGTTTCCGGCACAGTGCAGCTTTTTGTGTGGGACTCATATGACCTTGGTGCTCTATGATGTTTTATGGTAAAGGTTTTAATAGAAGTGCACTCTTGGAGTACTGTGTTATGATGTTGCTCTTCCGTGAACTGTGTGACCTTGAAGGGATCACAAAACCTCTATTTCCTTATTCATAAAATCAAGTCACCCTAGATAGGGGGTCTTTTTTGAGGGGGGGGTGTATGTTGGTTTTCTTTATTTATTTTTTTTTTTGGTTTTCTTTATTTTTATGTGCTCACATTTTTATTAGTGCTTATTGGTTATATAGATTAATGGGTTTATTTTGGCAGATTTGTACATGTATATGACACACTTAAGTCATTTCCTCCATAACGTCTCCCCTTGCTACACCTCCTCTCTCTCCCTCTTCTTTCTTCTTGTCTAATAATAGTTCTCCATCTGCTTTTTTGTTATTTTTTTAAGACTCCGCATATTATGGAGAGCAGGCAATATTTGTTTTTCTGAGTCTGGCTTGTTTTGCTCAACATCATGATCTACAGACTTGTCCATTTTTTCTTAAAAAATTTCAATCTTTTCATGGCAGAATTTTACATATATATAGTATATATGTTATATAGTATACATATATACTAATATATATGATATAATATATATCATATGTATTAGTTCATGAACCCTTTTTCTTCAATTTGTTTCACAAATAGAAGTGATTGGCAGAATTTTGTTTTTGTTTGTAAACTCTACATTGGGTGACAAATGCAATTGCTACTGTCTCTCCCACACAAACACAAACATGGCCATCTTTTCCAAAATCATAGAACAACTTACGTTCACGAACTGAGATTTATATCTATATATCTATATGTATAGCTATATCTACATCTATATGTCACATTTTGTTTTTCCAACCTAGGCATCTAGACTGGTTCCATATCTTGGCTATTGTACATTATGCTGCAATAAACACGGGTATGCAGTATCTCTATGGTATGCTGATTTTAATTCCTTTGGGTGTATACCAGGGAATGGTACAACTGGATGAAACTGTTGTTCTAGTTTACTTGTTTGAAGACTCTCTCTATTGATTTCTATAGTGGCTGTACTAAGATTTTTTAGCTTTTTGTGATTCTAGATATCAATTCTCTATCAAGAGTAGCTGGCAGGGCTGGGGTGAGAATAAAATAAAATAACTCTTCTCTTAGGGTTAGCTCAGTGGCATAGTGCCTCCTTGGTAAGGGCAAGGTACTGAGTTTGATTCCTGATACCAAAAAAAAAAAAGAAAAAAAAGACTAAAGAAAAGAGTATCTGACAACAATTTTGTGCTGTAGGTTGTCTCTTCATATGATGATTATTTACTGTGCAGAAATTTTAAAATTTGATGTAGTTCCATTTGCTGATTCATGCTATTCTTTCCTTTGTTATTTATAGCCCTATTCAAGAAGTCTTTGTACCTATGGCTTCATTCTTTTCCCCCTATGTTTTCTTTTAACATTTTCAAAGTTTCATGTCTAATACCTAGATTTTTGTTCAATTTTGAACTGATTTTCATACATGGGGAGAGATAGACATCTAGTTCAATCTTCTACTAAAGGATATCCAGTTTTTTCCAGTACCATTTGTTAAAAAGGCTGTCTTTTTATAAAGTATATTTTTGTGCCAGTATCATGCTGTTTCTGTTACTATGGCTTTGTAGTACAGCTTGAAATTAGGTACTGTGATGCCTTCAGTCTTGTATCCTCACTTAAGACTGCTTTGGTTACTCTGGTTTTCTTGTGTGTGTTTCCATATGAATTTTGGGATTTTTTTTTCTAGTTCTCTGAAGAAATTCATTGTAAGTTTGATGGGAAGTGCATTGAATCTGTAGGTCGCTTTTGGTAGCATGACCATTTAAATAATATTAATTCTTCCAATACATAACCAGGCAGAGGTCTTTGTATCTTCTGTCTTTAGTATTCTGAAATTTTTATTGTACAGGTCTATCACATCTTCAGTGAGATTGATCCTTAGGTATTTTATTTTTTTGAAGCTATCATGAATGAAATTGTTTTCCTGATTTCTTTCTCAACTAGTCCATTGTTGGTATATAGAAGAGCTATGATTTTATATCCCGCTACTTTGATAAATTTATCAACCCTAGAACTCTTTAGATGGAATCTTTGAGGAGTTCTAAGTGTATAATCATATCATCTGCAAACAAGGATAGTCTGACTTCTTTCTTTCCTATTTGTATCTCTTACAGTGCTTTCTCTTGCCTGATTGCTCTAGTTAAAATTGCAAGAACTATATTGAACATGAGTGATGAGAATGAACATCCTTGTCTTGTTATTGATTTGAGAGGAAATGACGGCAGGTTTTCCTCATTCAGAATTATGTTGTATGTGAGCTTGTGGTATATGGCCTTTACCATGTTGAGGAAAGATCCTTAAATACCTAGTTTCTTCAGGGGTTTTTCCATGAAGAAAGACTGAATTTCATCAAAGACATTTTCTGTGTCAATTGAGATGATCCTGTGATTTTTATCCTTGATTGTGCTGTATTATGTCTCTTGATTTTCATTTGTTGAATCATTCTTGTATCCCTGGAATAAAACCAACTTGATCGTGATGTATGATCTTTTTAATGTGTTTTAGTTTGCAAGTACTTTATTAAGAATTTTTACATCTATGTTTATCAAGGACACTGGTCTATAGTTTTCTTTCTTTATTGTGTGTAGTTTTGGTATCAGGGAAAAACTAGCTTCAGAGAAGGAGTTCAGAAGCATTTGTTCCCTTTCTACTTCATGAAATATTTTGAGGAGCATATTGTTAGCTCTTTAAAGGTCCATTAAAATTCAATAATGAACCCATCTGATACTAGACTTTTCTTTGTTGGGAGACTTTTATTACTTCTTCAATCTCATTGCTTGTTAATTATCTATTTAGGTTTTTTTATATCTCTTGGTTCTGTTTTGGTGGTCATGTATGTGTAAGAATTTATTGATTTCTTCTCGATTCTCCAATTTATCAGAATACAGAATATAAGTCTTTAAAGTAGTCACAAATAATTCTCTGGATTTCAGTGGTAACACTCCCTTGTAATCTCTGATTGTATTATTTGTATTACTTGAGGGTCTTTCACTGTTTTTGGTTATTTTAATTAAGAGTTTATCAGTGTTGGTTATTTTTTCAAAGAACTAACTCTATGTTTCATTGATCCCATGGATTGGTCTTTTAGTGTCTATCTTATTAGTTTCAGCTCTGATCTTTTATTATTTCTTTCTTTTGGTTGAGCTTGGTTTCAGTTTGCTCTTTTTTTCCCAAAACCTTGAGGTGCATCATTAGGTTTTTTGCGATCTCTCTGATTTTTTCATGTAGGCACTCATAGCTACACACTTCCCTCTTAAAACTGCCTTTACTGTATCCCAGAGATTCTGGTGTACTATATTTCCATTTTCATTTGATTCTAGGAATTTAAAAATTTCTTCTTTGATTTTTTTAATGACCCATTGATCATTTAAAAGTAAGTTATTCAATCTTCATGTGTTTGTATAGTTTTTCTTGCTGTTGATTTCTAGTTTTATTACATTATGATATAAGATGCAAGCAGTCATTAAATTTTTTTTGTATTTATAAAGATTTGCTTTGTGGTCTAAAATATAGTCCATTTTGGAGAACATTCTATGAGCTGCTGAGAATGTCCCTTTGATCTATGGTATAGTTTAACTCTGATGTTTCTCTGCTGATTTTTTGTTGGGATAACCTATCTATTGGTTAGGTGGAGTACCGAAGACTCCCTGCTACTAGTGTATTGGGCCCTATGTGTCCACTTATGTTGAGTTATATTTGCTTTGTGAAGTTAGAACATTGATGTTTGATGTATATATATTTATGATTGTTATATTTTGTTAGTGGGCTGTTTCCCTTTACCAATATATAATGGCTTTCCTTGTTATCTGACTATTTTTTTGTTTTGTTTTGTTTTGTTTTGTTTTGTTTTGTTTTGTCTTTTTGAGACAGGGTCTCGCCATGCAGTTCAGGCTGGCCTTGAGCACACTTTGTAGCCCAGGCTGATCTCAAACTCACAAAGATCTTCCTGCCTTATCCTTCTGAGTTCTGGATTACAGGCACCATGCCCGGCTCATCTGACTAATTTTATCTTGAAGTCTCCTTTGTTGTGTATAAATGTAGCTATTCTTGCTTGTTTCTGGGTTCCATTTGCAATGTATAGTTTTTCAATTCCTTCATTTTCAGTCTGTGTATATTTTTGTTAGTGAGGTGTGTTTTTTTGATGCAGCAAAGACTTAGGTCTTATTTGTAAATCTAATCTGCCAGCTTTTGTCTTTTAATTGGAGAACTCAGAATTATTATAAAAAGTACATACCTATTCCTGTCATTTTGTTATTTTTCTGATATTTAATTCTTTCTTGATTCTCAATAGCTTGTTTACCCTTCCTCTCCTGTGTATAGGATTCCTTTAAGTAATTTCTGCAGTGCTGCCTGTGTGGTCATGAATTTCTTTAGTTTTAGGGAAAGCAAACAGACTACTGGGTTTTGTGATGGAAGTAGGCATTCAAGGGTGGCCCAGCCCTTTCAGAACCAGTCCCCTCAGAAAACCACATGTGATTGGCCTGGCTTTTTACCATAGAGGGTGGGATCACTGTACCCTCCACAATTCAAGCTTACTGCTGCTTAACCTTCTCAGAGGGTCTGTGACAATTCTTCCCCAACACCTACTAGTTCTTGTGTCCATCTCCCAACCAGTTATGGCAGTAGGGTGACCACACAGACCTTGAAATGTGGCTGTTCTGTGACTTCTGATTCCTAGAGTAGCTAAGCCTTAAACAATAAACCCCTTCCCCAAATGGCTCTTGATTATATCACTTCCAAATAATGCAGGCACCACAGTGGACTTCTCCATCTCTTGTCTGCCATGTGAAAGGAGTCACCTTCCGTGTAAGACCCTACACAGTATTTGCAACTTACAATATCTGTGGACTTTTTCAGAGCCTAGCACCACTGGTCTGTAATTTATCCCTGGAGCTTCTGGGCCTTTCCAGGTTTATCCTGTATTTGTGGAGTTAGAACCAAGGAACCAAGGTTAGAGTTCTAGATGGTTTTATTCTTCTCTCTACATTATCTTCAGTTTTTCTGTGTTATAGCTTTGCTATCACCTCCTTCTTGATTTCTAGAGCTCTTCTCTTTTTCTTCACTGAGTTGTTGTTTTCTAGGTGTCTCGATTCTAGCTCCCAGAGGGTATGATTTGCTGCCAGCTTTTACTCTGGCATCTTAACATTTTGTCCTCGATAGCGGCTCTTAATCAAAAGTATATTTCTGAATCTGATGAGGCAAGCAGATCTTCAGGCTTCATCCTCTCCTACAGAATCACATATATTTTATTTTTGGTGGGGAGTGGGTGGGTCCCTGGCATATATTTGAATGTGGAAGTGGCAGAGAAGGATTCTCAATCTGTTGTCTGTAGATGATTTTGGTTTGTTCCCCAGGACACGGACATCAAGGCTAGATCATTGCTAGTATCCCTTCTGATGTCCATCCATCCACCAATTTACCAAAAATTCATCAGGAATCTGCTGAAGTAAAGGTCTTAGTCCATTTCAAATCCAGTAACAAATTTCCTAGAGGATTATGTAAACTGACATAATGCATATATGCAAGTTTTACTTGGTTCCAATTAGTATATAATAGGAACTTGGTTAGGCTACATTTTATATCATTTCTTGTTTATCTTCTAAATTTGAATGACTTGATCACATTTGATAAAATGAACCCTTCTAGGACACAGGATCCTAGAAGTGAGTGAAGTTGAATCACATAACTGACTTATAGGTGTCTAGAAAGAGCTGGAAGTCCCAACACCAGTAGCTGTCATGACTTACTTGGCAGGACTACCGTGGTGAAGAGGTTGGCGAAATGCCTCATTTCCTTATCTTTATTGCTTTATTATAATTATTACTTTTCAGTGGGGATTATAAAAATTTAGGGCTAATTTCTTGGAATGAAAATTAGAATTAAATGAAATAATGTGTGAAAACAGCACTGTATGTATTTAAAGAGCCGTACACCTTGCTATGAATATTGCTTCATTACCGAGCAGGAGCAGTGGGATTTTGCCTCTCATGTACTACTGTTAAAGGTTGCAGTAGGTTAGCTTTTAGTTTGTGCACATTGAATGATCTCTCTGGGTTTTCTCTCTTTCCCTTTCCATGAACCATAACAACTTATGTTTTATGTTCACTGCTTCAGCCAAATCTTCTTCAGAGTTGCCTGCATACAGCATCCATCCTGTCCACTAAAACAGTGTATCTGGTGGTCCACAGAACCCCAGGTGAAGCGTTCCCATTATAGTTGTTTACTTTCTCTGTAAATGTAAGGTTTTGCGGTGAACTGTGGCTTTGGAGATACACAAGTTCCATCGTGGTTTAATTGGGGTTGGCTTTCTAAGACAGCACAGTAAAGTGAGCCAGAGAAGTGTTGACTTCAATGCACCCTCCATTGTCTTCTGTATCCTTCCTGGAAGGCATTGGAATTTCTCATACCCATCTTGGGCCTCAAGTGAGGCCTTCCTGCCTCAAATGCTGAGAGTCCTTTTCCATGCCCTCAGTTTCCTTTCTAGAGTGAGGGGAGGGGTGTTGTGTCTGTGTCCTCTTTTGTAAGAGGCAACACAAAGAAACATATTTATTGAGAAGCCATTTTGGGATCAGGCAGAGCTATTAAATTAGTCTGGAGGTGCATACAGAGGGTTGTACGGCTTCTGGGGAATGTGGCACTCATATTTCTCTTCCTCAAGGAAATGGGAGGCATTAGATGACCTTATACAGGGTCACTTGTAGTGTCAAGATTCTAATGATGGCTCTGCAAGAAACTAAAGCACAATTTCTCCCCAATTTCCCATGCTCTCTACATGGGGGAGTTCTGAACCCCCAAGGGAACTTAGGAGATGGTTAGCTGTGTATCTTGCACCACCTTGTTGCTCCGTACCTGCACCTTCTCAGTGATGAGACAGCTCCTTCCTTTTCAGGTCTGCCACTAGCAAAGAGTCCTATTGAAGACAGGTTTGATATGGGCTACCTTGTCAGCCTTGAACTTAGGAGTCTCCCCGCTTTTCACATTCTCTGTGATGGAAGATCAGCTTCTGAAATATCCCCAATCTGTCACAGTGTGATACTTGTGAAAACATGAATTTGTGCCTTTGTGAAAATGAAATTAAAAAAAAAAACAAGTGCATGCCTCACTTAAAATTATTTGATTTTAACAGACATATTACTGTGTCAAATTACTATCAAAGTTTCAGAAGACTTACTTTTGATTATGACCCGAAATTGTTCTTTAACCAACAGATCTCTCTCTGGGCAGATGTATGATCCAAGCCTTAGGAAGTGCTGCTGTGGGGGACCTCACTGGCTACCTCCAGTCCTGGGCCCTCCATTGTGACTGTAGCAAGGCACCCCTTCCCTGTATCTCAGTCTCCTTGCCTGTAGAAGTGGGATCGTGACAATGCCCACCCCTCAGAATGGTGGACAATCAACGAGCTAGTGCATGTACCTCTTAGAATGGAACGTTGTCATTATTACTGAAGTGTGAGTCTCAGTGTACAATCAGCTCCTTATATCAGACGCTATTTGTATCCCTGGTATAAGAACTGAGCTTGAAATAAGAGTAGAGACTTTGAAGGGGCTGAGGATTTAGCTCAGCGGCAAAAG
>NW_004955446.1:10424065-10632084 GCF_000276665.1 Chinchilla lanigera | reverse complement strand
CTTGCCAGGCAGGCGCTTTGCCGCTGAGCTAAATCCCCAGCCCCTCCAAGATTTAGCTATGACAAACTGCACTGCTATAAACATGGATGCATGTATATCGCTGTGGTATGATGTTTTCAGTTCTTCTGTAAAAATACCTGGAAGGGGAATAGCTGGGTTGAATGGGACCTCTGTTCCTAGTTTTTCTGAGGAATCTTCACACTGATTTCCACAGTGGTTGTATCAGTCTACACTCCCACCAACAGTGGAGAAGGGCTATTCCTTTTAATTAGTATGAATAATCTTATTTCTGGGTGATGTTTTATGTTTTGGTATATTCTAAACTCAGGACATATTAGTGGGATG
Source organism: Chinchilla lanigera (assembly GCF_000276665.1). Classification (NCBI taxonomy): domain Eukaryota; kingdom Metazoa; phylum Chordata; class Mammalia; order Rodentia; family Chinchillidae; genus Chinchilla; species Chinchilla lanigera. The sequence continues at coordinate 10,631,739 of NW_004955446.1, read as the reverse complement.
TTTTAAACATCTCATTGTATCATTCTTATCAAGTCACCAGCCAAACTGGAATCTATAGCAAAAGCAGGCTAAAAATCACCATTTTACTTCACTCCATCAGATCTTGGTCTCATGTTTACACTGGACTTTTTCTAAAGTACAAGAACCACAGAAAGAAGTGGGTGAGAATTTTCTGTTTGCATTGTGAATCCTATTTCTCTACCAGTTCCTGTTTTGTTTAGGAGTTGCTTTTCACAGTGTTTTTGACTTGAGCAAAAAATAAAGACTATACAGTGTTTATTTCACAGTTTAACCGTCCCATTAAATCCTTCAGAAAAAAGTTGGTTGGACAAGCAATTGATCTTTGTCTGTCTGTATACTTACAGAGTAAATAAACTAGCATAAATAAAGTTCAGTAGCATCACTACCAGCAATTGCAGTTTTCCATGGTAGTACTTTACCTGGGGATTGCTAGTCTTCATCTGCTCATGAGTTTTAAAACCCTAAATGAATGATGAGACTCCTCATCCTTCAGTGTGAATTCTGGAGATGCCTGCTTTACCGTGGCTTCTGCTCCTGCTGCAGGTGTGCCTGGGCTCCATGTTTGCCCTTTCTGAATTGCTGACTGCTCCATTCCTTAAGGTCCTGACTGAGCAATTGCAGGCTCTGTTACTGGATGAACTGGAGGCTGCCGCACTGTCCAGTCTAAGCTGTTCTTTGTCCCGTGTGGATCAAAGCAGGAAAGCAGTCTGTATTTTCTCTGGCTTCTACCAAAATCCATCTCAGAGTGGAGACCAGGGTGCCTGATTTGTGGAGACAGGGGATTAATGATGCTGTTGGCTCTTTCTCGGTCTTTCTCTGAGACACCTTAAATATACTCATAGCTGACAACACCCATTCAAACCAAGCCCTACAAACCTTTCTCCTCGTTTTCTAGATTTGTTCAGACTTACCACATGTAATGGGGGTGATGGGTTTTATTGGAGAGGTTTTTTTTGTGTACTATGGCAACCAACTCCTGGCGTTGAAATTTTTTTTTCAAGTAGTCATGAAAGAATGATTTAAATATGTAAACTACTTCAATTGTACTGATTAAGAATATGCATTTGAAATGGATAAATATCTCTTTTTAGGCACTAATGAGTAGGGGATAATGTCACTCTCAATATCCCAAGAAAAGGAAAGTCAGCTGAGGATATGTGCTCCTAGCTCACTCTCCTCTTTTTCTGGGTCTCAGGTCAAACATGTTTGATATTTTCACTATGTCCTTTATTTCTACATCTACTTTTATGTATATTCCACCCCTTTTACTCTCCGTGTTTTATTTTGTTTCTTTTGATTTATGTTCAATTCACTAATTCTTTCTTCAGCTTTCTCTTACCTGCCAGGATCAAGTACATAGTTTTTATTTTGTTTATTGTGTTTTTTAGTTCCTTAATTTCAGTTAGTTTCCTTCCCAAATCTGCAATGTCACTTTCCACCTTTTCCAATGCTTTGTTAAGATTGTGCAGTTTCGTTTTGATCTTCTTTAACACATTGATTAATCATGATAGCTTTAGTATGTATCTAGGAATTTCATTGCTTGGACTAGGTGTGTGTCCAACTCTGTTATCATCTGTGCTGGTTTTGCTTATGTTCTGTTTCTTTGAGGCCTGATTATATCTTATTGGGTGTCGGACATTGTATTTGAAAAAATAATTCACAGAAATATTTGAGGCCTAAAATGGTATCTTTCCCTGACAGGATTTTCTATGGCTTCTGCTAGGAGCCTGAAGGTGTTATCCAGGATCATGGTAATCTAATTGTAGGATCTGAGACTTTGTGGGCCACCCAAACAACTTACAATCAGGCTGTGTATGGAAGTAGTTTTAATTGTAGTTTTCACTGATTTCTAGGATACAGTCCTCAGGAAACCATCCCCAGAGACTGGAGGCTCACTGGAGCCCCCTTTTAGTGCAACATAGACTGATTTTTTTCCCTGATGGTCTCATAAGGTGCAAAGGTACTGCTCTGTCTTTCACCTGAAACTTTCAGGCAAAGGTAGCCCTTGATGTGGGTTCCATCTCTCTGAATTTCTACATTTTAGTAGATCATTGCCAAGTGATTCCTCACTGTCTTGTCAGTCATTTGATTCTTTAGAAACATATATTTGTATGGTATATCATCTGACTTCTAAAAGTTGTCTTCAGGAGGAGAGCTGGTTAGGATGATCTAGCCTGTCTTTAATAGAGTTTGGAGAGCAGATCTGCAAGGCTGATCCGGTTTCTAAGAGAAAAAATTTCAGCAGCTTGCTTTCAGTCCTAAGCCCATGAGAGCTCTCCAGAGGTACAAACCCTCCCTGCAACAAAGGAAACCTGCTGCCTAAAGATCTATGGTCCTGTATCATATACACTAGCAAAGTAAAATTTGCATGAGAATAGCACTCTAACAGCAGTACACGATTACACTCTCACTGTGGTGCCCAAATCCCTGCCCTGTGAAATGTGAGGAGAGGCCCTGGTGGTTCAGAGAAAGAATTAAAACCTCTCATTCCAGACCTGCCCTGGAGCTCAGGCATAGCGAATACCAGCTTCTATACAGCTTTGTGACAGGGATCATATGTGATTGTGTGATCCTTTCCAACTGTTGTGTGTGTTTATTCCACTGGTTTTCACACTTTAGCATGCATGGGAATCATAGCAGAGCCTGTTATAGTGCAGATTGCTGACTTAACCCTGAGTTTCTGATTAAGTGTATCTGGCAAGAGCCTAGGAATTTGGGTTTCTCAAAAGTTTCCATGTGATGTGAAGACCATACTTTGAGAATTCCTAGTCTATTCCATTGTTTTTTTTTTTTTTATTGGTACCAGGAACCGAGCTCAGGACCTTTTGCTTGCCAGGCAGGTTCTTGTGCCACTGAGCTATATCCCCAGCTATGTCATTCTTTAGATTATGAATCTTTTGAAGATAGAGACCATAATTCATTGCCTATGGGTTTTTTCACTATCTAACATGGTGCTATGACATAAATAGAGCCTACTTATGTAATAGTCACAGGCTGAATAATTCAGGCTTTGTTGTTGCTTCTGATATTGGAATTTCCCAAGGTGGAGTGTTTCATGGTAGGTCTTCCTCCCATGATAATACTCACAGTATCCTTGATTTGAAGGTCTTTTTTGCTCCAGTTGGCAGAGACAGCTTCAAGACTATTAACTGTTGAGGATAGGTCTTCACTTTTGTCCTGAGAAAGAACCATGCTCTCTTTAATGAACAAATGTTAGTAGTGGCAGATGATAATTGATAGACATGAGGGGTGGTTAAATTCAGTGCAATCCTAGAGGCAAGGGAGTGGGGAGCCAGGAAAAGAAGCAAAATGAAAGGGAAGAGAAAAGTCTAATAACGAGATGGAGAGAGAACACTTAGAGCCTAAAGCAGGCAGCAGTGTGACCTCTGGGTACCACCTGAGTGTGTCTGCTATCAAGTTTACTATCCCCAGATGATGGATGGAGAAGGACTGTCCCATGGGCGAGGGAAGTGAAGTAGGTAAAACCTTTCTTTGGCACTTGCTGGCCTACTTTTAGGGCTCTTCTACTCCCACGGCCTAGAGTCCTCCTGATGGTGGAGGTCTTTCCTGTCCTACGAGCTGGTAAGTGATTAGAGAGTAGAATGTTAGTGAGTAAAGGGCATTTCAATTTAGTGAAGTTCAACAAATGATTGACTACTTGCCCTATGCCTGGTATTTCCAGCCTTTGAAAAGAAACAAAGACAGGCAACACAGTCTCTCTGTCCTTTCATTCTGACTGTGACAGGGGTGGGCAAATGGCAAGAGTGAGTAAGTCAGTCAGCGGTGAACTTTTCAAAAAAAATGGGACATTTTAGAGAGTGAAAGGGAATGCTAAAAACTGCAGTAGTACAGTGGAAAGAAGGGTGCAGGGTCACCCGTCCTATCACATAAAGGACTACACGAGTGATGAGAAGGGCTATTTAGCAGAGCCTGGGCTAGCTGGTGATTGTGGGTGGGGGCTGAGAGCAGAATTCCCAAAGGTCACAGTGGAGCTAGTGGCTGAGCTGAATCTTGAAGCCTGAGTTGTTGCCTTTCAATCGAGAACCTTGAAAATGAAGGGGAAAGGGATGTGAAGAGAATTAAGATTAATTACATACATGTACCAACTCTCCCTAGTGAGTGAAATCATTATGCACTGCAAACATGTACTAATAAAAATTAAAAAATTATAAAAAAGATCCCCTGAGAAGGAACAGCACTCCCAACGAATTTTAGGTGTGCTAACCCTACAGAGCGTACATGGAGAAAGCCTCCAAATCACACTACTTGGGATGGCTTCCTCTAGAACTTTGCTTAATGAGTATTTATCATTTGCACAGGCATCAGAAGTCGCTTAGTAGCTCAGCATTCCTTATTTCAGAAAAAAATGTTAGCTGATTTTTTGAGAACTCTTAGGAGCAGAGGATCAGCTCACTCTACTTCAGTCTCTCTGTCTCCCTCCAACCCCCACCCCCGTACAAAGTAGGTAAAGCTTAGCTGTAAGCCAAAGTTGTAACAAGGTCAGTTTCCGGCTGGGAGACAGCTAATCTCCTTGTACAGCTCTCAATATTTAGACAGCGCTAAATTCTTTGTATTAGAGCTGAATGATGCCTCCACAGAGTTGGTGATCCCTCACCTTGTCTTTGCCTCTCCTCTTCCCTTTATTGCTAGGTTTCTTTCCCAATTATCTCGCCTTCATTTACTTTCTCATGTGCTGAGAGCATATTCTCACGGTAGCATAATTGCATAGCTGTGGCTTATATTTTGGAACTACTTTGGATACAGTTTGCTGCAAATAAGGACATTTACAATCACTGGGAGATGTTGAAATAGTCCCCAAATAGCAGACATGCAAACGCCTTGCCTGATTAGTTGCTACTTATTAAAACATATGGTTTAAGGATTGAGTTGTCAATTTTATGTTTCCATAAAGTACCGTATAGTCTTGTATAATGAGGCAAATTGCTGAATACTGATGTTTATAGAGTAGTCAAATCTGTGGATTTCAGAGGCACAGACCATGAATTTTTAATTTGGAGTTTCAAGTTAAAATAAGCTTCTTGCATTATGTATTTTCAGTAACGTTTGTTCCTGCAGGAATTGAGCTCTATTTGTTTCCCTTGTTGGATTATACCTCAGTTGACTGCCCTTGACCTAGTAGTAAGAGATATTTTCTCAGTGTAGCCAAAGTGGAAAAGGCTTAAGGATTTCCTTTTGAAGTTTTTGCACTAGAAGCTAGCCCAGTGTTCAATTTCTATAGATTTAGTTGTGGACCTGAAAAATTTATTTTGATGTTTTAACACCCAATATGTCAGAATGTGAACTTGTTTGCAAATAGGTTGGTTGTGGATATAATTAGTTAAGAGGTAATTAGTAGTTAATTAAGAGGACATTATCCTGGAGTGGCCAGGCCCCTAATTCAATATAATGGTGTCCTTATATGAAAGTGGCATGTGAAGACAGACACACAGGGAGAATGCCATATGAGGACAGAAGATGGGAGGGACACATGTACATGCTGAGGAATGCCAAGGTTTACTAGCAAACCACCAGAAGATAGGATGGGTCATGGAAGTATTCCACACAGCTTGCCGGAGGAGAACGGCCTTGCCAACAGCTTCTCCTCAGACTTTCAGTCTCCAGGACTGTGAGACAATAAGTTTCTGTTGCTTGAAGCAATCCAATTTGTGGAACTTTTCTACCGCAGCCGCAGGACACTAATGTCTAATGACATCTGAGGCTGTTTCCTCCTCTGGAGGCTTAACTCACAGAAATTGTTGGAGGTGATGTAGATGGTGTAATATGGCATGTGGAAAGAGGGTTGGGCCGGAAAGCAGGACGCGTACTCTTGGCCTATGATGTTCTAAGCCTTCTAAGGTAGCAATCAGTGATGGGGAACCTTTCAGAGCTTTTGGTGATAGCAAAGGTGCACCATAGGTTTGCCACTGCTGGTGGCAACTGTTCTGCTCAGTGGCTTAATCAGCCTTCTCCCACTTGTTGGTTGCAGTCCCCTTAATACCTGTATATGCTGTTATATGAGCACTGTGTACAAATGCATATGTACACATACTCTTTATTTGAAATGTAGTTTGAAAAGAATTGTTGTAAGTTAAAAACGGCATTGAACAGCAAAATAACCCCCATAAAAGAGATGCCAGCAAAAGGAACCCAAATTGAGAAGGCAGGCAGGCCTGGTGGGCTTGGACACTTGCCAACAGCAGGCCTGGATGTCCCCACAAGAGGAAGTTCGTATAAAATCTGAGCAATTATTCTGGAAACCACAAAACAGTATCTAAGTGTTGTGTGATTTTCCACATTTGTTTCTACTTAGCTGAGAACTGGAAGCTGCAGATGATCACCGGTCACATGAATTTGAGATCTGGAAGCCCTTTCTTGGTCTTTAGGGAAACTTCTGTGAAGGGCTAGACTCTTGTTGTCCAAAATGTAGTCACTGTCCTTTCTCTTTTTGTCCCCTCGATCCCAAGGTGCTTTTGTTACTCTGTGACAGTGTTATAAGTTTTGCTAGCATCTCTTTCAGAAATTTGGCTGAAATGGAAAGTAGAGATGATTTTACATGTACATATTTTAATACATCCTAAGAACATATATTGGAGAAACAAGTGACAATTGATAGAAAGAGAAGTTTTGGCTCATTTATTATGACACTGTCTGTTTCAGACCATTATTTATCTAGCCTGGGGGTAAGGAGTGAGGGAAGAAGGGATGCTCATACCTCTAGAGTACTATTGTATGGAATCTACTGGAAGACAAGGGTGGGGTCCAACCTGCCTGTTTATTACTATTTTCTTAATTGTTACCACGTTTCATTATTGTTATGGCTTGTGCCTAGATGATTACCTAAAGCCTCACGTGTTTAGAGGTGGGGCTTTTCTGATTTGGCTGGATTTAGGGTGTGTGGATGTGGATTAAGTGTGTGTGGTACTGGGATTAAGGGTGTGTGGTAGTGGATTAGTCCACTGATGAGTTTAGCATAGTTTTGGGTGTGGGTAACGGGAAGCCCCATGCTGTGTGTGGGTGACACCAACCAAAAGCTTTGTAGCCTGGATGGGATAAAGAGAAAGCGAGGCTTGATTCTTCTGGTTATTGCATTGCTGTTTCCTGTTCACCGCTTTCTGTCTGCCACACCATGAACTATTTCTCCTCTGTGATAACCCTGTACTGTGCCATCCTGCCTTGGAGCCAGCTGACTATGGATTGAAACCTCTACAAATTGTGAGCTAAAATAAACCTCTCCTCCTTTAACTTTGGGTGTCAGGCATTTTGTCTCAGTAATGAGAAAAATAATTAAAACAATCTTGGTAAAAACATACAACATAAAATTTATCTTTTTTTCAGCAGCACTTGGAATGGAACCCAGGAGCCCTATACCACTGAGCTATACCCTAGCCTTCCCTGGCACACTTTTTAAAATTTTGAGACAAAGTCTCACTAAATTGCTCAGGTAGGACTCGAACTTGAGATCCTCCTGCCTCATCCTTTTTCAGTGCTGGGATTACAGATGTGTATCACCACGCCTGGATATATTTTTCACCTTAACCATTTCTGTGTGTATAGTTCAGCAGTGTTAGTTACATTCATATTGCCATGAGACCAGTTTTCATCTTACTAAACTGAAACTTTATACTAATGTAACAATTCCCCATTTTCCCTTGCCTATACCTTTGTAGAATCCATTCTATTTTCTCTATGCTTTGATGACTCTAGTTACCTCATATAAATGGAATCATGCAATATCTGTCTTTTTGTAGCTGGTTTATTTTGCTGAGCAGAATGTCTATAAATTCCATCCATGTTGTACCATGGCATAATTTCATTTCTTCTTGAGGCTAATGGAATGGATAGACATCCTGTCCCTCCAAGTGCTAGGAATCAAACACAGGGGCTTTTGCATACTAAGCAAATGCTCCACCTTTGAACCATATCAGTAGCCACCAGCTAGACATTTCTTAAAGACTTGGAGCAGACATATAGAGGGCATGTAAAAGGCACTTAATGAATACTCATCAGTTGGTTTTAATTTTTTAAATAATGCTTCTTAAATCTTTTAAATATTCAGGTCTTCAAGTTTCAGTGTGGCAGGACAAATTATATTCCCTGTGGACATGGATGAAGTTGTAAACAAAATGAACCTGAATATTATACAAATGGTCTCTTTTCATGCTGGCCTTATAAGAACAATGTTTACTTAAAATTTGAGTAGTGTTTCTCCATATGGGTGGGTCTGATTTTGCCTCCTCTTCCTTGAACATTGGGAAATGAGTTTAGGCATGTTTGGTTGTCTTAACTTGGAGAGGATGCTACTGGCATTTAGTAGGTAGAGACCAGGGTTGCTGCTATGCATCTTATAATGCACTGGACAGCCCCGCCAATGAAGGATTAGGCAGTCCAATTGTTAATAGTGCTGATGTCAAGAAATCCTAACACAAGGACAAAATTCAAGAAGGTCACATGCATATGGAAGTTTGGTCAATGGGGAACTTCCAGGCATCACTTAGTAATGAATCTCCTCTTTAAGAAGGCCTGCCATGTTCCAAAATAGAACAACCTTCATCTACGTCAAATGCTCAGGTTGATATGAAAGATCACATCAACAGTGGCTTTCTTACCTAAACACCATTTGTCAAAACACAAAGCCTTCCAAACAGCTGGCACTGAGAGAGCACAGTCTCTGCCGTGCTCTGCGAGCCCCAAGTAGGATGCTTCATGCTAATGTAAACAGGATAAGCCTTTTCAGCTGCAGCCTGTTTATCAGGAACCTGCTAGAGTAAACAAGGTTGTTCAGTTTAAGTTAGTGCACAGAAATCACCACTGTGGTTCTTCCATTTGCTAGAAGCAACAACTGTGGGGGTGCATGGGAGGGCCAAGACCGCTGGGCTTGAAGGTCACTGCAAGCTGGGTTTGCCAAAATGTTAGAAGGGCTTTGGAGTTTGTCCCTGGGGAATAACAAACTCCATGATGACTGACTCCCTCCCCAAGAGGAGAAAAACCAAATTAAGAGCCAAGGAAGCCATCTTACCACTGCCTGTGCTGAGGACAGGAGGGGAATGGAGCTCTCAGGGTCCTTGTTAGAGCTGTACATCTGCATACAGTGATTAAGCTGCAGATGGAATGTGGCAGATTTGCATATTATTTTGCTCCTCATAAGCGGAGAAAATACTCACTGATAAAAAAGGTTTTCTGTTTGCCACATTAGAATCCCATCTGCAGAACAGCAGGAAAAGAGCCAAAGCTCTTAGTGGTGAGAGAAAACACAGGCATGCACAGCATCCCATGGAGGTCCTGCGCTACCCTAATTGAAAGTAGACACACTCCTTTGTGATAACTGTAACTATACTTCAGTGCCAAGGGGATCAGCTTCTTGTCTCCTGTCTGGTTGAGGGACAGAACAGTTGTGCTCAAGTAGAGCAAATATTTCCCAGAGAAACACAAGTGGGTTTTCATCCCAGAGAGTCCAATTTCAACTAAACTTTTACATTATTTCCTCCTGCTTTTTGCTTCACTGGTATACACTTAAGATCAGTCCTCAGTGCAGCAGTTAAGAGTTCAGATTGTAGACTGTGAGGGCTCAGATTTCAGCTCTGCCACTTATAGCTGAATGTCCTCAGGCAAGTTATTAAACCTTTTTGTGTATCCTGTTCCTGCTCTGTATAATCCAGATGAAAATACTTTCACCTACCTCATGGAATTATGCCCATACCAAGACTTAATATTTGCAAGGGGGATATAGTAGAACAGTTCAGGTAAATAATGAATGCTATTTGCTAAATAAATAAACACCTGACAGCTTACACTGAAAGGTCTAAGTTCACATGTTAGAATTCAGAGTTAACAGACTGTTAGCTAGGCATGGTGGCACATGCCTGTAATTCCAGTACTCAGGAGGTAGAGGCAAGAGGATTTCTGTGAGTTTCAGGCAAGCTTAGGCTACTTAGTGAGTCCAAAACCAGCCTGAACTACATAGTGAGACCCTGTCTCAAAGAACCCAAAGCAACCACATCATGATCATGATCATGATCATCACCAACAACAACTATTACTACTACACAAACTGCATTGTGGAGCTAAGTCATTACAGGGAGGTAATGTGCATTTACAAAATAGCTCCTAAAATCCCCTGGCTGATTTGACCTTGTACTGTGAAGGATCACACCCTCTCAAGGCCTGTGGATGCTGAGGGTCCCAGACATCCTGGAAAAGTGTCATGTAATTTTAATCAGTTCACCACTGGACTGATCATTTGTCTTCTTATCCATGGGGTGAATTCAATTTTGGACTAAATGTAAATTGGGTAAAATAGAAGTTTTGCTGGAGCAGGGAGCTGGGATGTCAAAGTCCTGAAAGCCCTCTGCCTCGGAGGCGATGGTAGCAATTCAAGCAGGAAATGGTAGAGGCCGGGTCAAGGGTATGGTTGGTTAACATGTACAGGAGGGACGGAATCCGGAGCTGGTAAAAGCATCAGAAGGGGCCATCCTCAATGTTGGCTATGATGAGATAGGACAGGGAAGAGGGTATTTGCTGCCTATGCAGAAAGCTTTTAGTGACCAAGCTTCTTTCCACATTCTGCTGGATAGGGAGGGCTCCAGCCCTCTCCCACCTTTTGTTCCTGAATCCATCTCAGGCTTTTTTCCCTAATAATTCCTGTCTAGGGAATCAGGTGAAGCAGTCTATAGATGCTGGTATTTGGAGGTCTCTCCAGGAAACAGGAAGTTTCTTCCTTGTTACCTTTCTATAGAACTCACCAGTTGACAAGTACTGAAGCTTCCAGCCTCTATTTAAATGCTTTCCCCTTAGACATGAAGAGTATGCTCTGGACCTCCCAGGTCAAGAGCGTGGCCACAGAAGGGAGAAGGCCAGCAAGTCTTTCCTATCCCTGCAGTGTCTCCTCCAGCCTCTTCCTCTGGAGCCCTTTCTTCTGCTGTGGAATAGAGGGAGGAAGCAGACAGCAAGTAAGCAAGCGAGCAAGTGAGCAAGCACAAAGTGACTGGGAAAACACTTGTGCACAAATGGGATACCCACTCTCTTGGGTCCTGAGAAACTTCAGTCAAAACTAGAGTTAAAAATGGAAGCACTGACCAATTCAGACAGGGCTGTGGGCTTTGGAGTCCAAGAGATAGAGGTTTTGTGATCTGAAAAACTTGCACTTTTTTACTTTTCTGTTTTTCCTGCAATTTCCATTTGACAGTACTCTTGGTTTTACAGTGGAAAGACTGAAAAAGAAGCAAAGAGGAAGGAAATATTTCAAGGGGAAGCAGCATTGAATTAAGACTGTCAAGACTGGCATGGTGGTATATGCCTGTAACCCTAGAAATCTGGGAGGCTCAGATAGCAGGATCACAAGTTTGAGTCTGGAGCTGGCAACTTAGTGACTTAGCAAGACCTTCTCTCAAAATAAAAATTAAAAAAAGGGCTGTGGATGTAGATCAGTGCAAGGGCTTTGGTTTTAATCCTACTATCAAAAAATAGAATAAAACAAAACAAAAAACTCCATAAAAACCAAATCAACAAACTGATTGTCAAAGGCAGGTGATTATTCCCCCATCACTAACTTCATTCTTTCTCTTATGTCTAAGGGGAAGCAAGGGAGAGGTCTTGAGTAGGGGAAGCGCACCCTCCCATGGAGAAGATGTGCTGCTCACATCTAATTTAGGAGATTTTTGCTGAGAGGAAGGAACTGAAAGCCGAGAGCCAGAGGGATCAGGGAGCACCACTCTGGCTTAAGTGTCAGATTTTTCTTATTTTCGGCTGGCAATGAAGGTTGAACCCAGAGCCTTGCATCAGCTACATCTCCAGCCTTGTCTATTTTATTCAGAGACAAGGTCTTGTGATTTTCCTGCCTCAGCTTTCAGACTAGCTGGGATGACGGGTGTGTGCCTCAGCCTATAGTCATTCTTACAGAGAACCTTTCAGGGTTTAGCTCTTCCCTGAAGACTTCTGTGGCTCAGAAACCTGCTCGCTGAAGCCTGGCCTGGCCAAAGCTTTTTTTAAAAGGCCAAGACACAGTTCTACCGGTCACCCTGGGAAGGCTTCTCAGGTTTATTGTCAGAATGTTTTGTTTTGTTTTGTTTTTGTTTTTCTTCTGGTACCAGGAATTGAGCTCATGACCTTGCGCTTGCCAGGCAGGTGCTGTGCCACTGAGCTAAATCCCCAGCCCCTGTCAGAATGTTTTATATTGCATATTGTTACAGGTTGAGATGTGTACCCCCAAATTCATATGTGAAAGCCCTAATCCCCAGGACCTGCATAAGTAACCTTATTTGGAAATAAGGGCTACACAGATATTAGTTAAGCCTAGTTGCTTAGGGTCTTTGTGGGCTTCTAAAAGGGGAAACATGGACATAGGCACGTGCCCACCGGGAGGAGGCTGTGTGAACAAACAGGAAGGTGGAAATCCCAAGATTGCCAGCAAACCACCGGAAGAAGGAGAGAACAGGTTCTCCCTCACAGCCCACAGAAGCAATCAACACTGCCAGCTCCTTGTTTGGATTTCTGGACTTCAGACCATGAGACAATATGTTACTTCTGTTTAAGTCACCCAATCTGTGGCACTGTGCTACAGCGGTCCTACAAACGAATGCAGACACTGATGCGGTTTGAACTTTTTAGAAACAAACTCCACCTTACATCAGGCTGATCTGCTCCATGCAACCCTGTCAGCTTTAACCAACAGTGTTCTGTAGAGTGAGCCTTGGTCTCATTCTGCTCTGATCCCCCTATATTTCTCCCGTGGAAAATTTTCTCGCTGCTTCAGGCTGTGTATGTGAGGACCAAGAATGGAGCTCTTTGTTTAGAATTTGCGTGGTATACATAAATAACGAGCATATGGAGCATTTTCAAGCCAGAGGGATTTCAGAATTAGGCAAGGGAAGAGGGACCTCATTTGTCAAAGATATTTCCTGTTCAGATTCATCACAAGGCTCCCTACATCCTGCCTTCCCCGGGTCCTGTTTCCCTTTCTTCCCCCCAAAACCCCAAATGTAAGAGTCTTTCTTAGCACTGTAGGCCTAACAGGATGTTGAAACAAAATAAAAAAATAGTACCACAAACCAGACGAATAGAAAAAGCCCTATTTCATTTTATGCATATAACTTCAGGATTATAAAAAAGAAATGGGTAAGAAAATTTCTTGTGCACGAATGCACTGATAAGTGGGTCTAAATTATTTGCACAAGGCCTGGTCTTTAGAAAACAACCCTAGTTATTTCCTTTTAGATGGAGGAACATGAAGGAAATTCTACCTTTGGGCTTTTCAGGGCACTTGTGCTAGAAGATGTGTGCCTACCTGCCCCAGGCTATAAGGAGGGTGGATCAGATTTAAGATGTGAGAAGAGTTGGCCCACTCCATGCCAGCCCACCCCGAGAAAGAGGGGGTGCACCTGCCCTGGGCATGATTTTGGATTCTCCGTTTTCTGAACATAGGGTATCCTACCTCATGCTGTTTCTTGTCACCTGGTGGACCCTCAGAAGTAACCATGTCTATGGACTCTGGAAATAGCTTTTTAAATGAAAGCACTTCTTAGCTGCCAAGGAAGTGGTGAGGCAAATTGTGAAAAAGGCAGCTGCATTTGCTTGTGTCTGGGAAGGAGGTTGATTCCTGGTTAGAGCAAGCATCCCAGTTTCATGCCCCATTAACGGGGTGTCCACAGATTTCTCCCTTTCAACCCAAACCACAGCCCAGGGGACGCTGCCAGCCTTCCAGTTCCTTCTCATGTAGATAGTCACGGTTGCATGGTCTGATTTAGATGAAGTGATTTCTTACAGCATTTTCAGAGAGGTGCTTCCAGATCCAAATGTAGCTAGACAAAGACATGGGAGTTACAATGCCTTCTGGACATATTTCCTGACAACCAGTGCATGGAATTAGCAATTTGTCATTGTATTTGGAATATAAAAATGACTTCCAATGCTATGTTTTGAATGTATCTCCCAGGGCTGGGGATTTAGCTCAGCGGCAAAGTGCCTGCCTGTCAAGCGCAAGGTCGTGAGTTCGGTTCCTGGTACCGGAGAAAAACCAAAAAAAAAAAAAAAAACAAAGAATTGAATGTATCTCCCAAAAAGTATATGGTGCAAAGACTCCTCACAGCAATGGTGTTAAAAGTTGGGACATTTGAGAGGTGATGAGGCCACCATGGATGGATGCTGATTATGCAAGGCCTCAAGTCTGAGTGTGCAGGTTCTCCCTTCTCTCTTCCTTCTCTCCCTCTCTGTCTCTCTCTCTCTCTCCTGCCCCCTTCTCTTCTACTTTTGGAACAACACAATGTCACTACTTCAAGAAGGCTCATAACAGATGTGAGCCCTAGACCTGGGACTTCCTGGCTTCTAGAACTGTAAGAAATATATCTCTGCTTTTTATTAATAACTCAGTCTCAGGTTTTTTGTTATAGCAGCATAAAACAGAGACATCTACTACTACAAATATTTATTGAGTAGAATGGTAATGGTAATGTGAATGTGAGAAACTGCTGCCCTGTCTCTTCTATCAAAGAATATAAACAGGAGTGCCTCCATCTTAAACTTCATTTCACCCTCAGCTGCCCTCCTCCACCCCACACAGCAGGGTGGCAGTTGTCTGCAGCTTAGACTCAGGAATGCCTCCTTCCAAGGACATTCAGTTTCCTGTGACCCAACCCCCTTTAGCAACTCTGCCTGGCAACCCTTTAGCCGCTTCCCTCATACCACCTAGAACTAGCCAATCAGCATAGATAGTTTGTGAAACTTCAACCTAGCCAATGGGGAAACACGTTAACTGCTTCTTACACCTTAGGACATAAAGGGAGTCTGTTGCTGCCTCTCTATGTGCTTGCTACCTTGCCTTAGGAGTGCAGTGCACTCTTGTGCAGAAGTTAACTTGCCTTGTTGAGATTTCTTGGTGTCTGAGTGCTTTATTTCTGCAATGACATATTGAGTCTGGGGCTTATTGCAACATGAGGGAATACAAAACATAAAGCATAAAACCTAAAAGATCAGTTTCAGGTAAAATATATTGTAGATCTTCAATATGCCAAGACATGCACTAGGAGCCTCACAATGTGTTACCATCTTGGTGCGAAGGGGAGATGAGCATGAATTAGAACCATTTTGACAAGACTAATCCCGAATGACTGAAGATGTGCGATGTATATGAGTGTCATGAGAAGTCATTGAAGAGTTTGAGGGGAAGTTCAAAGTCTGGATTTACCTGAGAAGACAGGTAATTATGTGTCAAAACAAGAACCCACAATTCAACAAAAGCATCTTGCTAATTTACAGAGGGGTCTAACCCCTGGATAATGATTTCAAAGTTAAGGTCCAAACACTGCTTTGAAAAAAGTGGCCCATAGCCTACAGTCAGGGGTTTGGCTTTTCAAGACAAATACACTAATGGAAAGTAGCTTTCAGAAAGATTTCACTGTCCGAAGTCTCCCACAGAGTGCATCCAGTCTCCTTGAAATAAATTTGTATAAGGGATGAATAGAGGATTTCATAATTAAAAATTATTTGTAGCAGACAGTTCCTGTATTTTTTTTTTCATTTAACCACAACAAAGAGGGACTCAACTGAGTTGTAGTGAGGAAAATATAGGTTATAATTCCCAGCTGTAAGCAGAAGAAATCTTGCTAAGAGCTTCACATGAGATTCTCTCTGGATGTATTATGGTAATGGAAGGTTAGACATTCCCACAGAGAACCTTGAACATTTGTTTCTTACCTCCTCTTGCACATCCTTCTACTTCCTTCCTCCTGGGAGACTCAGCACACCCACAATGGTTCTAAAGCTCCCTGAGTCAGGGGAGTCTTCTTACGGTCAAGATACTCAGCATTTTTGACTTAGTCACTCAGCTCATCTTTCCTGAATTATGTCATAGTGTAAAGGGGATAAATATCAACTAGGAATTGGCTCAGCTGAGAATAAAAGAGAATCTGAAATAAAATGCATACATAAAATGCAGATCTAATAATTTCCTAGGTAGATATCCAGTTCATGACGTTGTCAGGGACCAACATTCTCACCACCTGGTTTCTGCCTCATGGTCCTATATGGTGGCTTGAGCTCTAGCCATTGTTACTAGATTCTAGCAAGGAGAAAGGAAAGGGTAAAGAAGGACACATTCCATTCTCATAAGAATGCTTTCTAAAGGTTGCAAAAGATACTTTTGCTTGCATAATGTTAACTGGAACTGGCATACAAGCCCCCCAGTTTCAGTGGAAGCTGAGTCCTGTGATCTCTACTTTGGACAATCAAGTACTAGATATGTACTACGGATTTCATTATGAAAAAGTAGAGGGTGACACCTCTACTGAGTGACACCTTCCAGCCTCTTTGATGGGGTTAAGGTGGACACCTGAGATGGTGTCTTCTGGGTTTTTCTAAATAGCTTAATTTGATTTTAAAATCCTGATAGTAAATAGGAGATAGTAAATAGGAGCACCTTAGCAGACCCAAAGGCATTCACTGGAGTTTTGGGGGCAGTCTGGGTTCACAGGAGCAGAGTTCTGGTTCCAAATCTATTGGAAAATCACACTCTAAAGCAGTAGGGCTGGGTAGCAGCAGGCCTCAGAGTCTGTGTGACTCGCAGTCTCATGGGTGATATGATGCTGTGGGGGGCAGGCCAGGCTTCGTGGGTTCAGAGATGCTCTTCTGAATCTCTTTCTCTTCTTTTAAGAATATCAGTTCTACTGTGGGAGCCCCATTATGACCTCAGCTAAACCCAATTACTCCCCAAAGGCTTCACGTCCAAATGCTATCATACTGGGGCTTCAGCCTTCAACATAATAGTCCTGGGGGACAAAACATTCAGTCCATAACAGAAGAAGGTGGTTCTACATCGCTCAGCACGGTGCTAGCAGAGTAACTGTGGGTGGCAGGGACAGAGGCAGATGTGGGTGGCAGTGGTGAGGATGAATCAGAGAAGGGAGAAAGGAGAAGGGGAAGGACAAATCTGGCTTGTCCTGGCATCTTCATGTGGAGGAAATGTGCTGGTCAATGTGAGGTAGGGGATTAGGGTGTGGTAAAACAGCTGAGCAAGTGGGTGTGACCTGTCAGTCGTGGAGATCCAGTACACAGTACAGAAAAGCAGTTCCCAAAGCCCTGCACCTGGGACCAGTCAGAAAGGTCTATCTTCAATTCCTCCATGAGAACTACAGGGTGGCTTAGATCTGCCCTCAGCCTGACCAAAGGGGGTACAAAACATGCTAACCATTAACCCTGTGGTCACTGTGCTTTCGGTTTCACAGCGGCTTGATCTCACCCTGCAGAATGCATTTCTTTTCCTACTTTTAATTGGCTCACACTCACTCTGCTGAGGATATTTCTTTTTCTGCCTTTAATAAATGTAAAATCTTGCCACCTTTTGTGCTTGTCTTGACCAGCTCTTTGTTCAGCATGACAAAAACCTAGAAAAACACTTCCAGAAGGAGTCACCTTCACCCCAGAACCCCCATAACAATTGCATGGGTGTTGCTTCATGGGATTTTTCCTGCTACTCTGTAAGGTGGTGGGGCCTATCCCAATTTTACTCATACATTTATTTTAATATTCTTTTGAATACATCAAATACCTAATTTACAAAAATGTGGAAGAAAGGAATGGTTTTTGTCACCACAAGACACCAGGGTTGTTTTTTTTCTCTCTTCCACACTGTTTCACTGCCTAGAATATATTCTGCCCTCCTTTTTTCTATTGCTTCCCTCACCATCACAGCTTTTCATGACCCCTTCTGTCTTCTACTGTCCCCTACTTAGAAAGATCCATTTCAAGTGCCAGGTAGGCTTCTCCGTCATCCTTTCTAGGAACCTCAGATCATAGCCCCTTTCATGGATTAAATACTTCATCCACATGGAGTATGTTTTGCTAGGTTGCTGCCATTCACCTGAGACTCATGCCAAATTCCAAATACCGGTCAGCCAAATCATTTGGTGCGTGTTCACCTGGGATTGAAGAGCTGATGAACGAATCAGCATCATCTGGCTTCTTCTTGAGTGGACCTGTTAGCGCTAAGTGCTGTCCTTTGGGAGATAAAGTAGGGGCCCCAGAGGTTTATTTCTTTTCACTTTTCAGTACATTATTAGAGAGCTGCCTCAGTAGGTCTATGTTAGTTCTACTGCAGAACAGACTGAGCCCAGCCACCGTGTTCAGAGCTCCATTTCTAACAAGGCCACTTCCTTGACAAGGGAGCACTCAGAGTTATAGTTACAAGGATAGCTCCTGCCCTTTTGGCCCTGAAAATGTTTGGAACTTGATGGTGGTGGGTTCTATTCTACCAGAACATGAAATATTATATTGGTTAGTGTTCTCCAGAGAAATAAAACAGTAGGATATATATTTATGTATCAGTATCTTATATATGTGCAACTTTTTCTAGGGAGAAATTTATTATAAAGTTTTGGCTCATATGATTCTAGAAGCTAACAAGTTCCACAGTCTTTCATAATACTATGAGATGAGGCCCAGGAAAGCTACTGGTGCAATTCTAAGGTCAGAGCGGGTGGTGTACGTTCCAACTTTGTGGTCTGAAGGCTAGGAAGTAGGAACGGTAAGGGCAGGTGTCTTGGCTCAGGCAGTCCTGCAGAGACTTCTTGACTTCTCCATTCCTTTCTTTTTGTTCTGTGAGCTATATTAATCTCTCGGTGGATTGGATTATGCTTACCATCAGCCCAGCAATTCAAAGGCTAATTTCTTCTGGAAACACCACCCTGCCCCAGACACATTCAGAAATAATATTCAACCAGCTATATGAGCATCCTGTGTCCTAGTCAGGTGGACACATGAAATTAACCATCACATGTGTTATAGATATTAAACTTTTCTGTATGTTATAATGTTCTGACATTTTAAAATAACTCCTGTTGAGGACAGACTGCTACTCCCAGAGCTAGGTAATTCTTAGAGATACCAAAGGGCCTAGCTGGGTGTGTTAGTTACTTTTCTCTAGTTGCTGGGGAAAAATACCCAAAACCCAAAGTTAAAGAGGGAAAGGTTTATTTAGCTCACAGTTTGTGGAGGTTTCAGTCCGTAACCGGCCAACTCCAAGGCAGGGTGGCACATGGCAGAGGGGCAACTGTTCATGGCGAGCCAGACAGCTAAAAGCAACAAGAGCAGATGGGGAGAACAAGCCGCTTTTCTTCCCTTATTCTGTAGGCAGGCTGCCTGCCCTTGGGTGGGTGTAGCACTCACACCGTCTTGGTGCCCTCCTCTTGCACAGGCTCAGGATATTTACAAAGTGAGGACTCTGGCCCCATGCTGAGTCAAGCTGGAAACACTAACTTTATTTCTTGAGGTGAGGGCAAGAAAACAAGAGGTACAAGTTTAACAAGCTGTCTTCAAAAAGCCTGCCCCCCCCCGCCCATGACTGCATGAGGCTTGGGGGGACATCCAGACACAAACCATAGCACTGGGAGTATGGTTTTATTGTGCAAACTATCCACTCTAGAGCTGTTCCTCCTCTATATGACCCACATAGTATTCCCCTGTCTTGGTTATCCCAGGGCCAGGTACCAGGCACTCCTATAAAATCTGAAACCTGCTGAAATTATTCAAACTAGCCAGTGCTAAACTGTTTACCCTACCCCATGTTTTCCTCCCTTGGAAACCCTCCTAAAGGCTCTTGTTAAAGCCTCTGATTGCTTCTGCCTTCTGTCTCCTGACTATTCTGGCAGCTTTCCATGTTGTTCTGTGCCTTCTATCTTGAGAACCTATGAGCAGAATATACTTAGTTGCTCTGAGCCTCTGTCTCCTCTTGTGGCTGTGCCTGACTGATCTGATGATATAATGAATGCAAAACAGCTGACCATGGCCTGGGGCTCCTATAGATCTCACTGAAGTGTTTGGCATTACGAGCTCAGGGGATCATTTGCCCTCTGTATTTCTCTGCTCATCATCTTTCCTTGTCTTACAAATGCTATTATCTATTTGTACCAGGTGCTCACAGACCCTATTTTCTATCTGTATCATGTGGTATAAGATAAGTGCATTCACAGCCTCTTTGTAAAACAATTTCCAAACTTTGTCCACCAACCATTCCTGCCCTTGAGGCCAAGGTGACTTCCCTGGTGACAGATCATGAAGTAATGACAAATGGCGGGACCATTGCCTTTTCCCATTTAATAGATGATCTATGAATAATTGAAGCTTGTTGAATTAGTTTGGCCACAGAAGCTTCTTCCTCCTTTGCTGGGAATACAGCCAAAGTTATTCTTTAAAAGACACGTACATGTGCTCGTGCTGAACAAATTTTCTGGCAGAAGAAAGTAATGGAGAAGTTAGATTCCTAAAAAAATCTAGGCAGACAGGAAGCAGCCATAGAAGAAGGAAATACTGTATAGAAAATCTTCAGTAGATCGTAGAAACAAGTGTGATATATTCTCTGAGCAAGGAGAGGATGATGGTGTGTGTGGCTATGTACATAGTTTCTTTCTGCTTCAACTGAAAGGAACAAATGCTGTGGGGAGGGAGGGTGGGAAAGCTGGTGGAGGACCAGCGTGCACTTGGGGTAGTGTTGCTGCCTTTGTCCCTACATTGAAACACCAACAGGAGCTGCTTTGCTAGCCCATGTGAAACAGAACCAGCTTCCATGCAGCTCAAGCAGCTGGGATGGGAGATGAGGTGCAGAGGACTCTTTTCTTAGCTCAGTGGCATGTACCTTTTCAATCAGATCAGCCAGTGTGGGTGGGGGACACTGGAGAGAGACGTGTGACCCTCCACCCACACATGCACTTGAGGCGGACCACTCCTGTAGGCTACATAGCATTTGTATCCTGCTTTCCAGAGGTTGAGGGAGACTGTCTCAGAGGCAGTTCTGTAGCTGGAGGAGAGCTGGGCTCTGTAGAAAAACAGACTGGGTGTGAATCCTGCCCACTTAGCCTTCCAAGGTCTACGATAAACTCCATCACTGAGTAGCTGAGCAGAAGTCTGAGGTCTGACGATGAAGTGGTGAACAAAGGGACTTTGGTTCTTGCGGGGAGATGATTTAAGAGCAGAAAGAGCAAAAAACAAAGGAAAAGGAAAATATAACAAAGATTACATAAAGGACACACGAAGGTTGAGAGTGCTGGTGGGAGGGGGAGGAAGAAGACTGAGTCACACGTGGTTCCCACAGACAAGACACATGTCCCAGTGGAAGGACACAAGTCACACACACACACACACACTCAAGTCACACATACACACATGCCACAGAAAGCCACAGATAAGGGCCTAAGAGGGGAAAATAGGCAGAGGCTGCAGGCAGATGAATCTACTCTGGGTGGGCTGATCAGAAGAGGGAACACTTGATCTGAGAAAAAATGAGAAGGCAGTCGACAAGTGGACAGGGTCACTCAATTTGGACAGCAAGAGCAGCAAGTACAGAAGTAAGGCGGAAAAGAGCTGAGAGCACTAGGCAGGAGCCCGGTGTGGGAGACCAGTGTGGCTGCAGGGTGTGAGATGGGCTCTCTGAGATGCAGACGAAGCTGGGGCCAGGTAGGGTTTCGTCCTAGGAGACTTCGCAGGCTGTAAGTGCAGAAGAAGGTGTATTAGGCTGGAAAGTAATAGAGTCTAATTTATTTCACTTTAAAATAAATTTTATTTTTATTTTTTGATACTGGGGGTTGAACTCAGGGCCTTTGCACTGAATTACATACATCCAGCTCTTTTTATTAATTATTTTGAGGTAGAGTTTTGATAAGATACTAAATTGCCCATACTGGGATTGAATTTTCAATCATCCCACCTTGGCCTCTCAGAGTGCTGGAATGGTAGGTATCTGCCACCACACCTGCCTTTATTTTATTTATAGTAGACACATAATAATTGTACATATTTATGTGATGTTTTACTGCTTGCATACCTTGTATAATGAGCAAATGAGGTAATTGGCAGATCTACCACTTACAATATTTATCATTTTTGGGGGGTGGTGGTGGAAGCATTCAAAGTTCTCTCTTCTAACTATTTAGAAATATACAATATGTTATTGTCACCTGTAGTCTCCCTACTGTTAGTGGATCCCCAGAACTTATTCCTCTTGTCTAACCAGAACTTTGACCTAGTGCTCAGCATCTCTTCTCTCTCTGACTACCCCTCTCCTCTTCCCAGTCTCCAGTGACCACTAAAGAAATCCATATTTGCTGTTCTTTCCTAACCTCTGTAAAGCAGAAATCATGATGGTATGAACTTCAAAGTGTTATATGAAGACTAAGTATAAATTAAAAATATAACAAGGGGCTGGGGATTTAGCTCAGTGGCACAGCACCTGCCTGGCAAGCACGAGGTTGTGAGTTCAATTCCTGGTACTGGGAAAAAGAAATATAATGAGTAGGTATATAACCCAGTGTCAAACACATAGAAAATGCAGGGTACATTGCCTATCATTGTTATTAATCTCCCTGTGAAGCTGACTTTGAAGCCATTGAACCCATTTCTCTCTAAACTGTTCTGGTTTTTCTGTAGCCATGTGGAGGTACCTTATGGAGGCGAGGTGGGGTTAACCCATATTTATGTCTATCTGCCTACCTGCTTGCTGCAATTGCAGTCATTTTTGCATGTAAAGGAAGTACTCAGAGTCAAGGTTAAAATTTTTCTCAGGGCATAGATTTGGACTTGGACTAACATTCAGATAAATGGGCAGCCAAGTTCCAAGTTCTTAGGTCTTTCCCTACTTGTAATAATTTTTTATCAAAGAGTTATGAAATATCTACCTTGATCATAAATTTGTTGTAAGGCTACCAGAGGATATCATACTTGAAGTTGAAGTTCGCCCCGTTGTGAGCACTCAGTCAGTGTTGGACCTTCTCTTTCCTCCTGTTGTATTCATTATCTGTTCTTTTCCCTGGAGGGCTGACTATGGGCCACATCTCCTTCGAAGTCTGGGTGGGAAGCTCAAAGAAGACTGAGGACAGCACACAGTGAGGTCTGTGTGTTTCCTCCGCCTGCTCCCTCCCTGGCCATCTTCTGGCTAGTGGCTCCCTCCCTCTGCCGCAAGCCACAACTCCTGCTGGGGTGGCTCCACTCTGCACTGTGGTTTTTGTGGCATCAGATCTTTCTTTTTACATCCTTAGGCCACAGTTTCCAGTGCTCCCTGATGGTACCAGCCCAGAAGTGCTTGCTGGTTTCCCTTAACTCTGCCCACACATTAATAAATAGTGTCTTCATTAAATTCTTTGTAATGACTCATTTTGATTTGGGCCATCTATTTCCTGTTGGGACCCTACCCATATACCAAATAGTTTAAAAATATACCCTTGCTATATGGTCCTAGCCAGTTAAATGTAAGTATGTGTCAGTGTACGCTCTATTTCAGAGAACATAAGATGTCATCTCCTCCCCCCATAAGTTAGCATCTCTGAAATCAGGATGAGTTTTGCAAATGTCAATATTACACTTTTTACCAGTGAGGCATCTGCTGGTGCTTTCCTCTGCATGGGTGAATTTTATCATTACTGGTCAAGGAGTCCACATTTTAATTGAATAATGTTCATTATTGGTGTTACTCACTGCTTTTTAAAATATTTTCAGAAAGTTTCATCATGATTCAGCTCTGGAATGAAATAATTGCATACACAGGCATGAAACAGAACAGTGAGGCATAGTTTTGAGGTCGGTGAAGCAAATACCCATCTTGGCAGAATAGAGGCAATTCCGTGTTTCAAAGGACTTTATGGGGGTGAGGCTTAAGAAAGGAAGTCACCCACATGTAGCTGAAGCTGTGCAACATGTTATTGAGTATTTCCAAAAGAATTGCTTGCAACAGAACAAACCATGTCACCACACGTAGTAGGAATCCCCAAATCCTTTGGAGTAAATAAAAAAAATTTAAAAGAAGCTAAGAGTTTGTGTCACTGGTTGGCAGTGTTTTTTTTTTTTTTTTGTAATTATCTATAAAATAATGGTGTATCCTACAACTTGTTGACATCTTAGATTGTATGAAATATGGAGTTTTCTAGAATGGTCTTTCCTGTTGTCTAGCTATTGGTTGATTCTAGTCCTCATTCTCTGGCAAACTAACAGAGAAACAAATAATGACTTAGTATTCATCTCCAGGCTGGTGGACAGTATGTTTATCAACTCTCCTCCTAGTCCTGATTGACATATTCTAGAGCTTTTTGGTTTTGAAGCTGATGAGTTACTAGAACTCTGGAAGTGGGAGAATGGTGGCAGAGAGTATCAGGGTCAGATGTTTCCTGAGTGGGTTGAAGCAGGACAGAGAGTGGACTGATGCTCAAACAATGTGATCATTAGCTGGGTAATTACATGAGCTGATCAAAATATAGTCCATGTTTAAATAAAAAAATTATTTGCTATTAATCCTCCTCAAAATACTCTTGCTCACTTTGAACATACTTATCCTGTCATTCTTGCCACTTTCTGAAGTAGTTCTAGAAGTCTTCTTTTGTGAATGTCTTTACCAGGAGATAAGAGAGAGAATGCTGCTGCCAAATATGATTCAGTGGAAAGGCAGACTCGTAAAAAACATCATGGTGTGTTCTCCTCCACCTTATTCATGAGATCAGGTACCATGTATAGTACCTTTGGCTCTTTCCCAAAGTCAAAATGACTATGAAAGGTGAATATTTTGAATTGAGTCAGAATACTGACATGGGCAGCCATGACAGAGCAACTAAAGATACTCTTCCAGAACTGCTTTGAAAGTGGCAAGAATGATGGGTCAATGTTTGAAGTGAGGGGGAGTATTTTGAGAATGATTAATGGTAATTTATTTTTCACATTAAAAAAATATTAGACATTCACTGTATTTTTTGATCACAGCACCTAGACATTTTGTCTACCAGGCTTATGGATACGGAGAACAGGCTATAAAGTAGGTTTTCAGAAAGAATTAGAGCACAGTGAAATAGCAATTAATCAAGATAGGAACATGGATTCCACGGGATCTCCACTGTTTTCCTCCGGCTCCGGAGGCCTACACTGCCGGGCAAGCTGGGGAAGGGCTCTCCAGAGGGATAAGTCCCGGAAGTAGGTTACAGAGTCATAGCACTTTTTGTAGCTACTTAACACCTCTTCCCCCAAATGAAAAGAAAGATGTTTTTGTGATTATATTTTAAAGGTAAAACTTTTTCACATGTGATCCTCCCAGGGCCATGTGGGGATGGAGAAATGGCTTGAACGTGGGCTGCATTTGTGCAGGTGGCTTTAGAATTCTGTCCTCAAAATTGAAAAACAAAAACGAAACCAAAGTGAATAAATGTAGGTAAAATCTAAAGGCCTGTTAACTGGCCATATGGATAAAAGTGGGAGACAAAATTAAAGCACATGGAAAAAGCTTTTTAAAATTTTTTTTTATTTTAAAGAGAATCAAAAAAGAACAATAGCAAAATGCCAACAACATAGGCAAAAACAGAACAAAGCAAAAACAATAAGAATGATACAGGGTTTCATAAAATGATAGGAATTATCAGTGGTTGTTGAGGTCAAGATTTTGCTCTACCAGTGGTTTAGGGGCTGGGCCATACTCTCCCTTTTTCCGTTGGTCCCCAATGCCTTACCCTCTCTTTTATGTCACCTAACTCTCTGCTTTGAAAAGATGACCAAGGGACACCACACAAAGGATTTCCTTGTTTTCTGCCTTCCAGTTGGGTTTGTCCAAGGGTTGAGTTTCCATGGAGATCAAGGGGAGGATGAATTCTCCTGGGTCCTGCCTGTGAGGTTCCTGGATTAGCTATAACCATCTGTCAATGGTCACAGCTCTTCTTAAGGTTTGATCTCTACATATCCTCTCCCTTTAGGCTATGAAAGCCTGCTCTCTCTCTCTCTCTCTCTCTCTCCCCCCCGCATTCTCTTTCTTCCCCTTCCCCCTCTCCTTGCATGGCCTGGATGGAGAATGTCCTACGAAAGCCTTATGTGCTCATAGGCCTCTTTGAAGGTGACTGAATCACGAGGGCACTGTAGCTGATTTGCTGTTAGGACGTGGGGTCTGGTCAGAAGAAAGGGCTCACTGGAAGTGTGTAGCTCCTTCTCTGGCTCTTCTGTCCTCTCTGCTTCTTGGTCACCACGACACAAGCAGATTTCCTCTACCCAAGCCCTTCCACCGTGCTGTTTCTGTGTGTGCTCAACATGGACTTTTGGAACTGTAATCCAAGTCAAAATAAACCTCTCATCCTTTAGATTGCAGGGATTCTGTCCCAGGGATGAGGGCAGTGACTGAGACACTCCTTTTTGTGGCACTGAGGGTTAGATCTAGTCTTGCACGTATTAGGCAAGCATTTTCCCACTGCGCTATGTGTCAAACCCTTTTTAACCATACTACCATGATAAATGCATGCCCATATCTATAGCCGCACAATTCACAATGGCTGACTCTTGGAAGTGGCCTATATGTCCATCAACAAATGAATGGACAAAGGAAATGTAGTATTTAGATGCAGTGGAGAACTGTTCTGCCAGAGGAAGGATACACCTGAGTCCTTTGTAGGAAAACGGATGCACCTTGAGGCCATACTATTAAGTGAAGTAAATCAGACACATGAGCTTAAATAGTGCATGGTTTCTCTTATATGAGAAACTAAAAATATAAATAAAATATGAATAATAGGAAATAGGGAAGTAGATCTTTTGGAAATGGGAAGGGGACAGAGAAATGGAGGGAGGGGAGGGAGAGGGGATAAAAAAAGGAATTGTGATGTGTTAAGTACATGTACCAACTCCCCATGAGGAATATGATCTTTATGTACTGTAAGCATATACTAATAAAAATAAAAATTGAAAAAAGGTACTTTTAAGGTATGTAAGAACTTGCCACTTTAAAGAAGAATTTATTTCTTCACAGCATTTTGACAGAATCAAAATAAAATCAGTTTCATTGTTTAAGAAAACACAGTTTTGTTTTGAGACAGGGTCTCATTGAGTTTCCCATGTTGGCCTTGAACTCATGACCCTCCCGACTCAGGCTCCCAGGCAGCTGGGATAGCAGGCATTCGCCACTGCACCCGGTCTTCCTCCTCCTTTCTTTGGGACGAATTGGTAACAGTTCTGCTCCTGTTATGCTGGAGGTGACTGTGTGATCCCAGTGGTTGCCCTATACCCACAGCTTTGTAAGTAGTGGAGAATCTCTTCCTTAGAGTATCTTATTTCAAATGTGCCACCTGCTTCCCCACAGAACCCTACAATTACAGGTGCCAGACATCTCTACTTATCATTTTTACTACTCTTGAAAGCAACAGATTAGATTTACTTGGTTTCTTACTTTTGATTTTCCAGTGCTAAATGCAAAGACTTCACATGAATAATCTAATACCATGACTCTTTCTGGTGATCCAGAGATTCAAATGAGTCCAGAGCACTGATTCTGGGAATCTGGAGCTCTAGGTCTGAGATAAGGAGTGTGACTGTTTGCAAACTGATGTGTTGGCTTTGAGGGTCCTTTGAATATAGTCATCGAATGATGGTCATTTATGTATCTCTTGTTCTTTAGCTTTTTCAACAAAATCATAGCTAATTTCCAGGCTGAAATTATTGTTAAAAGCAATTTTTTCCTCTCCTCCAGGGGCCTTAACACAATAGTATGAACTTGTGCTGGGTGTGAAGTATTATGAGATCATTTTTCCAAACAGAATTAGACTTCAATATTTGATAGTAACAATTACAAACAATAACCAAGGAGTAGATTGTTGTGTGTAGTTGATGATGCACACTGACGTCCGTGGGGGACATCAGTCATATACACTACAAAGTGATGTGCAACCTGCCCACCTGTGCACAGTCACCTGGGGAGGGGCCACAATCCCCACTAGCACTGACGTGGCAGAAGAAGGTGGAGTTTAACCATTGTGAGCACTGCCTTTATCCCATCTGCATTTTAACTTACACTTTCACTTAAATATCTGACTTACAGTCTGATGTTTGCTATTACTTTTAGTTCTTTATATGGTACAGCTGAGTGTTTCACCTACAATCATCAGTGCTTCAGGGTACTCTATGCAAGTTCGATTGCAAGAGCACAAGGATGAAGAGAAAGAGCCCTGGATTTGGTGTCTAGGGATCTGTATTCCAACCCTACTGGACAATGATGAACAGGTTTCCTCTGGACTCTCAGACTCCTTAACCATACAACAGAATTAATGGTGGTCCCTTCATAAGTTAGAGGAACAACATCATACATTTAGAGAACCTGATACACAATAACTACTTTGTCCATATTGATCTACTCTCAAAAGGCAAAGACCTCAGAAATGAAAGCTTCTTACAATGTTGTTAGAAGTGAATATACAGGAAGTATTTATAGAGGAGCCTCTTGGGCACCAGTTTACAGCAGACTTCTTCATGCAAACAAGAGCTGTTGGGAAGGGGACTGAGGAAAGCGGGGAGAGGAAGTGGAAGGGAAGGGAAGGGAAAATAAAAAGGATTAAGATGTTATATGTATATATCCCAACTCCCCGTGGGGAATGAATTCATTGTGTATCACAAACACATACTAATACATTTTTTTTAAAAAAGAGCTGTTTGGGAGGTTTCAGAGAGCTGTGTAGCTGCAGCTGAGTTAACTGCACGTGACATTCAGATCCAGGGACAAAAATCTGAATTCCTGGATAACCCAAGACTATTCCTGGGTTTTATTTTTCTCTCTGACATGTTGAGTTTTTCTTTCCTTTGACAGGGCCAACTGGCAAAAAGGCATTCCTGTTTGTCTTGGAAAGTCTGCACAGCCTCCTTTTGTGATTAGAGAAGTCAGATAGTTAAAGCTGGGATTTCTCACCCTTATCCGAATTGGTATATAGCACAGGTCTACATTTGGGATTCATTTCATCTGCTAGTGCTATATACTTGGAGAGGGGAAATTTTGATCAAAATGTCATTCTTGATGCCAATATGCCATTCTTTGGTGACATGGTGTAGACATCATTTCCTAAGGTGAGGAGACCGATGAGTAGAAGGTGTAGGATAGTATACAGTGCAGAAAGGTTTAGCTTGAAAAGGGACATTTCTCCTCAAATAGCTGACTTAATTCTAACACCAGATTTTTCAATATTCTGTGATTCCAGGAGCCAAAACAACCAAGGAGGCTGGTTCCAGTAACAATAATGGTATCTCATATTAGTCTAGTGCTTTATACTTATAACAACAACTCCAGAATCTCATTGACCCTAACATAAACCCAATGAGGCGGTTTGGGAGGTATTAGTGTCTTTGTTTTACGACTGTGAAATCCAAGAAGATATTAAGTGTCTCGCCATGATCTCATAGCACATGATAGAGCTCAGGTCTATTGGGTACCAGTTTAGTATTTTAAAATTTATAATATACTTCATTATTTTGTGCACTAATGTCCTTTGCTGAAAATGTAGTGAAAAATTTTAATGAATATGCAATATTTATTCATAATTTGAAATTCAAAATGTTACAAAGTATATGCTGTGAAAATTAACTCTTCCTTTCTCTTTCCTACTCTTTTTGCAATGCATTGACCTGGGTACAACCATTATTCTGCTCCTCACATATTCTCTGGGGGTTATTCTGTGAATTTCTAAGCACAAATACCTATCTTCTCCTCCTCTTGTATTACTTTAGCAAATGAAAGTCCAGAGAAGTGAATTTGGAGAAGTTGGTAAATGATCTCACTGAGTTTTATGAGAGATGTAGCTGTCTTTGCAGCTTAGCTTCTGCAGGGGGGATCAAGTTGGTGTATTTTAGCTTTTCAGATACAAAAGACAATGGACTTTAGATCATGAAAAGAACTGAATACTTTTAAAAGATGTTCTCACTGTGGGCCCTTTTCTCAAATAGTAGCAAAATATTAAAAATGATCATAGGTAATAGCTATTAAAATATTTACTTAATCCTCCTTGCTACTGTATTTCTTGTTTAATGTATTCTTTATTCCTCATAATAATACTATAATAAAGATTTTGTTAGCCAGTTTTCCAGGTGATAAAATAGTCTCAGGGTAAAGTAATTTGCCCAGGAGAACACATAAAGTAAATGTTGAGGCTGGAATTCAAAGCAAGGCAAACTTCCCTGAAGGCCTACATTCCTAACCTTGATATCACTCAAGAAAATAATTGATTCTGGCTGAATAGCTCCTTGGAAGATTCTGTCAAGGAAGCAGGACTTTTAGATAGCTTGCTAGCACTTTGCCCATCTGATTTACTTCTGGTATTAAATTCATCACTCAACCTTGGTCTGCTTTTGCCTATTTTATTTTTAGTACTGGGGATTGAACCCGGGGGTGATCTACCACAAAGCTACACCCCTAGATCTTTTCATTATTTTTAAAATTTGGAGACAAGGTCTCACTGAAGTGCGCTTGAATTTAGGATCCTCCAGCCTTCATCTCTCTCAGTGCTGGGATTACAGGTGTGTGTCTTTCTACTTCTGCCTAAACTGAACAGTTGAGGACCAGAAATTTGCTTTCTAGTTATTTTCCTTCTTCCTCCATAATCTCTGAGACAGAACTGGAAGAATGTCTTCTAAGTTTTTGACACGTTTTCTATTACATGAAATCACCTACCCCATGTTGAATCCATCTTTAAGGCTGCTCAATTATACTTTATTTTTTTTCTGAAACCCTCATTTATTTCTCTCATATCCATTCCCATCATGTTGATTCAAGTAATATTTTTTAAAAAGTAACTGGGTCAACTCAGCCATCCCTTGACTGTTTCTCTCCTTCACAGCACTCTCTCCAGTATATTTTGTATTGCACAGAATAATTAAAGCACAAATTGAATTGCAGCAACAACTGTTATTCTCTCATAATTTGCCCTAGTATGTTCTTATTGGTATTTATTTTGATTGACATTCTTGATAAGTTACAGTACATTTTTGTTTCTTGCCTGACTTCCCCACTGGAAGGTAAGTTCCATGAGCATAGGGACTTTATTCATTGTAGGTGAGTGCTTAGTGCATGGTAGGTCCTCGGTGCATGCTTGTTCAGTGAATGACCTCACTCTCTTTCAAAGCCTTCCCATTGTTCTCTGTATAAGAAGCAAATCTTATCTTACCCAGAAGGTCCTACACGCTCTGAGCCCCATGAGCTCTATGGTTTTATGCTTTCTCGTCCTCTCACTCTTGCATGCTGAGCAAAAGCCAGCTTTACCTTTGAGCAGGTCAGACTACCCCTGGCATCAGGCTGCTCACTCTGCCTGGAGTCTCTTCCTTCACTTGGCTGACACCTAGTACTCAGCCTCCCCAGCCGGGAAATTTTCTTTGTAACCCTCATCATAGTATGCAGTTGTATCCCTGTTTGATGGATTGACTAACACCTCTCTGTCCCAGTAGACCAGGGATTGGCAACTCTGGCTATAGACCATGCAGGTCTCCCTGCTTAATTTGAATGTATTGTTTATGGATCTTTTGACATTATATCCACAGAGAAAATGAATTCATAGGCATCAAAGTCTAAAATATTGATTATCTAGCTTTCTATAGGAAAATTTTTCTAATTCTCCCCTAGACTATATATCCCAGAGGGAAGGGCATGCCTGATTTATTCATTAAAGTGCATAAAATGTGTTGAATAGATTGGATAAATGCATGATTTCCAATATGCCAACTGCATTTCCTCTCTCATACCTTTCATTCCAGATATATTCTTGGACTTTTGATGACTGAGTTGAACTGGTAGTTGTAGAAAATAAAATTATGAAAATCAAGCATTACAATTATCGTTGCTTAAATGCTATGGCTACGGAGTTGTACGCATATAGATTGTAAGGTGGTTAGTGGGATGGGTATTTGAACAGAACTGTGAACACTATGTACATATGTGGAGATTAAAAACAAGGTAATGACTATTTTCTTTTATTTATAATAGGAGCATCATATAACTTTAGTAGAAAAATTTTTAGGTGAGGTATGTTTCAATGTTTCAATGGGAAGAAAAGGAAATAAATAAATTTATTGTCTGAATACTTAACATCCTTAGTTCTTTCTTGCTCATCTTGCTTTGAGACTCTGAGCTCCTTAGTAGTAGCCTCAATCTACGGAAATAATCTCTTATTGGAAAATAAAGTATATACTGGCCTAATACTTGAAGGTTTTTAAAAAAGCTTTTTAAGTCAATTAATAGTTTCCTCTCCTTCTCTTCCTTACCCTTTTCTCCCTTCCTTCATAGCGATGGTATTTAGTAAGTTCTACTTCTGTTGATTTCTCGAGATTAGATAGAATGGTACATTTGATGTGCATTTGATGAGTTAGAGTCCAGTGGGCTACAAAATATACAATATCTTTACTCAAGTTAAGCATGTCAGTAAAAAGATATTATCTAGCAAATAAAAATCTCAGAGGTGAGGCAGTTTTAGGTATAGGGACATTTGTTCAGTAAACAAATACAAATATTATCATCAAGATGTGGTTTTAGGTGTCAGAACTATAGCAATAAAAATAACTTACAAAATCCCGACCCTCTTATAGATTACATTGTAGTAAGGTAAGGGAAGATCATTACAGGGCACCATTAGGCCATTGTAAGAGAGCTGGGGATTTGCTCTGGGTAGCACTGGAAAGCATTGAAAGGCGTTGAATAGATGATTTACATAAAATGACTTTGATTTTAAAAGGGGCCCATTGGCTGCTGTGCTGAATATAGTTGGCAGGGTAGGAGAGAAGCAATGGACAAAGATAGAATTAGAAAGACTGTTTGGATGATTACCAAAGTAATTCAGGTGAGAGGTGACGATAGCTTGGATCAGGCTGGTAGTGGGACTTGCAAGAAGTGGTTGTTATTCCCATATTTCAGGATGAAGTACAGTGGCTGTGTTAGTCAGCTTTCCCATTGCTGGATGGAATACCTGATACACACAATGAAAGGGGAAGAGGTTTCATCTGGCTCATGTTTTAAGGGGATTCAGTCCATGGCTAGATGGCTGCAAGGCAGAAACAACGTGACAGAAGGGTATGGTAGAAGGAAGCTGCTTAGTTCATGGCAACTGGGAAATGGAGTGGAGGAACAGTACCAAAAGCGAAGGGGCCAGGGATCAGACATAGACCTCAAGGCCATGCTGCCATGACCCACCCTCATGCACCGAGAAGTGTGCTCCACCAATTACCAGAGCACATCCCAAAGACAATCAAATTGACTCTTCAACTTAATCTAACCACCACAGTGATATTTCAAGAGCTAGAAATGTTTGGAGAGTTCTACCTCTTTAGTAGGTGTAAAACCGCCCTGGAAGAAATGTTTGGCAACTGAAACCTTTGTATACATATGACAGTTTTCATTAAAATAATAGCAACACAATAACAAAAACAGAAATATGAGAAAGGTACTCAAATTCTGCAAACACCTCAAGGGTGTTTGGGTCAGTTATCAATTCATTACCTGTCAGTTCCATATCTGCCCTTTATTACCTGCTCTGAGATAATGAACCTGGACCTTCTAAGCATTCTTCTTTGTGGCAAGAGCACAGATGTTGAGAGTCATTGCCGGGGAGCTCAGGAGGAGCACTGCAGGATGAAGAGGATTTCTCCAACCGGTACTTATGTGTTTGGCTCATGTGGCTTCCATTCCAACACTGGTTGATAAGTATGAATACTGTGTGCCTGAAGTGATGTATTGGCAAGTTTTCCTGGTGTCTCAATCACAGGTAGTATAGTGGATGATAAATTAATGTTTATTCTGCTCCTAATGACTAGATTATTCTACTAAACAACCCTGTATTCATTTCACTGGGCTCATCATAAATTTAGTCCAGATACTGTGATCCACTGGTCCACATCAGGTGGCCCTATCTGAGTCATGCCCTTTCCCTGAGGTTCAGGATAAATACTATTTAATTTTCTTGTTCTTTTTTAAGAACTACCAGAAGGCAAGTGAAAAGGATGTAGAAGTGCCCATGCTAGGCTCTGCAAACTGTCCTGTCAATACAACTAATCTCTTGAATCAAGTAAGTGACCCTGCTGCCCCTCCTTTGTACTATTGATAAATTTTTTCCAGTGAGATATTCTTATCCCACTCTATTCTTGTTTTTCTGGTGCAGGTTCCCCTGCTTTGTCTCAGCAGAGTGATAACAGCCCATCTCATATCTTGGTGCTACCATGGACTAGTGCTGGACTCCATTTTGTCATCTATTTCTGTTTATTAGATGGAATCCCCACAATGGTTCATGTCTGGACCATACTTCCAAACCACACTTTGGACATATCCTGGCACCATATCACTGGTTCTTTGGGCACTCATGGGATTGACTCTGCCTCCACTGGACCCAGACTCTGATTACGGACCTCTGCTTGGAATTCACCACTTTTTCCTCTTTGTTCCTTTTACCCACCTGTGCAAACCCTCCTATGCCCCCACCAGCTGTGTCCAGTGTTAGTGTCTGGAAAAGGAGAACTAAACTTGACGCAGTCTAATTATATTAGTTTTTTTTTTTTTGTCTTTTTGAGACAGGGTCTCGCTATGCAGTTCAGGCTGTCCTTGAGCTCACTTTGTAGCCTAGGCTGGCCTCGGACTCACAATGATCCTCCTGCCTCAGCCTCCTGAGTGCTGGGATTACAGGCATGCACCACCACGCCCAGCTCTAATTATATTAGTTGCTATTATACAGCCCGAGGCTCATACACTAAGATAGCCATAGTGCTTGCCTATTAGTGGTGAGACTATAGCTTTAAAAATTCTCTTCTTATTTTTTATGTTAAATTTAAAAATGAATATATTCTTCTTGTCATAGGAAAAAAACCTAAATTTATTTTTAATTAAAAATATAGCAATTCCTCACTTTCAACAGTGGAAAGTAATGGCATGCATTCAAGATTTTTAATATTAAAATTTCCACAACTCAGAAGTAATTTGGAGATAACATTACTTAGCTGTGATTAGGAGAAGGAAAACATTTCAGGCATTCTGAAGAAGTAGGTGTTATTTTTATCATTTTGCCTTGCTTTATTTCCATTGCCATATGCACAGCTCCAAGGGAAAATTGGTTTTGATGTTTGAACTTCTGGAGTGCATCTTAAGTGAAATAAATAGGTGTAGCTGCTGGAGAGAACTCAGAATTTG
This sequence comes from Chinchilla lanigera, assembly GCF_000276665.1. Lineage (NCBI taxonomy): Eukaryota > Metazoa > Chordata > Mammalia > Rodentia > Chinchillidae > Chinchilla > Chinchilla lanigera. The sequence goes on along the minus strand of NW_004955446.1, from coordinate 10,596,818 downwards.
AATACATCGTCCAGTTTGGAAAACAGTCCTGTAATGGGAGAGTGCATACTGCTGTCTGGAGACTTCATTTGCAGCACTTTCGCAGCACACACACAGTTTGGATGGGGTTCATATGCCAAGGTGGAGGATGAATGATATCCACACCCAAAATAAATCAGGCAGGAGGACAAGGTTTGAATTTTAATATATATTAAAAATGTTGCCCACTTTAAGGCTGCATTTGAAAAGCAAACAAAGATAAAGGTAATATTTGAAGGTCTGTTTTATTAGGAAATGTTATAGTGCAATAAAATTTGACATCTGTTTTGGGCAGTAGCTAGAGACCACTTACCATGAGTTTATCTTTGGAAATCCATGGAATGGTGGGATTTTAAGAGCATGGATTCTGGAGCCAAACTCCCTGGGCTTCACCCTGTCTGTCACATGCCAGCTGAAGGACTCTGGGCCCAGTGCCTCAGTTTCTTCATCTATGAAACACGTACAGTAACAGACACTCATAGGGTTGTTATGTGGTGTATTCTTTGGCTAACTAGGTAGATGAGGAATTGCTGGGGATTACAAAATGGCAGATGTTTGGCTAACCCAGTAGTTATTCTCAGTCTCTTTTATCTCAGGCTTTTCACACTCGAGACAGGAAAACCTAATATTTGCTCTTTATTTGCCCTTGCAGCTAGAGAGAGCCTCCCATAGTTCTAGCCAATGGACATAAATGAATGCTGTAAGACAATTTCTTGGGATGATTTGCTTTTTCTATGTAAGGAACAATTGCAATCAGCCCTGCTTGCCCCTTTTGTTGCCTTGTACATGGATGTGATGCCTAGAATGACAACTGACATTTATCAACCATGAGGTCACACTCTAGTGGGAAGCCAAGAGAACCTGAGAGATGCAAGTCCTACATCTTATGCTGTAGAACCAGTTGCCAGAACCTACACATCATTAGACTGGTTGCATGTAAGCCTTAGTAGATCAGGCTTTCTGCTATTTACAGTTGAAAATACTCTTTTTTTGGTTAGTGTACAGAAGTGTATTCATTTCACTTATTTTTTATTATTGTTGGCACATGTTTGCAGTACTGATACAGATGGCAAATACTTCCTTGTTATTGTAATTCTTTCTGTCCTAGTGCTGCGTTTTCCAAAACATGGTTTTAGGAACACTTGCATTAAAGTTACTTTGGGCTCTGGGGAATGATTCAGAAATTCCTGGAAATGGGGATCTTTGCTTTGCATGGTAAACAGGTTTCCTAAGTGATCCTGATGCATGTTATTCTTGGGAAATCTTCATCTTTTCCTGGAAAATTCCTGGGTATGTACTAAGTGCTAAGCACTGCATCAGACACTGTGGATGTAAAGATGGATGAAACAACTTTGCCCTTGAAAAGCTTGTGTTCTGATGGCAATTGTGGCTCAGGGTGGTAATTTTTGGAAAGAAGAGTGTTAGTGAATCAATAGGTTGGTCTTCAATAGGTTCAGATTCTACTGGAGTAGAATCTCCAGTAGGTCTGGAGATTAAGAACTATCTGTAGCAAAATGATATTTCAATCCTGGTTTTAGTCAGTTAGCTGTTTTTTCATCTTGCTAATTTGAGTCCAGTAGATTTCCTTTCTATATCTGTGCATCTAGCATTTTAAATAGTATTATTTTGACTTTAATAACATTTTAGGATAGCACATTTTATACAGCTAATACCACTGAGCTAGTTCAATAACTTAATCGATTTTATTTTCAAAACAGTTAAAATTATCCATTATTTTCTATTTTTACTATGATTTTTACCAAAATTATTTTAATTTGGAGCAGCTCTTTCTTGTGGAAAAGTTATAGGGCCAATTTATACTTGTTGTGTCATCTTATTTTGTGGTCATTATGCCAGCTAAGTCCAGCTTGCCCAGTTACAGTGTTAAAGGTCCCAACTGAGTTAAGAGGGTTGAGGTGACTCTCAAATTAATACCATGTGAAGTTTCCACTGTGGCTAATTTCATACACTTTTGATTAAAATTTCCCCAGGTCAGTTGTTAATTTTCAACACAATGTGATTCTTTAGTCATTTTAAAAATGTTAAAATGTTCTATTTAAAATGTCATCTTAAAAATGTTAAATGTTCTATTTTTAGTTTTTGTTTATTGGTTATTTTGAGTTGATTATTTGAACCAATAATGCTACATATTTCATAAAATTTAAGAGTTTTTATGTATTTTTTCTTATCTACTCTGTGAGAAAATTGGAGCAGCACTTCTCATGCAGTCCACAATTCAGCTGGCAGGCAGCAGAGGTGTATTATTTTGAGAATCTAATTATTCTATTTGCTTTACATCATTTTACATTCTGAGTACCAAAGATCCAGCCTTTGCAGATAGAAGAGTAATAATGATGCCAAATGGCTGTGAGTCAATGAGGGAAGAGCATGCGTTGCATAGTTCAAGTCATGGGGAGGGAGTAGGGGGTGGGTGTAGAAGCCAGGTTGCTGAGCCACTGTGGGTACAATAGCAGCTAAGACAATGAGTAAGAACTATATGCCTAAAGCGGCCTGGCTGGGAAGAAGAGGAGAAACATAGATAGGAGCTAAGAACTGGAATGTTGTAAGTTAATGTGGACTTGACATGTTGATGGGCTAATGGGAAAGTATCAGTTGTAAAGGAAATACTGAAATGCAAGAAAAGAGGACTATAGGCAGAAGGATATCCATGAAGAAACATGAAGCAACAGGAACAGCAGCATGGGCGAGAGCTGGCTTTGTGTTGAGGGGAAGGAGATTAAAATTGGTGGAGTTGTAGGTAGAATATCTTTCTCTGTGAGGCGGGAGGCTATGTAGTCTACTGAGTTGGTAAGGGTAGTTGAGGGCTGGGCTGCTAGTGGGCTTGGAAACTTTTGCTTTGGTTTGTCAAGTAGGCTTCGTGAGCAAACTTCTGGTAATCCCACTATCTGTCATTTGGGGATCTTTTCCTCTGTTGGTCATAGAATTTGGCATGTGACCAAACTGAGTTATTTCAGAACAGGGGAAGCCTGCTATGAGTAACTGAATAGAATCAGGAAGCCATTTTGGGTCATATTATTATATGGCTGTCAATACCCATTGTAAAGCAAATGTTACGGAGGCAGTTGCATATGTACATGGGGAGCTCAAGGGAGCGGTCAGACTCATCTGAATGAAAGGCATTCTGTGACTTAGACCTGGATAAAATCACGTAGTGAGAAATCTCCATTAGTTGGAGAGAGGGCTAAACAACGAGTAGTAGGACATCACTAAGCACTCAAGAATGAGGGATAGGAGAACGAGAGTGTTGGCTGTGAATAAACTCGGAAAGTACGGGTTTGTGGAAGGCACGTGCAGAAAGTGAAGCAGGAATGATCAGCTCTGACAGGGAAAGTGAAGTACGCTGAGGCTCGCCCTGAGGGCTGGACCTGGCAAGGGGGAAGTCATTGCTTCAGTGAGAGCATTTTTATTGGAAAGGAGAGAGTGAGTTGAAGAAAAGGAGATGGAACATATTAATATTTTGAGGAAGGGAGCAAAGGGGAGCAGAAAAATTAAGCAATAGGCAACAGAAGGATGGCACACGGTAGAGTTTTGCGTTTTTTTTTTTTTTTTAATTAAGGCATTATTACAGCAGGCACAGATGACAGGGATCATTCCATGGAAAGGAAAAATTAAAGATGTAAGATGGAGAAGAAATAACTGTAATGGCAAAGACCTTGAGAGGGTGTGAGGGGTGGAAGCAATGTTTAGTGGAGAGTTGGAAAGTGAGTAGAATTAGGGTTTGTGTGTCTTTTCTCCCTGAGATAAACCAGGAGAAGGCTAACAAATGAGCTGTTCTTGTAGCTGGTCAGAGACACGTGTTTGGTTTTCTCTGGTTGATCCTAAGTTGGAAGCAGAGTCAAAAAATGAAGGAAGGTGGAAATCTTTGACCAAGTCTGACCTTGTGGGCTGATGGCTGCAGAAATTGTGTTTTAGCATCCTGGAATGGCTGCTGCAGAGGTTGTGAATCAAATCTCTTTCTGTATAAGCCTTGTGTGGATATTCAGTCTCCCAAGGCTTTCTTGTTTCAGCCACTTGGTGTTGTGTATCTGTTGCTTGCAACTGAAAGAATGCTGACTGCTACAGAGAGAGCAGTTTGTGAGCAATTTGAAAATGATCCTGGAGGTGCGAGGCTGGGTGAGGAAGCCAAGGCAATCAAATGATGACAATCACCACTTTTGACTACTTTTTACCAGGACCCTTCACAAACCATTGAATCCTCAACAGCCTATGCTTGAAGGTTTTCCACTTTTTAGGTGGGGAAATAGCCTCACAGGAGGCAAATATGTTGCTGAGCCATCGATTCAAATTGGAGTCCTCTGTTTTGAGATCCAAATTATCTGCTCTCAGGTCATCCTACTTTGGGTTGAAATGGAAATAACATTCTCTCTAGTCACCAGCAGGCAACCACCATGTGAAGCTACTCAGAAAGACACCTACATATTGTCCTCATATTTACTGCCTTATACAGGCTCTTAAGGACATCAAGCAATCCTTTTGGGCTGATTTACCAGGTCGGCATCTACTTTGTGACTGTGACTGTGTTACGCGTGAAGTGAATTGTCAATATTTGCCTACGTGTTTTTGTCGTCCTCAGTAGCATTTTCAAGTCACACAGTGTTAAAAAGATGAGTCGCTGATGTTAATATTGACTGTACATATAATTTTTCTGTTCAAATTTGTCCATAAAGGTCACATTTTATGGTCCAACGATGTCATCTTGATTCCTTTCTTGTAAAATCAATACCTTCTTATGCTGTGATATATATTTATAAAATTTTAAACAATTATTCACAATGGAAGGTGAAATATCTGTTTTTGTTTAAGTATTTAAAAGAACAACCCCTCCAAACCCAAAAGATGTCATGTCTTGATGTCAGTAGATGTGCATCAGTGGAAATGAACAAGCAATAAGAAAGAAATGTTCTGCGTGTTACTGAGGGAGTGTCTGGTACGTGAATTATTTCCATGTGTTAAGAGGCAAGTTGCCTTTTGGCATGTTTGTGCAGCAGCCCAAGCAGCCTTCTGTATGAGGTGTGGAGAGTCATTAGGACCAATTAGAGGTGGATTGGCTGAGAGCTCCTCTCCATTAGAACTGGACTGCACTGATTTAGCCAACATTTTTTTTTTTTTTTTTCTTTCCATGGATGACTAGGAAAGTTCCTTGCTTTCTGGATCTGGAAGGAATAATAAGAACAAATCTGATAAGATCCTATTCAGAATTTGAATTTTCAAATTCCTCTTTCCTGTTATTCTCCCTTAGAAACTTATGGTAAAGCGCACATGCTTATTGTGTACAGGCCACAGAATGACTGGTGTCCCTGGTTAGGCATTCTTATTCTCCAAGACACAGAGAACACTTCCTTTAACATCTGTATGTATGACAGATGTCGTGTAGTTTGGCACATCAGAACCTTCTGGGAGGGGAGGAGGGATGCACCTGGACGGTTCCAGTGACTGGCAGGGCTGGTCCACATCCTCAGACTTTGTGGATTTATTGTGGTCTACCATGTGTGAATTTGGTTAATAACTCATTAATTTATTAACACCAGAGAACAAAAAACTGAATAAAATAATGGCTGTGTTCCCAGAATGATCTCCCACAGACGGCTAAGTGAATCTAGTAAACAAAATAAAATAACACAGAAAGCAAGGGTATCATTTGGTCTGTACTGATGGTAGCCTCTAAAATTTCATCTTCTCTTTTTAGTGCCTCGGAGACCAGGTAACTATCCAGCCAGGTTTTTTGTAGTAGTTGGTATTGGGTTCAGTGTTGCCAAAGCAGCCATTTTGTAATAACGGATGACCAGGAGTCTGTCCTGGGTTAGGTTTCATCACAATCACAGGGCTTCTTTGGGGAAGATTTTATTTTAGTGCTACATGGATAGAGCTGACTTCAAGAGAGTGGCAATTAAGCTTTGTATACAAGGTGAATATTGATATTTTTCTTAAAGTTAGCAACTTTTTGGCTTATTTAAAAAATTATGAAGTTTTTCATACATTTAAGGTAATTTTGATAATATATATAATAACAAAATGACACTCATCATCACTGCTCAGTGCAAAAACTAAAGGATTACTGAAAAAGGAGTTCATATCAACCCTACGCATGTGACTCTCTTTCCTGTTCTCATTTCCTTTACCCCATGCACTTTCCCAGGAAACTGCTTGTTCATATTTTCTAAGTATCTGTGATTGTATGAACAGCACATCATTTAGTTTTGCATTTGAAAGTTTTACATTACAACATCTATTTTTCTATAATTTGCCTTCCTAGCTCTGAATATAGTGTGTGGCAAATGCTGTTTATTTGTTAATGACAATGTGCTGTGTATAGCAAGGACTATAAATTCAATGAAGTAGCTGGAAACAGACACACAAATTGATTGAATTCTTGATAAATGGAATCTGTGAGAAAAGAATAATGGTTCTGGGATAATTTGTATGTGAACTAAAATTAGTGGCTGGTACTTTCTAAAAAGTAGTACTTTTATAATGGATTATTATGACGGACTTTGGATTCAAGCAGACCTGGATTTAAATTCTCTTTTATTAGGAATATTATTATTATTTTGCCTTTGGAAAAAGTTAGATGAAAGTTATTCTGAAAAAGTTTAGGTGAAGATATTGAATGTATTTTGGATTTGAATACTATGTTTTCAATGAATAGCTCATGACCTGCCCTGGGAATATTGCTCAGACTGAAAACACTCTGTCCTTGGGGTTCTGGTAAGAGGATTATGGTTGATGGTGATGTGTTACATTTTCTTCCCATTTTCCTTTGATTTTCTTTCCTTTTTTAAACAGTTAAATTTGTTGTTAACTGGTGTATAAAAATTGTACTTATCTATGGGGTACTATGTGATAGTTTGATACATATATACATTGTATAATATTTAAATCAGGGCAAACATATCTGTCTTCTCAAACATCATTTTTATATGCTGAAAATATTTAAAATCCTCTCTAGTTTTTTGTCTAGTACTGGGGATTTAACCCAGGATCTTTGCACTGAGCTACATCTTTGGCCCTTTTTTATTTTGAAACAGGGTCTTGCTAAATCATTAATTTGTCCAGGTTGGGCTTGAACTAGTGATCCTCCTGCCTCAGCCTTCCACAGTGCTGGGGTTACAGGTATGCGCACCACACCCAGCTTCTCTCTTGCTTTCTGAAATACACATTAGCTTATCATTATAGTCACCTTACTGTGCAGTAGCACACCAGGGCTATTGCCTGACTTATCATCCCCTCCTTATCCAGCTTTCTCAGCCTGTAGCAATCACTGTTCCACTCTCAGGCCTCTTTCCTTTCAAGAAATATAGTATCTGTAATGGGAGCTCAATTCAGTTGGCCTGGATGAATGGGTTCAGGGGAATTTGTGCCTCCAATTCTTGTTCTCCAGCTGTTTCATTGGTGTTCTTTGGAACAACCGAATTCTCCCTGTGTATTTCTCATCCAACCCACCATGGACTGTAGATAGCATACTGTACTGGTTAATATTATCACTCTGACTCACCTTAAAGGCTCAAATTTAGGAGTCATTGACCTCTGGAAGGCTTCCCTGATTTTTCTCTGTCCTCTATTAGGGACATGTTTTCTGTGGATATGTTTTTAAAAATTCTTCATCAAAGAGCTTCTTCTCAAATCTCTTATTAAAAAAAATTGTAGAGATTTTTTTTTAGCCCTATAACCTATGTTTTTAATAGCTTTTATTATTATACTGCAAATCTTGTCTATTTGCTGTCTTTCTCACTAGGTTGTGAGTTCCTTAGAAGAGTGATCACACCCATTCCTGAATTCAGGAGATGCAGCTACTCAATACATTTTTCTGCATGATTGGATAAACAATACTTAAGATATGAATGGCTCTTTCCTTTTTAAATACTTTATGAGGAACAGTCATTACTATTTACGTCTATGAGTTGTTAACTCTCCTAAACACTGGAGCCAGAGAGCCCTGTGGGATGGGGAGCCAGCCAGGCGTGGTGGCGCACGCCTGTAATCCCAGAACTCAGGAGGCTGAAGCAGGAAAATTGTTACAAGTTTGAGACCAGCCTGGGCTACAAAGTGAGCTCAAGCCCAGCCTGAACTGCATAGCAAGACGCTGTCTCAGAAAGACAGAAGAAAAAAAAGAGTGAGGAGCCAAAATAAGACATGGACGCAACACTTGGAAAGCATACACTGCCCTCAAGAAATGGCTGGAGCAAAACAAGAAAAACAAAAGAACAGAGCTGCAAACCCATACCTCAGATGAGGACACCTGTCTGAACTTTTTAAAGCCTGAAAAGTTTTGAAATTCGTATTTGTGGTTTAACTGAAAACCTTCTAAACAAATCTGGGAGAAATCACTTACATTTCTGATGAGCTATTTCTATTATCCCAACAGTGATTTCTGTGAAGGGAGATGTTTTAATAGAAAAAAAACACTTAAAAACCATTGTTTGACTATCACTTCTGTAAGAGGTTAGACTATTTATTTTCTTTAAAGAATAAAGAAGAGAAACGCAGGATGGATTACAAATTTACCCAGGAGACAAATGGCGGTGTCAGGTTGTACACGATCGATCTCTCTCAACAAGGTAATAAGCTCCAGGGCACTGTAATGCATTCTGGCGCTGGCCACTGTAGCCCTAGTGCCGCTGCAAGATGAGATACTTTAGACCATGAGTCAAAGTTAATGTCTCGCGAGGCATGACACTTTTACTTATTTCAGTAAGATACGTTATATGTCTACCCATATTGGTAGCTGCACAGTTTGTATAGCTAAATCTTGGAACAAATCCAAATGCCCATCAACCAGTGAATGGCTAAAAAATAATGTGTGTGTTTTTTAATACAATGAAGTACTACTCAGCAATAAAGAAGGATAAACTTGAGACATTTATAGCTAAACGGATGCACCTTGAGACCATAATCTTCAGTGAAATAAATCAGACACACATGTAAATATCACATTGTTTTTCTGGTGTGAGAAACAAAGTGTAAATAAGAACCAAAATTTATAATAGATATTATAGGAAGAAATTGTTCAAAAGGGAAGAGAAACAAGTGGGGTGAGGAAGAAAGGGAAAAGATAAAAAGGATAGAATGGAAACAAAGCTTTGCCAATAAGGAGGGGAAGAGGGGGTTGAAGGGAGGGGAGAGGAATGGGAAAAAAAGAGGAACTAAGATATACTTCATGTAGAAGTACAAGTTCACTATGATGAATGTGACCTTATGTATACCTAAACTGTACCAGTCAACTTAATTTAAAAAATGCTTCTGGGGATTAGCAGCTGCCTTCCTGTGATTTTTTTTTTTTTTTTTTTTTTTTTTGTGCCAGAATCCGTCTCAGGACCTCATGCTTGCCAGGCAGACACTGATCTATTGAGTTATATCCCTGGCCCCTTTCTGTATCTATTTTAGGGTATAACTGAATGATACTTTCACATAGGCCTGCCCTCCCTTTTGGGTAGTTCTGTCTGTTCTGGAGAACTGTCTTGAACAAGAGAGGAGGAAGGGGAACTAACTGCATCTAGGGATGAGTTTGGGTCCTACTTGCATAGCTTGTTTAGGGCATAGAATCCAAGGTGAACTCCAGAGGGTTCAGGGAAGTCAATGGACTGACAAGCCAGTCTGTTTTTCCAAAAAACATGCCAGGAGCCAGACGATATCCACTGAAGAGGATCATTAATAAATGAGCGGTATCTTTTTTTTTGTTGTTGTTGTTGTTCTTTGGTTTTTCTCCGGTACCTGGAACCGAACTCATGACCTTGCGCTTGCCAGGCAGGCGCTTTCCCGCTGAGCTAAATCCCCAGCCCCTAGTGAGTGGTATCTTTCATGTGCAAAGTTTAAAGCATCAGTGAATACTTACCTGCAGAGCTGTGAGCCACTTTAGGTTGTATCCATAGTTCATATAAAGATAAAATGAATTTTGGCAGGTTTGACCTTGTCATTCAAAGGGAGCCTTAGGATCCAGGTACACACCCCAGGTTCCAAGTCTTCTCATCCAAAATAACCACAGTGTAGAAGGGGAGGCTGAGGATAGTTAATGTCATTATTAGCTTTATGACACCAACTGGCTATTATTTTGCACAGTGAGGATTCCACAGAGTAAAGAGGCAGAGTTTCCACCCTAGGACCTTCCAACTCAGTTGGGAGATTAATCTCATGTGTGAAACCATGAAGCACAAGATACAGGCCTGTTCTAAGCGCCAGACCAAAAACACAGGCAAGGAGACTAAGGAGGGGCTGTCACACAGGCTGTGGTGGGCAATCAGGGAACATTTTAGGGAAACAGACCTCATGTTGGGCTTTGACGTCAGACAGAACTGGAGCCTGGGGGCTGGGAAGGTGATTTCCAGGCTGAAAGATGAGAAGGCATGGGGAAGTGTTGGAATAAATTTGGGTGCCAGAGACCCCTGATTGTCAGGAGCAGAGGCCTTTATGGGATCTACAAGTATAAAGTTAGGGAGGGTAGGGACACCTTGAGTGAGTTTTAAAAAATCCCTTTAGAGAGTCTGATCAAGGAAACACTTGTCTTTTCTGAAATTTTTGACATGTAATTTCTTTTAGCTTGAATTAATGGTTTCTGCCTGGCAGTCCTTTCCTTGATTGTTATAATGACCAGCTACAGGTTCTGCTAACAATCTAATTTCCTGCCAATCAGACTCAAAATAGAGACATGGTTCCCCTTGCTCCTCCTCAACAGTGAAATGGTCCATTCTTGGCACATATAGCCTGCAGCAACCCAGGAAAGTACAGATTAGTATAAAAAGGAAGCAGAGAGGACTGTAGTTTGGATGATTTAGAGAAATCAGGGAGAAAGAAGTTTTATGCATCTGATTTTTTATAGTCAATAAAGTATAGTCATTTATTAGTTAACTTCAATTTAAGGAAAGCAGGGATAATGTGAATTACTGTTGCCAAGTTTCCAGAACAAGCCTGAGTACACTGCTCTAGGACTTACATTCATGGTATTAAACTTTTCAGTCATTTACGCATGTTAACAAACTCTGGAACCAGGGATGTGATAGAGCACTTACCTAGCCTTCACAAGACCCTGGCTTTGACCCATAGCACTGAAAACAAACAAACAATCAAACAAACAATCAAGAAAAAACAAAATTTTGCTTTAATTTTCTATCATGCAAGATGCGTGTATTTTATTATGTTACAGAGTTGTACGCCTAGCAGTATTTTATGATGTTGCAGAGCTATTGTAGCCTGTTTTTGAAATTAACTGATTTGATGTTAAAGTTTTAAGAGAAATTTGTGGGGATCAAATTTTAAGTAGAAACATCGATGCGATGGATATTAATTACTAATTTTTTAGTAAAGCTCTTAAGAATTTATTTGTAGGGAAGTTGAAGGAAGGCTGTTAAATGGAAAAAAGAATGCATTTGACCTGGAAATTTTGGGAAGCCCTGTAAAAAAAAATCAATGTGAAGGGGGATGATTTGAAAGGGAAGTAGAAGAAAAGCAAAATGAACAAGTTTTGTTGTTGTTTAGTTTGTTTCTGAGGATGGTAGAAAATACTTAGTTGTATAAGGAAAGTGTTAAAGAAAAAAATGAATAAATTTGTCTATGCTATCACAGCTCTTGAAAACATCTTGTCCTTGTTAAGTTTTTGTCCATAGTCGTGTGTGTGTGTGTGTGTGTGTGTGTGTGTGTGCTTGTGTGTATGTGTGTGTGTGTGGTACTGGGGATCAAACCCAGGAGTGCTCTACCACGGAGTCACATTCCCAGGCCCTTTTTACTTTTCATTTTGAGACAGGGTCTCACTAAGTTTCCCAGACTGAACTCCAACTTGTTATCCTCTTGCCTTAGCCCCTCAAAGTGTTGGGATTACAGGTATGAGTTACCATACCCAGTTTATAGTCACACATTTTCAAAAACAGTGTTGCAGTGTGGGGTATAGGGAATAAAAGGCATTCTGCTTTTTGAATTTCAGGCGTGTCTGATATGTGTCACTGTTTTGACTTAGTCTTCATAATTACCTTTTATAATTACTCTGTGAGATTCTAGCTGGGGCTCCCTTTCAGTTCTTGCATCAGATTGCTGACTTCTTTGTCTTCTCATGGATAGTTACCATGTCATATCCTAGGGGAAGAGCCAGGAGAAAGTTTGTGGTAAGGATCTTGAAAATAATTGCCTGTAGGTGTTTTTGCTGGGATGTGCTACCATTGGACATCTTGTGCTGCCATCAACCTCCGGAGACTTGGGAGGAAGAGAAACAGGACTGTGGCATGGGAAGAGATGCAGAGGCTGGGTGAGGTAGCTTCCCCACTTGCCCTCAGCCTACTGCTCCTTCTTTCTGACTTTCTATTTCTGTCCATGTTCAGTCTCTGTCTGTACCCATCATTACTTACCCTCTTCTGTCCTGCTTCCTTCTCTGCTTCTCTCCAGACACCTGTCTTCTTTTCTTTTTTCTTTCCTTTCCTTTTCTTTTTTCTTTTCTTTTTTCTTTCTTCTTCTTTCTTCTTTCTTCTTCTTTCTTTCTTTCTTTCTTTCTTTCTTTCTTTCTTTCTTTCTTTCTTCTTTCTTCTTTCTTTCTCTCAGTACTAGGAGTTGAGCCTAGGGCCTCATGTACACTAGGCAAGTGCTCTGCCACTCAGTTTTATCCTCTGCTCTCAATGCCTACTCTACTTATTTTGTGATGTCCCTTTCATTACCCTTAAAAGAAACTTGTAGGTGAGAGAAGCTCAATATATATACTTTAAAAAGTCAGTCTAATTGTGTAGTTATAATATGAAGAAGAAATAAAAGGAAATCTGCTGTGATGTGAATCTGTCCTGTACATCTGTTCTCTGGAGCAGTACTCATTCACTTCCGTCCATGTTCTCTCCCACCTAAGTGCATGCCACCCCTCCATGGAAGATTTGATGGAAATGGACATGAGCCCCGTGAGGCCCCAGAACTATCTCTTCAGTTGTGAACTAAAGGCCAACAAAGATTACCACTTTAAGGGGGATAATGATGAAAATGAACACCAGTTGTCATTAAGAATGGTCAGTTTAGGGGCTGATGCAAAGGATGAATTGCAGATTGCTGAAGCAGAGGCTATGAATTACGAAGGCTTTAAAAATGTCTGTACAGCCAACAGTTTCCTTTGGGGGCTTTGAAATTATACCATCCATTGTCTTAAGGTTGAAGTGTGGTTCAGGGCCTGTACATATTAGCGGACAACACTTAGTAGCTCTGAAGGAAGATGCAGAATCAAATGATGAGGAGGAAGAGGATGTAAAACTCTTAGTTTTGGTTTTTCTCTGGTACCGGGAACTGAACTCACGACCTTGCGCTTGCCAGGCAGGCGCTTTGCCGCTGAGCTAAATCCCCAGCCCGTAAAACTCTTAAGTATATTTGAAATTGCTCAGTGCACCAGATATAAAAATGTAAGATTGATTAAATAATCTAAGACAGTGACAGGTAATAAAAAAATCATTGAAAATAATGCAGAGCTTCAAGATGGCGGGAGTTCAACAATGGTTCTTATACTGCATATTGTTTTCAGATCAGTTGTTCTGATTACAAGATACAAGTGTGCAAAATTGGTGAAGAAAAAAGTAAATTTTAAGTACTGGCTGTTCCTTTCAATAAACCACAGACATCAGTAGTACAATTATTCTAGTTATTCTTGTATATATATATAAATTTTGTTTTTCATTTTAAAGAGAAAAGAAAAAAAACCCAAATAACAACAAATACATAAACAAAATAGCATAGAGAACTACCTAAGCTAGTTTAAATTGTCTTTTTGGTATGGATGATCCAGAGGATCCTGGCTCACCCCACTGCATTTTCATGTGATCTTTCCTTTACCCAGGGCTCCCGATGGTGGTCACTAGTCACATGTAATTTGGAGCCCTGAAATGCGATTAGGCCAAATTGAGATGAAAATGTAAAGTGTGCATTGAATTTCAAAGATGGTATAAAGAAACATGCAAAACATCTCAATAATTTTACTTAAAGTATATGTTGGGATGATATTCTTTTGGATATAGTGGATTAAATAAAGTCTATCATTAAAATTCACTTTATTTCTTTTTTTAACCTTTTCAATATGGCTATAAGGAAATTAAAAATTACATATATGATCCACATTCTATTGTTTTGGTAAATATTGTTCTGGAGTATCTGCCCTCAACCTTTACATCTTCTCAGTAAAATTTTCTGGTTATTGAGCCTGGTTAATTTCCTAAACTCATACCTAAAAATTCTAGTTAATGCCACTACATTTCCACATGATTCTATTTGATGATTGCATTTCCTTTATGCAGTTTGCAATTTATAAGAGTTCAGTTCTGCTACTTGTGAGTGAGATTTGGCAGTGAGACAGAAAGGATTTCAAACAACACTCAAAGGCTCCATGTTAGTTCCTCTTTGCACCTTGGTCTAAGTGATAAGTGGTGCTGAGCTTCAACAGTCTCACCAATGTGCTGCTGATTTCCAGCCAGCAGATTATAGCATTTTTCTGTGAGAAGAGAAAGTCTATAATCTCTGCCTTTCATGCCACTGACATTCATTAGTGCTTTTCAAAAAGTCAGTGGCACAGATTAAGGACCTCAAGTTGCAGGTGCAGGTTCTACCAGGTTTTAAAGAGATGTTGATGGAACGGAGATTTTATGTGGCTGTCAGCACCTCCAGTTTAGTCATTGAGAGTAATTGTGGGGTTCATTAACATCAGACATCTCTAAATTATAGTTTGACACCTCATACAAATTAAGTCCCTATTAACCCCTGGAGAGGTCTGGGGGTAATTGGGAGAGAAGGAGCAGCCTGGCACACACATGCACGCACACACATGCACACACACACACACACACACACATTTATGTATATGTGTGTATGCATGCTCCAAAATTTTCCTCAATTCTAGAAATTAAGGGCTTCTGAATGTGCATGTATGGACCAGAAAATGAAGTATCCACTTGTTCAGAGGACGTTTGTTGGGGTTATAAGCATTTACTGAGAGACCCAAACCTGGGCTGAGTGCACCCATCAGCACACTCGTGGGTGTGTCTGAGGTTGCAGAGGGTAACAGTCACTATCAGAGGACCCATGTGCAGGAGCCCACAGGCTCACTAGCCTAGAAGAAAATGGGAAAGGGCTAGAAGATTTTGCAGAAGAATCACATGCAATGAAAAGAACATAGAACATTGAATGATTGAGCTGGATTTGTTCCATAGTACCTGACTTGTAGAAGCCATTAATTACTAGATGCTATGACTTCAGGGAGGTTAGTTAGCATAATTTCCAAGCTTATGAAATAGTAGTGATGCTAATAAAAGAACTTACAGTTTGAGGATTTGAGATGATCTATCTCAAAGCAAGTTTATTAACAGAAAGTAATTTTATAAATATCACCTAACTTCCTGACTAATAAATACATTGGTTATAGGAGTTTCTCATTTATAACATAATATGTGCATACATGTGGCAATCTTCCAAAGTTTTGAACACCATAAAATACACTAATAGTAAAATTCCACTGAAAATTTAATATTCTTGAATGGCTCCTGAAGGTTTTGGCATATTTTATAATTTTAAATTGCTATTCTAATTACTCCAGTAGATATGGAGAGTAAGATAATTAGGGACAAGCAAGAAAGAATTTTCTATAAAGGTTTAAAAATAGACTGTTACCTTTATGAAGTTCATAGATCCTCCTATGATAATCCCTAATAAAAGCCTAATGCCCACCACCATATACTTAAAAGATTCCCATCAGTGCTGTGTGAGGCCAGACCTCAGAGTCTGATCTGAGTTCAAGACAGTGATAGCGATGCCTGGGATTTGGTTGAAGTTTGCTCTTAATTCATTTTTTTCTTACAGCTGCTAATCAGCAGTCAAAAGTGCATACATCACAGGCTGTACATGAGTGGATAGGGTCTCTATTGCTTTTCCTCCATATTTCATGGAAGTGTCTCCAAGTTAGACGGCCTTGCCCAACCTTTCAGAGTAGAAAGTCTGCCAGTTTGTAAGAGCACAGAATCAACAACTCTTGTACCGCAAAAATATCTTATTTGGGCGTACAGTGCAATACTTTGCACCAGATAAAGAAGAGTCTGTGGGGTCTGTGTTTTGGGGGTTGAGGTTTGTGCTGGGCCAGGGCTCAGGAAATGTACTCTGCCTGACCATGACTTTCCTCACCCTTACAAGTGGGCAAAGTCTCTTCAGTGCTGCCTATGTGGGCTTCCCATATCCAAATCACATGCAGGATTCAAGCTCTGATTCACACTCTGTTCAGATAAAACAGGTAGATAAAGAGCAGCAGCACCAAATATTCCAGCATTAAGGAGTTACTTCTTGGATTAATGTCCTTTTTTGTTAGTTCTGATGGTCTCTAGCATCAAGAAAATTCTATCCTATAGAGGAAATAAGACATGCATCCTAAACTTAAATTATCAGTGAACATTTACTTATAACTCATTGCACATGCAATCCATCATGCACTATAGGGAAGATGTAGTCTCTTACTGTCTTCAATGAGCCTACTTTGTGGGATTGGATTAGTCAGATGCCAGAATAATTATGATTAAGGGTGTATTATGACACATGACGTGAAAGAGGCACAAAGTAAGTGCCCTGGGAAGGAGAGCGGGATGGTCATATATTTGTTCAGACAGGGCTTAAGGGGAGAGGAAAATAAAATTCATAAAGAAAGTATATTCGAAAGACTGCACGAGGGAAGATGGGGATGACAGGAAAGCAGTGTTGTAGAGGCATGAAATCACAAGCCATATTTAAGAAAGAATAAGATAAATGAAGCCTAAAGTAATGTGTGGAGGGGAAAGTTTGGAGTCAGTGGGGATCCCTGAAGATTGTTAAGTGAGCAAGTAAGAGAGGAGCTAAGCTCTGGGAAGATGATTGGGTACAACTCATAAAGATGAGCTGGCGTGGTAGACATAGTAGGTGAAGAGATCGACTTAGGAAGTCAATGAATATTTAAAGTAGAGGAGAAAACAGTTTGATATAGGAGTCATGTAAAGGTAGAACCTATGTTATTTGTCAATTTGTTAGAAAATACATTCTAGTAACACAATTTAAGGTGAAGAATCACCAACATTTATTGTGCCCTTTGTATGTACCAGACATGGTGCTAACTGCCATTCTTCTTTAATTGTCATGGTGACATTTTCTGGCAGGGACTTTCATTATCCACACATTGCTGGTGAGAAGCAGCATTTTCTAGAGGAGAGGTTGCTGGCTAGGGTTCTTGGCTTTCAAAGGCATAGTCTCATTGGAGCCAACAGCAGGCAAAATGCAGAGCTGCAAAGCCACAGGCTACACTGTCCCTCAGTGCTGCAGTCTGAGAGACCGTGCCCCTGCCAGTCGTTTATGCCCTACACAAAAATGATCATGACTTGCTGCTACAGGTAGAGTCAATGATGTTTTCCATATTTCAGTGAATATTTTAAATAATGGATACTGTATTATTTATTTCTCTTCTATTGTCATTTCTGTTTTCATTTTATTTCTCTTTCATTCATTTCCATTTCATGTGTGTGAAGCTTTTCTGGTTCATCTTGACACTTGTTACTTCAAATTTTGTTGCAGATAATGAAAATACTGAGACTTCTTCTTTTTTTTCATCTGTGCATTTGGTCTCTGCCAGTGGAAGCCTGCCTTCTTCATTCTAGTGAGCTCCCATAGCACTTGGCTCTGGAGAGAGATGTCCTGAGTTTCATTTCCAGCTCTGTCCACTATTAGCTGTGTGCTTGTGAGAACGTCATTCAATCTCTCTGTGCCCAGTTTCTCCTCTACGGATGAAAATAATACCTCTTTATAGGAAAGTTGAAAGGATTATTGCCACATCCAGTACAGCTCTTGAGAAACTCCTGGGAGGAGGATCGTGAAGAAATGAATGCAAGAGTGAAAATGCAGAAAGCTGAGGTCAGATGGAGCCCTCCCTCCTGGTGGAGAAAAAGAACCTCTCAATGATGGTAGCATGTTTATTTATCACTCATTAATGTCAAGTGAAACCCCTCTGTCTAACAATTTGTTCACCTGGCTTGCTTTGGGCACTTTGTGCCCAAAACTACTCTGAACTACTCTGTTCTAGGGGCTGGCCTTGCTCTAGCACTGCATGTGTGATCAATCTTCTGCTTCAGCTGCTCCCAACAGGTTATGTGAGGTGTCTTCAAACCCTCTTAAAAGCACCTATCCAGAGTACTACATTTGATACTTGTTATCTGATTATTTGTGAGCTGATAATTTCTGCAGCTCAGGCTTTTTTAGGCTCTTGGTTGGATTTCATATTCCCAACATTCCAGTCTGCCTCCTCCAGCACTGCTTACACTGGTCTCATTAGCTTTTATAATGTCAAATGTCATGAGAACACAGTTCTAAAGCATCTTCCTTTGCTTTCCCCAAGGCTTTACAGCTGGTGTAGGAGGTAATCTGTTTTAACTGATAATAGGCTGAATGCTGAAGTCACACAGAGACAGGCTCAAATCCTGGTTTTATCGTTTAGCCATTATATAGCCTTAGACGAGTTGCTCATCTTCCCTTTATGAGTTAAGGTAATGCCAGTTCTTTTTTTTTTTTTTTTTTTTTGGTTTTTCTCCGGTACCGGGAACTGAACTCACGACCTTGTGCTTGCCAGGCAGGTGCTTTTGCCGCTGAGCTAAATCCCCAGCCCCGTAATGCCAGTTCTTTGACAAACCTTCAAAGCACAGGCTGGGTTCAGTAGAAATTTGTTTCTAGCAAAGAGAGAAGCAGGTGCTACAGAGCAGCAGGGTGATGCAAGACTCTAGGCTGTCCCTGCTCAGCACCCGAGTTTCAGGTCTGCCTTGCAACAAGAAAGAACGTGGTAGAAGAGGATATGGGGCAATTTCCAAGGCTCAAACTTGGAATGGTTGACTTTACATCTGCTCAATTGCATTGGTCTAGGACTTAGTCAGATGGCTTCACACAACTTCAAAGAAGGCTGGGACACTGTATCTATGAGCTCTAAGAATAACAGTGCAACTTCTCAGGCTACCTTGAACCTTAGTGGCTTTTCAAACGTTAAGCACCTGTTGTCACCCTCAGAGTTCTGTAGGTTGACTGTAGCCTGACTGACCTAGGCTGGGATGCTCAGGACAGCTCTGTCTCAGTAATAAGCCTTGCTGAGTTTGTTCTTCACTTCGAAGGGGGCTCATATCCACTCCCCACATGTTCAGGCTGGGGTCCAGGCTCAAGGCAGCAGTTACCAGGACCAACCTCCTCCCAAAGAGATGGCAGAGCCCTCCTTACGTTAGTATAATTTTCTCTCACTTCTTACCTTCATTACATTCACAAGATCCTATTTCCAAATAAAGTCATATTTTGAAGTTCCAGGAGGACATGAATTTTAGGGACATATGTGCCTCTACAGGAGGGCAAATCCAGCTAGGCAAAAATATATATCACATCTGGCTGTATCTCATCGACAAAAGCAGGTCACACAGCCAAACACTGTATTCAGGCACAGGCCAATACATTTCACTTCTAGTGGGATGAACTGCAACATCACAAAGGGCAAAGTGCGTGACTATGGGGTGAGGTGAAGAATTGGGGCCAATAATCCCATTTACCGTGAGAGCATGGATCGCTGGGCCCAGGAGAGATTGGCTAGTGATTCCATCTTGCTCCCAGCTGTCCATATTCTCATCTGCATAAATGAGTCTATTGAGAAGTATATGTCTCATAAGCTTATTGCAATGATTAAATGTTACTATGTTTAAACTGCTTAGCATGGTGTGTGCCACATAGCAGTTAATGTTAACTATTAGGATTCTTATAAAACCTCCATTCACTTTCATTTGCTTCTGATCTATTATTTATGTTTTCAATCTCTTTTTTCCCTAATTTTCATCAACACAAGTAATTTCCATTTTGCCTAATTTACATTCAGTCAAAAAATTCTCCTAAAAAATCCTATAATATTAAAATTTGGAATAAGGGGCCTTTGTTATAAGGAAAGATAACTATTTAGGACATTAGCTATTAAAGAAGTGGAATAGTGGGCAATGAACAAGCCACACAAGTGCTTTGACCTACTGGGAGGGAGACTGCTGTGGGCCGAGGTGTTTGGTGCCGCTCTCATGAAAGTAGTGCGAATTGAGGAGGGCCATTACCTTCGCAGAGCGGAAATGATCCAGCTGAATTTTGAAGCATGAGCTGATTAGATAAGCGCATGGCAAAGGACACTGCGTCATAACCCACGCTGGCCTGTGGGCCCCGGAGATAAGAACACTGTGCTGCGGGACAGGTTCTCAGGCAACAATTGCACTTTCTGTTTGGAATATGAGCCGTTCTATGCTAATGAGTCATGTTTCATCACTTCCGGGAGGCGATGCCAGAGAAGAGACTATTGTCGCACGAAAGCTTTTTATAAACACTGTTTATTTGCTGCACTCTTATGTTTAGCTTTTGTACCAAAATAATCCCTGAATGATGAGTCATTTTCAACCTACATGTCATGCGTAGATTCAGCTATGATGTTTATGCCTGTTTTTTTTTTTTTTTTTTTTTTTTTTCATTTTAAAGAGCCAGTGAACAGTTTTTGCTAAGGTCTCAGGATTTCCTGAGATTCTGGTGAATGCAGGGCTTCAGAGCTGCACTCTGTGCATGGTCTGATGGAAAGATGCTAATCTGTTAAATGCTGGATGGGTCTACTGGGTAGAGTGTGTAGAAAAACCAAACACTGAAAATGGACTTGAGGACTGACTTCTCATCTATTGGCTGTTGACCATCTTTGTAATTCTGAGAACTTTAGGAAAGAGAGAAATAGATTCTTCTAGCTGAACAGTTACCAATCCTTGTTCTAAATGCGAGCTTTTCTTTTAAAATAGGTATGGTTAGTAAGATGGGTTCCTCAGAGAAGCCTGGAGCAGGCATCTATTTGTTCCACAAACTGCTTCCTAACAACAGTAAACTCTTCCAGCCTTGGGAGTTGAGGATGGGCCAGTTAAACAGGAGGTTCTTGCCTAAAGGTAGAGAGGGGCGGCTAAGTTTTGGGAGAAAATGGCCCTGTCCAGCAGAGGACAGAATTGCAAGGTGCCCTTCAGGAGATTTTGCACATGGGTCATTGGAGAGTCGGGAGTCACCTTTCTGCCAATGGGCTCTGGGTGCATGTGATGACAGTATGATTCTTGGCCCCTTCCTCCATCCATGGGTGCATACATATGGGCAGATGCGTATGTGTGGTTAGGTAGCAGGAGGTGAGGAGGAGACCAGGAGACCAGGCATAGCTACTCAGGCCTCTCCCAGTCCGTGGACTTCACTATGGCATGTGGCAGTCACTGTTGCCAAAGGAGACCCATGTTTGTTTTTCAACTGTCTGGTTTCCTCTTCCCAGAACCTTGACTTCTTCAGGAAGCAGATGGAATATAGCAGGTTGATCTTGGGGAGCATAGGTCCTACACCAGCCATATACGAGAAAGCACTGAACTCAGTGAAGGAAATCCCATCCATTTGTAGCCATAATTGGTCTGAGAGTTTTCACATAACCCAGTTCTCACAAACAATATCAGAGGGATCACGGGAAAGATGCAAGAGGAACTGTGCAGGAGACTGTCTCCTTTGGCAGTAACAGGTGGGGAAGAAAGCCTCATGAGAAAGGGCAATTCAATTCTTTTCTTCTCACCTGAAAAACACAGGGAATGCCTGGAGGGTTGGCAACCAGCCACGAGAACTAAAGGCACCTTGTTAAAGAAGTTAAAAGACAAAAAGAACCAGAGTCGATTAGTCTACCTCAAGACTAATTATGTAAGAAAAATGATCCTCTCCGCAGCAGTAAATGTAATCCGTGGTTACCTTCTTTTTCTAACACTTGCAGCCAAACACTTAGCTTCACTGTTGGTTGTTTTCCTAAGCTCTGCAAAAACATAGGATTGCTGCTGATTCAGGGAGAAGGTGGCAGTGTTGGGGAGGAGAAGAAAGAGGTAGTTCAATTAAAGAGTGCCATTCCTCAACCCACCAAGTTCTTATGGTGCTATTCTTCACTTAGATGACAACAAGTGTGACACCAATAGGTGTAAGTACACTGGGCTAAGCGGAATGAGGCCATGAATAGGTTGACAGGTGAAGAATCCTAAAGGAGGCGGGAAATGACTCTCATTGGCAAAATATGAGGCAGGCAAAGAATCAGAGAAAACAGAGAACACAGGAGCCAAGGAAATAAAGAAGATCCTCACATTCTCAGACACTTTTCACCATTCTGTGCATCTCAGATTATGGGAAGCCAGCTACTGAGGATGCAGAAAGTCCAGCAGCCCAAGACCAATGAGCAAAGAGGCTTTGATCCCAATGGTTGGGCATGGATGTCTGAGAATATCTTCTGTCAGCAAGGCAGCAGGACTCCTTGGAGTTAGTGATAGAATGCAGAGTATCGGAGAGGTGATGGCCTGGGAGGAAGGCTGCTTGTCAGTCTTATATACTAACCATGGAATTAAGGTTGATGTATATTATTTTATATGTGTGTGAATATGCATGTCATCAGAGATGATGTGATTAAACTAGGTGTAGAACTCAAGTACCTTGAAGGATCAGGTGGTTTATTGAAATGATCAACACACAAATGCCTCACTTGTTCAATTATTACTGACCTCAAGCTCAATGCTGCCAGAAGGAAAGGGAGCAATTCTCATTGGCCTCCAGCCTCATGTTGCTGAACTTAGATTTTCAAGAGGACCTGAAGAAAATACTGATTTTATGTGAATTTTTCTAATTAAATAGTTGAGAATGATACTCAAGTTTTTAGAATGCTGTGTAGACAGATTAAATAGAGATGAAGATGTACCTGCTGGAAGGTCACCAGTTTACTTCTAGGATGCTATGTGGGAAGCTCTGCAAAGTACTGTTGATAGAAGCAGGCACACACGTAGCCAAGAATCTAGGCGCAAATATATACGAGAGAGACTAAGAGATTTCTAAGAGATTACTTCTCTTAGAAACCTTGTAATAAAGCTGTTTTCACTTTAAAAAATCCCCAAAACAAAATCCAGCAGTTTGCATATTGAGAACAATGATGCATTTAGAGATCTGTTGATAGAGGACTTGGTACAAAAAGGCTGTACTGGACAAGCACATACAAAAAAAGAATCATAAAATATCTGTGACTAGTGGGGGGAGGGATCTGAAATAAAAAGTAGGACAAGGAAAACATAAAACATGAAGAAGACTAGAAAGGATGAGAACGTCTTACTAGTTAATCTAGATGACGTTATTACTGGTATTTTAGGGAAGAAGAATGAAAAGTTGGTTCCACCATTCCTTTGGACTTTTACATAAAGTTCCCTGGTTAAATTTGTTCATGTTTTGACTGAGACTGATATATGGGTGGGTCATAGATGAGCAGGCAGGTAACGAGACTGGATGGGACCCTTCATAACTATCAGAATTAAAGTTCTTGGCACCCCGCTGCAAACTGGGTGAGCCACACCTTGTGTGGGTCTCTCCATTAATTTTTCTCTTCCCAGGTGATGTATGCTGCAATGGATGGGGAAAGCACTTTATTTGGCTAAGTATAATACTCCCAATTTGTAACAAAACAAACAAGGTGGAAGAACTGATAAAATATAATTTGAATTCTTTCATGGTAGCAGTATTTAGAATCAGTGATATGTAATCATTGCATCTTACCCCTGGATCTTCTCTTGTTACAACAAAGCCTGTGGAAATCACCATAACTAAGGCAGCCTGGATGGATCTAGGTCTGGCTCCTGGCAATGGCATTCTTTGTTCTGCAACAGTTATGTGACTACATTTTCTAATGTTTACGGTCACAGTTTTACTGCTCTTTTTTTATTTTAAAGAGTATAATAAAAACAAAAACAATAGTAAAATACACCAACAACATAGACAAAAACAAAGCAAAGCAAAAACAATGAAAATGATACAGGGTTTCTGAACAAAATGATAGGAATTAACAGTGGTTGTTATATTACATATTGTTATGTTTAATGAAGTTGCTCAGATTACCAGATGTAAGAATGCAAGATTGATCAAACCATTAAACAGAATAAAAAATAAAAACAGAAAAAACATTAGAAACAATGCAGAACTTCACTAGACAAGATGACAGGAATTCACCAGTGGTTGTAATATTGCATTATTGTTGTCTTCAAATTAGTTGTTCAGAGTACCAGATATAAGCATGCAAAATCAGTCACAAAACATTAAGCATAATCTGTTCCTTTCAATAATCCATTAGACATCAGCAGTACAGTTATCCCAGCTATCTATCTATCTATCTATCTATCTATCTATCTATTTTCCCTTTCTTCCTTCTTTCTTTTTCTCCTTTCCCTCATCCCAATTGTTCCTTCCATTATTTCTTTCCCTTTCATAATATCTATTGTACATTTTGGGTTTTATGTACTCTTTCAGGTTCTTACGCTAGGGAGACAATATGATGTTTACACATGTGGGTCTGATTTATTTCACTTAGATTTACTTTCTTCACAGGAGTTTAGATGCACAGAAAAACGAGAGGGGTATACAGAAGTGTTCTGTGTGACCCCAAACCCTATACATGGAAAGTCTCTTCCATCATCCGCATTCCATTGTCAACATTCCCAGTTATCAAGCCTCTTCATTATCAACATTGGAGTACTGTACATTCATTCCAGTCAACAAACCTACACTGACACATCCTTATTACCCAAAGACCTTAGTTTACATTAGGGTTCATTCTTGATATTGTACAAGTTGAGCAAATTTGGGATGACATGTATCCACAAATATAGCGTACTATGGAGTAGTTTCATAGTCTATGATCTGTGCTTTACATTTTCTATCCTTCCCTGTCTGTTAACCTTGGGCAGTCAATGTTTCCAGCATTTTCCTCTATCCAGGATGTCATAGTTGAAATCATACAATAGATAGCCTTCTTGGATCATCTACTTCCAGTTAGTAAAATGCATTTGAAGTTTCTCCATGTCTTTTCATGGCTTGAAAGCTCATTTCTTTTGTTTACTGAATAATGTTCCAATGTCTGGATATATTATAGTTTATTTTTCTGTTCTGTAGAAGCACATCTTGGTTGTTTCCAAGCTGTACAATTATGAATAAAGCTTATCTATCTATCTATCTATCTATCTATCTATCTATCTATCTATTCGTAGAGAAGGGTTTATTAGGTAGGCTTATAGGATCAGAATCAAAAAGTCTCAAAGTCTTGTAGATTAGAAACAGAAGAATCCCAGATGGAGGTCTTTGCTGGAGAGCCAGAGGATCTAGTAGTACTTAAAAGATCGAAAGACTGGAAGTCCACTGCAGAGTCACTGGTGCAAATCTGTGTTGAAGGCTGAAGAGTCTGTGTTGGAGGGATGAAGGTACTAGAGACCAATGTCTAAAGGCAATGAATAGCAAAGAACAGAACTCCTCCAAAATGAGGGAGACACTTCCTTCTCCTTTCCCTTTTTATTCTTTCCAAGCTAAAAGCTTATTGGTTTGTGCCATTCCCACTTGGGGTGTGTCTTCTCCCCTCTGTTCACTTGCCTACATGTCAGTTATTCAGAGACACACCCAGAACTTACTAATCTGCTATGTGGTTTTTACTTAAATCAAGTTGATGTATCATAATTAATGATTATAACATCCACCTGCAAGTTTTTGGGCAGCTATATTTCAACTCTTTTGGAGCCCAATGACTGGATTTTATGGTATGAGTATGTTTGGCTTCTTAACTAGCCACCCAACTTTGTTCTCTCCTTTTCCACCCAGCCTTCTCACTTTTATTTATCTTTTCAAAGAACCAGCCTGTGGTTTCACTGATTTTCTGTTTTCAGTATCATTCATTTCTTGTCTAGTTTATATTTCCTCTGTTCTTTAGATTTAATTTCTTTTCTGTTTCTACTTTCCTAAGATAGAAGTTTAAGTTGTTGATTTTAATATTTCTTCTGTTCTAATTTATGCGCTCAATGCTGTAAGCTCACTGCTAGCTGTTGCATTGGTTGGATCCCCCAAATTTTGGTAAGTTGTGGTTTCATTTTCATTTTATTAAAAAATTTTTAAATTTCTCTTAAGATTTTATCTTTGACTCATGTTTTATTTAGAAGTGTTTTGTTTAATCTTCATGTGTTTTAGGGCTTTTCAGTTGTCTTTCTGTTATTGGTGTCTACTTTATTTTCATTGCAGGGTGTGAGCAGACATGGTATGATTACTATTCTTTTACATTTTTTGAGGTGTGTCTTATGGCCCAGAATGAGATGTATCCTGTTTTGGTGAATATTCCATGTGAGCTTGAGAAGAATGTGCATTCTGCTATTGTTGGATGACATATTGTATAGAAATCCATTATATAAACTTGATTGATGGTGTTGATGAGGTCAACTATGTCCTTACTGATTTTCTGTCTCCTGGATTTACCCATTTCTGAAGAAAGGTATCAAGGCCTCTAACTACAATAGTGGACTCATCTCTCTCTTCTTGCAGTTCTATCAGTTTGTGCCAGACATATTTTTGATGCTGTGTTGTTAGGTGCATACCTATTAAGAATTTTTATGTCTGTCATGTCTTCTTTGAGATTGACTCTTTTGCCATTTTTATCCCTGATAAGTTTGTGGCTTTAAATTCTGCACTGTACAAAATTAACAAGCTGTTTTTGTCTTCTTTTGATTAGAGCTTATATTGTATATAGGTAAAATCTATTCAGCTTTTGAGGATGCACTGGCCAGTGGTGGTGAATCCATGGCATGTGTGCCACATCAGGCTGTTTGTATCATTGAAAGCACTAAAAGGTTCACCATCACTGCCTTCGGCTTTCTTCAGATCCTACTTGAGCAGGGGTCATTCCCTTCCCTCGTTCTACACTTAGCATGGCTTGGTCCCTCAGATCTATTCTTAGGCTTTCCTGGGGACAGATGAAGGAAAGAGACAGAGGAAACCAAGTAGAGGCTTGGGGATTTATCCCAAGGTTTGATAGGTGATATCTGGGACTGTATGTGAGAGAAATGAATAAAGAAATAAATAAAGGTGTACTATATTGGTCAGCTTTCTTACTGCTGGCATAAAATGCTTAACATACACAATGTAAGGAAGAAAATAGTTCATTTCGCTCATCGTTTCAGTAATTTCAATCCATAATCAGCTCCTTCCATTGCTGCGGGTCCCGGGTGTGGTGAAGCGGGAGAGGGGAGCACAGGGGAAGAGCACCAGCATGAGATGAACAGTGTCCTACAAAGGCAAGTGCCCACTGACCCACCTGTTCCACCTGGGCCCTGCTTCCTAAGTGCACATTAAGTTAACCCACTGACTATTGTGCCTCTGTGATCCAGTTACCTCTTCAGGGTCTCCTTTATCCAGTCAAGTTGACAAATAAGATTATCAGTACAGGGGCTGGGGATTTAGCTCAGTGGCACAGCACCTGCCTGGCAAGCGCAAGGTCATGAGTTCAATTCCTGGTATCAGGAAAAAAAAAAAGATTATCTGGCACAAGAAGAATTTTATTTTTTCACATATTATAAAAAATCAGTGCATTTGGTTATGCAGATTAGTGGGCTTCATTTTGGCAGATTTGTGCACGCACACAGCACACACTGATCATTTTGACTATAGGGGGAATTTAAAATATTCCCACAGTGGGTGCTCCCTCTCCTGTCCCTCCTGTTATCCGTGAGGTAACAGAATTTCAAATAATTGTCTTTACTGTATAATCTCTTTCACATTGTCATATCATTTTGAAAATGCTGTCTTGATTGAGTTTTGAAGCCTCAGCTAGAGGCCAGTCAGTTATTCCATTACGTGGGCAACTCAGTTAATATCTCAACCATGTCCCTTATTGGGTTCAAACTATCTGGTCCTTATCCCTTCACCTGATTCATCAGCAGTCAGTACTAAACAGCAGAGGCAGTTCGTATGCCTCAGAATCCACTGAAGTCATTTAAAGTACACAATCCTAATCCTGTCTAACCTGCCTCACTCAATCCTTCCTTCATAAACTGCAGTAAAAACATTTGCCTCATGAAAGGTCCCAGGGATTCCCTGTGCAGTCCTTTGTGTCTTCAATATTATTCGTCACCTAATTTGCTGGCCTTATCACACCT
This sequence comes from Chinchilla lanigera, assembly GCF_000276665.1. Classification (NCBI taxonomy): domain Eukaryota; kingdom Metazoa; phylum Chordata; class Mammalia; order Rodentia; family Chinchillidae; genus Chinchilla; species Chinchilla lanigera. The sequence goes on along the minus strand of NW_004955446.1, from coordinate 10,568,808 downwards.
AAATAATTAGAAACCTATTAAACCAGGGGTGCAAGCCCATTGGCTGAATCACTCCTCTGGGATCACAACTTCATGAGTTTTAGGCTAAAGTTTGTCAAGAAAACAAAAACCAACAGATCACCTTGACTGTGGATTTCCTGTGGTCTTGCTCTCTTGTGCTGGCAGGATTATAGGGACCAGGGAGGAGTGTGGATGGGGCAATTTGCATATATAAGTGTAGATATCCATATGCTTGTAATATGTTTTTACATAACATTGGAAATTAGTGTGTCATAAAGAACCAGTCATTGCAATATAACCATACTAATAATTTAAACTGTTACATTTTATGTAGTACCATTATTTACTCAACTAACTAGTCTGTCTTTGTTTTTAGAGAGTTTTTCTCCCACAGAAATAATTCACTTATTGGTGTCTTTGTACAAGATCCCTGTCTATCTGTGGGATTAGTTTCTTAGAACAGTTTTTGAATTGAAATTATAGAGTCAAATGATATTAATATTTTACTCTCCTTATGTACAGTGCTGAAATCTGTATCTATTTTATACTTTTTAAAATGTAAGTATCCATTCCATGCTGTGTAATATTTAAAAATGAAAGGGAAATCATAGAGATAGAATTCTAAACCTAAAAACAAAACCATATGCTCATCTTACATTGTGAGGTGAAATCTGGGAAATATCTAGTCTAGAACTATATGTCTAAAACCACTGAATAAAAATCTCCTGGAATGAGACTTTAGTAACTTACATTTTGAATAAACCTCAGAAATTATTCTTATATGTACTGAAGTTTATTTTATTTCACAATTAAGGATCTGAAGCTCAGAGAGATTGAATGTCTTTCTCAGAGACACAAGCCCTGATTTATAAGGTAGATGGTTTGTTGAACTCTATGAAAATGTTAAGCTTGAAGCTATTTTAGAAAGTCATTAATTGTTGCAACCTTGTGCTCCTTATAGCCATCTCCTCACCTAACCTGCTATAATTAAGGGTCAAGAAGTAGTTCCATTAAAATCTCTTTTTAACTCGAGTTTGGCATTCAACTTATTTTTGCCTCACTCAACAGAGTAAGCTTATCTATTAAGTCACTGGCCACTTTGCTGTTTTAAAGGACAGCCCGTGTTCACCATCTTTTTCTAGTGACTATTAAGACTCTATTTTCCAACTTGGAAACTCATTGTCATGACCTGGGATTCAGTTCAGTAATTTGGATAAAATTGGAAAGCGGTTGGAGATGAAGAGGAGCGATCCCAGGTCTCCAGGTGAAGATTACATTGAATTATCTGAGGGGTAGAGCTCATCACCTGTCTTGTGGGAGTGGAGGAGAATCTAAGTTGGCAGCATACTTGAATACAGGACTTCCCAATCCTATTTCTGAAGTGCCATCTCTGGGTCTTAATCAGGTACTTTCTTTGGGAAATTGATGACGGACAGAATGTTCTTTGTAGCTATTAATTCACAGAAATGTTAAGGTATTCTGAATACCTTTGTTAGTAGAGAAATCTAGGATTCAACTTCTACTCTAATGTATATTTTATCAGCATAGATGTATACTTGCATTGACTTTCAATTTGCTTTTAGGGGTATTTCTACCAAACATTTACAGGCTAGTGATGCAAAGTTCTAAACAGAATGCAAAGGGCTGTATGGTCAGGGATCAGATGACCTGGTTTCTCCACCTCAGTCCTACCCTTGTCAGATCTATGATCCAAATCCAGTGAAGCAAAAGAAACTTCAGTGCATCATTTTGACATGAAACTGGCTTCCAAATCTGTTTTCTTAGTTCTAATTCCAGACCTTTAGACACTTAACACACTTGCCTTATCTTTTTCTTTTGCCTTTTACTATTGAGATTCCACCATATTGTGGAAGTGAAAGAAAAAAATGAAGGTGAATACCAGTTTCATGGATCTCTTCCTACAAGTACAATTTTTGATGTGAACACAAATATTTAGATTTTGCAATGGGTATCTTGAAACAGACCATTCCCCACTATTAATAGAGTTGTAATGCCAGTGGATAAAATTTTAATCTACATGCCTACAAACACACAAACAAGAAATAGGTTTATGTAAATATTTCTATAAAGTTACTTTTAAAAGGTATATCAACTACAGGAATCATGCATGATAAACTCTTCTAAGATTTAAAGAAAAACTCAGTAAAATGATTGTCTATAAATGCTTCATCAACATTTATGACTTTAGTTAAATATTTTTTTGGGCCAAGTTAGTTATCCTAAAATTTTTCTAAAATCTGTGTTCTACTAGTATCTTGGGATCACTTATAGGTACGTCATGTCTTATAGTGGAGGACACATTCTTAAATCAAGTTGTCATAAGGAAATCATGTAAGTTACTCTATAAAGATGTGCAGTGAAATGATCTACCTTAAGCTAATTCCCTTTAGAGTGATTGTGATGATTGTCGTTACTCTGCTCTTTTTACCATACACTAGCAAGGAGAGCAGTAAAACAGCTCATAGACTTTGGAAAATTTCATCTGTCACTTTTTGCAAGCCTTGACTTTGGTGACTTCAGTTTTCCACATCAGTTGCTATAATTTCTTTCAGGACATAATTATATCCAAGCAATTTCACCTCCATTTTCTTCACTCAGCTTAGGGGAAGAAGTTTTTACCAAAATGAAATTTAAAACAACTGAGAGATATCAATTTTGGGGAAAGACATTATGAAACTGTTTGATAAGGGTATAAGAATCTTTTCCATTTGATTTAGTCCATATGCATTGATGAAAGATAAAAGAATTTCACATCATAAAGGAAAATAAATATAACTCTAAGAATAGTCTGTCCTCCTCCTCCAGGATGGTTCATTTGCTATTCTTAGCATGTGTTTGATCTTGGGTGTTTTTCCAAAGTCAGAGACAAGGTGAATATTGTTAAAGACCATCCTATTAAATGAGTAGATGGCTCCCTGCAGGCCTTCAGTGTAGTGCAATAAATGTTTGTTGGTGATGGCTGCTTGCACATGAAGCATAAAGATGAGAGAGATACAGTGTTTTAATTCTGAAGGAAAAAGCACTACAAAACTATAAGTGATAATGGAAAAATTCAGAGTTTAATGCTAGGTTGAATAGCTATTTATTAGGTACTATTTATTATACAGTTGGATGCACTGCACTAGTTGCTGTAGATATGGGGGAGAATAAGATGCCTTTGCCTTAAGGAACTTAAAGTCTAATAATGGGGAGAAAGGAGAAGAAAAAGAAAGAGAGAAAGAGAGAGAGAGAGAGAGAGAGAGAGAGAGAGAATTAAATGTAGAAATCAATATATATCTAATTGTTGCAAATGATAACATGGTAACATGGTACGTGCTATAAGTTATAGTCAGGGTACCATGTTATAGAGTGACTTAGCCTGTGGGACTTTTGAGCTGACATGAAGGACAATGCAGTCATGGTTCCAGCACATACAGATGATTGATTGTATTTGAGGTGAATTTAACACTGGCATTGTTACAGAGGTGCAGGTGAAAGTGGAAAAGCCATAATTGATAATACAGTGCAGAACCTCAATGTAGGTAACACTGAAACATCAACTCCCTATGTCAGAAAAGGCAAGGAAACAGCTCAGAACCCAGAGGAGAGAGCTCCACAGAACAGTTGTGAACTCTGGGTGAAGAATCATGAGCCCTGAATTGACCCTGCAGACAAGCAGCTGGGGAAGTAAATGCTGCAGCCTCATCCCGCTTCCTTCCCTTTCTCCTGACCAGGCTTCCTATTGGCTGAACCTGAGGGGAAGCCAGTGAGCAAGGGATGAAGGCCAAACAGCTTGGTGTCTTGACCCCTGACATGCCTATCACTTCTGGAGTATGTTCATTTTTGTTTGTTTGTTTGTTCTGGAAAACTTTCCCATTTCAAATAAAATGCTTTGAAAAATTGTAAAGAACTAAAAATATTATTCATTATTTGCCAAAATTTTTAGATCCAATTATTTGAGAATTTATTACAGAATTAAAATTGTTGAGAATATTACCTTCTGAAAATATTTAGGATATGCTATCATAAATAGGAATAGATTCTGATGAGGGCTTTAAGTTTTTAAAGGGGTGTATTATTTTTTCTATTGGATAAGTTACTATTTTTAATAACTAATAAAATTTTGGGCAAGTTTACACACAAAACAAACAATAAGAAGACAAGAAATCAAACAAAGGAAGTTATAACCTACAGAAATTATGCAAATGATTTATTATGTTAGATATATTGGAACTATTAACTAAAAACCACAGTGCAGTTGAATACCTCATTAATCCTTGTTACATGAGTACCAAAATGAAGAGGGAAATAAAATAAAAAGTAGCTGCAATTTTATTAAATGTGGGAATTTATAAGTCAAAACTTTGGGTTGTTAGTGACCGAGTTTAACTCAACAGAGGTTCAACACAAAATTCAAGAAACCAGAAAACATGGAAGTGACGATAGGCACTTGATCCAAACACTTAAATGGTGTTGACAGATTGTGTTATACTCCTTCCCTTTGCACTCTATCCTCCATCTTTTCTCTTTCCTGTGTTGACTCATTTTTCTCAACATTTCACTCGCACTGCACATGACAGGAAAGATGGCCACCAGCAGGCCAGGGTGGGGAGTTCAGCTCCATCCTCAGGGAAGGAAGCAGCTTCTTTCCAGAAGAGACAGAGAAAATTCCCAGAAAAATTGGTCTTAATAATAAGAATGAATTTAACATCTCTGAAATGTCTACACCTGTAAAATATTTAAAAGTTCGAAGGAATGTTATATGTAAAGCTTGGGTGCCGTAGCAGGTACAAGGCAGACATTCAGCGGATGGTAGCTGAAAAGCAAGAACCTCAGGAAGTGGTGTGCTCTGTCGAGGAAGACAATGGAGTTTGCCATGTTCCAGGTTGTCTATGGTGCCTATGAAAGACCCAAAAATGTCTAGTGGACAACTAGTGACAGGGACTTAGGCTTGGGAATAACATTTAGGCGAGGCTATGGTTAGAATCATGAGAGTTTATTACAGATATTAAATCCTCTTTGTTCATGTCTAAGAAATCCCAGTTTCTCAGAGTTACAGATCTAAATTCTGAACCGGAAAGGGCTCAGAGGTGACTGTGCCCCAGAGGTGAGTTGGAGCAATTTTTCTCCTGGGACTGTTGTGCCAAAACAGGGTTGTGTTCTTTTATTGTTCTCTCTGGAAATACTTGCCTGGAGCTTGGGTTGTTCTTTTTCTCATTGCTATTTTTATCTATTTGATGGTTTTTCTAAACCCTCCATTTATTTCAAACTAGTGCTTAAAAAAAATCCATGCCAGTATCGTTTCCAAGTGCTATGTGAGGACAGAAGAGTGAACATTACAAAAAAGCAGTGGAGCAGATCAGAACAGTTCCTTCTGAGATCAGATTTAGGATCTACCTGCAGGGCAGTTTTTTTTTTTTTTGGAGTATGTGACCTCCAGAGGGTCCCCTAACGGCCATGGGGAGAATCCAGGGCAGAGAATGTGACCATGGCTACCCATGAGTGTTGTGTTAGGTTTAAAATGTAAGCTACTAATTCTGAGAAATCCCTCTGCATATCTTTTAGCTTAATGTGATGCTTAATTGGTGTTATATGGTAATGTCTTCCTCTCAGAATGATATATGCTTAGGTGATATGAGAAGAAATTTATTCCCAAAAGGGTCAAATGTGAGCAGATTACAGTTAGGAACAATGGATCTATTAATTTTTGTTGCTGGGGTGACAAATCTTCACAGACTTAATACAAATTTATCATCTCACAATTATGTAAGCCAGTAGTTGAGGGTGGCAAGGCTGATTTCTGAGCTCCGTGGTTCATAAGACCAAAATGGGGAGAAGGGTGGAAGTCCTAACCAGAGAAAAGCTGACAGCTCAAGCCTGAAGCAAATACCTTTCCTCCTTCCAGTGGAAGCTGGGTTTCCCGTGGCAGACTGGCCCTGGAGAGAACTCTACTGCCTGCTTATAGCCACTCCGGTTTCCTAATGGTCAACTCTGGCCCTTCCTGTGGTCACAAGTGTTGGGAGCGAAGGTGCATCCACTGAGTACTTTCAGGGCTTGCCCGGTGGAGAGGCGTGGGCAGCTTCTTCTAGGTACTAGTGGAGCGGTATGGGCAACTTTCTCTGGATACTTGGACTCCATATTGCTTTCTTCTTCAGGGTCCTGCGACCCACAGCATTGAAATACTGACAAAGGGTGATGGCACATGTAGTGTTGGAAGAAAAAGAACACTGAGATAGGAGATCAGGTGATCTGGCTTCTTGTCTCAGTGTTTTAAGTAACTAGAAACTTTACCTTGGGCAAGTTACTACTTTGTTTTTCATCTGTAAAGTGAAATGGAGTCATTCTAGAATCCTGTAGTTCTGCGAATCACTGTAGCAATGGAACATCTCGATGATTTGAAATATGGAACCTGGGAACAACAAGCACATAATGTTGAAATTCAAATTCTGTTTTGCCTGGCTAGGGAATGTAGAGAACTTCATAACTTTCAATGCTGTGGTGTTTGTATTGCTGTATTTAACCATTTACTCATTTCAGCAAAAAAGAAAGATTTCACAATAACTTCTTGGACAGGATCAAAGTTCAGCTCAGGAAATCTCAAAGGCTGGTTATTAATTTACTTTCTATTTTAGACACACTTCAGTTCAGAGCATAATGCTTTCCTCTGTGTTTGAGTGGGGCTATAGAACAGAATTTAGCAATGAAAATACACTTCTCAAAAGCCTTGCCCAGCTGCAAAGAACACCTACCCTACAGGGTTTGCCTAAGTTCAAAATGTGGAACTCTGAGAATGTAAAATTTTCATCTGTTGTTAATTATTGCTGTATGTATTCAATTTCCTGAAGTCAGATGGTTTGTGTTAGGACACTGAATTTTCAAGTCCAGTAAATATTTGTATGCACATCCCCCAAATATGTGCAATAAACAGAATGATTTTCAACTTCCTGTACATCAACCTTACTTTAAATTTGAAAATGCTTGAGGAGGAACAAAACATCTAGGCAAAACTTTGAGCTTCCACTTGTATTCACTTTCCTTAGGCTTTACCTTAGCAAAGATGCAAGCATTGAGAATGGAGTCAGGATATGAAACTAGAGTCTGTTTGGATAAAATTTCCATTTGCTTCGGTCTGCTCTCTAATTAGAATGTGAAAAATATATTTTGAGCAGAGTCCAGCTCAACTTTATTAATTGGGCAGACCATTATATCCTAACAAAAAATGAACAAAACATGTAATTTTTGACATCTAAGATATTTTATCTCTAGATCATGAATTTCTTTGGGAAGTTTATTAAATTTCTTGGATTATCTATGTTTTATGAATTTGGGAGCTCTCAACAGACCCAACTGTACAATCTATATTTGGTCATCTTCTATTTTTTGATATTTTTCTAACTCTACTCAAATATATTTTAAAATATCACCATTAGGTGGTTCTCATAGATCTTAAGGAAATTTTAAGGGAAACCTGTGATTTTCAGGGAATTAGAAAACACATGTATTTAAAAAATTAAAGAAATTATCATTCATTAGGAGTTTAATGTAATTAGGAGCAAATTCCAAGAGCAAGGAAATGAAGGAGAACCAGTCATTTCCTATAGCAACAGAAACAAAAATAGAAAATGAAAAGCTTGTTATGCCTTCAAGTACCATTGAGAGCAATGATGTTAGCAGAAGCTTAGGTCTGAACAGGGAGTTTCATTGGATACATCAGGTCTCAGCTGAAACTTTTAGCTGGAGACCTAAGCTGAACAGGAGGTTGTTACCCATATGCTTGTGAGGGATAGATGTAGGAAGGGTTTCAGAAGCTGTACCTGTAAGGAACTAATTAGAGTGAAAAGCAAAGGGAAAATGTATGGACTTGAGTGACACACTTACTGGTGAGGGTTGGAGGGAGGAAGCAAAAGTGGATTTTGGCAAGAGTCTATGGGAAAGGGCCATTTATTAGGGCCTTGAAATGAATGGTAATTGATAAATATGAGTACATTAACAATGGCAACAATGACAGAAACCAAACTTTAAACATGTTAAGCATGTGAACTCCTTTAAATGTACTAAGGATTTTGCCTTACACAGTTTTCATGAGGCACAGATAAACAGTTCCCATTTCAAAAGAGGAATTGGGATAAATGTAATTGAACCAATATCATGCAAATGCATTTGAATTCAGATGTTTTAATTTAAGCCTGTTGTCCTTCCAAGAGAGAAAGGCAGTCTAAAAAGAGGAGAGAGAAGCAAGGAGCAACATGAACAGTTGTGGAGAAAAGTCTTTGTATGGTTTAAGTATAGGGTATTTAGGGTATTAAGCATTTTGCTTCTCTAATGGAAGCAAAAGCTAAAATTGAGATTGCAAGGTGCTGGGGTGTGGATCAGTGGCACAGTGCGTGCTTAGTACGTATGAGGTCGGGGCCAGATGACAGAGCCCTGAATTTTATTCCAAGGGTTTTTTTCTAGGCAGGGTAGAGACATGAGTTTTTGTTTAAGGGGGTAGTGACTGTCAGATAATAAATCTGGAAGCAATTTGCAAAGCGCGTTTGACAAGAGAGAGTTTCGAGGAAGGGTAACATTTATGAAAATGCAGTAGCCCACACATTTGGTGATGAGGGAGAGATCCAAGTCAAGGACAGTGGGAATCTGAAAAGGCATTTGTGGGAGACACTGAAGGCAGCAGAACTGGCTGAATATTGGAACTACATGTGGAGAGGAGAGAGGAGAGAGGGTTTTAGACTGTTTCACTGTTTGGCAGTGAGTCGGCCATTGCACTGGGGAGACAGGAGCCAGAATCTGCAAGAAAGCCGATGTTTGAAGCATACTACTTTGGAACAAATATCCAGATAGAGATAACAGTGGGAATTTGGGCAAGGTCAGAAATTTAAGCAGACACAGTATAGATGTGAGAGTTGAAACCGTGGAAAAGAATGTCAGATGAATGCAAGGAACATCAAGCTCCGCCTACATTTAAAGGAACATGGGACAAATAGGAAGAAAAGGGAAAGACTTACAAGACCAGCCAGATGCTTTCATGGCAAACCAAAAGGCCTTTCCCACATCACTGTGGGTTTACAGGGCCTTGTGAGCATGACAGTGTCTCAGCTGGTTCCTTGGCTTCAGCTGTTGTGCTTTGTGGGCAGTGGAAACCCTCTAGGTCCTTGTGGAATTGAGTTGCATGTGTCTCTTCTGGGGAGCCAACAACATAGTAGGCTTTGTGGAGAGGTCTACACTTGTATGTGTCCCCTTAGGACTGGCCTCCTTAGAGGTGACACTGGAGTGGCTCAGAGAAGATGCAAACTACCCACGTGGCAAATTCCACACTTTTTCTTCTACTTTTAAATATTTTCTTTTGGTGGATATAACAGTGGGATTAACCCAGGAGAACAAGCAAATCATGATGGAAAACAAACATGCCTCATTACAGCAGCTGATTTTAGAAAAAGAAGCGTACAAGGGAGAGGGAAAGGCAGGTGGAAAGATGTGTGCGATCGATTTAGAGTGCACTCGTGGCTGAGAAGGCCATTCTGCCTCTTTAGGTGGGAGGCTATGTTGTCATTTTTATGAAGTTTACTTGAGAATTGCACTGTGTTTAATATCCCTGGGGGAGTATTTATAGAAAAAACTTGGCAGTGATGGTTTTAAAATGGGCTTCCTGTTGCTGGAAGTCATCACAGACGTTTTCAGATAAGACAGCTTCCAATGATACGGTAAACAGCTTTCAACGTGATCTTTCTAAATCGAATGAGCAATTAGGGAGGTCTGATACAATCTACCAGGCTCCTCTAGCTCCAGACCCCATGGAGAGTTAAGCTAATGGGTAGAATGGAATATTACTTAACCCCAGGGCTGAGGACGGGGGCCCAAGTGTTGGATTTGGGAAATGTATTGACTGTTGTGTAATGGAAGACAAGGACAGAGAACAGATCTGTGCTTCATGTTCTGCGTTCTGCTCAAGAGGGTTTGATAACAGCATGGTTCACATCCAAGTGCTGCAGGCTCTGCTGTGGCAGACTTTCAGTCATTTTTGCTAAGGCAAGAGACAATGTCATTGATTAGGAGCAATTCACTTCTGGTTGGGACTTTCAGACAAAATATAAGAGAGATGCCCAGTTCAATTTGAACTTCAGGCAAGTAACAAAAGTTTTATTTTAGTATAAATTTGTCCCATGGAACATTAGGACATTCTTATATGTTCTTTGTTCAGATTTAGCTGTTTTTATTTGCTAAGTCTGACAGCACCAGTTCGGACTGAATCTAATGGCTGAAAAGTTGCTTTTTTCTTAGTGCAAATCAGGGTCTGATCTAGAGCGACAGGGAAACCAATTCCACTTTCACTGTCTGGATGGACCTTGCCAAGTGGTAGAGGTGAGAAACTTAATAAGCACTGGCAGGTTTGAAGATGCTCAGGATGCTTGTGGATTGGCTTTTGTAGCCACTGAACCTGTGATAAAATACACATAATGGAACTTACCATTTTGATCATTTTCAGTGCATAACTCAGTGGCAGTAAGTGGATACACAGTGTTGTGCAACTAGCACCATTTTCCATTCCTACAACTTGTTTTTACCTCCCCAAACTGAAACTCGGTACTAACTAAGTCATGACTCCCCCCGTCCCTTCCCTTTGTGGCTCTGACCACCACCACTGTGTATTCTGTCCCTATGAATTTCACTGCTCCAAGTACCTCATGTTAGTGGAATTACACAATAGTCATTTTGTGTCTAGCTTCCAGTTTATTTCACTTCCTGTCATGTTTTCAGGGTATATCTATGTTGTAGCAAGTGCCAGGATTTTATTCCTTTTTTGAGGCTGCATAATTCAGTTGCATATACATATACCACACTTTGGCTACTTTTTCACCTGCCAATGGTCATTTAGGTCGTAGCATAGTTTAGCAACTGTGAATCATGCTACTAAGAACTTTGGTGTATGACTATCCTGGCATTTCTGGACCATATGGTTATTCTGTGTTTTATTTTTTGAGAGAAATATTATGCTGTCTTCCATAGCAGCTATATCATTTTCTAATCCCACCAGCAATGCACAAGCACTCCAGAGTTTCTATATCCTCCCCAATTCTTATTTTCTATTTTCTTGAAATAGCTATCCTTATGGTATGGTTAGACATGGTTTATAAGGATGATTTGTTGCTTTGCTGCTAGTTTAAACAAGAATATTTTATTTTTTCTGACTTGAACCACAGTGGACTTTAGTACTGATATAAAATCATCTACTGAATGTCTATAAGGTTAGAAAATACATTTCCTGATGGGGCTTTTCAAGTGACTCTGAAGGGACTATCAAAAAGGAGTTCTAGAAAAGTTTCAAAAAATGATAGCATTGTTGGACTAAGCAGACATTTCTTTTCTCTCTGCAGCCTGCAGTAGGCTTTTATGCAAGTTCTGGTTTGCTTGCTACAACACACACTCAAACACATGGGTTGTGATTTTGCATTCATACCTCATGGATCTTCACCAAGTGGTCTAAATAGATATTTGGAATCTAGACCTAGTGTCTTTTCCTGGATATTAGTTCCAAAGATATTATGAATTTATTGGCAGTATCAGAGAGTGGTGAGCTGAATTCAAGTTTGGGGCAGAATTTATTTCCTCCCACATTTAATTATTAACTACCTTTCCGAAAATAGACGATGGCTGTTCCTATGGCAACAGAAGCCTTACAGCAAAAAAATATTCAACAGCCTGACAATTTTAGCCAGCTCTATCCTGAGCCAACTTGCTGGTTAGAAGGAACCAAGAGCCAGGGCCAAATGTACCCTCCCTGACCGCAGATTTTTCTTCTTAGCCCCTCCTTATTTGTTGTTCTTCAGAAGAAATCAATCTAGTTAATTCTTGCAGACCTTGGCTCCCCCAGGCTCCTTCCCCAGTGTCCTGGCTTGTACGTATGTGTTCCTGTATTTATTTCTATTCTACCTAACTCATCTCTATGCAACTCTGATTTGTGTTCTTCACAGCTGTCAATGAATCATGCAAGGTACACTTTTAGCTCAGAAGTGAATAATGCCATAGGTATAAAAAAAGATTCAAGTATTAAGTGTCCACTGAGCAGGGCTTTTGTTATTGCTTAGTAGGCAGAAGTCACATTTTTCCAGTTGTTCTTTATTACCTTTATTTAAATATATTTCCCCTAAGTGAAAACTCCTGATTCTCTTAACTTCATTTTGATTGGTACTAATAGTGTTTTTCATTGTTTATTTGGAAGCGAACTATTCAAACAGCCTGCTTGCAGGTGCTACAGTTACAAATGCCATGTCATTTTTACTACACTCAGTCCTACTGAATAAATTCAATGTTATTTACATTATATGTGAAGTTGGACTCCTGGTTTGCTTTCTGTTTTTAGGGTCATCTGCAGACCATGATATGAAGAACTAAATGCTTAGCATGCATGGACCCTTAACAGAATCGATCTGCTGTGTGGGAGTATGAGGGGAAACCAACAGGTGGTTGGTAAATACTCATAAATGATTGTCAACAACATTAATGAATTCGTGAATGTTAATTCTCCGACATCTACAGGGGCAATGTAGGCATTTTTCTTGGGATCGTGTATAAAATGTAATTGAAAAATACTATGAATATTTACATTTAAAAATTATTATGGTAAAAGTCACGTTGCCATTAATCTCCCTCAAAATAGTCCCCCTTCCTCTGAACACACTTGTGTCACTGTTCTTGTCATTTTCTGAGGCATTTCTGGAAGTCCTCTTCCGTAAGTGTATGTAGTTGTGCTGTTATGGCTGTTTCAATGTCCTGAATTGATTCAAAACACTAACCTGGTTATTCTGACTTTGGGGAAGAGCCAGAAGTCCCATAGTGCCAGATCTGGTGAATGAGGTAAATGAGGACACGCTGTAATGTTTTAAGACTGCTTTTCTATTGGATGGCACCTGGCAGCAACATCCACTGTTTTTTATTACATTTCCTAAAGACACTTATGAAAGGGGGCATCTAGAAATGCTTCAGAAAGTGGCAAGAATGATGGGGTAAGTGTATCTGAAGTGAAGAGGAGTATTCTGAGGGAGATCAAAGGCACTGTGTTCTTTATTGTAATTATTTTTTAAAAATTTAAAGATTCCCATATAGTATGATCACAATGGGTATATATTACATTTGATGTATACAAGCAAAATCTGCACGAATTCTTTCTCTTCCTGCCTCCCCTCAACAACACACATCTACTCCAGAGGCACTTGTGAGTGGGGTGGGATAGAGATCCTGAATTCAGTTCTTCAGTGTCAAGTTTCTTAACTACAGCACTAGGGAGATTATGAAGTCATGACATTGAGACAGCTGATGGGTAGAAACATGTCCATCCCTCCTTTCCACTCTAAACCCTTGTACCTTAGACTCGAAGACAGGAATCATTTTTAAATGTACTGGATTGAGTTTCAAGAATGGAAACAAATCTATCTTCATGACTATGTTACTGAAAATTTATAAATAGGTCTAGGACATCATTTTAGGAGCTTCCCATCGAACAAGAGATGAAGGCTTGAGAAAGGATTGCTAGTCATATTTTTTAGGAACTGAATTATGCCGTGTTCAGGTCTAGAGATTCAAGACTCTTCTCTGATCTCCACGCATCCCTCTTTCTGAGTCCATCTTCTGCCACCTGAAAAATCTCTCAGCGACAGGTTTCACTTTTCCCTGTTCTTGGTCACCCACCTCTGAAGGACAAGCCAGCATGCATGGAGGACGCTGAGGGCATGGGGCAGTCACAGCCTTCTCTCCCTGGCCCCACAGCCTCTTTCTCTGCATAGGCTCCAAGGTTGCTCAGGCCTGCCCTCCCATGCCCCACATACCCTCTGAGATGAGCCCTGACAGTAGACCTGGGGCTCAACCAGCTCCCCCAGTTCCCATGTATTGCTGCCACTGAAGGAGAAAACTCTTGTAAACAGTGGGATGCAGAGGGTCTGCCCTTTCACAGCCTGCCCCAGCTATGACTCAGCACTGGTGACAAAGCTGGCCTTCCCACCCAGGTGAAAACCAGAGGAACCAAATGCCTCAGCTCTTTTTGATATTCAGTCTCCCTGTGATGCTCAGGCTGATCTATTTTTTCTTTCAGTTTTTTTTTTTTAATTTTAAAGAGAATTTAAAAAAATCAACAAAATAGCAACAACATAGAAAAAACAAAAAACCAAAGAATACAATAAAAAACAATAAAAACAATACCAGGTTGAATGCCTGGGCTCACATATACTTCTGCCTCAGCCTCCCAGCTTCTGGGCTGACAGGTGTACCCCATGACGGCTGGCTTTCTTCATTCCTCATCATCCTGCATCACAGGCTATTAATAGCACTTGAAAATGTTGTTGTCGTGTTGACCCAAATGAGAGTCATACTAAAACAATTTTGAAAAATAAGAATAATTTGTGAAGGATATAGAGAGCATTTTGGCTTACTAGATATAAAAGGAACCCATAAAGCTAGAGAATGAAATAATATTGGTATGATTTTAGATGACAATTTAGTAATGTTCATCAAAATTGACAATAAAAAGGAATTTAATTTATAAGAATGAAATCCTTGTTAATGTGGGTGTGCACACCTATACACCCAGGATTTGGGAGGCAGAGGCAGGAGGACTGCCATGAGTTCAAGGCCAGCCTGGGCTACATATTAAATATACAGCAAGGCCCTGTCTTAAAAAAGGAGAAGAATCCTTAACTTCTGTTCTAGGGAAATCCTATTGTATAGACACGTCAAAAGTATGCTAAGATACATGTGCCAGGATGTTTTTTTCAGCACTATTTATAAGAGTTTAAAATTGGAAATGTTTTAAATGTCCATCAGTATAGCCGTGGTTAAATGAATGAGGGTGTAATCTTTCCAGAGGACAATTAAAGGAATAAGTAGACCCAACTGTGCTGATCTGAGAAGGTCTAAAGTAAATTCGGAATGAAGGAATGAAAAAAGTGGGTCACACAGAACCATATTCCATGCTTGGGAGATAAAAACATTGGACAATGTTTGGAAGAATATGCACAAGCTATTTTCAGTGATTAACTTTACAATTAGAGGAAGAGCCATGGGTGAGTTTTTCACTTTCTACCTGATGTACTTCAGTGTGGTCTTACTCTTTTATTAAGGACATATTTGTATGTTAACTGTATGTTTTTATGAAAGATAACACAGGTGAAACAGAATCTAGTGACTTGGGAAATAAGAACAGTTGGGACAAAGATTATTTCAGGCTTCCCCCTATAAATGAAATGACATGAAGTCTAACGGACTAGATAATCTCCCCCACCACCATTGATATGGGATACTCCTTTGAGGGCAGAACATCCTAATGTGAATTTTCATGATCAAATGGACTAGTGCTCTGAGGTGTTGTGGGAACTGCTAAGAAATATGTTTATTGTCAACACATTAAATGCAGTCTTAGTGGCTGTTACCAAGGAAGTATTAGTTCATACATGAAAAAAAGAAAACTAATAGATTGAAATTGCAGTAACCTGTTTCAGAAGTCAGGAACTCAGTATCCACTTCAGAAGTATTCTGTGGTCATTCTGCAGTGCAATTAGGTAAAATCTGCTACCATTTTAATAAGAATACTGTCTTATCAAGAAGAAAAATGGAAGATGAGATAGATGGCCTATTTTAATTAAAAATTTTTGTCTTACAAAAATTATGAACATTATAGACAGGCAAAACTTAAAAGGGCTATCTCCCCTTTACCCCTTCTTCCGACTCCACTCTCCTGCCCTTGACCCTCATCGTTAGAATTTGGTGTGCAGGTTTTAGATGGTACTTTGAACATTTGGGCTCACAGGTACAGACATAAACACACAGAAGCATACACGTGCCAAATGACAAATATGCAAAATTTGAAGAGTATCTGCGTGGCACTCTGTGATTATACCATTATGGATCTTGACGGGGGCTGAATGCAGGGAGCTGACTTACTCATTTTGGAGGCTTTCCCTGCACTTTTAATGGAACATTCTGTAGCTCCTATAGAGAGAAGGACACTATAGGTCTTCTGATGTTTTCATCAAAACACTTGAGAGAGTGGAAGGGAGATTTGGATGTAGAGTTAGTACAAAAAAGGTAGAGAACTATTTTGATTTGGGAATTTTTTAGTATAATGAGTTTAAGAATTTGAATCCTGAAAATACAGGTTTGAAGATGAATTTTCACTCTGTAAGATTGGGGAAATTACTTAACTGTTTAAAACCTTAGTTTTTTTTTTTTTTATAAAATGAGAACAGAATAATAGTGCTTACCTAATGGGTTGGCTTGAGAACTAAATGGGACAATGCTTGCAAAATGCTTATCATGTTGCAAACTATGTAGTGACTGCTCACTACACTCAGCTGCCATTACTATTTTGGATTTTTATTTTATTTCTATTTTAGGTCACTTTTGAATGCCTGTAATCCTTCTCTAGGCCTTCTGAAAATTGCTTTTCCAAAGGTTTGACTTACTTCCTTTATTTTTGATCCAAGATTTTATGCATAGATTTTCTATTTTCAGTCTATCATCTCTGCTTCCACATGCCAACCCTCCTACAGGGTGTTTTGAAAATGAACCACGAACAACCCAAAATGCCTCACACACAGATTCTTGGGCTTTCCTCATATTGAGTTACGGCTGATCATTTTTTGACCTTTTTTTTTTTTTTTTTGGTTCATTTTCTAAACAACTTTATCTCTTGATTGTTTGAAAGGTTTAAGTTTCTAAACAGGTTGAAGAATTTCCTTGCTTTGCAACTTGTAAAGATTTGGTTGCTTTTTGCTTGCAAGATTCAAATAGCTGAGTCTTGATTCAGCTCACGAGAAACTGTCATATATGAATTTGGTATTATATCAGGTAATATCTGAGTTGTTCATCTAAGTATTTCATTGATTTATATATTTACAGTTGAGCGTCACTGTGTCAAGAATTGTACCAAGTAGAGTAGAGTTGGTCCCTCTCTCACTGAGCTGTAAAATCTAGCAGTGATTGTTGTCCACATGAAATGATGAGTTACTGATGCAATGGTGCTCTTCTGGGGAGGCACTGTACCAGGGACCTGGGAGAGCCTCTGGAAGGGTGAAATTCTGACATGAAATCTGAAAAAGAAATGACTGAAATGAGAAGTGAGATAATTTTCTAGGCAGAAACAAGAACATATTAAGAAAAATGACACAGGAAGGGCTTGGAGCATGTGAACAACTGAAATAAAATGAATGATTAGAGTAGAGAGAGTCAGGGTGTTGTGAGCTAAGACCAAAGCCACAGGGAAGGTTTACTCTTTGCAGAAATCCCTTTGACTAGTTTCTGATGACAAGTGGTTACCTAGTCTATACTATGTTCAGCCATGAGGACAATATATTTTGAGCTCATAAGACAGAGCAGTATTTTACTGATCTTTTGTGATTAGTGAAATATTCTTAATATGACATATTTTACTTCCAAGTCAAGAAGATTCGAGTACAAAAACTAGTAGATATCTCGTTTACACAGGAATGCAAGAACTCGGAGCTATTCTTCCCTTTGGAATAGTGTTGTCTCCTTTCCTTTGTTAGTCTTTCTCTTTTTCTTCCTCTGTTTTTTGGGGCTTTCCACCTTTGCCTAAATGCTGTCACATAGAGGAAAAAAAAAAAAAGTAAAACTGAAGCAAGGCAATAAATGCTGCTCCAAAGCTATGAAGTTTCTGGTAACCTTCATGCTTCAGAGGTTAAAATTTTCCTTTCAATAGATGACTTGCAACTATTTTTAGCATCATCTAAGGGGTGGTATAGAGTCATGGTTTCCAAGATCCAACTTTCAAATTGTGCAGGAGTGACACACTACACAAAAAGGAACCCTAGCCTTCTGCTTCATGAAGAATTTAAGAACTGATCTTCATTAGCTAAAACCCTTGAAAGTTTAGAATAATATGAATTAGGGCAATCAATAAATATAAACATATATACAACATATTATTATATAGAATATCATTTACAAATTTTCACTTTGACTGATTCTTGAGTTCCACCTCTGATTTTTAAAAATGGAATGATTTCTTATTTAGAAAGAAAACGACCAGTTGCCAGCTGCCTACTCCCTTTCCTCCTAGGGAATCATTATTTTTTTTCTCTTTCAAGCCCAGATTTCTCAGTGAATTGTCCATCATGTGTGTGTACAGCTCTCCCTTGGTATCATGAGAGCTTGGAATCAGAGTTCTGTATTTTCAGTGGAGCTGTGTAACCCACATGAGCTTTCCTTCCCAGCCATAGGAGAAAGGACTAAATAATGATCCAATATCGCTGTTGAGAAATCTGTGGCTCTAAGTATTTTGTTCTCTGTAGTTTAGGGGCTTCTCATGGAAACCTACCCTAATATAATAGCAGGAAATGACAGGTCCTAGCAGAAGGATTTTAATGTTAAGAACGAGTAGATGACAAAACTGGCCATTCTACTGCTTGATTATATTTATAGGTTTATTTTTGTAATATTTACATATTCTTGGTGGTGGTGGGGGTCAAGTTGCCATGGCCTGGAGAATTTGTACTGTATTAAAAAGGCATTAGGAAAGGACTGAATTTCACTAAGGGGAGATACCAAAGCAGCATCTTCTTGGCAGAACTGAGAAGTAGGGGAGTGTTTGGATAAGAATGGAAATGAGGGGGAAGAGGACCAAATAGACAGGAACATGGTCAGGAAGAGCTCAGTTTTGTTCAGGGAGCAGAGCTGGGGTGAGAAATAAGGCCTGAGAAAATGATAGCAGGAAAACTGGCTAGAAAGAACGTCAACTCCTGTTAAATTTGTCTCTCTGAGCAGAGAGACAAAAGGTGAAAAGCAGCATGACTGAATGGTGTCCAGTGTATGCAGAGAGCTGGTGGAGGGAGGATTACATAGAGGGTAAAGGCCTCAATAGAAGGTAAAAAAATAGTTCATAATTAAACAGAGCACAGTGGTGCATGCCTGTAATCCCAGCATTCAGGGAGGCTGAGGCAGGAGGATTATAAATTTGGATCCCATCTGGGCAATTTTTTTTTATTTTAAAGAGAATAGTAAAAAAAAAAAATAGCAAAATACCATCATCGCAGACAAAAACAGAACAAAGAAAAAACATTAAAAATGATACAGGGTTTTAAAACAAAATGATAGGAATTAACAGTGGTTGTTATATCACATTAAAGCCATTTAAGAGATCAAGCCATTAAAGAGAATAAAAAAATAATAATTAAAACATTAGAGATGATACAGAGTTTCACTAGACAAGATGGTAGGAATTCACCAATGGGTGCAATGGCTAATATAATGACCATCTGGGCAATTTAACAAGATTCTGTCTCAAAAAAAAAGTTGGGAGGCAGCTCAGTGTTAGAATACACATGGTTAGAAAGAGAGTCAAAGTTAATAATAAGTAGTGGGATTTTTTTTTTTTTAACCATGGGTTCTGCAGTGAAAGGATAAGGAGAGGAGAAAGTATATATTTATTTCATCATCTTTTCAAAATGTTGGTTTTTATAACTTGCAAGTCAGATGAAGAGTTGGGCCTGGGTACTGCAGTACCCACCAGGGCACCCTTCTCTTAGGCTCAATTAGAAATTTAGACTCGGGGCTGGGGATTTAGCTCAATGGCAAAACACCTGCTTGGCAAGCGCAAGGTCGTGAGTTCGGTTCCCGGTAACGGAGAAAAACCAAAAAAAAAAAAAAAAAAAAAAAAAAGAAATTTAGACTCACCTGATGACAGCAGGCAGCCCTTGGCCCCAGTCTGTGCAGAATGCCCAAAGTAGCACCATGCAAGAATAGACCCTTTGGTGCTGCGGGAGAAGTTCGTACAGTCGTCCTTACTGCTGTCTATATGACTATCCAAAAGCTACTGTCTTTGGCCTGTGATATGCAAGGAATTAAATTCATATCCAGTAGGTACAGAAACAGCCTCATGCCCTACAAGGGCTAACCTTTCTTGTAACAACTGCCATCTGGTTTTCATGGTTCCCCCCAGCCTCAGTGCAAGTTACCAATCAAAAGTCATGTTTATCATCAATAAGGTGGCAAAGGAGCAGAATTCAGACCATTTGCATCAGATTAACTAGGAGACACAGAGAAAAAGTTAATTGGAGCTCAAATTCTCAAGTACAAAGAGAAATTACTGGTAACCTTTGCCTGCAGATGTGTAGAAAGGCTCTTGCATGGGTGCAGGTAGAAAGCTGCCTAATTTATCTCAGTGTGGTCCACATGTCTTGGCGATCAGACAACAACCCCTGAATGTCTGTGGTGGCATGATGTGTGATGGAAGGGCTGGCACTGACCGTCACGTTGTCCCTGCCGTGCTTCAAACTCCCCATGAGGGTAGATTCAGGCTACATTTTCATTAGCTATTGTGCTAGCTGTCATAGAAGGGCCTTGTAAAATGGGCACCTTCTTCCCTTTTGTAACAGAGGCACAAAGTGAAACAAGTGAACAAAGTAAAACCTACTGAGAAACTAATTTCTTCTCTCCATAAGTATTTTGACAATGGCAAGATTTAAAATACAAAGGTATGTATTAAACAGAGGTTATGGTTTTATGTATACAATTTCTAAAGTCTTAAAGTAAATTTTTTTTCCCCTGTCAGGCAATGCTTTCAGTATTTTCACGTCCAGATAACTGTTGTTTAAGACATCAAGGATAAGCTAGTTATGGTGTCCCACACCTGTAATCCCAGCACTCGGGAGGCTGAGGCAGGAGAATAGTTGCAAGTTTGAGGCCAGCCTGGGCTACAAAGTGAGCTCAATGCCAGTCTGAACTGCAAAGCAAGACCCTGTCTCAAAACAGAAAGAAAAAAGATATCAAAGATAGAGGGTTTTTGAAATTTCTGTTCATTTTATAGGTTGATTCTTACCCATTTTCTTTCTGTTCAATTTCTGTTTAGGTTGAACTGTCCCATTGTTCTGTAATTTCTACTTTCTTAATCCACCTCATGACTTCTTTGTCTGTCAACTTTTTCTCCAGGTGTTCGCTGCTATTCTTGTCTTTGCATTACCATCCTCCTCCTCCCTGTGGGACAGTTCAACAGCCATCATATTCTGATCAGAGACCTACAGATTGTTGGGATATATATATATATATATATATCTTGGGTTCAGGAGGGAAATCAAGAACAGCTTCATATCCATGTTGCTGTGCACATGGCAGATGTTTGGGGATCTGCTTGGAGGGGAGCTAATTAAGATGGGAGAGTGAGCTGAGAATCCTACCTTGATTACTGGATAGAGCCAAATGGATTGTGTGCAGCACAATTTTAGTGGTGCCCTTTACACAGAATACAGTAGAAATTGGTCCTCTGGGATGGCACAACATGACAGCTGGGCTCTCTAAGATATGGGCTTTGAGGTAAAAACAAGTAGCTTATTTGGGAAGTACAGGGAACGCTAGGGGAGTAGGGAATGTCAGGTTGATTCTTATCCACTTGGTTTCTGCTGAATTTCTGTTTTAGGTTGAACTGTCCTGCAGGGAGGAGTGGGGAAGAAGCTAATATAGACATGCTGCTGATCCAGCTACCCCAGTGGGCAACTGGAGCTTAGTCGTTGGGAGCTGTCGGGAATGTGCAAACCCACACCCCAGGATGACCCTATCAGAATAGGAGGGAGTTGGGGCACTTATGTTCCAATGCCCTAGAGTTATTGGCTGAAGGCTGCTTCCAGAAGGTATGTTTTCCCTGGTGTCCAGGACACAGTCAGAGCAGACTTCTCAAATCCCTGAAGCAAGAGATGCAGATACTAGAACTTGAGCATACAGTGAATGATCCTAGGAATATGGGCAAGGAATAGGTGATGTCTGCTGTGACATTCTTGGATTTAAGATCTGGAAATGACATGACAAATTCTTTCCCTTTTTCTCTGTCTTTTTAACAAATAAAGCCCTTCTCCAAAGACCTAAGGCCCTTTAATTGAAAAATAATATAGCAGAGTGATCAAGTGCTCCTGGGCGACGTACCACCCAAAATTGAACCTCACCCCTTCCCCTGGTGTAGGTTGTCTGTGTAGTTAGCCAGACTCTATAATCTCTTTGTGCCCTAGTCTCCTCACTTGTAGAATTAGGACAATAAGCATTGTTATTATGAGGATAAAACTATATAACATAAATAAAATACATACACAGTAAAGATTGTTAAGACCAGCCATCAATGTGAATTTTTGCTCTACTGAGGAAGACACTTGAGAAAATAGGCCATCTTAATTTCATATGATAAAATTGAAGGCGGTTGGGGTAGATTGACAACTGGTGTTCAACTTGTAACACCCAACTGAACTGAATCGGTGTGGTGCTGGGTGTGGGAGGCCCACCTCAGGACTGTTGCCAGCAGCATAAGAGGCAGAAAGAGAGAAGCTGGTAGAAGCTGTTGGGGAGCTGTTGGGGAGCTGCTGGTTCCCTTGGGCTATTCTGTGGGAGAAGTTTCTCATGCCGGCTTTCCTGATGAACTTGGCTGTTTCACTGGAGGAGGAGCTCAGGATCTCGTTGTCACTGAAAATGGGTACAGTTCACTGGGTGAGCTCTGGTCCTCACTTTGAGCATCGCCTCCTGGCTCCAGAGGGGCAGATGGTGCACTGCTCAGTCTCTTGGAGAAGCTTGTCACCTTGGCCTTCCTGATGGGAACTTGGCTTTCCTCATCATCAGAGGAGCGTGGGATCTCACTGTTACTGAGAAGGGCTGTGGTACTTTTTGGGGGAGCTCTGGTTTTTACTCTGAGCATTACTTCCTGGCTCCAGTTCAGATCACTCAGCCTGCTAGCATAGATCCTTCATCCCACTGGCACAGACTTTCTAGTTTCCACCACTGACTTTTGGGCCTTCCCAGCACAGATCCATGAAACAGGCTTGCAGGAGACATTATCATGGGCTCTAGGCCTCCAGTTGGACTTGAGGGAGGCATTGTTATAAGCTCTAGGTCTTCAGGTGGACTCAGGTAGACATTACCATGGGATCCAGGCCCTTAGCTGGATTCTTTGGTCATTAGTGTGTGGACAAATTTCCTGCACTCTCTTTGGATATGATTCTTTGGGTGACTATTATAAATAATTTTATAAAATATGTGTCCTGTATTATATTTTTCCTCTTGCAAAAACCCCAAACCAGAACAATGGTGGTAGGCACTAATTATTTTGGGGCACAGAGAAGATTCCTGAGAGAATTCCTGAGAGATTCCTGAGAGACACAAGGCTGAACTCCCTGCCAGGAGGGCTGGATGGGAGAGATCTGCCAGGCACGGGAATAGTGCTCCATGGGAAGGAGTGCCTGCTTCACAGGCCTTTTCTTCATTTGAGCTGTGTGGGGTAGAAAAAGTGAGGATCTCATTAAAGCTCAGATGATCTCATCAAAGCTTTGCCATGATAAGGCTGAGGACTGAGGGGTCTGGTGGGGATTTAGGGTGAAGAAGCAGGGGTGGAGTGTGCAGCGCTGAGCGCTGATTATCTAGCCCAGCACTGCTTGTAGCTGCCCACATGACTGTGGGCAAGTTCTTCACTATCTCCAAGTCCTTGGCTCCCTGTCTGAGCAATGAACTGCAGGTGGTGGGCTGGTGATACGGCTTTGTGGTTCTGTCTAAGCATGCACCTTCAGAAGTTTGGGTTTTCTGAGGAAGGTCTGTGGCTGGCTATGGGGCTGCTCTGGATTGCTATTTATTTTTTTTTTTAATTTATTTTTGATTTTCCAGTACTGGGAATCAAACTCATGACCTTGCACTCACCAGGGAGGCACTTGCCACTGAGCTAAATCCCCAGCCCCTGAACCGCAATTTAGAGGGTTTTGACAAGTGTGGGGAAGTGTGTGCTCCCCTCTCATGCCTCCCACCTGAAGTTTTCAGTTCTTTGCCAAATTTCTCCCACTTCTTTGGCACAGAGGCTGGCTCTCAAAGTGGGCCGTGCCTTGGTACTTGGCTTGCTGGGGCATGTTCTCCAGCTCACCTGGTTTGTATTAATTTCTGCTAGGATTCGGCAGCAGACCCCCATCCCAGATCAAAGATAGAAGATAATGTCAGCCCCTCATGAGTCTGCATTTATGCACCGAGGCACTGCTCTGTTAGCGGTGTGGGTCCCAGGAACGGTTTTTAATACATGATTTGATATGAGAACAAGGGTTTGATATTAGGGAGACAGCAAAGCCTCCGAGGCCTTGCATCAGAAATGACTCTCTCAGCTCCATTTGTTTCTTTCTGTAGCAGTGCTGCTCAGTGACGGATGACATTTAAGAGACTGGGCTATTTAATTTTAGGAGGATGTAGATATAGTTGCTTCTCCAAGAGAACTTAGATAAAAAATGAATTTCCCTATAAATTAATTGCCAAATGGCCATGTCCAGTGCCATAGAAGTTCTCTGGTTTTCTTGTGTTTTAGACATAGAAAAGGTCATTTGCCATCTATTGAGTCTGATCTTTTTTTTTCCTAGTCATTCATCTTTATCGTGTTGTAGAGGAGTCAAATAATTTATTAGTTTAAACTTACTTATTGGTTAACTTGAGGTTCAGTTTGTAAAATCAAAATAACAGTAGCATAACCAAGGTAGATTCTCTTTTACTTCTTGCATTTCTTCTCATATCGATGTCAGGGTGTATGCATCCCAGAGGGTAACAGCACTAATGTCACAACGTCTGCAGACTTCCAGGCTCCTCCTACCTTGTTGCTGTATTATGCAGGAACTTCTTGGTCACTTTATAATTCAAGATGTCTTCTTTTGTTCTTGCTATTGTGTCCCTACTCCACCTAGTAATGACAAGAAAAGGATGAAGGAGGGCCTTGTGCTCTTTAGGAGCCCTTCCTAGAAGTACAGATGCTCCTTTCTCTGAAATACCCTTGTATAAAACAATGGTATGGCCACACCTAACTGTAAGGGAAGCTGGGTAATATCTTTTTTCCTAGGCAATCACGTGCCCAGTGAAAAGTTGAAGATCTATTACTACCTGAATAAAGAGAGGGGGCATATTAGGGGACCCCTGTTAAATATATCAATAACTGGATTTGACTTTTTACAGTGGTATGTAATTTTGGACACAGAATTAAAATTCTTTGAAACTTGGTTTCCTTATCTAGAAAGGGACTGGAACGCTACTTACCTGATGGAATAATGTATTAGCAAGGATAACACAAAAATTAACCAAGCAAGGTTTGCAGAAATCTTCTGTTAACCAGAAAGCATTATAAAATATCATTAGACAATAATTTGTTTTTATGCTTTCTTAATTAATTTCATCATGAAAATGGACAAAAAGTGGAGCACCATGAGTATATTTTGAATGGATAGAAGTTTGCTTTTCAAAACAGAAGTTGATCTAAGAGCAAATGTGGAGTTTCACCTTGTGAAATCAGGCACAACAATCTCAAAGGCAAATATTCAAAGTTGAGTTTCCCAATTGCAATTGGAAAGATGACGTACTCCATTAAGGGAGTTTCTGTTGGCATTTCAGCATGACTAGCCTCAACTCAAACTTACATCAAGAGAAACACTTATAGCTAAAAAGTAGTAAAAGAATCTTCAAAGGGTTTTTTAGATCAGAAAGGTTTTATTTGAGATGAGAGAGAAGGGTCTTTAAAAACCCTAAATCCATTTGCTTATTTTACCCAATATGGAAATACTTTATAGCGTATGATACATGCTCTGGGAAAAGAATTAGCATTTTCTTCTTGATTTTACTGGGACCTGATGTAATAGGAATGGACTGCAGTAAATATAGCATATAATTATTTATTAGACTTGTAAAAACCTCCTATTACTGACGCTTCTGGGCATATGGACAAAGGTGGGAGATTAAGTAGTAAATAAAACCAGACATAGCAGGCACAATTGTGAGGTCATTCTATTAATGGCCTCAGTGGAAATGTTACCTAGCTGCGAGGTTGGAAGTAAACATACCCTTTGAGGAGACAATGGCCCTTTTTTGGAGGGTTGCTCTGTGCCGTTGCTAAGAACCACACTTTGCTGGGAGGAGGAGGTGTCTGTAGTTCTTTGTGCCCATGGGAGATGGGGTCTGTCATGTCGGTCTTTCAGATCACAGTGCTGCTCACAAAGGCTGATCCATGCTATAGACCTAGGGAAGCTCTTGAAGCACAGTTTCAATAAACGGTTCTGAGAATGAGCTGAGGTATATTAGCAAAGGTCAAAAACCGATCATTTGTATTCTTTCTCTGTCCACTGAGGCAAATGGGGCCTTATATTAAGCATGATAATGTTCTTAGATTTTGAATTTTGAAGGCACCATATTTCCATTTGATCAACTGAGCAAACGTTTTATGAACCAAAGGGTTCTCTATAAGAAGAAGACTATCGCTCTGGTCTGATTTCTGCCCTTTCCCTTCTGTGCTTCACCTTCAATTTTGGATATTTTATGGAGTCCTAGAAAGAAATGGATTTAACAGGCTGTCTAGAAATGTTTTATCTTTAGGCAGAATGTCAGGCAAACCAAAGAGTCAATAACACAGCCTTATACTTAACTTTAGTTATTCCCAGTGAGGTACCTGGCACTACAGCATGTCCAGGAAAATTTATTCCACTTGCTGTAGCTATTCCATTCTGCTTAAGTATTATGCTTCATATATGACTTTAGCTTCTTATGGTTTAATTTAGACACATTTAAAATGTTTTTATTTGACAGAAATTTACTGAAACTCTACTATGCTTAGGCTCTGAAACATTTATTTGATCCTAAAAGAACTAAAATATCATTGGAATTCCACTTTAATGAGGCACTTCTTATTTTGATAAAGATTCTTTCTTTTTAATCTTAGCTATTCTCCAATAA
The DNA here is from genome assembly GCF_000276665.1 of Chinchilla lanigera. Taxonomy (NCBI): domain Eukaryota; kingdom Metazoa; phylum Chordata; class Mammalia; order Rodentia; family Chinchillidae; genus Chinchilla; species Chinchilla lanigera. The sequence goes on along the minus strand of NW_004955446.1, from coordinate 10,542,102 downwards.
AATTTTTGCAATCAATTGTTTTAGTCTTCAAAACTAGATAATTAATATATGGCAGTCCTTTCTTCTCTCCTTCTCAGCCACCTCCCACCTTTTTGTAAGAACAAAAACTACCAATTATTTGATTAAAATAATTATTGGTCTTTTTATTTATAGTCACCAAATATTCTCATAATGGAGTTAGATTTTTCACCCCACGGAAATATATTTTATAGCACCAAAATTTAAGTGGAATAACCTGAATTAAGAGGTTATAGTTCAGTCAGGAAATTCAAACTAACTCATAAAATACAACTTGATTAAATTAGTCCCATGTGAGTCAGTTCTGTAGCCATGTAGAATAGGAAATGAAAAATCCTTTTGTTAAATAGTTAGATATAAAACTTAAAAAAATTTTGGTCTCCTTATCAGTGTAAAGGACTTAGCTTTGCTTTACTTTCCCTGATGTTAAAGAAAGTAAGCCTTTGAAGTTCTTTTTTTTTTTTTTAATTTCATCTAAAGCTAGAAAACAGCAGCCTGTCAACCTGCCTCTATGGAAATGTCCCCCTTCAGTGTTTCAGACAGTAGAATTCAGCGCAATTTAGGTGCAACATTAGTGCAATACAGAAGGCTTAAAACTCATATTTTAAGCTTCTGAGACCATTAAGAATACAATTTTACTTGTCTTAATGGTATAATCAAAGAAGTAAGCTATACATTTATAGAGACTTGTGATTAATAAACTATCTTCATCCACAACATCCTGCAAAAGAGGTCAGGGAGATTTTATTTCTTTTCTCAATAAGAAAATGGAAGCTCAGAGGCGGAGGAACTCGTCCTGGGTCACCTAAACTGCACAGCACTGTTCATAACAAGGTTTCCTGTATCACAGATTCACGTTGATAGCCTATTGTACTCAAGTCTGAGAAACCTTTATTTCCATAGGTGCGTGGGGGCACTTGAGTCATTTCTCAGAAAGATCAACCTTTACCTTTGGAAATGCCCTGGCCAACTTTTGCCTCACATGTGTGCATTGCTTATCACTGGCTTGTGTTTCTATTGCTCTTTTCTCTGAGAAAATCCAGGCACATTCCAGACACTCAAGTCTAATCAGCTCCGATAGCAGGAAAGTGGAACTGGACTGCTGCTGCTATTGTTTGGCACTTTCTAGTGGCATTTGGGGAACCCGTTCCTTCTGGCAGTCCTGGAATAAGCATTGGCCTTAGTGACCTGCCGTCTCTGGTGTTCTGCATATCTGATTGGCTTTTCCTTCTCTTGAAAGGCATGCATATGCGTCCCCTGCTGCTGGTCCCTTGGGTATCATCCTTTTTGTGCCAAACTTCTCAAAAGCGTGGTACGAGCCAGGTGTGGTGATATATGCTTCTAATACCAGCAGTCTGGAAGGCTGAGACAGAAGGACCACAAGTTTGAGCCCACCCTGGACAATTGAGAGCCTGTTTCACGATTAAAAAAAAGAAAAGCTAGAGGTATAACTCAGCACGAAGGCCCAGGGTTCAATTCCCATAAAAAGGAGCTGTGCATTTGCTGTTTGTAGCTTCTTTGCCCATATCCTCAACTTGTTGCGCTGGCATTGGTCTTGGCTTTCTCTCTAAATTGTTCTCGCTAAAGACCCCTGCTGATTTTAAGATCCCCATATGTTTTTCCAGGTTTCTTGTTCCTTAACCTTAACTTGCCCATGGGCTTGTTCTTGGAACTCTCTTCTCTTTAACTGTCTTGCTCTTGTTTTCTTTTCACACTATCACCCACTATTTTCTTTGTGGTTTCCTCGGTTCCATTTTGCCCCTCCATCAGTGGACAGGAGGCTCAACTCAACATCCTCTAAACTCCACCACTTCCACCTCTCAGCTCACAGTGGCTGCTGTGGCTTCATCTCTGACCTCATTTCTGAATCCACAACTCAAGCCATGATCTGTTTCTTCAGCTTCAGCCTTGAATTTCTAGGTAGCTTCTGGAGATCTCCACTTCGCTGTCCACCTGCCCTCTCAGACTCATGTCTGAACTTGGATTCCTCTTAGACTTCTTCCTTCCTGTCGGTGTCATTCCTCTATTCCCTCAAGTTTTGTATAGTTCTTGATTTCTCCTTTTTCCTCCTCAAAATACAGCATTAAAACTTCCTGTCACAGCCACAGAGCCTACCCCTCTGTCTCTATCACCATGGTTAATAACATTTTTATTACAGTGCATGATCTATTTTTCTTTGGAGTCTGTCATCTTTCCCGTTATTGCCACCTGACATCTTTCAATTTTCAATTTTCATGATTTGTGTCTATGCTTTCGGCTGCTGCTTTTCCGCCATGCATTGTTTTATGTACCTCTACCCATTTAAAAATTAGAAAATCATAATTCCAGTGGAATCAAGTTTCTTCTCCCATGGTTTGCACAAATTCGAGTGGGGTTTTAGTTTCCTGATGTCCTCTCCTATTTGGGGTAGAAGTAGGTGGCAAGGAAAGCAAAATCATTCTGTAGCCTTATCTTTTTATGGCATGATTTCTCTAAGGTGATTCCCCTGCCTAGAAGAACTGGCTTCTAGAAGGAAGTTGGATAAATGCTATCTCCAGCACTGTGGTCATTTTGTGTTAGATGTGAATATATGCACTTCTCAGCCTCCCAGGCATGCCTTACAAAATTCTTTATTGTTTTTTTCTTCTTGGGAGAGATAAGCTATTAACACTTCTTATTGATTTTGGAACCATTTCTGTAATGTAAGCAATACCTATCTGAGAAACTTTGTGCTAAGCACGGAAAAATGTGATTGTGTGGGTTCTGTAGTATAAAAATTTCCATAACTGTAGGTCTGTGGAAGATTGTGTTCTAATTATTCAAGACTCTGTTAAAAACAGTTCTCTCAATGGAAAAGCTACAGTGCAAAAGCAGGATATTGGAATTCCTTTAGGATTAATTCCAGTGGTAATGCTGGCAAAACCCTTGCCTGCTACATCTCTCTGTCTGTGAATAAAGCTCTAGATTTTCTTACTCACTGACTGTTGAAACTTCATGGAACTTCTGGCCCAATAGACTAAAGAAGATTCCGAAGTCCAGAGTCCACATGGCTGGCCCAGAACACACAGATAGCTGGTGACAGAGTCTAGACAAGGACCCCATGTAAATCACTTGTGTCTAGCACACTTTTATTTGAGTAAAGAGACTTTAGAGAAACCCTCTGGATTTACTCTCAAACTTGTGGGACTCAGGGTAAGAATACAAATGGAAGCCTATATATCTACCCTATGTTTAAATATTGAAAGTTATAAGTCAAGGTATGAAATGTTAAATAAAACATACTGTATCTTTCTGTCTTGATAAATGTACCTTAATAACAAAGCAGAAGGTCAGTTTTCAATACATTTTTCTCAAAGTGTTTACGGTGTTTATACTGCAACGGTGTAATATGGATCCCCATACCTGATCCATCTAGTTCCCTTCCAAGCATCAATTTTAAACAGCACCAGAAGGGGCCTAGTGTGCCCATATCAAAGTTATATCCACTGATCCTCCACAGCTGTCCCTTAGGCTTAAATGACATACACCAACCATGTGGTGCATTCCTAGGAGTAAGGACCTTGGAGAAAGCCCACATAGGCCCTGCACACAACTAGAAATGTTAGGAAAGGAGATCCAGGGTCCCCACCTGGCATGGTCCAGAAGAGGAATGTGAGCTCACCTTGGCCATGTAGACTACTTGTCTCATTGAGCTGGCCACAGCTGCAGTTGGATGTCTAAGGTAGGGCCTTTCTTACTCTCTTACTAAAAGCAGCACTGTGATGTAAAAATGATGCCATGAATGCTCAACTGGAGCTCTTTCCACTTTGACATCACATCAGCTTTCAGGACTCACTCTTATCTGGGGTACAGGGTCATGCAAACTCCCCTAATGAGCTTCCAGTGTAGATGGAGAGTCCAACAAATCTCCTTTCTCTATGTTATGGCCCTAGTCTCACTGCTAGGAGTCCATGTAACCCCTGGTGACAACCCAACTCTATAAAAGTTATGACTCATTGCCAGGTGAGGGCTGAGGTGCTACAGGCAGGTGGAGAGCCTTTTAATTCTCTTTCTTGCTTCCCAGAAGTTTGTATATCTCAATTCTTAGCTACCTATTCTCTCATATCTCTGTTGCCTTCTTCACCTCACAATCCTCTTGAATTCTGTGCTTTAAAAATATCTCCCTCTTTTTCCTTTTTTTTTTTAAAGCCATCACAAGTATTTTTCCTTTAGAGGAGCTGTATGAAGTTATAAAAAACTTTTAGCTAGATTAATCCTAAAGAAAAACTTGCAAGGTGAGAATGTTCATTTTGAAGCCCCCAGGAGGTCTCTGCCTATCCTTGGGTTGTCCCATTCTCTTCTTCCTGTTAACTCAGCTTTGGGGCTAGGATACTAATACACAATTTGTAGACTCTTTGAAGTGGAATAAAAGACTCAGGTTTCCCAAGGGAAATTCTTACTTACATAGGGAGGAGGTACCATGACTGCGAAGGCTGTAGAAGCCGCAATGTGCTTGGTGCCTGCAAATGGCCTCTGTATCTTAAGCAAGGCGGGCCCTATGGAGGCTGGGACAGTATGTTTTGAGGGCCAGTTTGTAGAAAGAAAGCGCATGGACAGTTTATTCCCAAGATGTGCAACTCAGAGTTGTCCTCTACTTAGGGTAAGGAAGTGAGTTCCAAGGCGCCTTCAGTAGAGATTGAGCGGAGTGTTGAGGAGCCTGTTTACAGCGATCAAACAGCTCTGTCTCTTTTCCTTACTTTGCACCTCCTTATTCTTCCAACACTTGGATCTCTGGAATGAACCCAGGATGCAACTGGAGCTGTAGAATTTGGATGTGCTTCTTCTATGTTCTCTGCCACATCCCCTTTCAGAATAAATCAAGAGGAGAGAAACCATAAAGATAATCTTTTCTTTCAAATGTAAACAATCTGTGGCTGCAGGAAAGAGAACTGGGACTTGAGAGATAGACATTGCTCAGAGTGATAACTGGCTTTCTGCAGAAACGACCTTTGTTGCCTTTTGATCCTGACTTGCACAGAGAAGTCAGGAAATGCTTTTGGCATGTGGTCACATCAATAAGACATTCATGTATAGATTGCTCAGTGACCGTTCCTTTTCTGACAACTTAGATGATAGGCAGCTTTATTTCTGCTGTTTTCACAAAATAGCTGAAGTTAGTTCCTCACTTTCTCCAGGGAGTTAATTGAAACACAATTTTAGGTATTAATAAAACAGAAGTTTTAAAGGTAAACATCATGCTTGAACTTCTACAAAATACCCTTTTCCTTAGAGAAAACTTTGGAGGCTGCTCAGTGTTGAGGATAGAGTTCAAGTTTTGAAGTTGGATCTGTCTTAAATCTGTTTCCTTATCTCAGGGGTGATGTTGCTTATTGTCTTTGATCACGTTTCCTTATTCATAAATGTAGTGGTCATGTTTAAACCTTTCTGGGTTATTATTAACATCAAGAAAGGAAATGTATAGGAAATGTGTTGTGGGGAGTTGAGGCACAGTGAAATTTAGTTCACTCCCAAGGCCGACCTGCTGGCTGCCTAACCAATATCCATCTCTCCTTTTCTTTAGTACCGAATCCTGATTTCATTTAGATGGCAGTGTGCTCAGTAATGAGATCACATTTCCCAACTTACTTTGCTACTAGATATTGGCATGTGACCTATGTCTAACCAATAAAATTTAAGAAGTTGTTGGATTGAAATCCTGGAAAAAAGTGTTTTTTAGGCAGAACAATAGTCTGCTCATGCGGATTCTTTTCTATTCCTTAACTCTTTCTTCTACTTCCCCTGAAAAAGGTATATGATGGCTGGAGTTGCAGCAGTTTGGTTCATAAGACAACACTGAAGGTGAAGCCATGTATAAAGGAGATTAGAAAGAGATAGGTATCTTGGTCCTCAGTGACACTGTACAGCTGGAACTGCCTAGGACTACCTACCTCTGGCATTTTTTAAAAAATGTGTAAACTCAATGAAAAAATAAAAGAGAGATGAAGGAAATAGGGAGACAGACTTTGTGAGATGGGAAGGGAATCGGGATGGGGACGTGGGAGGGAGCAGAGACAAAGGGGAAGTACAAAGGATCAAGATTCCATATGTATATGTACCATTGCCCCTTTATCTTAGTCACTTTCACCTCACTGGGACACAATAGCTGATACCCATATCATGAAAGAAGAGTGATTTATTTTGCCTTATGGTTACAGTCCATGGTTGGCTGGTTCCAAAGCAGCAAACAGTGAGATAGAGGGGCAAAGCAGAGGAAAGGAGAGAGAGGCCAGGAAGGAGAGAGAAAGGGAGGAGCTGAGGAAGGAGAGAAAGCCTCCCCCAGGGACCAGGGTCTTCCGGAAAAGCTCCACTTTCTAGCAGCAAACTCAGCGCTCACCCGACCAGGGGATTATGCCACTAATGAGTACACCAACCCCATGACCTCATCACCTCCCATGCGCCCCACTGTGAGGCAAGAGGCCTTTGGGGGGCATCCTTGATCCAAATCATAATGCCCACAGTAACTGTATTTATTATGTATTGAAAATATATACCAATAAAAATGATGATCTATCCTGTGGAAATATGTTTTATTTCTAGCTTCTATTGTTAAGCAGTGGAGTGCAATTCCTAGCTAATACACTTTTCCCTTTTACCCATATGCTCTTATTTAATTCTCATATTTGTTTTGTGAATAAGCATAATTCTTCATATTTATAGGTAAAAACTGAAGTGAAAAGAGTTAAGTATTCTGTCTCACATCACACAGCTTTTCTGATTTCCGATTCTATTTCCATTATTGAAAAGGGAAATCTGTTGTTTTCCCAAATCCTTCTCCCCTAGATATATGGCATTTGGGTTTATGCTACAACCAAACTAGATTAAGAAAAGGGAAAAATTCAAAATTTGAAGTACCCATTCTACTAAATGTGCAGTGCTTTCACACCACTGTAAGCTTAACAAATCCTAAGCTGAATCGCTCTAAATTGGAGACTATTTGTACCTACTCATTGCATATTGATCCTTTTGTTTTTGACATATAACATTTGTACAGTTTTATGGGTTACAGTATGACAAGGTGATATATATGTACAAAGTGTAATGAACAAATCAGGGTAGTTAATATTTCCATCTTCTCAAACATTGGTCATTTCTATATATTGGGAAACTTGAACTCGTCTAGTTATTTTGAAATATTTCATGGGTTGTTTCAGGCTATAGTTATCCTACAAGGCTGTCGAACATCACAATTATTTTCTCCTTTCTGTGTTTTGGTGCCCTTAGCTAACTTTTCTTCTGTCCCTCTTCTCCCTCTCCTTCTCCGGAGAATATTGGCCATTATTTCACTCTCTTCTTCCAAGAGATGAATGTTTTAGATTTTTCAAATGAGGGAGAACATGCAGCATATGTTCAGCTGTGCCTGGCTTATTAAATTTAGCATGATGCTGTCCAGTTTCATCCACTTTGATGCAAATGAAAGGATTTCTTTCTTTCTTATGATGGAATAGTACTGCGTCGTGTACACATACTACAATTTTGTCATCCATTCATCTGTTGAGGGACAGCTTGTTGATTCTGTATCTTGATCATTGTGAATTGTGCTGCAACAAACACGGGAATATGGATATCTCTTTGATGTAATCATTTTTTTCAGATTACATATCTATATATATAGCTATACCTTTATCTCTATCTCTATCTCTGTCTCTATCTCTCTATCTATCATCTATCTATCTATCTATCTATCTATCTATCTATCTATCTATCTATCCAAAAGTGAGATAGCTAGATCATTTGGTAGTCTCATTTTTAGCTTTTAAAGGAATCTCAATACCATTTTCCATAGTAAGCCCTTTGTTATGTTTTTACAAGGTTCAGGTGTTTCATTCTACTCCCCTGACATTCCTTCTCCAAGCCTAACTCCTACCACAAAGTCAGTATTATGCATTTTAACAAAATGTTCTCCGCTTCTGAAGTGGAGATTAGCATTGAGTTAGGGATGTCAACCCCCTTGAAACCAGTAATGGAGCCTCCTAGAAATATTTCTTGCAAGCTCCCGGGCGGGTGCTCCTGGTTCTGTTGGTAGGGATGATCCCAGCCAGGTGAGGAGCTGACTGTGCACAAGAGGCAACTGAAGCAGGACTTCAGGAACCATAAAGAGAAGGGCAGCAACGGCCAAGAGATTTCAGATCCCTGGTGCTAGGCACTGACTTTCTCTCCACTAACCCTTCAGGAGTTGTAGTTTTCCACAGTTCCAAGCTGGTTTAAAAATACTACAAGAAAGTGTACTTCTCTATCTCAACTAAGTCGCTCCAGGTTTTTTTCTCTTGGTAAATAAAGAACTCTCCAAGTGGAGCTATAAACATTGAAAGATGTTCTTGTTGGTTACATAAATAACAAAAATAACTGCAACATGTGTGTGTATGTGCACGTGCTTGTGTGTGTGTGTGTGTGTGTGTGTGTAGGGAGCTTGTCCAAAGGATATTTCAACCCCTAGAAGGTTGCCAGAGGGTCTCTGAGATGACCGCAGTGGGCGCTTTGGGAAGACATGGAGATGTGGTGATCTCAGGGCCCAGGGGCAGCCCCTTCCATGATTCTGTGATAGAAATCTGCACTCTCTGCACCCACTACCCCCTCCACATCATTCACATCTCAGCTCAGAGGCAATAACAGCAGGTCACTGTGGGAGCAACTACTTATTGTGTTCCACCTCTTCACCTGGAAAAATTTTTGGTTGGCGTTCAAATTACCTATTGCTCTTTAACACCCCCACCCCCAACATAGTGGTTTAAAACAACAACAGTCATTTAGTTTGCTTATAAACTTGCAACTTTTTCAGGGTTTGGCAGGGGGAGGTCATCTTGTTCCACAAAATAACATAGCAAAGGTTATCTGGGGATGCTTAAGGCTATGTGATCTGGTGGCTTGTGGCTGGAATCACCTGAAGGCTTGCTCACTCACTTGCCTGGCATTTCATGTAGCCTGTGGCTGAGATATTAGTTGAAACCGTTCGCCAGAACACCCACATCTGGCCTGTCTGGCTGGTTGCAGAGGTTCCCAGGTTCCATGAGGATATCTTAACGGAACACTGAAGAAGCATGTGACATTTTTTATGGTCTTATCTTACCACTACATTTTAAAAAACCTTGCTGGTCAAAGTAATCTTTACTCAGTTCTTGGAACTTTTCCTTCTTTAAATATTCTTTTTTATAGTATTACTTCTGCTTCACTTGTTCTGCTCTCTTGTGAAAGAACAATCATCTGTGTACTTGGTCACTTTGTCATCAAGTACTTTTCCCTTTCAATATTTGTCTACTTTGTCATTTTCCTGTGCTCCTGGGTAAATTCTCATCTTTATCCTCTACATGTGGTAAATTCCTGCATTCTCTTCTGGAATAGTGCTTTAAAATTATATACTTTTTTCTAACACTACCGGCTTCTTTTTTTTCTTATTCTAATGTTTAATCCCTTTTTTATCTTTTATTTCTTAAAATTAAGGTTTTCCATTTTTAAAGAAAGATTGCAAATGTTTTTAAAAATGGTAAATCTTCTTCCTAAATATACTTTTTGATCTCTTTTAAACCATGTCAAGTACTTCTTTCATAGTCCTTAAGTTTTTTGTTTTGTTTTCTGATTATTCATCCTTGCACAAAAAGAGAATTAGTGCAGTGTGTTAGCAACTCTGAAAAGCACGGATAATGTCTACTTGAGTCCTCTGTGGCTCACCTGCAGTTAGACACATCCCCCCACATGTTTGACTCATGAGCCGGTACTTGCAGATGCTTTGAGACACGTAGGTGGGGTTGCCCAGGGAGGAAGCTGACATCCTGTGGAGTCACCGTGAGAAATTCATCTCTGTGACATTTATTCTCTGTGCTGCTGAGTTCTACACCAGTTACCAGCTTCTCAAAACATGAGTTTACCTAAGGGAATGAGCCAGCTGTGCCTCACCTCTATCCTAAGGAAACTGGCTGGAGTGTTAGAGAAGGCCCTACTGAAGTGAGAAGGGAAACTGAGTCCCATTGGCTTAAAAGGACTACTCATGCAGAAAACTGTCAGGTTCCCACTTGCAGGCTTTGCTTAAATGTGGGTGTATTTGATCTTGGGTGCCTGGTTCAGCTAATATGCGACGCTGGCCATCAGCTGGGCTCAAATAGGCACTGAGGAAAACCTTCCTGGCTGCCCTTCCACCTGTCATTGTCTCCCTCTCTCAGCCTCCCTCTAGGGATCGTAGAGTGTCCTGACAGTTTCCATTTGCTTGCATGGAATGGGGTTGCACCACGTCCTAGGGAAGAAGAGCTATGATTTAGAGTCAGGGCTTTCCTTCAGCTGGAGCCACTGGCCCTCTAGCAGGTATTGGCTATACTTTTAGATGTATAAATGATCCCTTGCTCTGGTTTGAACTGTGAGATTTCATCAACTTTTATCTCCAGGTTTATATTAAGTTCAGCACTTTCTGGTTGAAGGGGCTTGGGGATTGCTGCACTCATTTTCCTTTTCTTCCAAATCCCTATTTAATTAATTTAGATGAGGATTCTCAGCCTGTTGATATTTTGGGCCAGACACTCCGTTATTGAGGGGTGTCAGCTTGTGCAATGGAGGATGTATAGCAGAATCCCTAGTCCCTACCCACTAGCTCCCCATAGCAACCCACCCTCCCCCAACCTCCAGCTGAAAACCACTGCTCTGGAGCTCCTGTGATGTGGCTTCACCCTGAATTACTCCACATGGAATACCAGATCCCAGAACTGGATGGCATTTCTGGAGACTGGCTGGTTTAGCCCTTTCAGTTAGGTAAGGAAGATACTGCCATCTGCTCCTAACCAGCATTAGATGATGAAGAGGAGGAGAGAGAGGCAACAGAGGCCTGCTTTGGTTGCCTCTCTGCATTAAGTTATGAGACCTGGATTTCATTTTTTGCAAATTTTCCTATGCACTCTAAGTCTCAGCTCATTAGTAGATAGTTTGTTCCTGTAGGCACCCCGGCTGACAGGACTTCGCTAATGTTTATTTCTCTGAAAAAGGAGAAAATGTTGAGAATGGCTTCATTCACTTGCCACATCTGCATGCTGGCATTTGCACACTTGGAGCCTCCCCACCTCCCGTCAGCTCCCTGTTCTGCTTGGCTCTGGAGGACTGAGTGAAGAAGAGTGAGGGGGAGAGCCAGACATGGACATTAGACCATGACCCCCGTTGGTTCTCATCAGCATCAGGGAAGACCCAGTCATGAGGAAGCGGGACATGGGGGAAAATATCTTCATTTAAATCATTTTCCCAGGCAGGAAAACCCAGGGCAGCCTGTTGAGTGGAGAGTGAGCCAAACTGTTCTGGGCTGAAATGCAAACAACGTGCAGGAGGGTTAGCTGGGCTCGCCACTGATGACAAGACAGCTTTGTGGGAAGTGTGGAGCTGTCATTGTGAGTGTGAGAAATTTAGCCCACCAGAACCCTCAATGGGATTGTTAATGGTCTAGTTAGCTTCGAGGCCAGGGCAACTGCCCAGGAGATAGATGTCTACCAGGCACAAGAAGCAGCTCTGTGGTATCAGCCCTACATCTTTTCCGGGAGAAGCAATAGTGCACCATCAATATTGGCAGTAGACTGTAGGGAGGAAGTGGTAGAGATCTTCCCTTATCCCTACTGATGTCCTTTCTAATTTCAGTTCTCAGAAATGTCAGGCAAAGGCCGGGCATGCCTGTAATCCCAACACTTGGGAGGCTGAGGCAGGAGGATTGCTGCAAGCTTGAGGCCAGCCTGGGCTATATAGTCAGTTCTGGGGCAGCCTGAACTCAAAAATCCAAAACAAACAAACAAACAAAATCTACAACAACAAACAAAGAAACAAAAAAACCCAAATAAACAAACGAAAATCTAGGTAAACCATCCCCAGATATTGAGAAGGAAAATCAGTTTCTGACAGGCCATTGGGCTTCTGAGGTAAGAGGAGTCTTAGTTCAAGCTGGTGTCCACTGGAGTTGTCCCCTACACAGACATTCCCAGCCCCAGCAAGAGCAGCCATTATAGGTGACTTTTGATACCCTACTGTGTACAAGGTGTTATGGGATATGAAGTTGCTGCATGAGATACAATTCCTGTCCTCCAGGGGTGTGCGATCAGTTTGGCCAGGTAGATGAGAAGGATAAGAATTAAGAAAACCAAAACAAGCCCCAAAATAACAACAACGAAAAGCTCTTGAGGTGGTCTTTGCTAAATTCCTTGAGTAATCTGAGCAATCTGTGCTTGGGTCCAGCTGAAATGTTGTTTCTTTACGCTGAGTGGATCTTCCTGCTTGGCTCGTATGACTCAGCCTGGGACGGAAAGATGATAAAACCACCGACATACTAGCATTCTCGTAGTGATCGCATCTGCCTCATCTAGCCTGATCATGACAAACTCCTTCTAAACAGGTGTTATTAGTACCTTCATTTTATGGATAAGGGAGCAGAAGCTCCAAAAGAGAGAATGGGGCAAATAATTTGAATATTCTGCTCCCTTACCAGAGTGCAATTGACATGTACGAGGCTTTATATGATTCTCACAACAATTCTGTGGCATAGCATCATCACTGTAACATTTTTGTTTCACCAATTTTATGACCAAGGAGTGGTTTAGGCAGAAATGTACCTGGCTTGTGAAGAAAAGTATCTAATATGTTTGGGGAGCATCTCAAAGCCTGTGGTGACTGAAACAGGCTTTCTGAGGGGGAATAGTCAGGAGGTAAGTTTGAGAAGTGGTCAAGCTCAGATTTTCTTTTGAGCATAAATCTAGCAGGGATGGGTTAGGTGCATAAGGTGGGAGGATCTGGAAAGCTGCTGGGTCAGATAGGGGAATACCCTGAAAGTCTAGGAATAAGATGGGGAAAACCCAGCCAGCCACGATTGTTTGCATTTGACCCAAAACAAGTAAGCAGGTGTTAATGTGGGCATCAAGATTCTAAGCTCCAATGACCGGGGAGTGAAGACTGGTAGAAACATGTACATTCAAAGAACGTATTTATTTATTTATGAGTATCAGTTTAGCAGTTGTGTTTCTTTAGGAGTTTCAACAACCAGTACTACTTGGAATGTTTTGCTAAAGCAGATTGTATCAGTGTCACTGTATCAGAACCAGGACGGAGGAGATACTGGACAGGCAGTTTGATTCAGCAGTGCTTGATCATTTGATTCCTCTAGCTTGAGCTTGTAGTCTCCAACAATTGTAGTCCAGTTGTGTTTTATGATTTAAGTCAAATTTTGAATTTCCTCTCAACCACTGTGTATAAGATTCTAAACTGGTTCTTCCTTGGACTTGAATTACTGGGGGGGAACAGATGACTAGAGGGGATGGAGTGAGCTTGCTTATGTCCTTACTCATTATTTGGTATTTATTCATTGAATATCTACTCTTTTGAACACTGGGCAAAAAGCAGTGAATGAAACTCTCATGGAACATTCACTGTAAGTAAAGCCCACTCCCTCAGACCATGAAGAGAGTACAGGGTTTTCTCAGTGTGAGCACATAGCCAGTGATGAGTCCAGAGATGTGGTAGAGACTGTTGAGAAATGCCCACTCTTCTCTTGAATTGCACATTTTGGCCTGAAATTCAAATTTAGTCACACAGCCCGTGCTTCAGAAGGTGATGTTGCTGGACCTTTGGCTTTTGCAGAGGGGGGTGAGATATAAGAGGTGGAGCTGGGGTCTGGGGGGCTTTTGGTGAGTTCTCATGAGGCATCCCTTGGGTCTCACCAAAATAGCTGGAGACTCTGACAAGAAATATTGTTCTATTCAAGTGGGAGCAGACCTTACTGAAATTGAGTTATTAGCCACTAGAAGAGTGAGATCTGGGAAACTGGAATGATGCAACAGGAAGGATCATCTTTTCAGACACCTCTGCAACTTTGGTGGTAGAGGAAGAAAAGGATAGAATTTAGAGTTTAATAATTTAGGCCTCCCATGTATATGGTCTTAGCAGAGAACCCTGGAAAAGGCAGAAGACCCTAAGTGTGGATGACAGAGATAGAACTAGGACTCACTGTGATTGGCTGTCCTGAGGAGATTGTAATTACTCATCTGTCAGAAGTCCTAAAAAGTCCTCCTGAGCCGGGTGTGGTGGTGCACTCCTGTAATCCCAACACTCTGGAGGCCGAGGCAGGAAGATCCTTGCAAGTTCAAGACCAACCTCGGCTACAAAGTGAGCTCAAGGCCAACCTGAACTGCATAGTAAGACCTTGTCTCAAAAAACAAAACAAAACAAAAAAAAGTCCTCCTGATTAATCACGTTATAGATGCTAATGTAGGTGATGGGGATGTGATGGGCTTTCCTCTCTCTCTGGAGGTGATTCAGGATGTTGGGGTGACCTACACACCAAGGGAGAACTAGAGTTGTTTAAGTGAAGGTGTAAATGTGTTAAGCATTTCCATTAAAAACATTGAGCAAATCCTTTGGATTTGCTTTTAAAATGTAAATATACTATAAAGTTATAGTAAGACTAATGCGAGGAGCATAAGTCTTAAAGGTAACCAGTTTCTGATATGGAAAGAGCAACTGCAATAGAACTAAAGGAAAGAGAAACTGTCAGAGAAATAAAGAAGAGACAGCGAGTGGTGAGCAGATATTGGAAGAGAAAATGCAGCAGACATCTGCTTGTGTTTCCTGGGGGTACTGGAACCAAGTCACAAAAATGGTAGCTGAAAATAATAGAGATTTATACCTGCATAGCTCTGGAGGGGGCTGGAAATCTGAAATCTTGGTGTCAACAGGGCCAAATTCTCTGATGGTTCCAGGGGAGGATCCTTCTTGAGTCTTCCAGCTGCTAATATTTTCTGCTCTTCCCTGATTTTCCTTGACTTATAGTTGCACCATGCCAATCTCCTGGTTGTTTTCTCCCTTTCTATCTGCACACAGTCTTTTTCCTATGTATTTATGCCTCTGTGCCCAAAGTTTATCTTTTAAGAGGCCACAAGTGGCATTGGATTAGGGTCCACCTTAATGATTTCATTTTAAAACTTGATTACCCCTGAAAACCTCTATTTCCAAACATGACCACATTTCAAGGTACCAAAGGTTAAGACTTTTAACACCTTTTTTGAGAAACACAATTCCACTCATGGCAAGGTAGTAGATCCAAGTTGGCCGGTGAAAGATCAGCATGGGAGGAGATTGCCGAGGGGCAACAAACAACTACTCACACAGGGGAGAACTGTTAGGAAGCTGTTAAAGGAAAGAATGAACCAGAGTGAGGTACCAAGGAATATAGTATTGCTTAGGGTGCTACCTGAGTTTATTGATCCAGCATAATTTGAAATGGGATTTTGGGCAAATAAGTAGTCGCAAAATCATAGAATACACAGGGTGTCATCATGAAATGGTGAGTAGTTTATGCTGCCTGGTGTATAGTCCTAGGAGGCACCCAGGAGGGTGGATTTGACTTAATTTATGTGGGATGTTGTATTGCTGTTGAGGAATCCATGCTTCAGTTCAGGAGGGACTGGGTTCTGTGCATCTTAATGATATAGTCAGACCCAACTGTAAGAGGTTTAATTGCAGGTGGCTGGAAGATATATGGGATATGGAGAAATGAGATGTCAGGATTCCAACCAGGGAGCCATTACAACAGAGTAGGTGAGACATGAAGAGGTCTTGTACTTGGGTGGTGGCAGTGGCAGTGGCAGTGGCAGTAGTGGCTTGGGTCTGGTCTAGGAGTGAACCGTTTGAGGGAATCGTCTTTTCTTAGGGCTTGTTTCACAACGAAGAGAAGGGATCTATGTTCTATTCAATTCTGAGCATTGTTGGAGAGAATGATTAGGGCACTCAGTGTCAGTAGCTAGCTGAGCTAGCCCTGTTAACACCAGCCTTTTCTGGATATACCATTCAGAGAGATTTTGGTAAATTGCTGGGTAGATTTGGAAGCAGTCAGGAAAGATTAAATCTAGGAATGCAGAGAACAAGAGAAAAGGAATGAATAACTTACATATTTGAAGTAAGGCAAGCAGTTAGATAATGTTCCCTGATAGGTTTCTCTGTACACAGTTCCATCACATCAAATTAGATTTCACAGTCTAAGGGAGTCTTCCTGTGGAATGTGAAGACTTCAGACCACGAGTCCAAAGCAATCAGCATCTTGGGAAACACTCACTTCTCTTGTGATATTATGTTATCTATTTTGTGTAGACAACCAGGACCAAAAATAAAGGTTGAACTGTAGTGAATTTTTGCTTTATTTTTTTTGGAATCATTGCAGAGTACAGTGGAGGAAATGACAGTTGTTATATCCCATCTGTGGTCAAAATAAGTCTTAAGTTTGAATTAGAATTGTGAGTTCTCCAAGATTTATTACCAAAATACTGTTCTTTCTGTGATTTGAACTCCATTGGCTTTTTTCCTGTGTTTGGCTGAAAACTTTTTCTGCTATATTTTCAGAGAAGGTAAGCCTGATTAACAAGGGCTTGAACACAGTGAAAAAGTCAACGGACTTATTGCTGACATCTGTTTTCAAGCCTGAGAGCGTCCTCTATATTTATGGACTTAGCTATTGGAGACAACTAGCCATGGGACATGGGCTGAGATCACAGGGATTGAAAGTATCTAACTTGGGCTGAGATGATTTTCATTTGTGTTACCAATAATTTCTGTCATTATCTGTCACCAGTGGAGAAAGGCAGGAAACGATCCATCTAAGGATGCAATGCATGGTGTGTTGCTGGCTTTTGGTCTTAGGTATGGAACAGCTACAGTAACTTTGCATTTGGCATTTTCCTGTCAAATTAAATTGTAGAATCCCGATATGTGCCAGCTGTGACAGTGGGTGTGCTGTGCTTGTAAGCACTGTCTGTTTAGAAACTGGATTCACTCACTGTGCTGGGAGGCCTTTACTAGAGTGATGGAGCCATTTATTGTTAGGCTAATGGCAAGAATTGATTTGAGGGGATTCCACAACCTGACCAGTGCTGGCCTGGCATTCACAAACTTCTCAGCAGAACACCTTGGGGCAATTGGTGAGGATGGGCTGTGCAAGCAGAAGATCAGTATTAAGATATTTTACCTATTGAGGAAGTGTTGCCCCCTGGTTTATTTTTGCAGAGTCTTGTCTTTTTATGTCTAACATAGATGAGAAGTCCAGAAGAAAGGAAAAAATTGATTCAAGGGACAAATTACGAGCAGTGGTCAAAGTCTAGAACAAGAAGAACTATTTTGGTCATGGTTTACAGCCCCAGATTCCCTGTAGAAAGCATGCCACACCTTCTATTCTTGTCCTGAGCTACTGAGAGCTTTCAAATAAGAGCCATCTTTGAATTTTGGCCTCTTTCTTCCTAGACAACATGATTTTGGTCTTTAGAACTTCTTACAAGGTCAAGGGAGAAAGAAAACTCATAGATGTTCTGCTAGAGAGCTTGCTACTTATCAAGAATAGAAGCATCTGTTTTTTATCTCCTTTAATCCTAAGCATGCCCTTATCAAGTGTAGATGTTGTTATATAATTTTACAGGTTGTAAAATTGAAGTGTGAAAATTGACCCACTTGACTGTGTTCATAACAGGTTTAAGGGGTAGAACCCAGATTAGAACCATGTCTGGCATTTCCTTGTGTTGTTCACTACCCTGTCACTAGGCTCTTTGGGGGTAGAAATGCCACTTATCAGTTGTGAATAAGTCCTTCACCTCTTGATGTTCAGTTTCCTGTTTTAAAGATGGTGATGATAGTTTTCACTCAACTCAGAAAGATCTGTTGGGGCTAGAGCAACATCAGACAGTTTTGGGTGAGAGCTTTTTTTCTCATGGCCCAGGCTTTGAGCAAATAAAGTGAAACAGAGCTGGTCTCAGCCCTCTCCGCACACATGCTGTTCACTTGAGTTAGATTCATTTCAGAGAGTGAATTATTAGGAAAAAGAAACTCATCAAGAACTGTACAAATATATACAGATATGGAGCATAAGCAAGCTGGTTCAAAACAAAATGTTCTCTCAGTAAGGGGAAAAAAATTATCCTTAAAAATCCTGAAGTAGAAAGGCACTGCTTTGGTTAGAATGAATCCTAAACAGTCACCCATTCTCTCTTGGTCAGGAGTAGTAAATGATCTTAGGGGTCATGGGCAAGTTTGAATAAAGGTTATTGATGGGTGGGGAGCAGATGGACGAGTATTCTACACATGAAGGAGGAAGGGGGAAGAATACAGTATTTTCTATGTGACAATACAGTCTAGATCAATGCTGGCAAACCTATGGTGCACTTGACATATTGGCCATGCAGAAGCCTTTCTGCTGGCCTGTGAGCCAAGTCACCCCAGCATCGCCCCAGCTTTGCCCCACATTACCCCAGTAGCCAAGCATTGGATCACAGAGCACATAGGGCCATCTGCATGCTCAGAAAGGAGTAGTGACACCAGGTGATGATGTCACCAGTAGTTTGGGCACTTTGTCTCTAAAGATTCAACATCGCTGTTCTAGGCACTCTCAGATGTGCTGTTTTATTTACCACTAATTTAATAAAGTACCTTCCCTGTAAAGTAGATTTATTAAACACATTTATAAATGGACTGGAAGCTCAGTGAGATTAAACATTATATTAAATATTATACAGCTGGTATGTTGCAGATCTAGGTTTTAACTTTGGTGTTTATGTTCTTACTATTTTCTGAACCATTCTGTTTTGAAAAGACAGGTTTATAGACAAGAAAGGGACATGCTGATAGGGAACAAAAGAAAAAGGAAAAGAGAGTTACAGATAAGACACAGAGAAGTGTTACAGTCTGCAATGTTTAGGGAATTTTAGGATGTGTGGTTTATATTCTAATTTCTGATCTGCACATAATGAGGAAAGAGAACTAGTTAGTGAGTGGTGCTGAGATTCGATATGTTAGAATCTAGTAGAGCACAGAGCCTTGCCCAGCTCCTGGCTGGCGAGGGTATGTAGTGAAGGCTATGAGGGCAGGTGGTGAAATCACATCTTGATAGGAGACACTGCCCTCCCTATTCTCACATTTGCCTGTCAAAATTGCATTCAGGCCAATGCTCATCTTGAATGCTGCCTCCCCCATGGAGCTCTTCTGGGTTCTACCATCCTGGTGCCTTATCTCATTTCTCTGATCAGCCATTGCCCTATTGCTCTTTCTTTAAGGATGTTGTAAGCTAAGCCAGGTTTCCCAGGTATTATTGTCCATGCATGACCACCTGCTTAGTGATCTCTTCAGGGAAAGAACTATTTCACCCACATTGGGGCTCTTATGGTACCTAGGTTAGAAGAGGCACTGAAATTGTGTTTGAAGCACTGAGGAAAAGAAAGAGAATTGCGAGTGAAGCTAACATATGACAGACTCAGTAGTTCTATCTACGAAAGGGCATACGTTGCCTCAGATCAGGATTGCAAATGCTTTTCCACCCAGCCTTTCTTTTTTCCCTCTTTGCTGTAGTCCTGAACCTAAGGGGATAATTTCGCTCATACACCACCCGTATCTACAGTGAGGAGTGGAGGAAAAGGAAGGAGAACTATCATTTACAAAACAACTACTGTATACTCAGCCAGAAACTTTGTAATTACAGTGTTGGATTTAAAAACAAAACAATTATAAGATGGCATTAATTTCAGAACAGTAGTTTTGGAACAATGTCATTTGTTACACAAATACACCAGCCATAAGGGCCACTTTAGTGTTGATAAAGGAACTGTAGGATGTAATGGGAAACTCCGCTGCCCTGTTTAGCTGTCTTGGTGTTGCTCAAACCTCCTCCCCGACAAGCCAAGCCTCCTCCTCCCACAAAACATCCCTACTCAACAGCACTCACTTTCCTTTGAATGTAGTTTAGCAAATACTTTTTATAGCTTCAGCAGACCTTTAGACTTTCACCTTAACTGCTAATTTTCTTAATATATTTTTTTTGAAATGAGAAATGGGTGAGAAATGGGGTCATTTTAAGGATCATTGAACACAGATAATTAAAGTTGATATATGCCTATAAAGATTTCTCTGAATCAGAAAGAAAAAAACCAGTGAAATCTGTCTAGCAGAGCACCTGGAATTTTTCCTGTTCAATTATTTGGCCAATAATTATACCATCTAATCTACATCTCATGCTCTGAAGTAGGTATGATAATTTTTATTTCCAGATGGAGGAATTCATGAGGAACGGTTACTTCATGAGTAACAGGGAGTGGCAGGGTCAGAGTTTGAATGCAGGTTGGCTCCATGCCCACTGTAGTGTGGGCTGCTTCATGGAGTTCATCTCTGCCCCTGTATCTCTATCGATGAAAACCTGCTATTTCCCATGAATAGGCACTCAGCCAGGTATCATTTGTAAATCTACTGGAACCAGAAAGCCTTGGAGCTTAGGGAATGTATGGGGATAGGGATAGAGCCTGACAAAGATGAATAGATTTGACTCCTAAGCTTACAGGCTCGCATGGAGACAGAAATCAATTGGAGAAAACTGAACTTTTCATTTCCAATCCAAGGTAGCATGGGTAGAGTTCAATGGGGAGGAGAAGCTCGTGTAGTCTCAGGAGGCCTTTACGGAGAAAGACAAAGCTCCAGAAAAGTGAGGCAGTTTTTGACCAATGACCTCTTGTTGTCCCCTGGTCCACTTCCTGCTGAAGAAGAGTCTGAATGATGCAGGATACCATCCCTTGCATTGTAAAATACGTGTCTTTAAAAAGGAACCCTGAGCCAGTTGTGGTGGCCTATACCATAATCTCAGCACTTAGGGGGCTGAGGCAGGAAAATCACAAATTTGAGGCCAGCTTGAGCTACACTGGGAAGTCAAGGCCTGCCTGGACTACAGATTGAGATCCTGTCCCAGCTCCAAAAAGAGAGGCTGTGCCCAGGACCCTTATTGTACTCTTGGACTTGACAGACAGGAGACACAGGGCTTTTCGGAGTTCTTCAGAAAGTCTAGTTTTGCATTTACAAAGATTGCGTTGTCCAGGAAAGGAAAAGACTGTATACCACCTTGTCTATGTTTGCCCTGACCTGTTAGATGCCCCTGAGTGCTTTGAGGGGGAAGTGTGGAATGTTGGGCATTGATTGTTAGAAAACCAGTTCCTATGTACAGAGAATTATTGTTATTATATTACTCCTTATTTTGTCTGGACTCTAGCTTTCTCTTCATTTCTTTGTTCTGTGACATATTCCTTTTTTATGATATGCTATGTGTACCACTTAGACATGTGGCATTAGCAGGAATGTCAAAATTGCACAGTAAATTTGAGAATAAAGCTGGAGATGGGGACGATGAGGTGATGTGGTTAAACTGTAGGGACAAAGTAGAGGGTGAGAAAAGCAAGGAAAGAAAATGTGTCCTGGGCCGCTGGAACAGGGGAGGAGGAGTTTAGACCCTGAGCTCTCTGCTGTTTGCAGCATCCAAACTATCATTAAACACAGGCCTGCGCATGGTGCGCAGGGTGCTTCTCCCCCTGGCTTCCCTCCCCTGTGCCTTTTGGCCACATCTACTCATTCGTTTGCTGGCCTGAGCAGTTAGGATTTTCCTACTGACATAGTTCTTTTGGACTGGCTTTGTTACCCTCAATTGTTTCCCTTCTTAGGACTTCCTTAGACATTTTATTACATCAGTGCAACAGCTTTTCTTAAATGGGATACATGCTGGAACTGTTGAGGATGGTTGTTTGGGACAATGGACTGCGGGTGGTCAGCCTCCCCGGTAAGTATGGATCTCAGGCACAGACATTGGCAGGGATTTGAGACGGCAGCAGATGAGGATCCCGAAGGAGGCCCGGCTGTTGTTCCAAGGCTTTGTCAGACACGCTTGTCCTGAAATACTTGCTGAAACTACCCAGGCCACCACATCCTTTTTGAGATGAAGACCATGTGACGTGAAAGAAGAGTGTGTTTAGAGTTTTATGGACATTTTCTCTGCTAATGTAATTCTGATTTTCTTTAGCATATATGATGTGGTTGGAACTCTGAATCTGTTTTCAGTTACCTTCAGATAAAATTCATGAAACTGACTTATAAAGAAACTCTATTTTACATCAGTAGGCATGAAGAACCTTAATTTACTTGGAAGATGTTTGATCTCTGGCAGGGCTCTCCCTGCTCAGCTCCCTTATTCTTCTGCACCACTGTGGCTAGGTTGTGAGCGTGGAGACGACAGCTGCATTCCACCCCTCTGGTTCACTAACATCCCTTTAGGATGAATTTCATGAAGGCAGGAAGAAATTGCCTTAGGATCTGGCCCTAGCATTTATAGCACCCAAGAGTGTTGCTGGAGGTGTACATCATGTGTCTAAATATTTAAAAATTGGATAGCAAACCTTGCCTAAAGTCTGGGCACCTTCCTGCCTAGGATCCTGATACTCTGTTTCTTGGGATCTGAAACTGGATCATGGGAGCTAAAGAAGGGGGCTGCCCTGGGAACCAGCCCTGGTTCCATGAGGTGAGCTCTGCTGGGTAGGGTGGAAGCCAGGTTAGTGGCCAAGATGCCTGGTTGGTCTCTGGAATTGAACTCAGGATGACAGTCACAGATAAGGTAAACTCCCAGAGAACCAGGAAGGGTGTGTTTACCTCCATGATTCCTCATTTAAAAAATCTTGATTTTTTAAGTAGCTGTAAACATCTTCCAAGAACAGTACTATTGAGAAGAAAACGAGGGACAGTACAGATCTTTGGGAAAAATTGGCCTGCTTGGACACGTAAAAGATCATTTGTTTTTCTCAACTTTAAACAAATGCAAGGGCAGAGGCTATGGGTCCTGTTCCTCCTTTCTCACTGCCCAATGTACCCATATCGTGGAACTCAAGAGTCGTCCGGGGAAGCCCAGGAAAAGACCTTTTGGTCCACACTTACTTGTCCTTTAGTTTTTTCCATTTAACCCATTACCAAACTTTCATCTCACAAGACTTAAAAGAGGAACACTGACCAGTGTTTCCGGACCTGGCACTCTTGAAGAGCTGCTCGCTCTTGCCCTGCTTCCTTGTGAGGGTCAGCAGGCCCAACTCTGCGGCCGACCAGTCTGCCTCCTGTCTCTCTCCACCTCCTTCAGGTCACTTCAAAGGTCAGAAATCTGTGAAAATGAAGAGCTATTACTGTACTGGGTGCAGAAAGATATGGATCATGTACATTTTGTCTTTTTTTCTCTGGTGTCTGTTTATTCTGGACATATTTTTGCCCTCATTAATAAATATTTATTTAATGCTTAGTATACACAAGACACAGTATGCCATACTATAGACACATCATCTCATTGATTCAGGCAGTATTATTTGATGATAGAGTCGAGACCTGAGGAGGTTAATATCTGTGGTCACGCTCTAAATCTAGGTATACGATGCAAGTCCACCTGGCAGCACCATTTGCCCTCTTTTTGTCCTTATTCCATGACCCCTTCCCCTACTGGCTGGTTGGAAAATACAGGGTGATTCAAATATGAATTAAAAAATTAACGTAAAATTTTACTGTAGAATTAGGTTTTATACAAACAAATGGTCAGCCTTGCAGTCTGATCTATCCCAGCCCCCTTTCTGGGCAGCACTATTGCTATCTGTGGCTCATCCTTTCATTCCCTCAAGATGTGAGTGAGGAAAAATCGGTTCCAAGTGTTCAGCCACAGCTATTATACCACCGGGTTACTGAGTTACACATTTTAAAAAGTATTCAGTTTTTAAAGATAACGTTGTACATCTTGATTGAATTTGTGTCTGTTTGTGGCTGCTCTTGAGCTTCCCTTGTCTCTCCTAGCACCATTCTGGTTTTGAAAGCATCTAAGGTCTCCACATAGATGTTGTAGTCCAAGGTGCAGTCACTCTAAATGGGCCAGGACTGCTTGTGAAGAAGCCTTCAAATGCTGGAAACACACATGGCACATGGAATGAGAGGGAACCACTCGCTGTTTACACTCGCATATCAATTCGGAATAAACTCAGGCTTGACGACATTTTCTCTTCTTTGAAATATGTGTTCTGTATTACTGTGGATTTATTGAAATTCTAAGAAGCTCTTTGGAAGGAATCAGAGCACATTTGTCGGAAGCCCACATAGGGGGTCAGGAAGCTGCCAGAAGTCAATTTCATCATCCTCTTTTCTTTTCCACATTTTATTATTCCAACTAAGCACATGGAACATCTTGGTAGGTTGAACAGATGTATATAACAAGTAGGGACAGAGACACTGCCTGTGATTTCCAAGAAAGTATTGTGAGAAGCTTATTCAAGTCATTTAGCAAATATAAGAAGTGGAAAGTTTTACTGTAAAACTTACTGGGAGCAAAAATTAAAACTTTGCAATTGCCTGTGCTTACTTAACCAGAAAGATAATATTGGTCTGGTTTGAACACTTCAATCTAAAATTCAAAAGTTTCATAAGTATTAACCTACTTTATATAATCTCTTCCGAGTTAATTTTCCTTCTGAATTTGAAACACTCAGTGCATTTTGTCATTTAAGTTCAAGGCGAGAGTTGAAGTGAAAATTATTTCTTAGTTTTATTAGATTTGGAAGTGTTATGGGTAGTCCTATTAGTCTTTCTAAAAAGATTGCTCACAAGAGTACTTCTTCATAGAGAAGAAGTACTTTCAGAAGTGTTTTCTGAAGTAAACCAATTTAGCTAAAATATGTTATACTTTACTAGTTTTGGCAAAGTATAAGGGGTCGATATTAAAGGAATTGGTAGAAATGCTGCAGATTTTGCTATGGAAGAGGCCGAGTTACCCAAGTTATCTGTCAGATCATCTTCAGTTGCTTAAGCGTATTGCCTGGAATGGCCTGATGTTTCAGCACATTTTAAGCGTGTATTTCCTTTCTAAACTGCAAGCCGTAATATTGCTGAGTGTGGAAATAAAAAATTTAAAATGTCAAAAATTTCTCGCAATGTATTTTCAAAGAGAACAGGCTCCACAGTGTGAGTGGTTTGAAGTTTTAAGATTTCCCTGCAAACGTTCACTTTCAACTGAAAACCTGTTCATACACCCAGTGCACCCACAGGAAGCGTGTATCCCTCATCCCATCTTTTTTCTTCCGGTGCAGCTCCTCATCTGGTAATTGTGTCCACTGAAAAACACATCTAACCTTAATCATTTGGTGATACTGTAGGTTCTCATGACAGTGAGAAAGGCATCCTACCATTACTTTAACTCAAATTATTACTTTGACTCAACAGCATACAGTTTGCTCATGCTGCCTCGACAGCCTAGTCCCTCTGGAGCACATCACGAAGTGGCAGTGCCATCTTGCTCTGGATCACATCAGCCCTTGGGTTGCTGCTTTCTCTGTCTCTTTGCTAGTGAGAATACCATAGCCTGGTAATATCTGCTCCCTATGGCCATTTAGGGTCTAAGCAAAAAGGCTCTTGGATTGCATCTTTTATTTCAGTTGGCCCACACGTTACACACCTTGCTATTCCCACATAATCTACTGATACTAAACCATCTCTGGTTTGCACCTGGAAGATATATCATTTTTAGGAATTCTGCATGGCGCCACTGCAACCAAAACAGAGGGGACTGTGATATTTTCTTCAAATATAACCTCTATCCAGAGGTTGTCTAATCCAGAACACTGGTGAAAACACCAGATACGATTTTCTTGTCATCCTTAATCTTAGCACAGAACAGTTTAACCACAATTAGTGAAATACAGTTGTCAAGATAAAGGGACAGAGTGCTTCCCACACCCACCGTGGTAACATTATGCCCTGAGCATGCATGCATGAATGGAGCCCACGTGTGTGAGTTCTAGATTTCCAACCCAGCTACCTCAGGTTGTCTCTGCTCCTGGTATGATAGTTCTGTCTATTGCATAGCTCTGTCTTTCTGAGTTTCAGAAAGAGGACTGTGGCCTCTGCCTTTTTGCTTTGTCAAGTACATTTTGACAAGTCTTCATTTTTGGATTGTGACAAAATTAAATTTGCTACTTCTACTTTTCCTCCCAAACCGACCCTCCAATGGAGCTGCTTGGCTGGTGGTGTTGCTTTACCTGGGGGGAGTGATCATCAGCCACGGGTGAACTTAGTATTCTGTCCATGGAGAATTACAGTAGCTCTGGATAGTTTTGTTCCTAAATGTAGGTGTGCAGGTGGTACTTACTCCAGGATGATTCTCTGACTTTAGCCATTATCTGTCTTGTCCCCATGATAAAGTAGCAAACTTACTTTCCCTCGGGTCTTCCCTTAAGCCATTAGTAATTTCCTTTCATGCTAGTTCATCCAGTTGTAAAAGGAACTAAAAGTGACCAGGGGATAGTTATAGCTTCTGATTAAGTGAAATAATTTTAATTTCACCTGGAAAGGAATTTTTCTATAAACCGAGGTTTAGCAAACTATGGCCCATGGACCAAATCCATCCTTTCACCTATTTTTCTGCAAATAAATATTTTATTGGACTACAATCTTATTGATTTATTTTCATGCTGTCTATGGCTATTTTTGTGTAATAGTGGTACAGGGGTTGTGACAGGGACTCTGTGCCCTGTGGCTTCCATTTGAGGAGTCACAGAGAAACTGCAGTGCTCGATTACTCTGTCAACCCCTACCCTATAAAATAGTCAGGAAAATATTTTCTTACCACAGTATACCTAAGAAAGGGATATAAGTGTGGACTTTAGTCTTTTTTGCTCTGTGTGTCACGAGATACCATGTCACATGATTTGTTTATGGTTACAAATGCCTCATTTCCAATTCCAGAAAGCTCTGACTTTTAATCTACATATTGTCAAAGCCAATTGAATAAGAGTTTCCATTTTTCAAGCAGTGTTAGGAGATGGCCCAGATAAACATCTGTCAGCATATCGTGCTGGCATATCTGTTCAATATATTTAACTGAACATAAAATTATAAAAATGTTGAGACAGCAGATTTAGACTAGTCTGAAAAACAAGGCAGGAGCCTGAAACTGTAAAGTCTTTGCAACTTTTAGTGTTATCTTTAAAAAAATGACAGTTGTAGTTCAGATAGTTCCTTTTGTATTTAAAAAAGAAGTCTTAAAGTATCAATTGATTTTAATATATAGTCTCTTTCTACATGTATGTCCATGCACATGTGTGTAATGTAGCCGCTAATGTCATTCCAACTGTATTTGTCAACATCTGGATGCAGTATTTGGCAAACCACATGCTTAGTTCTTAGCTTCAAATATATTTTGAAAGAAATCTTTCATAAACTTGAAGCAGGCTGTGATTAGTTACCAGAAAAGCATAGTTTTTGGTATATTATAATTCTGAGTTATTACTGAGTCAGATACTTGAAACTCTCACTCTGGCAATTGGGAGCTTTGAGAAAAGAGAAATTTATCAGTAAGAGTACAAATGGATTAGAGGCAGAATACATTGATGTACTTAGATTCTCTCTCCCTCCATCTCTTTTCTCCTTCCTCCCTCCCTCCCTCCCTTCCTTCCTTCCTTCCTTCCTTCCTTCCTTCCTTCCTTCCTTCCTTCCCTGTCCACCTTCCCTTCCTTCCTTTTTTCTCCTCTCTTTCTTCTCCTCTTCTATTCTAAAATTCAGCAGTCACATAGTTGGCACATATTCCAAAAGGTGGGGTTGACTGAAGGAAGAATGGAAAAATTTATTGCTCAGTAGAAGATTATTAAAAACTAGCTCTACATGCAAAAAGCATGGGAAGAACTGGAACTGAGCTGGGTGGGTTTAAGGAGCAGTGGAGCGATGTGGCTCAGAGTGGATGAAGTCAGGCGAGAGACAGAGGGATGGGTGAGGGCCAGACCATCCCAACCCCTGTAGCTGGGATGAAGCATTTGAATGCTACTCTGAGTGAAAGAGGAAGCTGCTGGATGATCCTACACAGTGAGGGGACAGGATCCAACATGTATTTTTGATCACTCTGGCTGTTATTGGGAGAACAGACTGTAGGGGCTGGTTTGGAAGCCTGGGGCTGAGTAAGGAGGTGTTGGAACAATCTAGGTGAGAGACAATGATGTTTTGAAGCAGGTGGTGGCAATAGAAGTGGTTGCATTTGGCATCTGTTTGGAAAGTAGAGTCAATAGGACTTGCTGGTTAATTCACTGGATTGAGTGGGGGAACTCCAAAGGGTTTCTGTGCCCAGCCCCTATGGCATGGCTGGTTGGAGCCCCTATGGCCTTGCTCTTGGGGAGCACTTTGCCTTTACTCTCACAATTTCATGCATTGCCCTCTTGGGGCACACTTTCTGGCCTTCCAAGCCTTCCTCTAAAATATGGGTGGAATCTTCCCTGAACTCAGAACTCTTGCATTTGCATGCCTACAAAATCAACACTACATGAATGACACCAAAGTCTGACACCAGCTGGAGCATATGCCTAATTCTCTTGGACCGTGGCTGCAGCAGCCTTCGAGTGCCTGAATGGTTGAGCATGGTGAAATGAATCCAGGGGAACCTGGGATTCTTATGTGGGCAATCCAGAGCTTTTCTTTTCACGTAAAAGCTTTACAATTTTGTAAC
Source organism: Chinchilla lanigera (assembly GCF_000276665.1). Classification (NCBI taxonomy): domain Eukaryota; kingdom Metazoa; phylum Chordata; class Mammalia; order Rodentia; family Chinchillidae; genus Chinchilla; species Chinchilla lanigera. Next base: position 10,513,784 of record NW_004955446.1, on the reverse strand, counting down.
ATGAGCCTGGGAAGTGTGGGGGAAAGGAAATGGAAAAGGAAAGAGATAAAGGAAGAAAGAAGAGAAAATATATCACAGAGGAAAGACAATACTAGCAGGTGAGGCAGATGCTTATAGACAGGTGCTGAGATTAGAGTGGTAAGAAATATACAGTGCAGGGGCAGGGGACATAGCTCAGTGGCCAACAGCCTGCCTGGCAAGCACAAAATCCTGAGTTTGATTCCCACTACTAAAAAAAGAAAGAAAGAAAGAAAGAAAGAAAGAAAGAAAGACATAGTCCAGAACTTTTATGTTCATGAAATACACCAGAATTCACAGATTCACTAACTTGTTAATTCAAACTGTGCTTACTGAGTTAATGCTATGTACTTGTCACTAGGAAAATTCTGGAAGATTCAAAGTGCACAAATGTTGTCCCTGTCTCTGACCTCTGGGTACTCCACCAAAAAAGTAGTGTGTTAGCTTTCCATTGCTGGGATGAAGTACTTGACATACATAACACAAAGCAGAAAATATTTATTTTAGCTACGCATTCAGAGGTTTTAGTCTCTGGTTGGCTGGCTTTGAGGCAGCCCTTCGAGGTTATGTGCCCAGCGCCCTGCCTACAAGCAGGTCCCACCTCCAAGCAGGTCCCACCTCCTAGCAGCACTTTGAGCTATGAATCCATGGCTAGACTAATACATTGATCAAGTTAGCTAGTGTCCTTATGATATAATCATCTTTCCAAGCCTCCACTTCTGAATATTTCTGCACTGAGGATGAACTGTTCAATGCACAAGTCTCTGGGGGGGGGTCACTTAATATTTACACCATGACAAATATAGACATGTTTGTGATATGTTTGTAATATCAGTGTGCAGGTAAAATGTAGTGAGAGCACAAAAGAGGAGCTTGTCTCTTCCTAGCAAATGAAGGGAGAACACTATAAAGGTTTATAGTGACACTTGAATTTACCCTTAAAAGTTGCGCTCTTAAGTTCTTAGTATGGTCCAATGAGAACTTTCAAAATGAGAATCAATTTGCCCAGTAAACAGCTAGTATTCATTATAATTGTACTTGAGCTGCCTAAATTTAGTGTTCAACACAACTTTTGTGAGCTTTGAGACTTAAATCAGTGGCTCTCTTTACTCTGTGAATCCTTTGATCACTCTAGCTTTAAAGTATTCTAATATGCATGACCATATATGTTGGACTGTGGTTAGTTTATGAACTAATTTGTAGTTTCCCCTACTATTGGATTATAAATTTCTCAGTGTTCTTAAAACACTAATCTAGTAGATTCTGGAATAAACTATTGAGTAATAAATTGTGAAATTAATACATAAATGTGGTAAGGTCTTTGTCACCCAAATATTCATCATATGATTATCTGGAAAATGCAGTACTCATGCCTAGGTCTTTCTGTATTACAGTTTTGAATTGGTATCTAGGATACAGTCCAACCTAGGACTACTTTATCTCACTATTGAAAAATAAGCATACTTTGTAGAGGCAAGAATAGTACAGGAACTGACTTTGGGTCAAAAAATATATTTTCAGGAAAATATTGTCCATATTGGGAAATAACTGGGGAACGGTGACATAGTGCTAGCTTTCTGTAGCTATGTGGGATGCATCACTGAGGGAGAGTGAAAATCATTTACAGTGGCATCAGATTCATTTGAGAGTATTTCTTCAGCACCGCTGCCCCTTAGCATGGAAATGTCCGTACTCCTTTCCTGACCTTGGAATCTGGTGTGCTTTAGGTTCTGGGTTATCTAGAGCTGTGATTATTCTAGTTGGTTGCACATTTGAACCTCCTGATCCTCACCCAAGGCTTACTTAGAATTTCTGAGCACAGGGCCAGAAATTTTCTCAAGGAAGTCTGCATTTAAATAGAGTTCTCTAAGTAAGCTAGTTAATGAGCTGGGCTTGTGAGCCGCTGGTAAGTAGCATGTCAGTGCAAGTAAATGTCATCAATTTTAAATATAAAGTTGGAAAATGATTTTTCTCTTTAAACTCACCCATAATCAGTTGATATTAATGAATAGGATAATAGCCAAAGACCTGAGGTTTAAATTTCTGTTGGCATTAATGAAAAGGTTTGTATTTTCGCCTAATCTTGTGGTGTCTGATAGCTGACTCTAGATATCACCTTGCCAACTCCAGTTTACTGCGTCCCATAAATTTTCTGTGGGTGGAGAGATGCGGCTTTGCCTGGTAATTCAGAATGTAGGTCAGAATGTGTGTGAGAACCACTGACTCTGCAAACTGAAAGGGTTGTAGCATATAAATCCAAGATGTTCTTGTTGCCATTACCTCTGGCTACTCATTACCTGAACGCCAGCTCATCTACTAAACACAAACTTTTAAACTGAGGTTATGAGAAATTTGTAATCTTATCTGACTGGTCATCTTTCCTTTTTAGTTTTCTTTTACCATTTACAGGTTCAAATGTACCCGGTAGAAAATGGTTACAACTAGGTGAATATATCATACATACAGATTAACCCTCTCTAGATCATTCTTCAGTTCTTTGGGAAGAATTGTAAAGCAATAACAAGACAATCGAAGCATGCAAGTTGGAAGCAATTTTAATTTAATGGAAGGAGACTCCAAAACTTACAAAATGAAGTGCCTTTGCAGATTAATTTTGGCTAAATGATTTTAAAAAGTTATGTTACAAGATAAAGAAAATAAGGAATAATTAAATTATATGGAAAGTTTTATATTAAACAAAAATGCTTAAAGACTATAATTTAGGGATTTAAAATACAAGCAGAAGTTTCCCCACTAAGAGGAAAAGTTTCTTCCCTCCCAAGATAATAGCTATTAAGGTATTAATACTTAATACTTATTAAATTAACCCAAATAAATATATTACATATTCAAAAAAATCCCTGAAAATACAAATAACCCTAATAGCCAAATAATCAGAAATCACACTATAGATTAAAATAAAGTGACTAGGAATTAAAATTGGTTGTAAAATCACCATTGGATTCATTAAAATGTTTTAGATACAATGATATTTTCCAAGACATTAGCGCTTGGATAACAGAGACACTTGCATAAAGAAGTATTGCTAATCATTAGACATAATAACCAATTATTCTAAAATCTTTCCAAGAACACACTCAGAGCTACTATACTGTTTCTAAAATTCATAACTCACCAAAATGTTGCAGTGCAATTCCCTATAGTGAAATCCTCGCATAAGAGAAATATCTAAAATCATGGCTGACATAAATGATTTCAGACATGTGTTGCTATGCAAGGAAATACAAACAAAATTTATTGATGTCAAATTGAAGCAGAATAACATTGATTTGATATGACAGTGTCCATTTTAAAAATTAAATATTATCTACAGCTTTGCTATTTTGCAAGTATGAGGAGTTCCAATAAGTAAGATGTTAAAATGACTGGCCATCAGACTTATATGCAACATTAATCTGTTCATTTAATAAGGGAAACAATTAAAAACAAGAGATGCTAAGATGATGACTATTGGGGAAGAAATTCACATTAACTGTTCAGATGCCAGATAACTAATACATTTCAATATGTAATATTTTATTTCACCGGTGTCTATGAGTATAGAGAAATTATTAGTCAAATAATTCTTATTTAACCAATAAGAGGTGGTTGCTAAATGTATACTTTTTTTCTACAGGTTTAAACAGCCTGCTTTTGCTGAATATTTTATCAAGAACTAGGTTCTAAAGCTTGGAAATTCTGAAATGACATTTCTCATGATTTTACTTCTTGTCACTGATTTTCATTTAAGCAAGCCTACATATCTTAGAACCCTATAAGAGAATATGGTATCAGAATTCTCTTTTAGTTGATAGAGATTATGATATGAGTAGCTGGAGCAGAGCCCAGGATACTTGGATGGAGAGACAGAGCAGCTGGTTTGCACACTAAGAAGAGCGGACCATTTACCTTAATTCTAGTGGATGAGAGTTGCATTATTACCGTGACCTAGAAAAAAGAAAAATAAAACCCTTAACATGGAAACCCATTCAGAAACACTTTCTGTGAACGATGGGAGGACCAGCTTCATCATATTCCTGCTTACTGATCCACATCTGCTGGAAAGTGGACAGGCTGGCTAAGATGGAGCCCCCAATCCAAACAGAATACTTCCGCTCTGGGGGAGCTATGATCTTGATTTTCATGGTGCTTGGGGCCAGGGCTATGATTTCTTTCTGCATCCTGTCAGCAATGCCTGGGTACATGGTGCTGCCTCCGGACAGCACAGTGTTAGCATATAAATCCTTACGAATGTCCACATCGCACTTCATGATGGAGTTGAAGGTCGCCTCATGGATCCCACTGGACTCAGTGCCCAGAAAGGAAGGCTGGAAAATGGCTTCAGGACATCGAAAGCGTTCATTCCCAATGGTGATAACCTGCCCATCAGGAAGCTCATAGCTTCTTTCCAGTGAAGAGGATACAGCTGCACCGACCATCTCCTGTTCAAAGTCCAGGGCCACATAGCACAGCTTCTCTTTGACATCACGCACAATTTCCCTCTCAGCTGTAGTGGTGAAGTTATAACCTCTCTCTGTCAAGATCTTCATGAGGTAATCAGTCAGGTCTCTGCCTGCCAGGTCCAGACGTAGGATGGCGTGGGGCAGGGCATAACCTTCATAGATGGGCACAGTGTGAGTGACCCCATCCCCAGAGTCCATGACGATTCCTGTGGTCCGTCCTGAAGCGTAGAGGGACAGCACAGCTTGGATAGCCACATACATGGCAGGTGTGTTGAAGGCCTCAAACATGATCTGAGTCATCTTTTCCCGGTTGATCTTTGGGTTGAGAGGTGCCTCAGTGAGAAGAATGGGATGCTCATCTGGTGCCACGCGGAGCTCGTTGTAGAAAGTGTGGTACCAGATCTTCTCCATATCGTCCCAGTTGGTGACTACTCCATGCTCAATGGGGTACTTTAGGGTCAGGATGCCTCTCTTGCTCTGGGCCTCATCTCCCACATAGCAGTCCTTCTGGCCCATGCCTACCATCACCCCCTGGTGTCGGGGACGCCCTACCATGGAGGGGAACACAGCCCGAGGGGCATCGTCACCCCCAAAGCCTGCCTTACACATCCCTGACCCATTATCCACTACCAAGGCAGACAGCTCATCATCAATCATGGTGCTGGTTGGACTCTTCCAGATTGGTACGTGGAATTTAAATATAGGAAATACTAACGATGATATGCAGAAAAGAGAATGAACAAGTCTACAGTCCTCCAGAGCTGCCTTCAGAGATGAGCCTGTAGTGTGATCACAAGTATTTAAAGGAATACATTGACTCCTCCCATCTTCTGTCCCAGCAGTTCCCAGCATTTTGGGGTGAGGTCACCTTTAAAGTATTAATTATGATGATGCTTACAGAATTTATTAGTAGTCTACCCTTTATAAGGAAGGAAAATTAGCAACCAAGTGGCCAAATAGCAGGTTACTGTAATTAGGTAATCCACACGGGGTTGTCAGCCTGCTTGGCGAGGTTTCTAGATAACTATGTGATTCAATGAGGGATATAAAAACTAGATGAAAGAGAGCTATAGTAGTGGGTAAGGGTAACACTGTCAGAAGGACCACTTCCTCATTAATTTGTCTTCTGGGTCTATTCTGTCTACACTAACTCTAATCTTTTTAATCTTAATATATTTTTTATGAAGGATTTGAGTAAGTTTTATTCTTTCAAGGTTTTTTTTTTTATTAGATTCCTAATCTTACAGGCTGTCATCATGACAGAAGCTGTTTCAGTGAATGAAAATAAAGACTTGCAAGGGTAGCCTGACAGCTGTAATTATACAAAACTTGTACCATGCAAAACACAGAGATATTTAATAAACTTCTAATCAGTCAGAGACCAAGTAAAAGCAATAGAGTGATTAACAAAGTGATTTATTGTAGATCTTTCTTTTCTGATGTAAATTTCTAATACCCTCATTTTATTAAGCAGTTGCTATGCCTAGACATTGAAAGGGGTAGGGTCTATTTGGTCCATGTTAACTACACAGAAGATTTGGCCTCAACTTTCCTGCATAATTTATTAAATAAAATGCAATTTATAAATTTATTTATTTGAAATAACTCAAGTTACACAACAATGAACAAAATTAAATGCTAAGATAAATTTTAAAGTTATATATTTGAACTCATTATTAAAACATTTTGGTTTTCAAGATGTATATACTATATCATAACATCAAACCTTCTGGCAATTATTAAAAGCTGCACAATTGTAAAGCAATGGCAAGCAGAAACATCAAAACGACACCCAGGATTTACAGGCAGATTTATTTATGTTGATGGGAACTGATTGGGATCATTCCCAGAATCCCACACCCTGATCTCCGGTGGTCTAGGGCTTATATTGTATAAGCAAACAGGAAGTACAGAGGCAGAATGGCTTATCCATTGGGGATGGACTTATACAATGTGCATCACAGTGACCAACTGTGCATCACAGCGACCAGCTGTTTCTCAGAGACAGGAGCAACTGGATCTGGAAGAAGAACTATTACCCGGGCAGCTAACAAGCTGAAGTATACTGGCAGCGGGTGGCGGGATGCAATTTCTGCTACAGTAGTGATACTGGCTTTTTTCTATTTTAAAACACATCGTACCTTGATCACTTTAGAGGAACAGTTTGCTTGGATTTTATGTTTAATACAGAAATATAGACAGCCTGGTAAGATATGTATTACGAGAAAATGTAGGACACTAGCAACACGTTACAGGAAATAATGGTTAAGAAAGCTCATTACTTCTGTTCCCATATGTTAGGTGAATAAAAATGATCTGTCAGCTCTTCTAAAGCAAAGTGATTTTTCATATCCACCCTGAGTTCTCCAAAGTCACCTTTAGTTTGATCATTCGTTCACTTGTTCATTCACTCTGTCAGCAAAGCCCATTTTGTCAGTACTCGCAGCGCCCCTCATGACTGAGCACACACACATCCTCCACTTCAAACCCGGAGAACTAGCCTGTGTCTTTGCTCAGTGAGACTCTTGGAGACCCAGGATGACACCATGCTAGGACTGTCCATCCCCTTCTTTGTCTGGAGCTTGATACAGAACTATTTTTCTCTGGGTTTGTCCAGTTCTATAATGTGCTTCAGAACCTTCATGTGGAGATGAGTCACAGCAAAACATGTGTTTCAATGCAACATCCATGGTTTTTCTTTGGATCCCACCAGGGCTAACCTTCCATTTAATCTTTGCTGTAACTGAGCAATTGTTCCTTTAAAACTGTTAAAACATTGACCTTCTCACCTGAATAGTTTTGTGAGCTTCTTTTTTCATGTACAACCAATGTTTTGATTAAAACAATATTTTATTGCTATCGGATGGTATTTCTGAGAATGTCTTTTTAAAAATCCCATAATAAACTACACACATGCTACAAAGTGGAAAATAAAATAACACTACATTTAGCACAGGTCCTTACTTATGAATGTTTCAGTGTGGAGTATAAAACAAAACCATATCAATGGAAATGTCAATAGAGGGCCTGTGTGGCCCTAACTGGAGCCTTGTGTCCTAGATTTACTGAGTGCCGCCTGAGAATCACCTTTGAACCAAGGGATGTTTGGTCCTAAGTCCAGGTGGCATCACTGATGCTTTCAGAGTATGGTAGATGTGGGATTTTGGTGGATGATCTGCTAACTTCTGTTTTAGTTTTTAATGTCCCAAAGAAACTTTCATCATTTATATAATCTTGCAATGTTTGTTCTTTAACTCCCCTAAATACAAGAGATTATATCATAATTCAGAGATTATATCATAATTATATCATAATTTAAAAAATCATAAATTTTTTAAGAACACTATCTCTTGGGTTGGTTAAATTTTTTAAAAGAAGTAAGAATTTGCGTGAGTGAGACACAGGAAGAGCGTTTGCACATGCGGGGGGTAGGGCAGAGGGTCCGGCTCCTGGAGGTACCGGGTTTCATAACTGATGAGAATTTACAAATGTTTAGTGTACCTAAAACTATAGAAGTCTTTATAATTAACTTCTGAAAGCTCAGAATTTTATTCTCTTTTGCAGTTTGCTTACTTTAACTATCATATGAATATCTAAAACTAGAGTAAGGAACAGGTCTGGATATGATATATGAACACAGTGAGAAGAGGTGACTCGAAACTTGAAAGTAATTGCCCTTGCAGAGTAACCTTAGACATGTTGGTCCACACAAGCATTTAGTAAGCTTCTCCCATCTGCCAGGCATAGGTAATAGTCTGACCAATGAAATCCAACCTGTGTTTTTAAAGAGTTTATTGTCTTATGTGTAAAAGCCACCTCCTTGCAGGGTAACAGGTGGCCAGTGGATACTGCCACAGAGAAGTATCTTGTGTTCTGATAAGCATTGCCATTGCTGATCAAAATTTTTAAATTTTAATATCACTCTCAGATGCACAGTCTAATGTGGTAGCTGGGTAAAGAGATGGAACATAGACACAAAGGTGAAGGAAGGTGTGGTTGGCCCTGGGGTCAGGGCAAGAGCCATGGGAGGCCAAAGGAAGATGACTCCTGGGCTGAATTCCAGGGCACCGACAGGGGGCTGCCAGTGGAGGCAATATTGCTGGCACAGAATCAGAGAATCAACTGCGTATTTAGAACTAGGTCTCTACATAAGAACCATCAGAGGCTGAGAGTCTTAGGGTGAGTTTGATTTTAGCAGGCATGGGGAAAGGAGCAGAATGCCAGGATCACAGGTTGCAGTCCTTGTGAATTAGATGTGATCAGATTTGGGACCCTTGGAGGCTGCATCTTAGTGATCGCCTCCTGTCTAGATTCTTATCTATTAAACTGGGCAGTTGAACGAGGTCCCTTTTTGCCATTGGCAATTTAGAACATTGAAGTCAGCTACTGCCCTTCTTGGTCCTCACTCAGTTCCTTCATACCCTGTCCTTGCGTTCTTGGTGGGTTTTGCACCTGTGATTAGCTCTCCCCAGGTATCGATAGCTTGGTGAATCTGCAGTTGCATTCTGGTCTTAGTGGCTTTTAGTGTAACGTGTTTAATAACAGATAAAGGGATAGGTAGCTGGTGTAATTATTTTCATACACACTCACCTATTCATTAACGCATACAGCTGATCACTTTTAAAAGCGAAAAAGCTCATTTACTTATAGTTTGTAGTATGTAATGTTTCTATTTCATGTTGAAAAAATTAAATCAAAGTATCTTATGAGCTATCTAATCCTGGGATAAACTCTGAGTTGTGCTCTGATCCTGAAAGGTGGAGAAAGTACAAGGAAAATAGCGATTAGTAGGCACTTTTTGTGTGCTGGGCTCTATGTTAAATGTTTCATATACAATACTTATGAGGCATGTGGATCATTATCCTTATTTTAGAAGAATAGACGGAAGCTCCAAGGGTAAACTGACCCAGGCTATACAGAACAACAGCAATAATGTCAATATCTGAATGCAATCAAACTAAGTCTATAGCCAAAACTCTGCCCAATGATGGGTAAAAAAGGAGACAAGGTATCCTGCTATCCTCAGGGAGAGAGGCACCAACAGGGATAATTCCTGTGAAGCCTTTGTGTTCTCTACTGGGAAATATCATCTTCAAGTGTGAAAATAGTGTCTCAGAGTGCAAACCAGACTGAATATTGAAGTCAAAAGAAGAAAACCACTGTAATAGTTTTTTTCCATATCAGTACATCTTAGCCTCACAATAGAGAAAAAGATGGCAAGTTGATGCCTGATTTGAGAAAGAAAGGAACTTACAAGTAAAGAGGCAAGTGTGTTACTATCTGACATAAGATAATAGTATGAGAGTTAAATTCTGGAGGAAATGATAAGGTAGGTGATGGGCCACTAGAAGACAAAACTTAATCAGGAAGACAAATGCATCCTTTGGATCAGAGCTATCTGAGAAGTGGAGCCCGCCTGATTGCAGTTTTCAGACCCCAAGCGGCAGTGTCTTCAGACATCCAGACTAGATCACGGTGTGCGAAGGTGTGAATAGAGAACGCCGGCTGAGGCTCTCATTGAGGAAGTGGGATGAACCTGGGAGAGCCTGGGGTGACTGAGTAAATCTGATAATCTCCAAAGTGGTCTGAGAGTAGAAGCCAACCAAAGTGGAACCATCAGATCATACAGGTAAAATGTCAAAACTTGAGAACAAGGAAAGCAGATGAAAATAAAGATTCCAATGTTTGACTACCGTAGAGAGTATGAGTTGCAGTCAGGGCTAATTCATGTGAAAGCTGAGATGATTCATGTAGTGTTAGTGACCAAAGACCTGAGGGAATCTGAAGGGCAAATCTCTCCGAGGTGGGGAAGAAACAACCGCGAGTGCACCTGTGACCCGATCGAGCTGGGGTCAGAGATCACCCGTTCTTAAGGCCTAATGCAATCAAGGCAGTCTGTCATTAAAAGGCAAAACACAAAAGCCAAGAAATGCTCTGTACTTCAGAGTTGTAGCCAGTGTTTATCTTCGTTCTGGTGAGCCCAGTTTTGTGACTGCTTCAGTGTTACCTCTGATTTCTGGCAGTTTCATTAAGATCATATAGAAGCCCATGACCTAGTTATCAAACACTAGACTTGCCCATCTCTCTTCTTGCAGACAGCCTGCTGCTATGGAAACGTGCTGTCATGAGTAAAGGATGTTAAAGGTGGATGATGCAGGATGAAAAGGCTAATTCAGTTTTGGAAGCTGCTAAATCATTTCCTGGGGAAAACTTATTGATTGGTAGACTATGACTCAATGTAGTGGTTTTTTTTTTTCTCTTAAGCTAAAAGAATATCAGCCTTCCTAAGGATCTCAGAAGACATAGATAGGAAATTACTTTAGATATCTGGAATTAGGAAAACCTCTGGTGGGTTTTCTCTATTCTCTTTTTTTCTGATATTAAAGGATTATTAAATCAATTGACAGGGAAAGGATGAATGGGTAGGAGGCTGTGGGAGTAAGGGTCAGGAGATAAGGGGAATGATACTTACAGGGAAAGTAGGGAATCTAGATGAAAACTAGGCCCCTAGAATATTAGGACTTAAAACTTACCTACTGAAAGTTCTCATTCTTTAGTTGTCATATTTCAAAATCCAGAAAAAATGACACTAAAGAAAGTAAAGAAAAGACAATTCGATGGTGTCTTGGAAATTCTGGATTCTCAAAGAGCCAGATCAGGGCTTACTGCAGTGTGCAGACGGTGGTTCTTCTGTGTGACTTCTTTGACCCCCTACAAGGGTTCAATAAACATTTTTGAACTTTGAATATTTGTGAAATAAACAGATTTCTGTATTCCCATTCTGTCCTGAAAAAATAGAAAATCAAGCAACATTGGGAGCGCATTCCCAAACTACAGCTGAATAACAGCTACTCTCCTTAAAAAGGGTGAGGGTTCTCCATGTCCTCCCGGCCCCATGTTTATGTGGCATTTTTCCCAGCCGATCTACCCGTTCGTGGTCCTTGTAGGCTTGCCAAGTGCGTGTGTTCTGAGAAACCAGAGAAGACTGTGGTGGGGTAGGGAAACCGATAGTGGGAAGCTGTGTTCCATCCTTTTTTGTTCTGGAAATAGTTCAGTATCTGCAACAGTAACATATAAAATACTAAATAACTGTGTTTCCTTACTTTTATAACAAATAACCACATTTAAAACTTAGCCTTTGGGACTTAAAAAGGAATATAATTCAAATGACAGTAGGGCAGGGAGGGAAGTTCTGTATGTCTTTGTTTTGAGCATGGGAGATGGTAGAATGGTTTTATGTCACAAAACAAAGAATTTTAACTAACATCTAGAAAGAGATTACTAAGAATACAGTAAAAAACAGCTTTATTTTGTAGTGAACTATTCTTGCTGCTACTTCAGCGAGAAAATCAGAGGTCTGTCTCCTTGATTTTGAATTTTCTCCTATTTCTGTTTGGATGGGTTGCATAAGACCTGAACAGAAGTTTGAAGAATGTTCTCACATTCCAGGACTTCCCGCCTTTTTGTCCCCTTAAGGAGGAGAGCTATGTGTAGGAAGGAAATGATGTGTTTTCACCTTTTTAGATCTATTTTCTCTGAAACAGTTACTTGAAGAACACCCAGAGATGACATAAGAATTTGCTGAAGGAAAGCCTGGTTTAAAGACTTCAGAGAAATTCTTATTTTTGTTACATTCAGATGCAAATAGGAACTAGGTCAAACTAGGGGAATATCAGAAATATACCTTTGGATTAAAATAACAGAGGAAGATTTCTTTTGTTAACATATCTGATTGACACTGATATTTTCAGTTCTAACCAGAGAGGAAAGGTGGAAAAAAATCATTTCAGGGTAGAAAAAAATCAACTTGGAATAGTGATTGAATATAAAAAATCCAAAATAATTTAGAAATATTAACTCAAGGGCAAAATTATCAAAGACAGTACTCTATTCCTGGTACTGGAACCCCCCCCCCCAAAAAAAAAGACAGTAGAGTGACTGGGGAGAAGTTTGAAGCAGAATTTCATTTATTTTATAAAATCCTACATTTATGGAAATAAAAATTAGAATATGACTCACCTATGAATGTTACTCTCTATTTGAAACCTTTTGATGACTTCTGTTTAGCTTTGGAACAAGACTAAACTATTTGCTTTAGATCTTATGGCCCTATATTATCCGGCTCCAACCTACTTATTCTGCCTGATATTTTACTATCCTTTCTCCGCCCCCATCTATGATCCTTATGCTCCAGCCTCCTGGACTAATTGTATTCCTAGACAGCCTTTTCCTTAGTATTTCTGACATTGCATCCTCCACTGGGAGTGTCCTTTTCACCTTCTTTTTCCTTTGATGTTGGGTCCATCATTGCGAACCTATCTCAGATGAATATAAAGTGTGCCCATAAAGCCTTCTTCCATTTCCCTAGGAGGACTGCATCTCACAAAGGTCATAGTGCTTAGCTTATATCTGTTACAGGTCTTTTGTCTTTCTGTTTTGTGTTATTTGTGTACATGGTTTTCCTCCCTATATTCTCTATATCATCTTCACATTTTATTTCTCACATTGGCTACAAGAGAGTCTTGCAAATCAGGTTGTTTAATCATTGACTACTGGTTTGGATTTCTAAAATGTATTTGGAAATAGATAGTTGATTTATGAGGTTAAATTAGCATTCCAGTACATAATTATTTATGTTCTAACTTAACATATTCAAAACCAAACTCATTAGTTTTTCCCCAGTTATTGGTTTATATAATTCATCTCAACGTTTTCAGAATCACTCATTTTTCTAATTTGTGTGTCAGTTTGACTCCACTATTTAACATACCTTTAAAAACAGATCACCGTATGGCCTCAAATTCTACTAAATATTCATTGAGATATTTCTCATAACCTCTGGTCTATTCTGCTCTAATTTATTTTCTTAGTTTTGGTCCTGGCCTCTTATCAGTTAGCTAACTTCCAGAAAACTTTGATCAATAAATCTTTCAACTCCAAAGCCCTCCAAAGCCCTCTATCATCACCCTCTTTTCTTATTTTGTAGTACTTGGGATTTGACTAAGGGTTTTCACACTGAGCTATATCTCTAGCTCTTTTTTTTTTTTTTTTAATTTTGGAACTGCCTCTTTCTAAGTCACTAGGTTGCCTAGTACTGGAATTATAGGTATGTGCTTCCCTCTCAGTTAATCAAACTCTTAAATCATACATATTATTTCTTGGGTTCTAAATTTGCTATCACATAAAATCTTGCTCTGGTTCTACATAACTACGGAAACAGAGTGATTCAGAACACAACTTTTGAATCTGGCAAAATTAGGTTTGTCACCTACTTGCTAGGTTTACAAACTGTGCCATTTCATAACTTCCAGAAGTCTCAGTTTCTGCCTCTATAAATGATAGACAATAATTGTATCTGCCTCATAAAGTTGCTTGGATTTGACATGAGATGACGCCTATAAAAGGTTTAGCAGAGTGCACTGAAAGAACGAGAGTTTAATAAGTAGTAGCAATAGTGATCACATTTTTGATTGCTGTCCAGGAACTCAGCTCTGGCCAAATGAGCCTTCTTGCTGTGAAGATGCGGAGAGCTGCGTTCAAAACACTGTTCAGATGGGTCCTAATGGGAATGGAGGAGGCCCAATGCGTGGGGCAGGAACCTATGGGTAGCACTAAGAAAAAGTTTGAAATGACTAAAGGGACAATTGTGAAAGACCCGAAGCAAATGCTTTTTTATTTCCCTTGAATGATTTGAATTCATGTGTGGCTTGTATTTTGTCAGGGTGACTATATTCTGTGTAGAAAAAGAAGTTAAGTTTTGGGGGGCTTCACTGATATAATAAGATAAGAAGTGTGTCTTACTTATTCAGAAGCAGTACTTTCTTACTTCTGGGGCTCACAGTATGGGATGTTCTGTTTGTTCCCTGAGCTCCTCATGCTCGCTTGATTCCCCTGGAGTTATATGGTGGACAAAGCACTGTCCCTGGAAACGGGATGGGGAGAGAACATTGCAGCCCGTTCAGGTTTCATATAAGCAACCTTGACATCAGGAACAAACTTTTCTGAACCATCAGTGATGATACTGGCATAAACCAGGTATCTACAACTGATTTGTGAATTATTAGATATCAGAAAATGTTAACACTGTTCCAAAACACTTATTTTTAGCCACTTCTTACTGGCTGAAGAGGCATTTACCAGTCCAGAAAGCCCACTTCATACACTTTGCAATTGTGTTTCAGTTTGGAACACAGACATTTGTTTAGCAAGACAGAACTTGAAGCATGGATTGAATAGTTGGTAATTTGTGCCTGAGAGTTTTAAAAAATTCATAATCCTATGTGGATGATGGATTAGACATTAGCAAAGGAATAGAATATGCTTTTATTTTACACTTCAGAATGCTTATTGAACTGGCTAATCACATTAGTCATGTTAGCTGTCAAGGCAAGAACAGAGAGTGGAACCTTAGAGTCTCATCTCCGGCACAGAAAAAACCAGCAATAATGTCAGCCGAGGTTAAGATTTGGCCCCATCACATGAGCTTCGTCACATAATCATGGAAGAAGCAAGGGATAAAATACACTGGACTGGTCTCAGAACTCTGGATGGCTCCAGACTTTTCACTATGCACCCAGGGGCTTTGGGAAAAACACTGTATTCTATCAATTTTCAGTTATCTGCAAAATGAAGTGAGAAGACTTTTTGTTAATACTGGCAAGTTTAGTCCACCTATTTAACTACACATTTTCTCCAAATGCTACTAAACTTTGCAGTAAGGAAATAAGCAGGCATTTTGAAAAAGTAAGAAAGAGAGCAGAAGGAGATATCAGAACTATTAACTATTTTTATTAGTTATATTAACTATAAACTATTAACTATATTAACTATAAAGTATTTTTAAAGCAGGAAAGAAGTGAACAAATGGTAACTAAGCTGACATGAGGAAACAGAACCTGATCCAGGAGTGGGGATGCCCAGGAGAAAAGGTATTCTTATTGAGGAGTCCCAGAGAGGCTCAGGAATGGACACCCCAGGTACTTCTAAGGGATGGGGCACAGCGGAGTCAGAAACAGAAATAAGCTAAAGACATGGATAAAAAGCAAATGAATCCAAGATACCATCCCCTACCCTGATTACATCTGGTCTATATTAAGGTTTGTGACTTTCTAATAGGCTGAGCTCAGGATTTCACACTGTGTTTGGTTGGATTGAAACTGACCTAGTGTCTCTTCCATGACTCCAGGTGGGCAAAGCAAGTCGCAAGCAGCTCAGATTTAAGGAGTCAGGGAGGGATCAGTTTTATCTCTCAGTGGTCAAAATGGCAAAGTCACAAACAAAGGGATATGGATTTCGGGAGAGGGATAGTTTGGAAACAACTGTAAGAAATGATAAGAACAGAATTCATAATTTTCAAACTTGCACACTAACAATAAACGCTATGTGCATCAAAGGAAATTTCTAGAAAAGGATGATTCTCTGAATAATATCATCTGAGAATAAAATATATTAATCCCTAAAACAGGAACAGCATGTCATAAAAATATTTTGTGAGCAAAAAGAGATCTAAGAACTTACAAACAAGATTGCACAAATGAAAACCTTAATAGAAGTTTTGAAAGGCAAAATTGAAGATTATCCTAGAAAGTATCACAAAATGATAAGGAGACAGAAGAACAGGAGATTTTTTAAAATTAGAGAATTAATCCACCGAATACAATATCCAACTCATAGACATCACAGAAAACAGAAAAGGTGGAGGGAAATAGTTTAAGAAAGAAATAAATTAAGAAAAAAATTCCAGAAGTGAGGTAAATATCTAAATTGAGCTGCTTGTTTCACAAATAGATAGGAGAACCTCTATGTTTTTGAGAGATTTTAGAATGCTGGCAGAAAGACAAGTTTCTAAAAGTTTTAAGTGACCCACCTCCCAATAATCACAATGAAAGAAATGAGAATGAGAATGTCCTAGATCTTTTGCAAATGGGAAAGCGGACTAAGAGACAGAATTCAGGAGCGGGGAGGAAAAGGGGACATAAAAAGTGTTAAGATGCGTCATGTACATATACCAGCTACCCACAGCGAATGCGATTAGTATGTGTCACAAGTATGAACCAAAAAAAAGAAGAAAAGGGATTTAGAGATGGAGCGAGGGGAATAAAAGGAATCAAGAACTGTTAAGTGCATGTACCCATGTATCTAATCCCTGAAATGAATGTAAACAACATGTACTGCAAATATGTACTAATAAAAAATTTTGAAAAGAATGTCATTAGTCTTCTCAATAGTGACACTGGGAACTCTGGGGGAAAATGATATTCAGGCTACAGTTTTATAAGCAGCCCATCTCACAGTGACTTTGAGAGACCAACAAAAGACTTTTCAGACTCACAATGAGGTCTCAAAATTTTGCTTCCTCTCTCTTAGTTAGTATTAGCTCACATACTCCATGAAAATTGGAGGATATACCAGGAGAGAAGTAAATACAAGATCCAAAAAAGTAGAAAATCACCTATAAAGCCAATAATGTCTCCACATGGTGAAGAGGGATTCAGATACAATTTCTTCAAAACAGGCTTAGAGATAAAAAACAAAAACAAAAACAAAAACAAAAACAAGAGAGAAGGGAGCACAGTACTTTCTAGAAAGATGCTAAGGAAAATGAAGGGTGAAGCTTATAGGGTACCTAAGTGCTTGAATGAATTGAGAACATAGTTATTCCTAGAATCTTAATTAAACAAAATAAGACAAAAATAGGCTGCGAGTAACTGCCCAAACTGCTAATGCTTGCAAAAATGGAAATTTGGGTTATCTTAAAGTGGAGATAGTACCGCGAATACTGAATAATGGTATAATATTAATTAACGATATAATCATACCAGAAGATGGGAGAGGGAAGCCCTTGAGTACAAAGAGGCATTAAGAATGTCACCCTTTCTCTTCCATAATAGGAAGATGTAGAGAATACCTAAATCTGAAACATCAAAAAATAGTGATATAATCATTTAAAAAGTAGAGACAGTGGAACAAACATCTCAGCAATGACATTGTTTGCCTTTGAGGAGAAGAAAATGGTAGCAGAAAGAGCTAGAACAGGGAAATATTGTTCTTGATTAATCAGCCTTTTATAATGAAATAACTTTTAGAAACTTTGAAAGTCATATAACTTTGAGAAAAGCAAATTAAAAACCACTGGACCCTCATGAAAGGAAAAAAAATACTTTTTGTAATCCCATCATCCAGGAAGCCCATTACTATTATTTTCAGATTGTTTTCTACATAGCTGAGACTTTGTGCATACACAATTTTGTGCCTTTTTTTTTAAAATTACACATGTATATCGTAAATATTTTCCCTATATCACATAAATAAGAAATAAAGAGTATCTTGGGCAAACAGTCTTTAAGGTCCTTTTCCTGATGTAAAATAAAATAATTTAATGAATTAGACTAGATTCAAGGACCATTTAGAGTATGGGATAGTTCCAGTTTCAAATTATCTTACATATCTATCGAATTATGTTTCCTTTTTGGATGAGTGATGAGAATATGTGATGTTTTATATAACCCCTATCTCTTTTATGGATGACAATTTACTTTACTGTATTTGACAGTAGCAACTCATTTTTTTCATCTTTATGGCAATTCATTTTACTGTATTTGACAATAGCAATGTCATCTTATATATGTATGCAGCCATTGAAAGAACTCCTAAGAACTTTCTCTTTACTTAGCTTACTTGATTTTCACAATAACTCTGTGAGGTAGATAAACAGACAATTTGTTTATGTATCTCAAACATTAATATTTAATGTAATGTTAATGCTAGTAATATTACAATATGTATTCTAAATAACATCTTGCAATTATTTAAGAGGGAAATTTCTCATGTAAGATTGCATGAAATTCTTTGTTTAGAAGAAGTTGGCTGTAGAAAATTCATGGAAAGGCTCTAACTCTACTGAAAATTTCTTGCCCTGTTCATCTCTCCATCCATCTATCCATCCACCCATCCACCCACCCATTTTTACAACTGTCTATTCATTAAGTTTTAGTCTATGGCCTATAAAAATGGTAACATTGGTAAACATATTATTATTCTTTTTGGCCAATTGTGGAATCATATCTTAGTTACAATGTGTTTCTCTTCTCTTGCTCCAGTGGTAGTTTCCTTCTAGGCTTTTCCCTTTGAGAAAAATAATGTCTGGATTGTGATATTTACAAGACTCTAGGGAAGTTAGAGATGGAAGGTAGGTAGGCCTGCTGCATGAAAACAGTGAGGAGGAAGAGCCATCCCATTTCATGTAACTGGTCTGGGTGTAGAAGTCTAGATGAATGAGAATAAAACATCCTGTCTTTAAAAATCAAATTTCGTTGTTTAAAGCACAGAAAAGGAATTCAGGTCTATTTCAAAGGCATGTTGTGAAGCTCAAAATATATTTTTGTACTATTTTAAGATGCTTGGGAATTCTTCTGTTGAAACAATTAGAAGCTTTCTATCTCTGGTCCATGAAAAATAATCAAGAACCAGCTCCTCTGCTTATGCTGAAGCTTGGGGGACACCAAGGGTGAACAAGAGGCAGCTGTAACTTTGGGTGTCCACACGCTGCAGCCTGGACACATCTTCTCCAGAGCCTGAGAGGAAGTGGGAGGCAAGCTCTTTCCTTTCTTCTTACAGTACTTGGAGAAGTCCTTTCAGCGTTGTTCTCTGTGGGCAGTGCGTGCATGTATGTGCCCGTGTGTGCGTGTGTTTGTGTGCATGTTGAGGCATATGCTTGGTTAGAGAAACTGATTCTTAATTTTCACTTAAATAGAGTTAAGTTTTAAAATGTTGTAATTTTTTTAAATGCAAAGGACTTCTCTTGATTTATAATTTGTTTACAACTTTTTGTTGACTTGCTATGATCTCAAGAAAAGGGTGGGTAGAAAGACAGCTCTACCAGAGAGTTGTGGGTCCTCTGACCCTTCCTTTTCTGCACCAATTAAACGAGCATAAAAATTACCACCAAACACCTGCGAACCTCACTTTAAATCTGGACTTTTCAGTTTCATGCCACACGCATGAAATGAAGAAAACAAATTAATTGATTGTAGACTCTTAAGGATATTTATAAAAGATGTAAACAGTTGCTTGCCGTGAAACCCAAAGGTATTTTTTCTTTCTTTTCAATGTTGTGCATGTGAGAAGCGCATGCCCGGGCCTGCAGCTCATGTTCTTGGAGCAGAGTGGGGTGTTCCGAGGGATCCCTTCATCCCCTAGGTGGCAGCAACATTCTTTACTGCCTGAGCAGTCAACTGCTGTGTTGCTGAGCAAACGTCTAAGAAAGGAAGCAGCTACAAGTCTCACCTCTCTTTGCTCTCAGATTTGCATAGGACTTTTAATATGCTATTTATATGACTGCTTGTCATAGTGAGTCTGTAATTTATTAATGAAAATAGACGAGTTTCTCTGTTGTATGGAAAAATAATGCTTTTGTATACCTAGGACCTTTTGTATTTTTAGATCAAGGTTTCTCAACACTGGCATTACTGGCATTTTGGGCTGGATAATTCTTTGGTGGGGGGCTGTGTATTGTGGGTGGCTGCGCATCCCTGGCCTTAGCTAGCATTCTCACTCCACTCCTTAACCTTGACAACTAAAGATTTCTCTAGATAGCTCCAAATATCCCCTGGGGAGCAAAACCAGCTCTGGTTGAGAATCATTGAATTAGGTTGTTTCGTTCATTTCCAAAGATTGGTCCTTGTATTACTACTCATTTAATTTTGTAGGTGTGTGTAAATAATGCATATCTACTTATAATTTAAATATGTTCTACATTTTGATAGTTGGGGATAATTTTTCTGGAGAGGAAAAATAAAGTAGAAAAGACAGTTAAAACCAGGTGCGGTGGCATATGTCTATATAATCACAGCATTTTTGGAGGCTGACATTGGAGATCATAAGTTTGAGCCCAGCCTGGACAACTTATCAAGACCCTGTCTCAAATTTAAAAAGTAGAAATGGGTTGATGATATAGATACGTATGATGGTCCTAGGTTCAATCTTCAGTGTAAAACAACAAAACAAAACAAAACAAAAATACAAGTAAAGATGTTACACATCTCACCCAGATTGAATTTTTGGAATTACAGTTCCTGTATAAAAATACCCACAGATATATAGCTCTGTTACTCTTTATTTCTTTTGATTTAAATAGCCTGGTGGATATGAATGACGAGAGAGAGAACAGCCCTACAGGGTTATACTTAAGACAGTTTTGAATAGTTAGGAAAATTCCTGCCTCCAAGAATCCCAGCAGCATTTGAGAAGTCCTTTATCCTACCTCTGAGTGTGAAGTCTGGGGTGTGGACTGAGTGTAGTGGTATCATCAGAACTTCTCAACCAATGGCTTGCTGTTCAGCAACTTAAATTTAGAGAGATATTTGACTCTTTGCAAAACAGTCAAAACTGAGGCTACCTCTTCCTCACTAGGCCATCCACTGCCATGTTCCCACCCAGAAGGGCCCCAAACACTTCAAAGTAGATACACCTGAGAGGGTGAGGGGACTCAGGGGTGACATAACTGAAACACCACCTTATACTGAATAGGAACTTCCTTTTGATTAGTTCCAGATACTCTTAGCACATTCCAGTGAAGTGTGTGGGAGAAGGACATGGACTTGATTCCAGAGGCCAGATGGGATCAAATTCTCTTAGGTGAGTTTCCTGCCCCCTTCCTGCTTTGGGCATGCCTCCAGTTTTAGAGAGAGCAGATAATTCTTTAGGCAACCAAACTTGAGGCTTGCACATGTATTCAGAGAACTCTATTAGCTGGAGTTTTCATCTTTAACATAAATAGGACTTCTAGGAGAAAGATGATTTTTCTGATGAAGACAGAGAGAGAGGCTAGAACTTGCAGTTCAAATAGAATAATTTAAATCACCTCCATCTGGGCCTGAACCGTGGTAATGGGGTCACAGGACAAAACACATATAAAAGGGTTTAATATTGAGTGAGCTTGCGGGAGGGGTCTGCTGTCACCTAAGCAGCAGTTAATCAGCCACAGAGAAATACCCTCTGGAGAGCTGGACTTCAGGGACAGGACTGCCTGAGTCCCTGTGGGGACTTGGTTTTGTGGTCTCCATCTGAGATGTTCAGATCCTGTTAAGTAGCAAGTCAAAGATCCTTGTGCTGCAATGCTTGACACAGAGCCCTGTGCGTGCTCTGGGAGACCAAGGATGTGAGGGTAAGGGAAGGTCAACGGTGAACTGGGGACCATGCCAAAGATGGAACTTGATTCCCTAATTCCTGTTCCAGAATTCCAGCAGCCTGGCTCAGCTTGGGCCAGCTTGGATCTCTTATGGAGCTTTCATTTGGTTTTTGGTCATTAATACACTATTTCTAAGTGTTCATAATTCTTGTGCAATTTGGCTTGGAACATGGGAAACAAAGACAGCAAAACAAGGGGCGCTTATGCTTTTCTCTGCTGTCGTCAGGGAATGAAATTTGTTGGGCAGAGTGCAAGCTTTCCCTTGCTATATTTGATGAATTTTTTTTGCATGAATACTTTTAGGAAGAAAATGTGTGTGTGTGTGTGTGTGTGTGTGTGTGTGTGTGCATGCAGAGTGTGCTCTCCATGAAATATTTACAATGTGGCATTTATCTATCATCAGGAAAATGGGTTAAAGTCAGATTAATCATTCAATCAACAAATATTTGAATAGATATAAATCTGTTGTTTCTGTCAGAAGTACTGCTAGCTCACACTGA
Organism: Chinchilla lanigera; assembly: GCF_000276665.1. Classification (NCBI taxonomy): domain Eukaryota; kingdom Metazoa; phylum Chordata; class Mammalia; order Rodentia; family Chinchillidae; genus Chinchilla; species Chinchilla lanigera. The sequence goes on along the minus strand of NW_004955446.1, from coordinate 10,491,615 downwards.
ACCTTTGTGCAAGTTAGAGAAAGAGGATCCTTTGGGCACAAAAAGCCCCATATCTGGCAATACAACTTCAGTCTCAACCCTCTCAACTGGGTGCCTTTGTGCTGTGTATCAACTGTTGTACATGACTGTACCTTGAGGGGAGAGGATGGGCTGTAAATTGTCCTGTTATGTTGGACAGTCCCTGAAGAAATATATCTTGAGCAAAACTTAAAGGAGAAATCTCTGTTTTCTGGGCATGACCAAGAGAAGGAGGTAAGTTATCTATCCTGAGGGAAAAAACATAAAGAGCTGCTAGGTCTTTCCCCTGAAGTCTTTGTCCCTCTAGCTGGGATACTAAAGCCTCCCCTGGGTGGGGCGGGTGGAATAGAAACATCGTAAATGCAGGGAGAAGGAAAAGAAGGAGCTAAGGACTCAGCATTGATGGAATCTCCCCATCCTTGTGCTTGGTGCTGCCTTGTGTCTGCCTAGGCACTAGCCTTGGTTTCCTGATTCCTGCCTGTCCTCAGAGGCTTCTAGTGACAGAGAGCTTTGAGGTTGCTTTTTATGCCTTCCACTGCCCTCTGTGGAGTCCTCTCTGAACCTGTGACTGGGGATCCATGATCCCGTGTGGCATCTTTCTCATGCCGTGGCCTTTCTGACTTCCGGGCAGCCGGGGTGCCTCCATATATCCTCCAGATGGCCTTGCAGACACTGCCTTTTCTGTTTGGATGACATCCTGGGCAGGGCTCATTTTGGACCTATGAACAGTATTTACACATTTCTGCTTTTACCCTATAGAGCTGCCTCCTGGTTTTGGATCAGTGTTTGAAACCGTGGTTCTTACAAGGGATCGCTTATTGAATTCCCCAGGGAACTCTGTGAAATTCGGATGCCCACGATGCATATCTGCTTGTGAGATCAGAATTTCTGCGGAGGCATAAGCACCAGTAGTTTCAACCTTTGTCAGGCTATTCTAACAGGCTGGCACAGCCGGAGCACAGTTTTGGACTTGCATTCAGGCATTCTCGGTCTTCCGTGTTCAGACTTGTGGCCTCGGCTGGGCCTCCGGAGTCTAGGACTGGCCTGGCTCACCACCAGACAAGCTCAGATTATGACTGTGTTTTGGAGTCAAAAGGCTGAGAGCAATATCTGGAGGATGAAAGTTAGCCTTTTGTGGTTTCTTTATCCCATAGTTTCAATAAAAGCAATCAATCAACCTTGTCTTACACAGGAAGCAACATTCTTCGTAGGGTATCTTTCACTTGTGAATGGGTTTTGTTCCAGAATTTCTTTGCTATCAGTAGGAGACACAGATCCATACTGCTTTAACAACAAAGTTACAGAGGTAAGTGGCAGGTTACAAAAATCTAACTGAATCTTTAAAGAACCAAACTTTAGAATTAACAGAGTCAAAGAAAGAATCAAGTCACCTTTTATTGTCAGGTTGAACCACACGAAATTGATGTTTTTGTATGTCCACAAGTGGCTGTATATTGGCAGTTTTCTGTGGACTTAACCTTGGGTACATGTTGTTTTAGGCAAACAAAAATCATTTTAGGTACTAAAATGAAGTGTTCAGAACCATTTGGTCTTACTGGGATTCTAAGACAATGCTCCCCTTGCTACTTATTGTTCCCACTCCTTTTAGTCTGTCTGCTTCCAGCCAGGTAAAATGTAGGCAAGGAGCACAGGCCTTCTGAATGAGTAGCTCTAAAATGAGGAGGGCAGCAGCAGGTGTGGGCTTCTACTTTTTTTAATGAATAGGAGAGGGGGCAGGGAGTGTAGGAGAGCAGAGGGAATGGGGTCCTGATGCCAGCAGCCTCCAAGTGACAGACATTCCCACAGAAGCTTTCAAGACACAGCCTTACTCTACCCTTGGAGTTTGCTTCTTGGGCTAGGGACAGCAATGGCCGTGGTGCTAACTGGAGCAGAGCAGTCTGCAGGCATGGACTGAAAAGCATCAGTATCACATGCATAGGCCATGTGATAGCTGAAAGTGTGTCCGTGAGGCCACTCAGAATTATCTGCCTTGACAAGTGATGAGTGTGTTTCAAGGATGAGTCAAAGCATAGGAACCTTGCTTTGTGTACATTATCTTGCAAGAGAAATTGTACATCTTAAACAACAAGTGGGGTGCTTTATGAGTCACAAGGCCGCAGGGAGTCTTTTTCCTTGCTGATGAAGGAAAGACCATGCTGTTTTCAGAGCCAGGATGAATGCCTGACACATAGTAGGTACATGGCAAGGGTTGCCTGGGAACCAAACAGTGCTGATTATTTTTGTCTTTTGTTGCTATGGAAAGCACAAAGATGGTTTTATGCTCTTGTCTGGAGAGAGATGTAGCAAGTATCAAAAAGTTTCAACCGTTTGTATTGCCTTAGAAATAAATTTCTTTAGGAGAATGGTCTATGTTCATTACATGTTTCTAAAGAAAACAATGATTTTCTTTATTGAAGTGTATTTTATGTAGGAAGCTAGTAGTTTAGTTCCCTACATGAACTAGAAACTTTGTAGTTTATGTAGGAAAATACTATTTTCATTGGTGCTTGTCATTTCTCCAATAACCCATATACTTATCTTGATTCTGCATAAATAAAAATCTAATTTGTTTCCAACATTTATTCAGTGAAGTGGCTTGAGAATTGTGCTGATCTATATGAATTCCACGTCACCAAAGGGAAATCTCTGCACCCCAGCAGAATTGGTAGTCTGAGGATCCCTGCAGTTTTACAGTCTGAATGAATAAGAATGGAAACAGAATACAATGAATGAAAATTATTTGCAAAGATTATGGAAACTTTTTTTCTTCCTAATGATGCCTAGTAAATAAAAATTGGAGACCACGCACAGTAGTCTTCATGACAGTCTGCATCACATTCTTCAAAAGGAATGAACAGAACAGCAAATTCATAATTACAGATTCCATGGCCCCTGAAAAATAGTCTGATCTCTTAGCTTTGGAAGTTATTTCCATAATGCATTTTCCTTCACCATGACATCTTAATGTCATCCACTGCCATCTATCTATTTTCGCATGTGAGGTCAATTCTGAATCACTTGATGCAATTATGTAAATGCAGTTCTCATACAGTACAGGAAAGTAATGTTGCTGTCAGTCATTTCAAAAGCTTTCTAGCAGTGTAGCTTCTCTCTAGAATAGTAAGTCTGTATTGTTCTTTCAACCATCTCATGTAGTTTAGAAGGATGTTTGTAAGCATCTCTTAAAAATGGTTTTTTAACAAAGCTTTGTTTATTTTGAAGAGTCTGAAATGGACTTTAATGTTTTCATGAAAGTCTATGAGTAAGGCTCACTGGCTATTTTCAGACTGAAGCCAATCTGACTGTAGTTCTATGTCTGCATGCTGGCTAGCCCCATACACACACACACACACACACACACGCACACACACACACGCACACACACACACACATGCACACACACAGGCATACACTTTTGTCCATGCTATGATAATAAAAACGGAGCATTCTCTTTAGCTCCAGATCTCAGGACCCTCTGGTCTATTCCCAGGTAAAGGGAGAAATAATGTTGAGTTTTCTCATCACCTTTATTGTGTATTATATCATGTGCACAGCAATAGACACGATTAGATCCCAGCACATGGCCAAAAAATGACCTTGCACCAGTGAAGCGGGGTCTCACATTTGCATCTACCCAGGGCTGAGATGAGGGGAGGAGAGCTCTGGGAGGAGGCAGAGATAAGACAAAGATTTTCTGTCTGGTGCTAATTCAGATAATGTTCCTCTCTGGAGAAACAGAGTTAAACATCCTCTTTCCTTTGTTGGTACCTAAGTTGTGTAGGGGCTACTCAGAGAAGAGAGCAGTTAGGAGAAATGGTAAAGATACAGAAATTAAAAAATAGGAAAGAAAGTGGTTCTAGCCATAATTGGTGAAGGAGCTAGCTGGTATTAAAAGGATAAAAATTCAGTGGAAAGTTCATTGGCAGATACCAAAAATAAAAGCCACATTCAAAAGAACAACTGTTAACAAATTCAGTTATTCAGTCAACACCCATTTCCTTAGTGCCTGCTGTGTTCCAGGCACTATCTTGAACACTGGAATAGAGTAGTGAACATGACAGCCAAGGACCCTTGGGGTTACACTCTAATGTAGAGTCAGAATAAGTAGATACATAGGCAAACACTCCCATTTATGGATAAATGTATATGAACAAAAAATAATGTAATGAATGGAATAATAATTGAAATATATGGCTCCAGATAATTGAAAGGGCACTGAAGAAGTTAAAATCAAATATGCAAACAGAGCATAAATTTGGATAGGATTATCAGAAGACCTCTCCAAGGAAGTTCTATTTGCAAAAGACCTGAGTTACGTGAAGGGGTGCGCTGTGTGAACATCTGCAGAGCAATGTTCTGGGAAAGAAAGAGTCTGTGTAAAGTCCGGAGGCGGAAGCAACTTGAAGCATACCTGGAAGTAGTGAGAAGGGGCTGAGTGGATGGATTGGAACAGGTGCGGGAGACAGTGCGGTTGACGAGGCCCAATGGGGAGGCAGGTCTGCCCTGTAGGTCACTGGATTTTTACTGAGTGTGATAGAAACCTAATGAAGGCTTTGAGCAAGGGTGCACAGGCATGGTCTGCTTCACTTTAGTAAGTTTTGACTGGATATTATATTGACACTAGCCCAAAGATGCTAAGGAGCCAAAGTTAGGATGCCTGTCAAGAAGCTCTTGCAACTGTTCAGATAGAAGGTGAATTACAGTGATGTCTGTGAAATGGAAGGACATGAGGCATGTTTTGAAGATATAGTCAACAGGGTTTGCTAATTGATTAAAGAAGAGATTAGCGGACAAAGAGGATTCAGACTAACTTGTGGGCTTCTACTCTAAACAGTTATATGAAAAGGGAGCTGTTTCATTGGGAGGGGTGTTTTTGATAGATGAAGTCTGAATGCTGGCTGGATGCTAACAGGTGACATTAAGAAGGCAACTGGAATAGGAGCCAGGAAGTTGGAGGGGACGTCGAGTTTGAGGGACACATTTTGGGCCGAAGTGTAAAAATGCTATTTAAAGCCGCAAGTTTAGAGGAGATAAACTTGAGGATAATGTAGACAGAGGACTGGCCCTGGAGCATCTGAGTATTTAGAAGCCAGAAGGAGGGGCTGGGGATTTAGCTCAGCAACACAGCACCTGCCTGGCAAGCACAAGGTTGTGAGTTCGATTCCCAGTACTGAAAAAAAAAAAAACAAAAAACCAAAAAAAAAAAGAAGCCAGAAGGAGCAGAAGGAGCCAGTAAAGGAGACTGAGAACAGTTTCCAGTATTGTAAGTGCAGAGCCCCAGCCAGAGGTGAGGACAGTGTTTCAAGAATGAGGAAATTATCAATCCTGCCAATGCTGAGAGAAAAAGTCAAACAGTGCTAGAGACTGTTCACTAGGTTCTGCCAGATGGATGGAGTTTGGCAGATTGATCAGTTGATTGATCTAATGTCTACATAAGTGCATCTGTCTACTGCATAGGTACAGATATGTATGTATAAATATTATACATACATATATGTGTATACATTTTATAATATACATTATATATTATAATATAATATATATACTATATATTATATAATATATAATACACATTATATACATATAAATCAGAAGTTGAGTTGTACTATAGGTTATTCAGTCACACAGCTGGCTTATATATGTATAAAATATATATTTGAGATAAAAACTTACTGATTTGTAGGTTGACAATGTATAGTGCAGCAGAATAATTCAAATGTTCACGTATTCATGGGCAAGTTGCATCTCATATTTCTTGAAAATGTCAAAGACATTACAAGGAAAGTACAAATTTTTTAATCAGGATTGTATTGCAATACTTAGTTTACTATGCTTTCCATTATTTTAATCTTCTCTGATAAGATTATTTATGGCTCTGTTTTCCTATTAGAACTCAACTATCATAACTCTATCCAGAATCAAAATCACCTTAGAAATTTAGAACTAACAATGTTGTAAGATGTAGAGGGGTCTTAATATCTAAAACAGAAAGGAAATTTGGTGTAATAAAGAAAACACTGGTTTCAAAATTAGAACAACTTGGGTGTGCATCCTAGCTCCACAACTTACTACCTGATCTTCTGTGAGTTTATGGAGTATTAGTTTTATAATCTATGAAATAGGATTAATAACATTTAGGTGCTTTGAAGAGGATTAACTAAGGTAATTTGTGTGAAATAATGCATGATGAGAAATTCATATCATGTTTGTTTCCCTCCTAATTATGTGGGAAATACAAGGGTAGAGCAGTCCAGTGAAGACTGGGACCAGGCCTGATAGCTTGATGTCCTAACATTTCCCTTTCCAAAAATTATTAATCCTGTTGATATTTTGAAAACTACTGACTACTACAGTCAACCATCACAGTAATGTGTCGTAAGAAAAGAAGAGAGACCTCTTGCTTCTTGTGACATGGTAACAATCTAAAAACAACCAGAGGGTGCTTTGTTCTAGGAGTTCTCACAAAATATGGGCAGTGGTGCTCACTTACGGAGAGAAATTTAAGTGATGAATTGGGTGTAACATTCACTTCATTTCAAAATTACTGGCTTTCCAAACACTGAGGGGCCTGGGCCTGCTATTTGACATCTCCTCTCAAAGGAAAAAGAATGTTTTCTGCACAGATATGAGAGCTGATCCAATTCATGAGACATGTCACCATTTCCATGTCCTCCAGCCAGCACAGCCTTAGGCATATTTTGAAGTCACTTTGCGTATGTCCATATCTACATTTTCATGTGTAATTTTCCTATTTCTTCTTTTCTTTTTTCTCTGTGCACTAGAGCTCATTTTATATTCTCCTTGAGGTTGTATAATGCACCCATCCTCAGAAACAAGGCGTATTCCAATAGTTTTCAGAAAATCCCAAAAAGAAGACAACTCTTCATTCTCAGAACATTAGGTAAAGGTTACTCTGCAGAATAAAGTTAGGCAAAATTTGACAATTTTCTTGTGGTCAGCAATTCTATAGTTTGTACTGATGATACATAGGACTTCCATGGGTCATGTTGATCCCAGTAATGGCAGAAATGACAGAGACTTGGATTGTTTTTTTTTAATAGAACATATTCAGCATCGTAAATGGTACAAAGCATCATAGAGACAGGATGCCACTGAGCCCCTCTGCCCCTATCCAGGACGATGCTCATAGTGGTGCTGATGCTCAGCAGCCCTTGGCAGTGAGGAATCTATGAGGTCTAAGGTCCTTCTAGCTGAAGAATTTTATCCTCTTCCACCAAAGGTCAATGTTATTTCAGAACAGCTTGGATGTCACTTAAATGAATAAATCTGATGGCCAGCAAACCTGGAGGCTAATGATAAAATTAAAGCTTTGCATGAGACCACATGAAATGTGAACTCCATCTCAGAGCCTGGGCCCAGTTGTTTGTCTAAGTCTGTGAGAGTCATAGCAAATGCTGATGGATGGGCTGCTAAGAAAGGAGTATGCATAATAGGTACAGACAGAGTTAAGTTCAAACCCTGACACCTGACCCAGCAACTAGCCATATTTTCTTGAACAAGAACCATGGTCTTCTAGTCTTTTATTTTTTTATGTTTTATTTTTTTATTTTTTTGGTTTTCCTCCGGTACCAGGAACCAAACTCACGACCTTGCGCTTGCCAGGCAGGCGCTTTTTGCCGCTGAGCTAAATCCCCAGCCCCTTCTTCTAGTCTTTTAAATGATGGCATATTCAAGGCTCAACTTTATTTCTCCTGAGTGCATTTGTGTGGTTACATTCAATGGCTCCTCAGTTGGGAGTTGGTTTGTATGTTCACATTTTCCTCAGTCTCTTCAAGTTTTAGCTGAGAATAAACCCAGAAATGTAGATATTAAATGAGAAATATAATCTGGATGATGTTATGTCTATATCCAGCATTTGTACCCAAAGAACTGGATGCTATCAAGGGACTCACAAGGCTGGGCAAAGGTGCATTAATCTGGTAGTCAAGTTCAAGTCAAACCGACTTGGGTCTGTGAGGCAGAGATGACCCTAGGGCATCACTGTGCTTGGCAGTTGGAAAGTTATTTCTCTCAAGGCAAATTGAGGTTGCAGAACTATTAGAATTTCCTCCTTAGATACCTAGCAATTATTTAAATTTTTTTAATCTTTCTGAAGCTTAATGTCAGCATTTATAAAATATTAGTACTGATCCCTTCTCTCAGGACAGTTGTGAGAATCTACAATAAAACTGAAATGATACATACATAAAGATGTTCAGTAAGTAATAGTTAGGTGATGTTATCTAAAGGGTCAGGGTTGGGTGTAAAAGGATATGCATGCGAGAAGCTACCAGAGTTCTCTATGTTTATGTTTTTTTTCTCTATGTTTATGAGTTTTTTTTCTCTATGTTTATGAATCTTGATAGGATTACCTCAAGGAAAATTTTGCATCAGTCACTGAACTGCATGACTTTGCCCATTCTCCTATCCACTCCAGTGATTGCTACAATGGTTTGCTGAGCTGTATCTGGATTATTGCTGATCTTGTGATACTTGCTTGGCTGACTGGCTTTGCACTACCATCGCCTATTCTGTTCTCCTGCCCTGGCCCCAGAACCCCGAGTGTCATTTCTCACAGAATAGAGGCAGCGATGCACATGGGGAAGGCATGCATGCTGTGGGTCTAGCTGGTCCCTCATGTGCTCTGAAACTCGTTGGACGTAAGTGGAGACACATTGCTTTCCTGGCAGCTGCAGAGCCCACTGTCAGCAAAGAGCTTTGAAGTTTCCTGGGGGAAAAAGGCATTCTATAAGGAGGAGGAATTATTATTGCTTCCTGGCTTTGGTGACTTAGTAATGGTCTGGTGAATTTGGAAAATAGCAGTGGACCTCACGTTTAATAGTTTGAACTTACTTTAATAAAAAGAAAATTCTTTTTAGTTAAACATAATTAGCACCCAGAGCTGATGAGAAGGGAAAGGAGAAAAGGGAAAGGGATGTAAAAAAATTAAGATGTGTCATGCACATCTCCCCATAATGAATGCAATCTCTTTTTACTGTAAACCTGTACTAATAAAGTAAAAAAAAAAGTATGATTAGAAAAGCAAGCATAAAACAGTGCAGCCACATTCCAGAGCTTAGAAATATATATTTGTGAATCAGGAAGTAAATAAAAACAAATGAAAGTGATTATGATTAATTTTGTCACAACATGCAACAAGAATTTACATATTATTAAATTTATTGAAATAAGTTTTCACCATATCATTAGAATGTTTTTCCTCTCTTATATTTTTAAATAGACGTTGGAATAGGAGTTATTTGTTTCAAGATTGCCCCAAATTCAGCCATCTTTTACCCTGCTGCAGTAATTGTCCTGCTTTCTTTGTCTTCTAATATTGGCTATCTCATATGAGGAATAGCTCTCTCTGTCAGTTGCACACACGATGTGCTTATATTGCTTTTGCTGGCAATAGTAATGATCACAGGAATTCATAGGTTTTATAACATAAACTTTACAGTAGACCTTTAATAAGCTGAAGGAAGGCAGTGGGTATAGCTGTCATGCTTGATGAAAATGTCATATCAATGTGGCTAATATTTAACCTAGTCTAACCTGTCAGGCTTCTGTTGTGTATATAGCATTGTGTTAGGTGAGATGAACATTTCACAATAAAGAAGCCACCTGATAAATGTTTGCAGGTGTGCCATCAGAGGTACAGATGATAAAAATCCAGACGGGTTTGCTGAAATGATCAGGAAAAGAAGGCTTTTTGCAGGAGTGGGATCCAGTGTATCTGAAGGCAGTAGGAACTCAGAGATAGCATAGTTTCTGAATCCAGGGGTCTAACTGGTGAGAGTGAGCAGATCGGATAGACTAGAGAAGAATTAGAGCACAAGAACTTGGAAGGGGAGTGGAGAACAATATGTTAGAAAGGGAAAGGGTCAAGGGACAGAAATGGAGAGAAAAACTGGGAAAAGGAGATACAAATCAAGTACCTAAAAATGAAGTCTTCATCAAAGTTAAAAGATCAAGCATTCAAAAGGAGAAGATCTTGTGTAGATTAGAGAGCTGGGCAGAGGTAGAATTAAAAGAGAGCCTGGCATTAAAAGCAGAGTTGAGAAGGGGGATAAAGAACATTTCCTTCCTGACTTCAAACACTGGCTTTTTCCTCTTTCTGCCTCTGGGCCACCAGTGAGCCGGGTCTCTGGACGACTGTTTAACTTGCTGGTAAGCACACAGCTTTTGTTAATCCTGGTCCACCATATGAGCTCAGGATATGGGGCAGATTAACTTCACTGTAAAATGAAGAAAATAATAGTATCTGCCTTAGGGTTACTGAGACAATTAAAATTAGAGTCCAAACATGTGAAGACTAGATTACTACTTGGGCACTGGTTATTATTATTGAGGGTCTTATTTGTTGCAACATTTTCTGGAAATTCAGGATTTGGGATCTTGTTTGGTTTAGAAAGGAAGGACAGCATACAATTATTTTTTAAAAAAAAAAACACATTAGACTCTAAACCCCTCTTGTGTTGTAGGTAACTGGTCCCTTGATACTAAAAATTATATAAGGTAGCCCTCTTCATTTCTTACTAAACACACACATGTGGTACAGTGATTTCTTTTTTGCTAGTTCCCAGGGAGTATTAAAAGGAGGTGTACAGGTTATAGTTTATCTGAGATAAAGAGACCATGTAAAGCCTGTAAAGGTACCAACTTCAGGTACCACTAATTTTCTGTAAGCAGAATGTTGCATCAAGCATCTGAATTTGTAAGGGGAAAGTAAGTTAAATTCACCAGCTAAGATAGTGCAACTAACAGAGTATGTACGAGGTGATTTTCTACATAGTGTTGCACTTAGTCATGAGCACTAGCTCAGGGAAAGGAGTTATTCTCTATTGCTAATGAAAAAAAAACAAATTGAGAGCCATAAGGGTACATGTCTAGGGGTAAATAGTAGTAAGTGAATCCTAAACTATTTTCCCTGTGATGAAGCCATGGAAAATATGGTTTTGCTCTCCTCTTGCAAGAGAAATGTGGGATTTTTCTCTTGATCTATTGGAAGAACTGGGTGATTGCTCTGCATGTGCAATATTTCTTGCCTTTACCTTGGAGTTATAGGTCCCATATCTCTACTGACCACAGTGGCTGATGAGAAATGTCCATGACATAGTTACAAGTCTCTCCAAACAGTGTAGACTGGGTGTTCATAGACAGAGGACACAGATGTCTCAATAGTCACTCCTTGCCTATGGGATGGAGAAAGGAGAAGCAGATTTCACCAGGGTGTAAGCTGGCATATGAAGCTGTGGTTTGAGAAGCTGTGTGCTATGGTCTGAGCTAGATTATTATGAGGACCAGTTCATTTTGAAAAAGTTTATATGAATGAGGCAAGGATTTTGATACAAGAGTACCAAGTGCTAGTGGACAAAGCAATTTTCCCTGCCTGATCCTCGTCCTCGGTAGTTTGTGTTGTATCTGGGGAGCAGTCTTATGAGATTCTTAGTTGATTGTCTGTATCAGTTGTGAGGTGAGGACCCTGGCACGTGGACTGCCCTCTTGGGGACTCATGTCGTATTTGCCCAGAGGAAGGTGAAGAGTTCATGGGGTTATCTCCAGTTTAGTTCTGCATCTGCCTTCCTGCAGAGAGGGGAGGGTCAGCCTGGCAATCTGGGAAGAGATACAGGCTGGTGTTTTTCCTCAAGTTCTCAGGGTCAGTCATTGCTGACATCCTTCCAGACCCAGACCCAGACCCAGACCCAGACCCAGACCCAGACCCAGACCCGACCCAGACCCAGGCCTAGACCAGGGTGAGCCTTGTAACATTTTTGCCATTAGTGAATCTACTATGATAGATCATTATCACCCAAAGGCCACAGTTGATATTAGGGTTTATACTTGGAGTTCCACATTACATGGAATATAGTGACATGTATCCACCAGTATAGTATCATAGAGTATTTTCCCTTCCCTAAAAATTCTCTGTGCCTCATCTACTTGTCATTCCTTCCCCTAAAGTCCTGGAAATCACTGCTTATTTTACAGTCTCCCTAGTTCTGCCTTTTCTAGAATGTTCTATAGTTAGAACCATATACTATATACCATTTCCAGGTTGATTTCTTTCACTTACTGATATGCATGTGTTTCCTCCATGTGTTCTCACGATCTTCTGGCTCATACTTATTATTGCAGAATAATATTTCATTATCTGGATATGCTATAGTTTTTTAATCCATTCACTAACACATAGCCACCTCAGAGGTTTCAGTTTCAAAAATTATGAGTTAACAGGATAAATATCGTTGTGCAGATTTTTGTGTGGATATATACTTTTAACTCATTTGGTAAGTAACAAGGATTTTATGGAAGGAGTATGTTTAATTTTGTAAGAAATTCCCAAAGTGTCTTGCAAAGTGCATGTAATAGTTTGTATTCCTACCAGTGGTGCAGATGAGTTTTTGTTGCTTCATAGCCTTGTCAGCATTTGGTGTTGCCATGCTTTAGATTCGGCCATTGTAATGGGCATAAAGTCATATTTCATCATTGTTGTAATTTATAATTCTCTAATGACATGCAGTCTGGAGCATCTTTTCACCCATTTATTTATTATCTATGTATCTATCTGTCTGTCTATCTAACTATCTATCTATCTATCTATAGGTGAGGTGTCCATTAAGGTCTTTTGTCCACTTTAAAAGTCAGATTATTTTCTTATTATTGAGATTTAAGAATTCTTTGTGTATTTTAGTTAACAGTCCTTTATCAGATGTACCTTTTGTAATTATTTTCTCCCAATCTATGTCTTGTTTTCTCACACTCTTGACATTGTTTATCTTTGACCAGAAAGTTTTAATGTTAATAAAGCTAAGCTTACAAAATATCTCTTTCATAGATTGTGATCATGGTGCTGTACCTAAAATCTCATCATCATACCCAGTCATCTAGGTTGGCATCCATATGTTCTCCTAAGAGTATTATAGGTTTGTATTTTAAATTTTACCCTGTAATATATTTTAAATTACTTTTAGTGAAGGATTTAATAAGGTATTTGTCTAGATTCATCTTCTTTTTTGGAGGCAGATATCCAGCAGTTCCAGCATAGTTTGTTGAAACAATTGTCTTTTCTTCACTTTATTGTTTTTGCTCCTTCGTCAAAGATGAGTTGATTATATTCATATGTCTTTTCTAGTCTTTCTCTTCTGTTGCATTGATTTACTTTCTAATTTTTTTGCCAAAAGAACACTGCATTGATTACTGTAGTTTACTGTAGTAAAATTTGAAATCAGGCAGTACCAGTATTGTGACTTGACCCTTCTTCAATATTGTGTGGGATAATCTGGATCTTTTGCTTGCTTTATTCTTTTAAATTATTGCACACATAATGTTATATGAATATACCATATTTTGGCCAATTTCCTATTAGTGGTATTTATTTTGGATTTAATTCTTTGGTGTAACAATTTTAGTCTAATGAGTAATCTTACATCCATTGTTTTATTATCTTATATCTTATAATCTTATATCCAATGTTATAACCTCTGTGAGTATATTTATGCGGTGCTGCTATTTATTGCCAAATTGCACTCATTAGATATTGTTCTAGGTTGTACTTTCTACACTTCAGTGATACTCAGCACCTAGAAGCTTTTATATGTGTGCCACACTAATGGATGAAAACTAGTATTTCAATGTAGTTGTTTCCATTGTGAGTAAGGGTGATCATCTTATTACATGTTTATCAGCCACTGAGTTTTCTATTGGGTGAACTTTCATCTTCTGCCCAGTTTCCACTTGCATTGCTAATGTTGTTTATAAGTGAATTGTAGGATTAGCTTTTGTATTATGAAATCAGTTGTATCTGTGTCTGTCATATGAGAACCATTTTCCCCCTCAGTTGCTTATTTGTCTTTTGGTCTTAGAGTATTTTTCCCTTACATGGTAATTTTTAATTTTTAAGTAATTTAATGTGTTTTTAAGTGTAGGTTTTCAGTTTTGTGTCCCATTTAAAAAATCCAGTGTTTTCTTTCAGTTATTTTATGGCATTATGTTTTTATTTTTTTTTTATTTTTTTTATTTTTATTTTTCTTGGTTTTTCTCCGGTACCGGGAGCCGAACTCACGACCTTGCGCTTGCCAGGCAGGCGCTTTGCCGCTGAGCTAAATCCCCAGCCCCGGCATTATGTTTTTAGAGATGGCTTTAAATTCAGTGGTAATTTGAGGAATCATTTCTCAATTTTACATTGGTAAGATCAAGGCTAGAAAAATTAATCTCAAATTTTTCTCTTGAGAAGATATAATCTATTTTCCTGCCCTTACCTATGACATTCATTTAATTGTTTCTTGAGTTTCTTCTTGACTCTGGAAATGTTCAAGTGGAGACTGTTTCATGTATGACTGGGAAGGGACTCTTTTATGCACTGTTTGGGATAAAATGTAATGGAGCACTATCCAATAGAAATTTGTAGCCAGATATTTAATATCATATTTTGTAGTATCCATGTTTAGAAGTTAAAAGAAATAGGTGAAATTAATTTAAAGCATACTTCATTTACCCTAATGGATTAAAATATTATCATCTGAACACACATAATAAAAAAATTAATAAGATATTTTACATTCTTTTTCATAGTAAGTCTTCAAAATCCAGTGTGTAGTTTTCCTCGAGAGGAAAAATAGTCACATTTCAAATGCTCAATGGCCATATACAGCTACTGGCTAGTGGCTACTCTATTGGTTACTATGGGTCTTGATCAAGCCTATTGCTGTAGTGAGTCTTGTCTATGACATCATTCACACAATGGCCAGGCAAGTGGTGCTGGATCTTTACAAGATGGCCAAATGTGTATGCATGGAGAACACTCAGGGTGAAAGACAAAAGAACTGAATTCTGCTTTCGACATCAGACAGATTTAACAGAATGAATACATGCATTTTGCTCTTCCTCTGTATTTCAGTTTCTTTATTTTTAAAATGAAACTCACAAAGGTTGTTTTTCTCATCTTGCAGAATTGTTGAGGCTCAAAAAAGAGAAAAGGTGTGAAGATATTTTGAAGTATTAAAGGATATTAAACATGATGCAATTGTTGAAGCAGAGCCAACCATTCAGCAGTGGCTGTTTCTAGTTTTGACATGAGAAGCCCTAATTGTTTATGACTCAAGTTTTTCATCTGTTAAGAAGCAACTATTGCAAATAATCCTTTGAAATGAAGGATAGAATGGTTATAGACAAAGTGAACCCTTGTAGTAGTGTTGTTTCAAGGTGGCCCACCACCACGTCTGGCATAGCTCTTGAGAAACTCCTAGGGAGAGGACCATGGAGAAATGAAGGCAAGAGTGAAAATGCAGAAAGCTGAGGTCAGGTGTAGCTTTCTCTCGGTAGGAGAAAAAGAACTGCCCAACGACTGCAGCGCATTTATTTATACACTCACTAGGTTGAAGTCAGGTGAAACCCCTCTGCCTAACAACCTGTTTGCAAGCTCATCTTAGGTGCCTTGAGTCTTGCGGCTGGAACAGTTTGTTCACCTGGCTTGCCTTAGGTGCTCTATGTTCTCAGAGCTGGCCTTGCTGTAGCCCTGCATGTGTGATCAATCTTCAGCTTCAGCTGCTCTCCACATCCCACCACAACTTTTCACCCTCTATCATATTAAGATACAAAAGAACCACAAAATATATGTTCAAGAATCTATGTCACAGGTTCAAAATCTGAATTATGGGTTACTTTGCTTCAAATTCCATTTCTGTACGGGGGTAATTGTGTGATGTAGTTTGCATACCTATAGATTAGAACTTTTAATATATTTCCCTCATAGAAATTCTATAAGACTCCAAAGACTCAAAATACATAAGGGACTTATTATAGAGCCTGATGCATAGTAAGCTCCAACAACTATTCTTGATTATTAATATTTTAGATGTGTCAATGATTGTACTTACAGTTTGTATTTGTTGTCAATAATGACTAACAAATTCCTGCAAATATTGTGGCTTATGTACAAGCAATTATTCCTTACAGTTCTAGAGCTCTGAAGTCCAAAACCTGTTTTACCTGGTTGAAACAAGGGTTTGCTGGACTGAGCTCCCTTGAGAAACTCTAGGAGAGAACCTCTTTCCTTGATTTTCCAGATTCTAGTGCTTTGCTCCCCACATTATTTTCCTCATGACCCTTTCTTCCATCTTTAAAGCCATGAGAAAATCGTCTTCAGATCTTTCTCTGTCTCATCACATCCTCTTCTGCCTCTATGTCAAATGTTTCTGTCTTTGTACTATAAGGACATTGTGAAGACATTAAGGGCTCACCGGATAATCCAGTACAGTCTTGCTATCTCAATGTCCTCGATTTAATGGCAGCTATAAAATGTCCTCTTTGTCATATAAAAATAAAGTCACATGTTGCAGGAATTAGGACATGGATGTCATGGTGGGGGAGCATTATTCAGCCTAGCATATAGTTTAATTTTGTTTTAGTTTTATACTTTGTGTTAGTCAAATATTTATTCCTGTAACCAAATACCTGAGAAAAACAAAAGGACAAAAGGTTTATTTTAGCTCACAGTGTCAGAGGTTTCAGATAATGGTAGGCTGACTCTAAGTGGGGGATGGGGAGAAAGGGGAGAGGAGGAAGGGGCCAGGATCAGATAGTTTCAAGGTAATGCTCCCTTGGTTCTACTTCCTTTTTTTATCACTTCCTAGGAATGGCATCCAATTGTAATCTCCTCAGCGGATGAACCCACTTGATCCAGTTAGAATTCTCTTGACCTAATCACAGCCCAAAAAGTCCATCAGCTTTCAACCAAACTTTTAGCACATGAATTTGGGGGCCATTTCAAATCCAAGATTTAATATTCTGTTCCGCCTTCCTGTTCTTCCAAAACAGTGTTGGTGATATTATTGCAGAAGAGATAGAATGGGATACAATTCATATATTATTTCATACATAATCATGTTTCATTTCCTGTCTCAGTTTGGAGAGTTACAGTTGTTTGGTATTCTAGGACTTTCACTCATTCTTATTTATTTACTTATTTATTTTTCTTGTTCATTTTATTAGTACATGTATGTGATTCATGCAATTTACAATCACCTTGGGGAGTGGTTACATGTCATATTAGCTTTCTTTTTATCCCCTTCTCCTTCTCTCCTTCTCCCCTCCTCCTCTGATTTCCCATTCATCTTTTTGTACCTGTTGATATTGTTTATCTTAGCACATGTTATGGCTTATATTTACACTGATTCGGGTTATTAGGTTCTTGTACATGGCACATCTTTGTTCCTCTCATTTCCTCTTCCTTCTCCCCTTAGCCGTCTCCTTGTTCCGTCAAACCATTTTCCTATTGTATGAAATCTGTCCCCTTGTTCCTTTCTTTCTTTCTTTCTTTCTTTCTTTCTTTCTTTCTTTCTTTCTTTCTTTCTTTTTTTTTTTTTTTTGCCGTACCGGGAACTGAACTCACGACCTTGCGCTTGCCAGGCAGGCGCTGTGCCACTGAGCTAAATCCCCAGCCCCCTTGCTCCTTTCTATCCACCATTTTTCATTTTCTTTGTCTGTACCTTGCCTCACTCAAAGGAGAGATACCATGCAGTATTTCATTCAACATTATGTTTTCCAGGGGCATCCATATTCCTTCAAGTATTTCAAATTTGTTATTCTTCATACCCAAGTAGTATCCCATTATATACAGTTACCACATATTGTTTATGCAGCCTTCTGCTGGTGTGTATACAGGCCACTTCCAGGATTTAGCTATTACGAACTGTGCTGCTATAAACATTGGTTTGCAAGTATCACTGCAATGTGATGACTTAAGCTCTTTGGGGAAGATACTCTTTGGGGAGATAGCAGGGTCATAGGGAATTTCTAATTTCAGTTCTTTGAGAAATCTCCGTACTGATTTCCACAATGGTTGTACGAGTTTGCATTCCCATCAATCATTCATATTTGCGGAAAGCCTATAGTAGTGCTAGAAACTGAACAAAACATACAGAAGAAACACTACATAACCTTGCTGGATGTGAAAAAGAGAAAACAAAATAATCATGCAGACACTGAGTTATTAGAGTTAACTGCAGACAACTTTGAGAGAATAAAGCCAGCATGTTATGTTCCAACACACTCACTTTATATACATGCCTATCACAACACTGGGGTACCATTTTGACATTTGACCTCCTCTCCCCAGAGATCTGGCAGAAATTCTTCATAACTGTGCTTAAATTTACCTAGAAGAAGGAAACTTATGTTGGTATGTAGGAAAAGAGCTTCTACTTGTGAAAGAAACTCCTAAAAAAGCCCTACCAAAAAAGGAATCAAGTAGAGGCAAACTTCAGTCCTCCAAGCAAGAAAATATTTTACCTGAGAAAATATTTTGGTGGAGTAAGCTATTGCATTTTTCTGAGAAACCTTGAGCATAAGTTTGGTTTCTGTTGCTTTTTTGTGATGAAATGAAGTTTGAGGAATACTCCGTGCTTGACCTAGGATTAGTATCAAAGAGAAGGGGGGCAAAATTGGAATGTGTGCTTGAGGGTTGATGTTTTTAGGGAAAGAACTGGTAATTTTAAACCATTTTTATAATGTTGCTTAAGAAATGAAAATGTTACCTTTATGCACCACTGCTACTCAGTAAAATGATTTTGCTACTTATCTGCCTTCTTCTAAAACCTGTAATAATGGTTAAAAAGGATTTCTAGATCACAGCAAATCTATGTTGCTGTTATGCTTCACTGAATAAACCTGTTTCAGACCATAGTAACTTCATCCTGGGAACAAGAGAATATAGATTATACTTTTTAAATAGAAGTTTCCCCTGCCTTCAGACTTCCATCTTTTCCTTCATTCCCTGCAAAATATTTTTTTTTTTGGTACTGAAAATTGAACTCATGACCTCACATTTGTCAGGCAGGCTGTGCACCACTGAGCTATATCCCCAGCCTGTAAGAATGTTTATTGAGAGTTTGAAATACCACATGATGTGATTGGTGACAATGCTTTAATTATTTGAAGGTAATTAAGTACTCATTAAATCTTTTTATTTTTTTATTTTATTTTTATTTTTTTTTTCTTTTTATTTTTTTATTATTTTTTTATTTTAAAAATAAAAGGAGGAAAACATTAATGGACAGACAACATTTTACAACATAGCAAAAGAACAGTACAGACAATATGGAGTTACAAACAAAGTGGTAGGGAATTAACAATGGTTGTTGTATTACATATTGATATCTTCAAAGTGGCTTCTCATGAAAACAGATATAGAAATGGAATACTGATCAACCAAAGACTCATTGACAGTATCTTTCAGCATAGAAATAGAAGACAGAAGAAGGGTCCTCATTAAATCTTATCTCTTGCAGATTAAATAACTTATTTATTTCAACTAACAGTACTGAGCACCAGCTACGGGCCAATCAGTAGGTGAAGGTTAATATTGATGAAGAAAAACAGTATAATAGTAGAGGATGTAATAGGAAATATGGGGGTCCAAATTGTGGTTTCCTAAAAATTTATAAATCTATTTACTCTCCAACTTTTTGATTTTTTTAAAAATTACATTTATGTTTTCCTCTATTACAAAAGTAACATATATTCTTCACTGATCATTGGGAAACATCATCAGTGCAAAAACCAAAACTTATCCTTAATTCTACTCCAATTAGATTTTTGACAAATATGATGACAAATACATTCAGTCTTTTTATACATATAATTAACTTTTTAAATAAAAAGTTAGGGTTGAATTCTCTATGCTATTTTGTACGTTTTTTATTTTGGTGACCTACTATTTTCTTATCTTTTCTTTTCCTTTCTTTTCTTTTTTTTCAGTACCAGGGATTGAACTCATGACCTTGTGCTTGCCAGGCAGGTGCTTATGCCACTGAGCTATATCCCCAGCCCTTATTTTTTATTTTAAAGAGAGAAAAAAAAAACAATAAAAATGATACAGAATTTCAAAACAAATAATAGGAAATTAATGATGATTATCATATTACGCATTGTTACCTTCAAAGTAGTTGCTCAGATCACCAGACAGAGGCATGCAAAATTGATCAAACAATATGAACACTAGCTGTTACTTTCAATGAACAAATAAAAATTAGTAGTACAGTCATCTCTGCTATCTTGTGTATATATACATACCTTTTTTCCCCTCTTCTTTTCTCAACCGAATATTTTTGGGTGGCTCAAGGAAGTCTTCATAGAGCAGAGGATGCTGGGAATGGGCATTGCTGTATAAATAGGAGTCTATATTAGGAAGAATGGACTGAGGGCATTTTAGTAGAAAGAAGAACATGGAATTGTGACACATCACAATGTTCAAACCTACACATGGGGAAAGGAGCAGTTTTTCTTCTGAGTACACTCTTGAAATAGAAGTACTTCTACAATAAGTTTTAAGGCAATCCATTGACATGAAGGTAATCATTTTGATGAAGAGACATTAGAAAAGTGGATAAAAGGTAGAACTATAAGGTGTGTAGAAGTTGTGTTAGTTCTGCCTGCCATGAAGCAGATGCTAAGATACAAGTCGCTATGTGAGAACTTGCTTGGAGGAGGCAGCAGGAAGCAGGAGGGCCTCAGATCACAGTACATGCCCTTCATGTGTAAGGAGGGCCAGGGAGCTATCAACTGTGCTTTCTGAGCAGACTTCCAGCCCCTCTATGACACTGATTGTTTTCCTCTGGATGTACTCCAACATGCACCTCAAGTGTAAGTCCAGTCCTGGTCTGATCTGAGCTCAAGAAAATGACAGCTCAATTTCTTTACCTTCAGCCTGAGACTGCATTGGCTCTCTGGACAGCTGCCTTATGCTGCTGGCTTATGGTCAGTTCCATCTTCTCAATCCCTGAGTTCGTCTTCACATGATTAACTGTGCTTAGGCAGTTCTCTGCTCTGCACCTTTGCGATTGATTTTCTTTCTTTAAAACTTGGGTGCAACATTTTTATTTGTTTCATTTTTTAGTTTTAGCTTATGAGTTGGAGTATATTATTCCAGCTTATCAAAAATTGTTCTAAAATGTTTATTATTCTTATTCTTTCTATTTGTGACAACCCCCAACCATGCTATCTTTGTTTTTGGAAATGTATGTTATCTTAATCATAGATAGAAACAGAATAGGACTAATCAAGATATTTGTGCCACTTAAGACCTCATTTGACATATATCTGCTAGTTAACTCTGTGGGGAAATGTTTTTCAGCTAATCTTATTTATCTATCGTGTTTTAAAGAATATCAAAATGGACATTGCCAGTGTGTTATTGTACTCAGATACTGTCTGTCTCCATTAATTCCCCTCATCGATCATTTTGGTGATAACATCAGTAGGCAAGACTTGTCCTTAAGGAGCCTGGGCTGGTACTTAGTATATAATACTTAACTGCCTTCTTTTTTAAGTGTGTAAATCATCTGTTTAGCAAATGCTTCCTGGGATTTGGTGTCAGACTCATGAGGTTCTTTATTGTTTTTGTAGTCTTCTTTTATCTGTTTTTAGGAAATAAGAACTGCTGACCCTGTTCCATCTTTGACCCTCATACCAGTCTTAGGCACTTCTTCCCCACAGAGGTTAGTGTCAGTGTTTTAGTTTTGCATGTGCATGTTCCTTTGGAGCTCAGTATGATGTAGTGGTTACCTGGCCTGGGCAAGAATCCTGGTTGTAAAACTTCCAGCAATTTGTCTCTGAACTCTGACTCTCTATCTGTGAAACAGTTAATGACTATCAAACAAGTTGTTGTGAAAATTAAATGAGCCAGTTTGTGCAAAGGAATTAGTGCCTGTCATGTAGTGAGCACTCAATAGAGTTAGCTATATCATTCCTTTAGAATGTCACCTGGGTGGACCAGATGCCCTGCTTTTAAAATTATTTTCTCAGTATAACTTCCTGCAATTTCTTATTAACTATACTTATTCTCTTTTTTGACTTTGAAGACTTGTCTTTTGATTAAACATGGAGTTTTAATAATGGAGTTAAATCACTCAAAAATGGATAGATTTTAATCAAATAACTTGGTCTTTTGACTTCTATGCTACTGAATAATTTATTAACCTATTTTCTTTCATTGAAATTGCCTTTTATTTCTCTCTTTTGTCTAATTGCTCTGGCTAGTGTCTCCAGAACTATGTTGAATAGGAGTGGTGACAGTGGACATCCTTGTCTTGGTTTTAAAGTGAATGCTTTCAACTTTTGTCCATTTAGTATGATGTCGGCTCTTATAGTCAATGCCTAAATTTTCTTTTTTCTTGACAAATTTTACATGCTTGAATTTGGTAATTAGAATGACTGATCTGAAAACAATATGCAGTATAAGAACCATTGTTGAACTCCTACCATTTTGTATGGTGAAGCTCGGCATCATTTTCAGTGTTTTTTAAAAATTATTTTTATTTATTTATTTATTCATTTATTTATTTTTACTTGTTACTGTCTTTGCTTGTTTGATCAGTCTTACATTCTTATGTCTAATGGACTGAGCAACTTCGTTGAAGATAATGGCATGTAATATAGCAACCATTGTGAATTTCTATCATTTTGTCTTGAGATCATGTATCATTTTCGATGTTTTTGTGTTGTTTTGATTTTGTCTTCATTGTTGTTTTGTCAGTTTTTTAAAATTTTTAAAATAAAAAAATAAAGTGCCTGTTTCTTGACCATATATATATTTATATATATAGTCTTTTTGAGACAGGGTCTCGCTATGCAGTTCAGGCTGGCCTTGAGCTCACTTTATAGCCCAGGTTGGTCTTGAACTTGCAATGGTCCTACTGCCTCAGCCTCTGGCGTGCTGGGATTACAGGCGTGTGCCACCATGTCCAGCCTTTGACTATATTTTGGAATTAAGCTCTCTTCCTCTGTTTTTATCTCTTCTTCTGAAATTTGATTGTTTGCAAATGTAATGCACATCATCTTTGGGAGACCTTACTATCTGCCAGGGAGTGGTGGTAAAAGTTTGGGAATATCACTTCCCACCTTTGTAAAACAAGGACCCTGAAAAATGATCTTTCAGTAGGAGCATTTAGTATATAGTGATTCTGTGGATGGGTTGGCACTGCACTTTAAGGTGTAGATACAGAAAGGTGATTCCAGAAGGATTGCTGATGTTAGATTTCTGTAGAAGAAAACTGTAGATCTGAGGAGCAGTTCCATTCAGAGAGCCTGGGAGACTCCTCCTACTAGGGATGTTTTGTTTTTTTAAAATTTCATTTTAAAAAGAAGACGAAGAAAAACACAAAGGCAAAAACAAAAGAACAAAAAAACAATAAAAAGGATACAGAATTTCAAAACAAGGTGATAGGAAATTAACAATAATTGTCATATTACATATTGTTATCTTCCAAGTACTTGTTCAGATCACCAGACATAGGCATGCAAGATGGATGAAATATTTAAGCATTAACTGCTCCTTTAAGTAAACCAATAGAAATAAATAGTACAATTACCCCAGCTGTCTTGTGTGTGTATGTGTGTGTGTGTTTATATAGATATATATATATAGATATAGGTATATATCTATATATGTCTATATGTATTTCCCCTGTTTCTTTTCTCTTTTCCCCTATCCCAGCTGTTCCTTCCTTTTAAAAAAGATAAACATAACAATGAAAACAAGTTTCAAATTAGGACAGCTACAGTAGTTGATACACTGTGTACTGCGGTCTTCCTAGGAGCTATTCAGAGTAGGAGATATAGGCAAGACATCTTATCTATATAATATTAGCACAAAACTTTCTTTTTACCAAACTAAGAGAAAGTAGCTATGTAACAATGTTAACTATCATATATATATATATATTTTTTTTTTCCTTACTTCATTTCCCCATATCTTTCCTTTTGAATAGTTTCTTCCAGTTCACAATATCTACTGTATATTTTGGATCTGACTTACTTGTTCCTTTTTTCACACTAGGGAGGCAATACGATGTTTACACATAGGGATCTGATTTATTTCACTTATGAGGATGTTCTCAAGTTGCACTAGGGTGCTTAAAATTTGCTCTCATATCACCGACCTACATTAAGTGCAATGTCTGAGATCCAGTGCTTGCTTCTGGAAACTGAGCTGAAACAACTGGTTATGTGCAATAAACATTCTTAACTTACCAAACAATTTCTGTATCAGATTCTCCATAAGCAGCCATTGCAAGGAGCATTTCTTCCATTCTGTGAATAAATGAAAGGTCTTGTCCAAAAATCAGTCTCTTGCAAAGAAGACTAGTGGAAAGGATAAGCTTGTTAAAGCAAACCCAAACCCACACAGTGGTTAATGTGGTCAAATACATTTGATTTAAGACTGTTGTAATAGGGGAAAGATTATGGCAGGGAACTACATTCTCAGTACAGGCCTCGATTCAGAATACAGCCTGGGTAGGAAGGACTTCATAGTCAAGGACTGTGGTGGGGTCGGTGGATGGAAAATGATGAAAAGAGCATCCAGGATAAGGGAGATTCAGCTAAATCAACTTATAGGATTCTTGCCAAAGACAGGAAGGGCCACCAGATACCAACGGTGGAAGAAGAGAAATTTGGTCAAGTATTAAGGATAACCAGATATGGAATTAGAGACTCTTTAAACTGGGTTCTTATTAATATTAGGCTCTTCGAGGGTGTGAGGTTGTGCACCTGAACAATCCCAAAACTCTGGGAGGCTGAAGCAGGAGGATCACAAGTTTGAGGTCAGCCTGGGCAATTCAATGATTTAATAAGGTCCATGTAGCTCAGTGTGAAAGATCTGAGTTCAATCCTCAGTAACTCAAAATGCCCACCTCCCCATCCCCAGGCTTTGAGGACATTTCAGAGAAGGGAACCTATCAACAAAGGAGGCTCAAGGTTAGTGTCTTGTCAAGCTTTAGAATACTCCTTTGTTTCAAGAGTTTGGATACATTTTCCATTTCTTATCTCCTTTAATTGCTTTCTACTCAGGGTTTGTGGAATGTGACCACCAAAACAAGCTGGCTGGGGGAGATTCTGTGGTTGATGCACATCTGTGAGATCAGATGGTAGCACTTTAGAAAAATATTTTCTCCCACCTCTTTCTCCCTGGATCCCTTGTGCTGCTGCCTTGAACAAAAACCTCTGAAAAAACCCTTGGAAAATAAATCTAAGTCAAAAATTGAACTGCAAAAATTCAAAGCACCAAAGACACTTGAGATGAAAATCTTCTGAGATTTAAAACTTTACTTTTCCTACTTTCCCTTTGGAGACTTTATCTAAAGAAAGAAATCAGATACTTCTGTCTTCCAAAGAAAAAAGATGTGGCATTTTCCCTTTAGTCTCTTCCTGGTACTTCTCAAGGGCCCCACAAGAAGTTGAATGTAAGGAGTGCAGCAACAATGTGTTTAGCCAAGCAGGAAGTTCTGTTTTTTTACCTCCACACCTCCACATTCCGCTGTGGAGGGACCCCTGGCCCTCAACCCCCAGGGGGCGTGTCATTGATGTTTGGTCAGAGCCCAGACAGCGTCTCCTCCCACCGCTGCCTTTGGTGTTTGAATCATAAAGCTTTTTACAGTGTGTTGTAAAACCACCTGTGCTCAGGGATCCCACCACAACTTTCTTCTCTCTCCCTCTAGTTCTCCAGAGGATATCATCATAGCAGCCTGTGTGAAAGATGAGTTTTGGTCATTTCAATGCTTGGGTGGGAGCCAGCTATTGCCTGCAAAACCTGTGAACTACAAAGAACAACCAGCTGGTGAAATTTATTCCTATAAAATCTGACAGCAGTCTCTCATTTCACAACAACTGAAGACAATGGTTTTAAAACTTTTTCTTAAGTGCAATCTCTGTCATTTCTGGTTCTGATTTGAAAGGAAGGTTTTCACCCCAGATATTTCATTAGAGACACTGAAATAAGAGCTCTTCTTCCCCACCCGCACTCTCCAGTTTCCAGTTCCTTAAAAGTTCAGAGAACACTGGCTCAGATATCTTTGCTCTGGGTCTCAAAGTCTTGGTGGGAAAAGAAGACAGACTGGTTTGCCATGGAGAAGAAAGTGATAACTGAAGACACTGAAGCATCTCCCTTGAATTCTCAACCAAACACTCTGGAAGAAGTGGCTGGCTTCTAACTCATTTCTTACTCATATATTTAAATGGATAAATGCATGGAGAGAATCATTCTGTTTGTTCAAAGAATTGATCCATAAAGTTTCACTAATTTTTTTGCTCCTGATTTGTTCACATGGACAGTACTGATATGCTCGTATTTTCTTTAACCCATAAAAAATGTCAAAGTGAATGAGTAGCTATGATTTCATTTCCATTATACATTTTTACTGAATTATAGTTGAAACTTTGGGCCTATTTATTTCAGAGTCCCTTGTAGATCATTTATCAGACCCGCTGCCCTGTGATTCCAGCAGACTTCTCTGTAATGCATATCAGAGGGGTGTGTAATCCACCAATTCAGATAAAATTGTATATGCAGAGTTTAAGGTAGACTGTTTGGTTAAAACATCAGAATGGAAAAGAGTAAGGTAAAAAGTAACAGCAAACTAGATAAATTAAAAATACAAAGAAGCCGGGTGTGTGTGGTGGTGTACATTTGTAGTTCCTGTTATTGAGGAGGCTGAGGTGGGAGGATCACTTGAGCCCATGGTTGAAGACTGACCTGCACAATGTAGCGACCCTCTTTCAAAAACAAAAATGACAACAAAAATCAGAGAACAGTATGTGATTAATATACAGAGTACTTAGGGAAAAGATTCATCTAGTTTCAGATTTACTTTGGCCTTTCTTGGTTTTGCTTCTGCTTCATTATCTTTACCAAGTTGTTCTTGGTTTTCAGAGAGTGGAGTCACTGGGTTTCATAGAGTATTCTTGAATCTGATCTCCAAGGTACACTTGTAAATAGAAGATGATATTTAGCTGACCCCTATGGAACTGAGCTGTATTAGGTGTTTGGTGTATTGAGAAGGACAGTGAGTCCCAAGTTGGATGCTTTTAAGCAGGCTCAGAGAGCTCTTAATAAACCTGGACATGCATGATAGAGATATGACTTACATTTATATTACTATAAATTATATTTATATTACTATTTGTGTATTTTACATGAACCTTCCCTCCCCATACAGCAAATTAAAATCCTAATACACTATAGTTAGATGATTTAAAACCAACAGATTCCAAGTCCTGTTCCATGAGCGTGGAGCTCCACAGCAATGCCACGGTTGAGCTGCTTCAGGAACTGGGTGAGACCTGAGGAGGGCATCAGTCTCTTCTACCGTATTCAATTCAACTATCTTTTTCGTGCTGGGCCTGTAAATGAAGTTCGGTTGGAAGATTCATCTTGCTCACAATTTAAAAACCACAAATTTAAAATGTCATTGTGCTGAGAGTCACCAATCTCTTTTACCTAGAACATTGTTGAACACTTTCCTTGCTGGGATGATAAGGCTAATGATCCTCTTTTGGATCTGTTGCTACCGCTGATTCTGACCTCTTCTTCTACTACCCTTTTTATTGCAAAAATCCTCTATACTGGAGAAAGGAAGCAACAGTTTAGGAACTTCTAAAATAATTGAAAGAGATTCTAGCTGCAATCCTCCTTTATGCAAAAAATTTCTAACAGGAATAGATGATCATCAGAACATAACCTTAGGGCAATGACTTCATTTCAATTCTTAGTTCTAGCTTCCTCTTTGGTTCTGGCCTTATATTCTTTTAGTTTCTTTCTGATTATAAAGACATTAAATGTCAATCGCAAAGGTTGGGAAATACAGAACATCATGCTAAACTATTTTCAGAAATTAGTTTAATGTTATCTCAGTCTTCTCTGTTTTCTTTTTTTTTTTATTTTAAAGAGAGTAGTAAATGAGAAACAAAGAAAGAAAGAAATAGAACAGTAGTGGCATACCAGTATCACAAACAAACAAATCAAAGAAAGAACATCCAAAGTGATACAGGGTCTCAAGACAAAATAATATGAATCAACAGTGGTTGTCCCATTACATATCGCTATCCTTACCTTCATTGCTCAGATTACCAGATGTAGGAGTGACAGATTGCTCAAACCATTAAAGAGAATAAGAAAGTAATTCTTTGATAAAACAGTAGAGATAATACAGTGTTTCACTAGACAAGATGGTAGGAGTTCTGTGTTATCTTTGACTTTGAAAATTTTTAGTCTTTTTCTTGGAATGCACTTCTCAAATTCCCTTTTTGCCTCTTGCCTAAATGACGTTATTTTCTCTATATAATTAGAGCAGTAGCCTCCTTTTTCATTGAAGTTTTAGGTCCTTACATCTCCATCTTGATCCCGCAGTTGGCTCTGGTTTGCATTCTTTGTTCCATCATATGCTGTTAGCTTTGTCTGTATTCTGGCTCCAGTCAAGGGAATTATTTTTTGAAAACCTCTTCTCCATTCCTCATACTCTGACCCAGCATATGCTTTATTCTGACTACTTTGATTTGCTTCTCATCTCTCGCTTGGCAAATTCCTTCATTCTTATTCTCCAAGTCTTTTCCTTTCCAGTTTAACTTGTGATTTTCCTGTCATGTGCCTCACTGCCCAAATGTTCTGAGAATCGTTGGAACAAACAAAAATATTCACTTTGGTAAAAAGTGATGGAGGGATTTACACATAGTGGAAACTAGATCCTCAAAGCCCCAAATTCTAGTTCAATAATCTTTTTTTTAAATAGTGGCACCTCTTACTGCTTCCCTAATGGAGACCTAATGAAGAAATTCTGATTAATTTTGTGTAACAAGTAGTACTTTCTCATGAGCATTCAGATAAGTCTTCATGAGTCTATTTTAGGAGATCAGAACAGGGGACTCAGAAGGGGGAAAGAGTTCTTTTCATTAAGCATTTTCCAATACAATAAAATATTCTCAGCTTTTTCTGTCGTGTCAGCATTGAGGACTCCTCTACATTTACAGTGGAAACTTACCATAGCTGCTGCACTCCCTATCTTTCTTCCAGACACTTGTATTGGAGAGCACTTTTTCCATATAGAGAGGTCATCATGGTCAATGCTATACATTTTGATTGTTTTTGTTTTGCATCCCCTCTCCCACTTGAATGTACATCCCATATGACAGGACCAGTTTTCTGTTTGTTCACTGCCTTTTGCCTTCTACTTCTCCGCTTCCTTTTAACTGTGGCTGGCATGTACAGAATGCTTTGTAAAGATCTGGTGGGGGAAAGGCAACAAATGTATTTATAAAACATCAGAACAAAACCAAGCAAGTGGAAGAATTAGTTTAGTTCAAGGTTGTGCTACTTGGTCAAGGTTTCTGTAATCAGAATACAACTTTGCATCTTGTAAACATATAAGGCTTGCAACTGATGAAAAGGTGGAGCACCATATGTAATTCATGGAAATGCTGTAGAATTCATTTTACAACTTTGACTATAGACCCAGATATTTGGTTATAATACTTCTTAAGACTCCAGTATATGCAATTTTGGAAAGATCCTTTAGCCGAGTGGAGAAGCACATATTCTGTGTATTAGAGCAGTGTCTGACAGCTTGTCCAGGTCTCATTGGTCTATCAACATTTACACTGGTCTGCTCATTTTAGAGCAGCATTTATTACCATGAACTTGGCAAACTAAGCCATTCTATGGGAGTAAACTTGATCTGGTTTCATGTCAGTTGATTGAAGATTCATTACATGCTAAGTCTGCTCCATGTGGTTGTTATGGGCCTTTTGCTGCATCTCTAGAGTCTGGCTATCTTTTGTGTACAGACTGGTACTATTAGTAACCACAGTGGGCTTATTACTTTGAGCTAGAATAATTTTTAACACTCTAGGGATTTGTTTTTGTCCCAAAATGTTGATGGCGATCTCTAAGCTAATCATCCAAAGTTGACGTATCTATTAACTTGATGAAGATAGCTGGAGACCTCTACTTTATCTCATCACTGTTTATTGATTCTGGGAATATTCATTTGTAAAGTTCCAGTTTAAAAGTTGTGTGTGGTAGACAACTACTAGGGCTGAAAGAAATCAGGTAAACTTCTATACTATTAGTCATGACACCTCTTTATTTTAAAAGTATATTGCTCATTCCAAGGAAACAAAAAAATGTTAACCTAAAACAGTTGTTATATTAGAAATTGTGCAAATTTCTAATAAGAAGAGGAGTGGACAAGTTTAGTTCTGAAAATAATAAGACAGCTCAAATTATGCTAGATCAAATAGTAACACATATGCATTTTATTTTCTGGGCTTTTTTACAAATACAGAATACACATATAATAAGCATGTGAACTTACATGTACATAAGCCCAAAATGCTCTTCATACATATTTCCTTTTAGAAGTGAGTGAACACTGAGAGGCAGTAATCATACATGGTGGGAAATGTCCTAACTTGCAGATTAGAGCTCTCAGCTTTGGTCTTGGTCTTCTGTAGACTTCATTCTACACTTTATTCTTAGCCTTAGTTTTGTAACTATAGAGTTGATGATCTCTATTTCACAAGTGTCATAGAGTGGTAGGAGTCTCAAATAAAACTGTGTATGTGAAAATTGAGAATAATATGTATTGTGCAAATAAGGATACTATGTTTGATTGCTATCATAGTTTGGTCAATGCAGGATTAAAGGGAGATGAAGTCCTGCCGTGTAGATGTCCAGGACAAGGCCTGGGAATCATAACAACTACCTTTCTTCTTTGAAGGATCCTTGAAGAGGGAGCACACAGTGGAAAACAATGGTGAAGAGATAATCAGGATACCACTTTATTAATATTTGACAAGCATCTACCAATTCTGTTTTATAAAGTACTGGAAAATTGCTAAGACCTGAGCTTACAAGACGCTTCCTACTTTATTATCTAAAGGTTTTATGATCTTGAGCAGAGGAGGCAGAAGGGAAGGATTAACAGATTTGAAGAGAGATAGAAAGAGAGAGCAGGAGAGTGAGCAAGTGCACTAACTGGTGATAGCTGTGAGGAAGGAGGGTGAGGCCTGGGCTCACCTAGATCTATAGGACACGTGGGCAGCAGGAGGAACTGCTGGGGTTCCTGCCTTCAGCACATGATCACTCTTGGTGGATTCATCCAATCTAGGTCCTGCACTGAAATACTTAGATGAGCAAGTTCTCATCCCTTGGAGTTGGAGGCAAGAGGTAGTGCATGAAGGGATAGACAGCTGAATGAAGGAGGAAGGTCCCTAAGTTCCTGCTTTAACTGTGCCTGATCAAGCTAGAGATTTATATCCCAAAACTAAGCATCATGGGAAGGAATGGGTAAGGAGCCATACTGATGATAAAGGGCCCTACACAGGACTTCAGAGGAGTTACAGACCCAAGATTCCAAAGGAATCTGTGGTCGTTTGTGCCTTGTCAGTGCCAGGACTTGCCAACTGAACAGAAAATGCAGGAAGAAGATTAAAGGTATGTGTGCTCGTCATGTATGAGGTGTGAATGTGTTTAAAAAGAATGACTTGGGAGTGGCTGCTTAGGCATTCGGTTTGCTAGCTAGTGTTTTTGTCATATAAATTAACTGGGCCACATTGCAGGAAACTACTCCTGTGAGCACACTTAGAATATCTTTAAGAAAGTAATGGCCTTTCTCAATTCCCTTGATTTAATAAAATGTGGAATTTTTCTCTTTTTCTCAGTTCTCAAACATAAAATGAGTAAATGGCGCTAGAGACAGCAGGATGTCTTAAGAACTGAAAGACTGTATTTCACTTTTTTCTCTTAAAATTGAACACCAGGGGTGTTTGCCAGAAAGAATATCTTTAGCCTCCCAATGTTCATTTATTTAGAGTTTTAGATGAAGCCCTCACACAGTACCTGCTCAGTGAACAAAAAGAGATGTTCATCTGTTTTTCATTCTCCTTTGAACTCCCTGCTTCTTTCATTTCATTATACTTTTTCAGAGGCGTATGTGTCCTGACAATGGCTGCTGTCATCTAGCTTCTTGGAAAAACGTCTGTCATCCTTGCTTTTTTAAATCCTGAAAGTGTAAGTTTGGATCCGAGTCAGTTAGCGGGAAGAGTGTCATAGGAACATACTGTTTGTGCAGTGCAGCAAAATAAATTAATAGTTGAAAATTTTAATCGGTGTGTATGTGTTAAGCGTCTGAGGTAGTATTTTGAGACTAGTGTGTGATCCACCGCACCAAGAGGGCCACTGAGATAGAATTTGATAAAATACTTCTATCAATTACTTTTTGTTTTGCTGTTGAACTTGATTGGTTATTTTGGTGTCTTATGGACTGCATTACCTTCTCAATATCAATAACTACATTTTGTTGAGATTTTTATCACATTCTTGAATATATATATATTTCTTTAAAAGTATATATATACTATATATAGTATGCTATTATATATATATATATATACTTTTAAAAAGTTTCCTTTTTCTTTTTGTAAGATGCCATGAAGATGGCATCAAGATGCGTGCTTCATTTTGGGGTGTTCTTTGGACAGAGGAAGCACTAATCAGCCAGCTAGAATGCATTAGTGCCACCACAGGGCCTCACTCAGATGAAATATCCTGGGTTATAGAGAGAAGTGTGAGCTATGGCTGCAACTGATGAGCTTGTGTCATCTCCTGAGTGGTTTGGGGAATGAGGCTCATTTTGCTCCAGGACTGCCTTATGAAGAATTTATGGTCTACTTTCAACAGATAAAGTAAATACAGATGAAAGTAATTGATAAGGATACTCACTTCTTTCTAATTGTGTTAGTTGGGACACAGGCTAAGAAGCTGTGTGTAGTGACTGAAAAAAATGCAGTGACATAAACCAGATGAGGAGTTGTTTTTCTTCAGGGATGGATTATCTAGCAGGCAGGGACAGCTGGGCTCCTAGGATTCAGGTTTCTTTGCCTTTGCCTTTCTTTTTTTAAAAAAACATATTAGGCATTACTGAGTTTATAATATATAGAAAATATAATGCACCTGTCTTAAATATATAATTTAATGAGTTTTGAGAAACATTTATACTCATTTATCCAGCACCTCAGTCAAGATACTGAACATTTCCATCACCCCCGAAGGTTTCCTCAAGCCGTTTGTAGAAAATACTACCTATTCTTGGCCTATGGCAGCCACCGATCTATTTTCTGTCACTATGAATCAGTTTTTTTTTTTTTTTTTGAATTTCATGCAGAGGGAATTTTATAGCAAGTACTTTTATTTATTTATTTTTTTTGGTTTGTTTGTTTTTGTTTTTTTCTGGTACCAGGAATCAAACTCACGACCTCATGCTTGCCAGGAGCAAGTACTTTTAGGTTGGGACTTGGGTAACACAGATGAGGTCCCTGAACTGCACACTGAAACAGATATTTCCACTCTATTTTATACGGGGACAGAGTACAATGCACCCTGTACCATCCTCCTCTGTATGCTGTTTCTTTTACTCAGTGTACTCTTTTAAGGTTCATTTCCTTCAGTGTGTGTGGCAGTAATACATTTTGCTTTTCTTTTGCTGTGTAGAATTCCAAGTTATAAATACATGATTCATTTACTTACTTTTCTATTTATGGACATTGAGTGGTTCCAGTTGGGGGCTTTTATAAATATAGCTGCTATGATCTGCTGTATACAAATATTTCACTTGGGTAAACAGGATTGGAACTGCTGCTCAGGTGGCACCAGAGTCTGAACTTGTCAGCCAGCGTTTATGTGTTGCAGAATTAATTACCAAAACAACAGTGGTAGGATGTGGGGCCCAGTGCAAGTCTTAAGTGCTCTCAGAAATGGAATAATGCCACTATAAGAAGTGCTTGTAGGAGTGGGGCTGCTCTCTCCTGTTCGCTCTTGTGAAAACAATGTGATTTCCTCTTTTTCCCTTCCCACCTCCCAGTCTGTGAGGATATTTCAAGAAGGCTCTCATCAGAAACCAAATGTCTGTGGTTTGATCTTGGATTTCCCAGCCTCCAGAACTATCACAGATACATATATATTTCATTAAAAATTATGCAGTCTGTGCTATTCTGTTATGGCAGCACAAAGGGGACTAAGACATAGAGGGTAACTATGTAAGGAAGTTATGAAATGGATGAAGTATTTTTGAAAGTATATGTAGTGCTTTACAGACCCCTCAGCTATAACATAGGAGAAGTCCAGCTGCTCTAAAGTCTTAAAGACACTACCTATCAAACTTTCACTGTCTAGTCTAGGAATTCTATAGTGACATCCATTGTGCTTATACACCATGATCATTAAAAATGTTGAGCATAATTTTATGTGATTATTTGGTATATGTCTATATTTTTAATGAAATACTTATAGAATGTTTGCCTATTAAAAATTAAGTTGCCTTGTTCATATTGGGAGAGGAATTATTCTTACATTCTAATTCATACCTTATCTGATCTAAGAAATCTTGCCATAAGTCTATGTCAAAATATATTCTTTTATATTTTTCTCTAAAATATTATAGCTTGATGTCTATGGTACATTTTAAGTGAAGTTGTTCTGATGAATCATTTATTAAAAGGATTATCTTTCTCCATTGAATTTTTATCACAGATTTACTTTAAAAATATCAAACAGGGCTATCCCTATGTTCTTTTTTCCTTGTGTTTTTTTGATAATTTACTTCCTTTTCTTTTTGAAACTATTTTATTTTTTAAATTGACACAGAGCTGGTACCTATTATGGGGTGCCATGTGTGTTTCATTACTTGTTTCTATTGTGTGATGTTCAAACTGAGGTAAACATATCTGTCTCTCACACACTTAGCAATTATTTTTGGTAAAAACATTCAAAATCTATTCTAGCTCTTATGAAAAATACAGTGCTCTATTTATCTATCTATCTATATCTATCTATCAATCTGTCTATTTCTATCTGTCTTTTTGTCTGTCTACCTAGACACTCTACTGTCCAAGAGTGCACTAGAATTTATTTCTCTTACCTATTACTTAGTGCTTGCTGATCAACTTCTCCTAACTCTTTCTCCCTGGCATTATTTCCAGCCTCTGGTAGCAAATATTATAGTCTCATGTGTTTTAGGCTATTTTTTATACATATGAATGAAATCACATAATATCTATCCTCTGTGCCTGAGTCTGTCTTATTTCATTTAACACAATGACTTCCAATTCTGTCCATGTTGTTGCAAATGTCAAGATTACATCTCTTTCTTTTTTTTTTTTTTTTTTTTTTGGTGGTATTTGGAATCGAACCCAATCTTACACAGGCTAGGCAAGCACTATACCACTGAGAAATATTCCCAGTCCTGATTTTATCCTTTTTATGACTGAGTAGTATGCCATTGTTTATATAATCTCATTTTCTTTATCCATTCATTAATGCTGGACACTTGGGTATTTTCTATTTCTTGGCTACTGTGAACAGTGCTTCAATAACCATGAGAGTTCTGTAGTCTTCTTGCTGTTACAGGGTACCTGTGGTTCAGGACTCTCTCTTGTAGTCAGTGACAGCTGATACAGGCTGGAAGACACGTCTGTCTGATTGGGGCTTTGGATTTCTGCTTCGTACCTGAACAGAGCTGGAGGCTTGATTCCCTGGTTTTAGGTTTCTACGACTTGATGCTGAGTTCCGGGCTGAAGTC
Source organism: Chinchilla lanigera (assembly GCF_000276665.1). NCBI lineage: Eukaryota > Metazoa > Chordata > Mammalia > Rodentia > Chinchillidae > Chinchilla > Chinchilla lanigera. The sequence goes on along the minus strand of NW_004955446.1, from coordinate 10,456,192 downwards.
CTACACTTATTTTCCTAATCTTCAGTGGATGGAGTCTTTCTCTGTTCTTTGATGTCTGAGGTCCGGAAAGCGATGGTAGATCCAGTCCCTTGGCCACCAGTCTGTGCTGGTCCAGGGGCTCTGTCTGTGGGCGTTGACCTGTAGGCAGAGGCCGTGAGGCTTTGTGTAGTGTGAAGTTTCATTCTGGCAGGCCTGGCACTGGATTTCAAAGTTAAGACCTGGACTTAATTCCTTCCTTCTTCTTTAGGCAGGAGGCATCCCTCCCTGCTGAGCTGCTTGGAGTTGAGGGAGGACTGATGCAAACAACACCTCTGGTCTTCTTCAACGCATCTTTTCTTTCTTGTTGTGCTGATCCCAGCTCTGTGGTCTGCTCTCTGGTCCCTTTTGCTCTTGTGAAGGTAGTTTTGTAAAAAAGTGGCTCTTAATATTCCCTCGTAAGTCCCTTTTAGTATCTGTAGAATCAATAGTCACATTGCTGCTCTTATTCCTGTTATTGGTGATTTGTGTCCTCTGTTCCCTTAAATTTTTTTTAAAAAATAAATCTGGCAAGAAGCTTATAAAATTTATTGGCATTTTCAATGTGCTAGCCTTTGGTTTTACTGATTTCTTTTACTGATTGCTTGTTGTGTGATGAATTTATCTCAGCTCTTTCTATTTACTCCCTTTGACTTAATTCAAGTTAAATTTGATCTTCCTTTTCTAGCCTTTGGGATGATAAATTAGGCCATAGATTTTAGGCTTTTCTTCTTTTCTGATGTATGCACTTAGAAATTTTTCTCTATGTACCAATGTAGCTGTGTTGCATAAATTTTGGTATAGTGCCTTTAATTTTTTTTCAGTTTAACATAATTTCTGATTTCTCTTTTGATTTATTCATGGGCTACTTATAACTATACTATTTAATTTGTAGATACTTGAGAATTTTTCCAGATATCTTATTTGTATTAATTTCTCATTTAATTCTTTTGTGATCTGATTATATACCCTATATAAAGTCAATCTTTTTAATTTATTAGGATCTGTCTTGCAGCCAAAATATAAGCGATCTGTCTTGTTGAATGCTTCATAAGTATTCAAATTGAACATTAATTGGCTGTTATCTGGACTAAGTGTTTTATAAATCCATTAGGTCAAATTTGTTTGTTTATTTATTTTTGTGGTACCAGGAATTGAATCTAGGGCTTTCTCTCTGCAATATATTCCCAGCCCTTTTATATTTTTTATTTTGAATCAGAGTTTCATTAAGGTGCTAAGGTTCCCAGGCTGAGCTGCAACTTATGATCTTCCTGCCTCACAGGTATGTGCCACCCAGCTGGTATATGGTATTTCTAAAGTGTTCATATATACTCACTGGTTGTTTCTCTACTTTTTCTGTCACTTACTTAGGAATAATTGAAATCTGCCCCAAATTTTGGATCCTGTCTTTTTTTAACAGGATGCAAAGAAGTTGTATAAGTGATTTCTGCACATATTCCAATGGCAGAATTTAAAGTATATGCTCATATAGAAGGTAGGCTTGTTACCAAAGTCCTGGGCCAGGGCTGCCTGAATCTGGGGAGTCCCAGTACAGCAGTTCCAGTCACTCATAGCAAGAGAAAAGCAAAGAATTTCAGCTGGTCTGGAACTCACAATGATCCTCCTGCCTCAGCCTCCTGAGTGCTGGAATTACAGGCGTGCGCCACCACACCCAGCACAATGCACTACCTTGGGGTCGGCCAGTTTAAAAGCTGGCAACTGACAATCTGTTGGTCATGATGTCCTTACAAATTTCAAAAATACCATAGTTACTTTTATTTTGATGCCTTTATCCTTGAAGGGGAAGGATTACTAGCTCTGGACCAAAACCCCTTACAAAATTAACAAGTATGAGATAAGGTATCAGTGGGAATGGAGAGTTTAGTGTGAATTTAGTGCAGTGAAGGAGACAGATATAAAATGAGGCAGAGATGCCAGGCTCTTACTCTGCTTTTAGTTGGTGCTTTTACCAAAAATAACATCTAAGTCCCTAGCGTCCCTAGCTGGGAATCATGTGATGATCTACAAAAGCTGGATTCTATGACTCAAAAAGAAGAAATGATAGAAACCAAGAAAAATGTATCATCTCTGCCATAATAATTAAACAGCAGCCCACCTGAGATGGACCATAAATTCCATAGTTGAGGGGAACTGTTCTTCAGTGTGGGATGAAATCGTCCAGTGGTGAGATTTTAATGCCAAGAGCAGTTTATACAGATAGGACTTAATGAAGACCACGCTCCATGCAGAGTAGTAGGAGACTGACCACAGCAGCAATGAGCTTAATACACATAGAATACAGTAGAAGAGAGGTTAAGGGAGCTCAAGAAGTGAATTTGATTTGCTTCAGGAAACAGGAGTTATCGTTCTTGAGCAAGGAGATAATAGGGTGGAAGTAGTGCTTTAGGCTAACTTGCAGTTGGTGCTTATCCTGGGGTAGGAAGTAGCCAGCATGGGGCTGGGGTGGGTGGGAGTGTAGCCCACTGGTGCAGCATTTGCATGTGTGAGGCCCTGGGTCTGATTCCCAAACAGGCCAAGCAACAAGTGAGAACAGCTAGTGTAACCATCCAGATTTTGACACACACAGCAGCTAGTACTCTCACTACTGTACAGCAGGCCCAGACCCTGGGTGCTGAGGTCTAAGGACCACACACTGGTGGGAAGTTTAAGATCTCTTGTCCTCATAACTGTAATGTATAAAGGTACTGCTCTCCTTTCAAGGGAGACAATGCTCTTTTGTTCACTCTCAGCTGAACAAACACATCAGGAAACTTTTTGTGACTCCAAGTCAAGTTTATTCTCAATCCTCAGGCCATTTTGACTTAAAAAAAAAAAAAAGCTTTCAGTTGCATCAGAACAATGAATAGGCCAGTTGGAACAAAAGCCAAATTGTCTGCCTTGCCTCTGGGTAGTAAGCAGCGCCTGTCTCCTGGGGAACACAGCATCATATTCCTTCCATATGGAGTAGGCTCCCAGCTGCTGCTGATGGGCAGGCTTTTAACATTCACTGGAGTCTCCAGGTTTAGTGACTGAGTATGTCTAGGTCAAAAATCCCACATCCCAGTTGTCCTGAAAAACAAGGGGAACGTGAGGAACTACTGATTACATCATGGATGAATCACAGGAGTTCTGAGAATTCACATCTAATATGTGAGTGTCTCTAAGGAGGAACATGGTCTCAATTAGGTTAGGAATGAGGTAGGAGGGATGGAAGAAAGAGACAGTTTCTCCTTGATCTATGGCTGCTGGGTGGGATTCAAACCCACATCTCTCAGTAGACCTAGATACTGAAGTCAAAATTCCCTGTATGAATCATCTGTGGGCTGCTGATTTTGTTTCCTGCAGCTTAATTCCAAGGCTGCATTTTTTCCTCCCACCCCTCTTTCCTCCATCCCTTACCATATCGAATGATAGAAACATTTTGGGCACATAGTGGATACAGAATGGAGAAAATGAAGGGAGGAAGGGTATCCTTCTGTCATCAAGAAAGCTGCAGAAAGAGACAGGCTGTGGGCAAAAGGAAGAGAAAACAAGAAGACAAAGGACACATGTATATTCTATTATGCTTTTATTTCCTTTCTATGTCCCTAATATCATTCTACCCCAAATACAAATCACACACTTGGGCTTTGTATTTTCCCTTTCTCTATTCCTAGCCTAGGGAGGATTGCAGTGTTAGTTTACTAGTGCAACTCCTGAGGTTAGGTATGGATGGCAGGGACAGCAGTAAGACTCTAGCATCCCACTTTTGACCCTAATCTGGATGCGGAATATCTCTTTCACATGCACCCTCTTTGGTCATCATGAGGTATTTTAAGGACGAGTTTTACCCTAAGTGACTGCTAGCCTGATCAAAAATGGTTTTTATGAGCAAACATCAAGAATAAGGAGCTTGAGAGCAGCAAACTTGATGAAGCAAAGTTTTTGTTTTGGGTCTCGGGAATCTATTTTATAGATGCAAAGGAGTTCACATAAATACAGTGTGGGTCTGATTAGCTGCTTTTGATTAACCCAAACATGCAGTTAAGCAAATGAGATCCAGCTTGCCCTCCAGCCCTGAGGCCAGCTTCCTCAGATGCTCGAGTTAGCAATCTCTATAGACACAGAGAGCTTTATAATGTTAGTCAATTTATTTAAAGATGGGTTACTGCAGATGAATCTCCTACTGATATCTATTTGTCTATCTATCTATACAGATAGGTAGATAGATAAATAACAAGTGAAAAACACATCAATATTTTCCCAAATGAGCAAATTACGCTTGTGAAAAGGGATGATAGCCGGGGATATAGCTCAGCAGCATAAGCATCTGCCTGGCAAGGGCAAGGTCCTGAGTTTGATTCCCAGTAAAAAAAAAAAAAAAAAAAAAAAGAGATGATATAAAACATACTCTACAAGTGATTAATAGAGAAAGCTATATATTTAATTTCTTAGTGGAATAAATCAGAGGGGCTGAAAAATCATGAAAATGGCTTTGTGGTGGTAGTTCTTAAAGAAGCTGTCTTTTAGTCTTCTTTTGCAATATTACCATTCTCCTCAAATTTTATCTCATTGTCTTGGGGTGAATGTTCTTCCTTTTCATGTTCAGGTATAATAAAGGAAGTGCTCAATTCCAACAGTCTATCTACCAAGCCAAACTATACTAACAGTTCAAAAATATCAATGGGGACAACAGAGGGACAGTTAATGAGCTTTGTGAAGCTGAAAACTGGCATTGAGGTTTATTATAGAGCAATTCAGAAGAACAGGATCTCCAAAGTAGGGTTAGAGATATCTGCTGAGGCGTAAGAACTGTAGAACAAAAGCTGGTTCTGTTCTCAGTTGTTTACCATGGAATCTTTTACCTGGGAGTTTAAATAACTGCTCAGGAGTAGATCTATCCCTGTCACATGGTGAAATATGGCAATGCAAGCTTTGGTACAAGATCAACATGCATTCAAATCTTTGCTTTGCCACTTGTACTTTATCTCTGATAGATTGATTTAGTCTCTGGGTTTTAGTTTCTTCATCTATAAAATGGCTCAAGTGCTGCAGCTATGTTGGCAGCTTGGTAAAAGCATGTTTTAGTCCTGCTTCCCATCACTGGACACAATAAGTGACATGACATAAGAGAGGGGAGGCTTATCTGGGTTCACGTTTTCAGTCTGTGGCAGGAGCAGGAAGGCAAAGGAACACTGTGGAGAAAAGCTGTTTAACTCATGGCAGCCAGGCAGCAAAGAAAGAAGGGAGGACCAGGGACAAGAATAAGCCTTCCAGGTCACCGCCCCCCCGCCGTGACCACCTCCCACGAGGCCCCCCTCCTCACCACCCACTCCACTGTGGAGCTCATCAATGGATGAATCCACTCATGAGCATAAGTCACCATGATCCTGTTACCTTCCACACACATAAGACTTCAGATCTACACCATGACAAGGTATGGCGGTATGGTATACAAAAGGTCTGAAACTGAGCAGATACCTAGGAAACTGCACCTGTATTACTGAAGGTGGAAGTTGATATTGTCTCTCTTTCACAGGGGTATGAACCAAAAAACAGGAGCTAAGTGGCCTGCAAGAAGTCAGCACTTGTGCTGAGAGCGCCTTTAGCATTCTTGGTAGCAGTGGGTTGTGTTTACTTGTATTAAAGAGAATAAAATCTCTAACAGAAAGGGCTATTTATGCTTGTCAGCTTGTGACAGAAATACCGTACACAGTGAAGTGTGTGGATCCAAGAGGCTACTGTGCCTGCTGTTTCTGAGGCAAACAGGTCTAAGCATACATGAGTTATAATGTTTTGAAAAATTCATTGCTGTGTATTTGAGCCTTGTGGATGACATCTCGTGCTGATTTAGGTCTTTCTTCTTTTGTTCGTCCTCCAATTACTTTGCTCCTATATGCTTGCTTTGTTCTCATTGCCTCTTCCTACTTACTTTGTAATTCTGGGTTCCTGAATATGAAGTAGGGGTTTTCCTTTGTTTTTATCTTGAGTGAACTTGCAGGGTATACATGAATCTTAGTGCATTTACCTCAGCCAAGTCAATCCAGTTCCTTTCAGAAAGTTCCTGAATTCCATTCACTATTGAAACAGGAAAAGTTTAAAGGTCTAAGAGATGACTTTAATATATGAGAAGTCTGCTGTAGTTGAATAGCTAATATCATGAACTAAGGAGAATAAAAAACTCATTGTAACCAGAACAACACTGACTCTGAAATGAGTTGGGCAAAATGTGACCCCTGAGGCAGCAAATGCACTGGGGGGTGGCTGGCCCCACTGTGCAGAGAGAGAGATTTCTAGTGCAGGATTTGGGAAGCCCCAAAGCCCTCAGGAAAGGAGTTACTGCAGTAGGAGGTCAGAGTTCGAAGAAGTTTCATAGTACAGTGTAGCATTCTAATAAGCTTGGGGTAAAAGATAGGTATCTTTCCCTCCCCTCATTTCCCCTCCCCTCCCATCCCCTAGCCTCCCTTCCCTCCCTTTCCTTTCCCATCCCTCCCCTCCCCTTCCTTCCACACCCCTTCCCTTCCCTTTCTCCTTCCTTCCATTCTTCTATTGGATTTCTCTCTTTGCTTCATTAATAATATTGTCCTAAATAAAAGAGAAGGTATCCTTGATTTAAAAGATTTTGATTCTTAGAGGACAGACTTGTTTAGCCCTGATCATTTTGGATCTTGGGGTCTGTGCATCATAATTGCCATTTCAGGGACAGATGGAACTCTTAGAGAAAGTAGGACTGAGTAAGCTACAAGGAACCCCCAGCACACCATCTGAGGTTCTTGAAGTCTGTGTAGATGATGAGAATGAATCCTACTTGTGATTTATGAATGACTCTCCTACCTGCCTACTGCTGTGGGGCTCAGCATAGTGTTCACAGATGGCTTTCTTTGAAATGACTATCATAAAGCAAACATTTTAGAAATTCATTCATCTCATGATATCTAAGTGGACATTCCTCTCTTGACAAAGTGGAAACTAAGAAGGGCTCACTCCTGAGTCCATCACAGTAAGAAGTAAGCTCTAGGTTCTCAGCCACGGGCTCTGTTTCCAGATCTTCACACAGTGATTCCAGGCCCAGCTTCAATCTGTAAACAGCCACGGTGCTAAAAGCCCAGTTCTGCTCATGTTACTGCTCAGGAATACTCAACATTTTTCAATTTTTTTCAAAATAAAGTCCAAATATCTCTATTTGGTAACTGAGTCCTTCCCTTGGTGAATCCAGTGCTCCAGATAAGTAGAACTCTTTGCATGGGTTCCTACTTAGCCACCATAGCCATGTGCTGTGTTTTTAACTTATCCTACTTTTGCTCTGAAGTGCTTTCCTCCACATCTATCAAGCGTTAATTCCTGCTCATCTTTCAAGGTTCCATTTATAGTGGTCCCCTCTTCAAAGCTTCCTCTGATCTCTCTGCTGAAAATAACCTTTTCTTTCTCTTCCTTTGCAAAGAAGTTATTTTCTCCCTGTCTTACTTGTAGTAGTTCTGCTTATATTTGCCTCATAATGAGACTTAACTGCAAGTACTTGCTAAAAAACTATCTGGGCCCAATCCCAGACTGATTAAGTGAAAGTCTCCATAGTGGGGCCTAGGAAGCAGTATTTTTAACAAATGCCCCAGATGATTCGTATCCTCATAGAAGTACATTTTCTACAACTGTGCTACTTGAAGTATGATTTCAGCTGTGTCAGCTACATCTGGGTGCATGCTCGAAATGCAGAATCTTAGGCCCCCTAGAAAAACCATTGATTCAGCATTGGCATTTTAATAAGATCCCCAGGTAATTCCTATGCACAGTAAAATTAGAGAAGCACCATCTTTCCGTACTTATTACTTGCTATTTTGGTTATAGTCAATTATGCATCTAAAATCCTTTCCCCTGTTAAATGACTCAAAACAACCATTCTTATTCCTATTTTTTATGTAGGTGAGATTCCAATGAAACTGAATCATAAGAAATTGTAAGTGGTAAATTGCTTTTCACCTACTTGTGGAAAAGGCAATTTCATAGAAATGGTGGAGATGCTGGGACTGGGTAGTTTGATGGCCTTTCTTAAGCCTCATTCTATTTTTATGATTATCACATATGCCAAAAGCTGTTGGTTTTCGATGGCAAAAAAAATCTTCAGATTAAAATGCAATATTTAGTTTCAAGGTTTGTATATAATAGGATTCTGAAAAATGAAAATGTGCTTGTATACACAGTATGGGTAGGAAGTGGTGGGAAGGGGTGGGGGTGTGATAGAATGAAGGAAGCGACTGAAATTATATGCTTTGACCTCCACTCAGTGCCTGTGGAGCCAGAGACGACAGGTATTAAGGCCAATTTGCTTCCAGAGGTATGGAACTGAAATATCCTTTGTTCTGACTTATAATTTTCAGCTTGGTTCCAAATCTCAATAACTGCAATTTTAGGATATGACTGGAATATAAAGTTGCTTCTGTCTATTAATTTTCAGGCAGAATAAGTTTGCAGTAATAGGCTCATGCAATTTTGTGTGTTCAAGGGCCAAAGTTTATAAAAATCTGTGGGAAATTGGAAGAGGAAAGAAAGATTTCCTGCCAAACTTTTTGATACATTTGATCCTTTGGAGTGACTAAATATGCAGCAAAGACACAACAAAGCATAGACTTCCATCAAGAGGCCATTATGAAATGGTATGAACATATTTCCTATTTAAAGGTTATAACCAGCTCATTTTAATGTGTAGTTCACTAAAGATTGAAGCTTTTCAAAAGGAGTATTTGTTTCTCTGTGATTTTTGCTGACAAAATCATGCTACAGTTCTTGTTCTTCACAAAAGGGCTTTCTATGAAAGTGCTTGCAGTATTTTCACATGATAAATGTGTCAAGTTGCCATGAGCAAGGCACAGGAGAAGCAGCAAGATCTGCTGTAAAGACATTAGAACTGATGGAACAGGACATGCAGAAGTGACTATAGATGACATTGTCAGTGACTGGTGGCTGGAAAAGAGTCTGTGAGACACAGCTATGGAGGAGGATCATGTCGCTCACTTAATAAAGCTGGGTGCAGAGGTCTGCATTCCTGAGTCACACAACTGACCAATTGGTATTACAATAGCCAGTGAAAAATGTACCTGTGGAGGAATGATATCCTGATATCTATTTACCGTTCTACAATGTTTTTCCCTTCTTATAAAATATGTTGCAGTTCCAGAAAATTGATGTGAACAATTTAAACCACAACTCATTTATTCAAGTGCCACACGCTTCCCTCAATACATTAACTTTATGTAAAATGCACATACATTTTTCAGAGAAACATGAATTGTAAAGGTTAAAGAAAGTGATGCATAATTTCTGCGAGGAATGTAGCTGACAGTTGCAGGTAGCCTTTTCTTTTTGTAGGGTTGATCTTTTTAGCTTCTGGACATAAGAAGCATGAGTTTCAATTAGTTTAGATCATCCAAGAAGACATTTTGAAAAATGGATTTGCATTTTCATTTTACTTTTAGATAAGTGAGGAAAGGAGTATGTTCCACATGTTAATATCTATTCTATAGAATCACGAAGAACGTACATTTCTCCAGACCTTAAGCCACTGGGGTCCCTTATGATTTAAAGTATATTGTTCTAAATTCTCTGGCTTTTTTTTTTTTAATAACCTAAAAGCAATTTTTCCATAGAAAGTTTTGAAAGAAGGAATAAAGAGTAGGGATATACATTATTTAAGAGCTGACCAACTTAATTTGCTATTCAAATTTGGATTTAGCAGAAAGCACAGGAACATGCCACAGAGTGTTCTACTTCTGCATCAGATATTGGATGCTATTGGATATTTTCATGCGCTTAAACTATATTTTCTTTTCTCATTCTGGGCTCATGGTCTAAAAATATCTTACCTTTATTCCAACTTCATAAAATGAAATACACAACAGGACACTGTGATTCTTAATTTCTAAATTATAATTAATTAATCATAATTATAATTAAAGGAATCTAGAGAAGTGTCCTCCATATGTCTCAGTATTCTCAGGATTAATAAGAAAAGTTCCCCAAAGTCATTCTTCCCATTCCCATTGAAAAGAATATTAAAATACACCAACTAGTCTATTGAGTCAAATGCATTTTGTTTTTGGTCCTTGTCTTGGTTACTTTTCTCTTGTTGCTGGGACAAAATACCTGACGCCCAAAATTAAGGAAGGAAAAGTGTGTTTCGCTTAGAGTTAGTGGAAGTTTCAGTCCATACTTGGCAGATTACAGGCAGAGTGGCCCATGGCAAAGAGCTACAGCTCAGGGCGCCAGAACACAGCAAAGCAACCACCATACACCAGGGTGGAATGGGGGAGGAATGGCCTCAAGCACCGTTTTCCTCTCCCTTACATATGCAAACTATCCACCCCAGGGCAGGTGTACCTTTCAAATCCATAATCAAACTCTAAAAGCCTGCCCCATGGCCACATGAGGTTTTGTGGGGGGCACACAGACATAAACCATAACCTGTGAATACATTAAAATAGAAAACCCATGTCGTGTAACCTGGGTCTCCCAGAACTACAAAGGTGATTATCAACAGCCTTCTTTGGAGAACAGGTGCTGTGTATTGAATTATGTCCTTCCTCTTCCCCTGTCCCAATTCAAATATAGAAGTTCTAAGCACAGCACCTCAGACGATGACCTTATTTAGAGATTGGGTCTTTATTAAGGTACTCAAATTAAAATGAGCTATTTAGGGCAGGTTTTAATCGGTATGCTGGTCCTTATAAAGATAAATGAAAAAACATCACACAGGAAGAATTTCATGTGAAGAGTGAGAGACACAGAAATTGGAGTGATGCATATACCCATCAAGAAACATTTTTACTTGCCGGCAAATCATAAAAAGAGGGGAGAGGCATAGAATGGATTCTCCTTCACAGCCTCAGAAAGAACCAGTCCTGGAGATACCTTGATTTTTAACTTTTAGTTTCCAAAAAGGTGAGTGCATAAATTTAGTCACCCACCTGCCATAATTTATTATACGCATCTCTAGAAAATTAATATATCAGGGTAGGTGTTAGTCTTGAGGAGTTAGATCTTTATAGAGACCAGTTCTGTGACTCCAAAGACCACAATCCCCAAATCTTATTAAATCAGTGAAACTCAAGAGCTAGGAATATATTGTATTGTTCCAAATGAAGCTCTCCTTTGGCAATGTCCTAAGTAAAACCTTGCCTAGTTACTTCAGCTGCAGAAAGAAAGCTAAGTACAACTGACGAGGATGCTCTTTCAGTTCACACACCAAAATATGTGTTTTGATTTGCCAATGAGACATACACTGATAGAAAAAGAAATTCTTTACCAGTGTCTGTTACTAGATCAAAATCTAACTGATTTTGACACCTGAATTAAACCAGTTTGCATAAGCTAATAAAATTACAACTTCGCCACTCTTGTGAGGTGTTATGAAACTCATTAAATGGACAGAAGTAAGGTATGAGAAGGGACAAGACTGTCAGTCCTCTGGGAAGCCACTGATATCACTCTGCTGAGTTAAAGGTGCGGAGGAGGATTTTAAATGTAATGTCATCTTGACCTCCAGGACAGAAAGTACTTGTACAGAAAGTACATGCAAGCCAAGCTAGAAATGTGACTGGTCCTTGAAAGCACTTAGCCAAGAAAATGTAAGCTACTTTAATAGAAAGGGTTTAGTGTGCAAAATTCATAATAAATGCCTTGGAAGACACACACCAGCAATCCTAAGATGAGGCCACTTTTATCAGGGAAGGATGAGACAGTGGCATTTCAAGAGCCCATGTCCATACTACTGCTGGAGATATTGTTTAGAGCAGGGAGACAGTCAGAAATACCTTGGCTTCTCTCTTTCTCCCAATCTCTAGTGCATTTCTGGTGCCTCTCATTGCTGTACAGAAAGGGAAACAAGAAGGAGGGAGGCCTAACAAACAGAGTACCTTGGGAATGAGCAAGGGGAGGTGTATTAGTTCTCTTTTGTTGCTGTATCAAATTGTCACAAATTTAGTGATGTAAAGCAATGCAGATTGATTCTTTTAAAATTCTGGAGGTTAGAAGTCTAAAATCCAGGTGTAAGGAGAACTGCATGTTTTTCTGGAGACTTCTCGGGAAAATCTGTCTCCTTGTCTGTTTAAGCCCCTAGAGACTGCCTGCGTTTCTTGGCTCATAGCCCCCTCTTTCATCTAGAAAATGCATCAGTTTTACTTCTAGTGTCATGGTCATGTCTCAATTTTTTGACTTTGACATCTTGCCTCTCCCTCTTGTGATTATAGTGAGATGAGTCAGATATTCTAGAAGAATCTCTCCACCCCAAAGTCTCTTAACTACATCTGCAAAGTCCGTTTTGTAAGGTGATATATTTATAAGTGCCAGGGATTGAGATGGGGGCATTTTCTGGGGGAAAGGCACTATTCTGTCTGTCACAGAAGGGAAGGTACAGATGTAGAAATAAACAAGCAAGTGGAAAAGACTTTTTGAAGCTCTTGATAGGCCATTTCTAGGCTTTTGGAGACTTTCTGCACATAATACCATAGTATTTCAGCTAGCCCAATTCTGACCTAAAATTTATTACATCAGATTTTGGAGGCAAACAAATTCACTCATTTATAAAGGACTATACCAAAGGCTTAAAGAAACATCGTTATTCTAGCAAACTTTGTTGAAAACTGCTTTTTAATGGAGTTATTTTGAATCAGGCAATTGCTGAGGTGGAAAGAGAGGAAGGAGAGGAAAGGAATAGTGCTTGCTTCAACCCAGGGTCCCCTGGACAAAGACAAGATCTGTAGGTGAGGAGAACCCTGTATATAAATTGAGTAGCTGCCAAGAGAGAGGCACAGTTGTTTTGTTTGCAGCTTTCTGGAAAGCACTTCAGTAGACTTCTGGTCTTTAAACGCTTCCCTGGGGATGGCTGGGGCAAACTGCCCCACCCAGGAGCTCCCACCCAGCCCAACTTGACCACACACAGAGATGAGCTGTTTTTGGGGAAGGTGAAGATCCAACTGCAGGAAATTGGAAAATTTGGACATGTTATTTCAGGAAAACAAAAGCAAAACTTCAGTAACATGAAGTTTATAAATAATTGCTCTTCTCTATCTTCTCATTCTGAGCTTTCCAAGCCCCGTATCTACCTCTTCACTAATGAAGTCTAATAGATTCTTACTTGTGTGAGAGTGCCCCGCTTCCCATGATGAGGTTTCCCAAGGAAAGGCCTATGGGACAAAGGTGCCATAATGAAGTACATTTGCCAAAGTAATCTCCCATCTGTTAACCCTATCAAGAAATATAAGAAGAACAATAGCTGTGAAACAAACTCAGACACAACCGAGCCCTACCCTGGGAAGCTCCAGTTTACTCTTCAGTCTCCATCTTTATAGTTGCAGCAGTCTGCACGGTGGCAGAGTATATCATTTTGAGACTACACATGGGTCATACCCAGAATTCCCTGTTGTGAAGGGTTGGGTCCTCTTATTTCAGGAACATGATAAATATTCACCTAGCCATCTTTCCAGCAGGAGTCTCTAGGGTCATTCTCAGTCTCATATACCTGGAGGCCTGGCTATAGAAGTGATCAAATTGTGGGTGAGAAGTCATGGAACAACCTGGCTTGGTGTTAGGAAATGTGAGGGCATCATGGGAAGGCTGAATAAAAGGATCCTCATATTTTGATGCAAACAGTTACCTAGAAATCATTAAACACTTAAGAAAAGCAACAATATGAAGAAGTTTCTAATTCAAGAAACCAAGCAACTGACACACATGAAATTAGTCAAAATGCAAACAAGAGTTGAAAAATTAAAATAAAATTCTCAGAAATATTCTAGACAATTTTACTACCAGAAAAATGAATCTGAGAGGGAGCAATAAATAAACCAATAGTGAATCTAAGAGGGAGCAAGACTTGGGGAAGAAAATTGTTCTTTAAATATTCCCTTCACTGTTTTGCTTGTGTTAGCTGAAACTTAAATATTTCCTGAGAGAATTTTTCTTTCTTTGTAGTCTCTTGACTCTACAAAGCTTGAAATTGGAGAAAAGGTTCTTGTTCTTGGTTGCTATTGTCAAATAATATTTCTCCCCTTTTCTAAAAACCGTACTGTCTTGAAGTGCCTAATTCCACTCCCACAGTCTTTCCTTATTGCAGCAGTTCCTTCATGTCTCGTGATTCTTCCTTATTGACTGAGAGCCTGCCTCCTTCTTCTCCGTGTGGAAAGTTATAATTCCTGACAATTGCATCATCAGTTAGTCCCTGTACCTGCTCATTTCCTTTGATCATTTTCTCCACTATCACAGCCATACTCTAGACCTTGTCATAAAGAGCAGATAACAACACTGCAGCTCATTGTGAAGTTGACTACTATTTCCTGTCTTTCTAGCTCACTATGCCAGTAGCTTGATGGTAATAATATTTCAATTTCTTTGGAGCTTGCAGTGTTTTGAACGATCAATTTGCGCTTTTGTTCCAGTCTGCTTTCTATCTGCCTTCACTTATCTTCTTCCCCATCTTAGAATTCCCTGGTTCCTCACATGACCACACACTGGTAAATGTTCTTGACTCCTTTTGTAATATTTTTACCCCCCCAAGCCCCTTCAAATGAGTTAAATTTATAACTGCTTGACATACTTTTGGCAGCTGAATATAAATAAAGTAAGACACTATCATCTTAACTACATTAACTTCGTAGTTATGATAAAAAATGTCCTCCATGCTGTCATTATTAGTCAACAATTCTAATATATATTCCCAATAAATTCCATTTTTCTGATGAATATTTCATACCTTTTTCTTCCTCCTTATATCCTCCAGTCTTCTCCACCCATCTCTGTTTAGCTGATATGTTTGGATATATTTGGCTGAAAATAAAAAAGGAAATATAACTACCCTTGACTATTCCTATTTGCTAACCAACCTATGTTTGCTTTCTTATCTTTTGTTATAAGGGGCAAACTGTTATGGTTTCAAAAAAGTGAATCTCTTTATTTGCCTATTAGATTTTATTCTCTCTGCAGTTTTCTTCATTCATTCTTGGATTATCACATTTATTCTATAACAGGTCACCCTTCAAAGCCTGCTAAAGTGCAATAGTTTCAGTGTTGGAAAATTCTTTAATACCAAATTTCCCTGAGTGACTTTCTCAACCAGACAAAAACTCCCACACTCTCTTTATAACAAATATTATTGGAAAAGGTATTGATACTTATTATCTCTAATTTCTTATCTCCAGTTCTTCATATAACCGATGTTGGCCAGGTTTTAAAACTACATATTTAATAAAACACACACACACACGCACACACACACACACACATACACACTCTAAATTGGTGATTAATGATCACTAGCTTGTCAAATCCCATGACCAGTTCTGAACTCTAAGAAGTTATTTTCAGCAGCACCCTATACAGAGAACCCTTGCTGTCTTCTTATATCTTTTTGTGGTTTCCTGTGTAACACTGCCAGCTCTCTCCCATGTCTTTTAAAACTAATTCCCTAAATTCTTTCTTACCTTTATGTTTCAGAATGGCCTATTCCATGTTCATTGCAAAATAGTACTTTTGGCTGAAGAATTAATTTGACAATAAGAGAAAAGAGTCAAATATAATATAAAGAACAATTATATGAAATATTAGGAAAAGGGAGAGGGAAAATTGATCAAGGTTCACAAGCATATAAAGTTCAAAACAAGGAAAAAACTACCCGTAATTGTTTCTTTTTTTTTATTTTAAAGAGTCATAAAAAAAAAAAGGAACAACAGCAACATACCAACATTGTAGACATAAACAAAACAAAGCAAGAACATTAAAAGTAGTACAGGGTTTCAAAACAAAATGATAGGAATTAACAGTGGTTGTTATATTACATATTGTTACCTTCAACTATGTTGCTCAGATTACCAGATGTAAGAATGGAAGATTGTTCAAACCATTAAAGAGAATGAAAAAATTACTCAATAAAACATTAGAGATAATAGTCTCTCTTCTTGATCATGAGGCTAAAACTGAAATTTATAATGTTCTTCCTCCATATTTTCTATGTCTTTTACCTAGTAAGATGACCAATGGTTTACAAAAAGGTATTTATTCTCTTAGTTATTTTGGGGTTCTTTATGGTCTGAGTCCTCAGAGGCCCTAGTTATTTAAAACTTTTATCGTAAAGAATGGATATATTAGAATGTGCTCCAGAGATTTTCTGGGTTTAGATAATATATTTGTTCCACTTTGTGAGCAGCAGTTCTAATTTCCTTTGATAATTAGGAATAATCATTTAAAGCAAGAATGTAAAAGTCTTCTTTGATGGTTAGTTAAGTAGCATGAGAGGATTCAAATGGCTGTTGTAATTTCCATTCAGTGGCACACTTGTCCTGTCTCCTAGTGGGACTGCTTTTCCCTTGGGAGTTAATTCCCCTGTCCAACTGACTGCAAAGACATATGGAGTGAAATGAGCTATTCATGAGTTTATAAGTTATATTACTGAGAAAAGTCACTTCTCCCTTGGCCTCTGGATTTGTAACTGTGTAGAGTCACAGTATTACAACTAGAATGGTAACAAACTATTTCAAATTGCATATTCTTTGGGAACACTTTTAACAATGTATAGGCCAGAACCCAAATCTTGCAAGATACTTTTTGTGCATAGTATCATAACTGACTTTTTGGATGCCTTTCCATCCTTCTGAGCCACCAACTTCTTCCTGGTAACAGAATACATAGTGAGACAAATGGATCTTGGCAGCACAAGCCTATTTTTTCCCTTCCACATCTTACCTCTCACAAGGCTTATCACATTGTCTGACTTTAAGTATACCCAGGATCCTAATATTGAGGAAGTAGATGTCCAGCCCCCTGTGATACGGCAGAGAGCACAGGATGGGGTGGGAATGAATGCCATTACAGTTAGCATTAGCGTGTGCAGCTTGTACAGTTACACAGTGTAGGTCTCTGCACAGATGTAATTTCTTCAAAACAAAAAATTCCCTGGGCACATTATTCAAAACAGCGCTTTTCTTCTTTTGCATCTCTTTTCTTTGGCTTACTTCATAGTGCAAGTATGGCTCTCTAAAGTGATGCTTAATTACATTCTTATTTGTTGCCCATTTCTCCCACTGTTCTGCAAGTTCCATAAATATAGGGTATGTGCTTCTACAACAATTTTGAAAATATAGTACTCAGATATCTGTTGAGTGAAAGAAGAGACAATGATTTTTAGAGGAAACTCGAATTTGATTCCACATGATTTTAACATGGGAGACAAGGGGAAATAAAGAAGGAATTTAAAAATGTTCTGATATTCTTACTCCCCCCTCCCCTTTTCCTATCTTTTCTGTACTTTTAGGGTGTGTTTATGTGTATAGGATATAGATACTCATTAACACTAGACATTGATAGGAAACGTTTAAATCTGTATGTTAAAGTTTAACTGTAAGAAGTTTCTAGTTAAATTTAGTAAACCAAACATAATCAAATCCTCTTCTTTTCAAAAGCCCATTGTAATTGTAAGAAAATGATTTTTTAAGGCTATCATCTCACAAGGAAAATACAGCTGGAGAGAAGACCATAGAACAACATTTTGGGGCTCAAAAATAGGAAGGTAAGGGATTATTGACTGATCCCCCAAAACAGAGGGAGCTGAATGTCAAACTGGCAGCAGGAAAAGCAAAGAAGTTTGACCTTGAACCCAGAGCCTCAGGAATCGGCAGTACTAGGCTCCCCTGGAAAGGGGAGATGAAGGCAGAGCTAATTCCACCCTGTGGCGTGTGCAGAGACCCTGCGCATAGGTGGTAGGCTCTGAAATTCTAACTTGGCCCCTGCAGCTACAGCTTGCCTCACCTCTCCTGGCAGCAGCTGGATGCTGATTGTCTGAAGGGTCTAAACAGAGGGCTGGATGCAGCACCAGGCACAGCTGAGGGTCAGAGTACAGCACTGAAAATAAAAGGTAAAGTGGAAGTTTACTTTCTCTGCATGTTAAGACTAGCAACCTTCTTCCCCCGTCTGGCTGCCAGAAAACTTGGCTGGAGTTATGCCTGCCCAGCACAGCACCTAAATGCCCAGAAAAGACCTGGAAAAGACTGACACTGGGGTCTTTTCAACATGATGGCACAACTAGTGAAGGGCCAGGTACGGAGACATCCTCAGCTCTGCAGCCTGTCATTCTTTAGTATGACTGGATGGCAAATATCACTGGACATTTCAGAAGAGTCTCTGACATGAAAGGAAAAGTAAAGAGCAATTTGAAAATAGGGAATATACAGGGAGATGGAGACAAGCAAACAAAAATCAATTAAAACAAACTTACTCTCATTAAAATACTTGGAAAGGTAAGGCATTCAGTTCTTGAGATAAACCAAGGGCTATAAAAATAAAACAAAGGAAAAGAAAAAAGATCATTTTCAAATTTAAAATATGAAAACAAATTTCAAACTCTGTAAAGAAACTGGAATGTAAAACTGACAAAATCTCCTGGAAACTACATAGCAAAAAGATTGAAAGATGTATTAGACAGAAAAGAAAATCAATTTAGCAGACAAGTTCAGGAGTTCTGGATACTTCAGAAAGTGAGACTGGAGGAAATAGAAGGGAGGAAATTTTTAAATAATTCAAGAAAACTTTCCAAAGCTGAAAAACAGTTTCCAGATTCAAAGAATACGTCAGATGCTTAACCCAGTGGCTATGCAATTCCAGGGCAATGGTTATTAAAGTGAAGTCCTAAAAGCAGGGTAGGTAAGGAGGTTTTGCTTCTCTAAGTTTTTGTATTTTTATCATTTTAGGAATATTAAAGAAGACTCATATACTTTACTACATAAAATTAAAAATTTATATGCACAAAGGAAATTATTATGATGGCCCACAGCAAGATTAGGAGGAAATATTTGTAGTGTATAACAGAATTGAGGGCTTACTCTATATTATGGATAATATCTACAAGTCAAAGAGAAAAAGGCATTTCATTAAAAATGAGAAAACACTAAGAGCAGCAAATTGGAAGGCAGAAAGAAAAATGTTCTACAAACATAAAATGCTCACACAATCACATAAATCTAAATTTAAGTACTCAGAAACAATTTTTTGCCTATGAGGTTGTGAAACACTTGAGTGATTAGTGGGATCCAGTATTCCAGTGTGGGTTGAGGTGGGGTATGAAGAAATGACTAATCTCATACACTAAGCCGTAATGGAAATAGCTTTAAAAAACAATTTTTGTAGTATCCATTAAAATAAAAATGTAAGCTCTTTGACCTATCAAATCTCCTGATCTGGGAGTCTGACAGGATATTCCTAGATGGGCAGAGAGATATATTTACAGCTAGTTCAGTATAGCATTAAGCATAGTGGTGAAACAGTGAAGGAATCTAAGTGTCCACCAGTGTGGACAGAATCCAGTGATGAAATAATTATGGCAAGTTAGGCAGTGACAGAGTATGTCTTCATGAAGAAGAAGCAGACCTATATTAAATCTGCATGCAAAACAGTTCAGGATATTTCAAGTGGTGCTAATAGATACTAAAGATCATTGTGCTTTGCTAGTGAGGACAGTGGCTATAAAAGTTTAAATAGCCTGAAACTCCTCTGGGGAATGGGTTTGAAGAACTGAGTAGCTGGGAAGTAAATGTTGGGTTAGAAAAGACTAAAGGAAAATTTAACAAGGGTAGACAAGGCCTTACGTAGTGGGCAAAAGAGCTGAGAAAGGGAAAACAAATCACCTGGAAAAGGTGGTCAAAGATCTGCTCACATAGGGTAAAAGATCTTGGCTGAGACATATCTTCAAATCAGGGTGCCCCTTGGAGAATCCTGATGACTTGCCCTTCTCTTTCTCTTAAGAAAATCAAGGGACTTACACAGGCTATGTTTTTGGTGAATGGATGACTTATATAAGAGGAAGAAACTCGTGATTGTGTCATTAAACAATGAAAGAAATTAGGTAGATTTCTATAATTTCTGCCATCCTAACGTAATTGAAAATAGGATAGTAATTGCCTCCACTTAACAGGCTGAGATCAAGATACGGAAACCTTTTTATACAATGTGTGAAAGTTTCTGCTGGCAGTAAGAGGGCAGTGAATCACATTCTACACATTGACTTTCCCGTATATGTGTAGATGCAGGAATGAGAAGGGACATTTTGGTGGTAAAATGAACAAAGTTGTATCACTTGCCCATTGTTGTCTTTGAATGCAGTGAGGACAGTGACAGTGTCTTCTGCGCTGGGTGCCTTGTTGCCTGTCTGTATTCATCCTTCTTTTTTTAACCCTACTTTTTTTTTTCTGGGAGAGTGACCTCTGTAGACTATGTTATGATACCAAGAATACGTTTACCCTTTGGATTCTGTTTGGGTTTACAGTGGAGCCTGTGTAGGAGATTATAGTAGGTCAGAGAGTGAGTTCAAGGTGAGACTCAGGCTCTTCTCTTGTTAGGCTGCCTTAGATTGGCCAGGTCTCTCCAGTACAGGTCCCTGCTCCTCAGAAGTTGGCTTGTCTTTATACAAGAGCTTGTGTGTGTGTGTGTGTGTGTGTCCATCTTTTCTAAGGCTCTTTCCCTCTTATGTCTACATGTGTGACCTTGAATGAAACTCTAAACTTCTCAATCTCAATTTCCTTATTTGCAAATGTGTCAGCCATCTGTCTGCTACTGTAACAGATAATAACCTTATAAAAGCCTTATTTTAGCCTACAGTAGAGGTTTCAGTCCATGATCAATTAGCCTGTTGCTTTGTGCCATGCCCAGGCAGCATATCTGGGTGAGGAGCATGTTGCAGTGCAGAAGCCATTGCCCTACGGCTGGAAATGAAAGGAAGCAGAACAGAAAAAGGCTAGGGTTCCACATCCTCTCTGAGGGTTCACCTCCAGTCACTTAAAGATATCCAGCAGGCCCCACCGTCTCAGCTTCTATCACTTGTTAATAGTGTCAAGTTGGGGACTAAGTCTTTAACTCATGAGCCTTTGGGGGAACATTTGAGATCCAAATTATAGCAGAAGAAGAGTTTTAAAAAGAGGTGCACCTCTCAAAGATTTCTTGTGACAAGTATATGACATTGTCTGTGACCTTTCACAAGTACCCTTGCTAGTGTAGTACAGGTGGTATTGGTGTGTTTCATAAGATCTTTTCTAAAGCTTTGTCTTTCTGTACATTATGGCTCTTTCTTAGCATGATTGCAATTCTTCATTATGCCCTTGATTGCTCTTCGGTAGTTTCAGAAGTGAATTCTGACTTCTGGTAGTCTATGTTACTATTTATTTCTGGTACTTGTTGAATTTCAATGTTTGGATAAGCTTTTCACCATAAAACATCTACTTTCACACCACTAAGCAATGCAGACAGTGTAGATATACCGATCAAAAACTTGAAAGACATTGTCAGATAATAGGGGTCAGTTCTTAAAATTTCTAATTTTTATTTATTTATTTTTTTATTTTTCTGGTACTCGGAATTGCACTCATGACCTTGCACTTGCCAGGCAGGTGCTGGGCCACTGAGCTAAATCCCTAGCCCCCAAAATTTCTAATTTTTAAATTGCTAGTAGACAATATCAAGAGCTCAAAAGGTTGGGAAAGGCAAGGTGAAAGGGGAAGGTAGTGTGAAGTGAGACTACATTTCTATGAATACTATCTAAATGTCCTGCGTGGAGTGTTATATTAGTGTCTCCTTAGACATTTAAATATCCCAGGAGAGAAACCTGTGTGGCACGGATGGATTGCCATTTGCAACTGCAAATATATTATCTGTTTCCTCTTAAACTGGGCACTTTGCTATCTGGTAAAAAATTGTCTTCTTAGAGCTACCTTGTGACTAAGTGCCTCAGTTTGGAGCGTAAAGTATGATTTGGAAGTGAATCTGTGGTGACTTCCAAAGTGTTGTTTCTTCCTCTTCATTCCTTCCTTTTGCCAGTCATTTGGAATGCAGATCTGATGGCTGCAGTTCAAGGAACCATCTTATCCCATAAGGTGGCAAAGTAAGAATGGAAAAGAACTGCAGGGTTGATGGGCTCTGAATTGTGTTTGCACCATACCAGATCTCAGCTGCTAGCTGCAAGTTTCTGTTACGTGTTTTCATCACTTCTGTTATTATTCTTGCATTTTAAAAAAATCGCTGAGCTCAATCTTGTTTTCGTACAGTCAGACTGTAAGTTTCAGATAAAGGAGATAAGAGGCTAAAGATATTTTCATTTTTCTTGGATCCAAGCCCTTGGAAAGGTACAATTAATATTCATTTCTGAAGTCCAGGACTATATATATATATTTTTTGCTAGAGATCCATGCAACTTCTATAATATTTTCTTTCTCTCTCTCCTACCCTCTTTTAGTCCCTTCTTTTTTTTTTTTTCTTTGCGAAAGCTGAGTTCAGAGCTAAGTATTCATAATCTGCTCCTTGTTGGCATTTGAGTTACAAGCATTATTTGAAAGAATCTTTAATGTCTCTCCAAAGCCACTGCCTAATTGTGGAAATGAAGTGTCAAAATATAATAGAACCCTGCTGTAAGCAAGAGTCCCATAAATTATGCAGTTTTAAAGGGCGCTTTATCATCAACTGTCTGTAGTTTTAAGGCCAGAAGGACAGAGGCAGAACACAAAGGAGCCCTTCAAGTTGCCCTCCTGATGGCGGTGAAATGTTACTGTGAGCTTTCTGTTGCTACCCTTACTATCTGCTCCCCCTGGGATAGAATGGAGATGGCAATTTAATTGCTACCAGGAGCCCACCCAGTTAGTTAAATACAGTTCAACAGTCACTCTGCAAGAGAGGGAGCTGCTGCAAGGCAGAATAGCAAACAATCAGCCTTTTAAGATTGGAGGAAGACTAATATTATAACAAATTCCCCAGCTCTAACATTGCCATGTTCTTGAAGTAGTCATAAAACAAACCAGAATCTATGTGAAATAGGGAGATGTGTGTGATGCCGCCACACAAAAGATCCACAGATGAATATGAACCAAGCTAATCACAATGTACAACCACATGATTTGAATACCAAATTAAGCAAAAATCAAAAACAAAGCAAACCCTCCTCCAAAATCTCACCTAAAAAATGGTGCCCTAAATAGGTGAGATGCAAAGCTGCTGATTTATTTTCGTTGCCAGCTCAAGGGAAGGGTCTGTGTAACAGCATAAAAAACAATTATCAAAGTACTGTCTGTATTTATAAATCCATAAAATCTCTGCATCTTGACAAGAAGATGCTGTTATAAATAAACTCTCATGAGCTGGAAGAAAAATGGCTACAAAGTTGTTTCCACATTGGTTACTTCTGGTGTATGAGGGATTAAGACGGAAAGGAGGGTATTGGAGAAGCCTAGAAACCCCCCAAAATGTCTGCCTTGTTAGCAGAGAATCTGCCCTGCTCTCTAATCTAGGTATTGAGATACCTCTTTTATCTTGCAGACCTGAGGGAACTTTTGTCTGAGTTTATTCTACACCATCATCCATTTTTCATTCATCCTTGTTAATTCCCCTCTTAGGTACCTCAACCAGAAGGTTGGAGCATGAAGTGGTTGAGTGACAGGTGCTAGAAATAGACTTCACGAGTTCAGAGCCTGACCCGCACTTTTTAGCAAGTCATTTTGAGGAAACAAACACTGCATTAGATTTTTCTATCTGTGGAACAGAGACAGTGAAGCACATGACTTTTTGTGAGGATTACATGAGTTATTTGTAAGGGACTTAAAACAATGTCCAACTTATGCTAAGTAACATACAATGTTTGTTAAAGGTTTAAGAAATCACTTAATGAATTTCAGAGCTATAAATTGTGAGTGGAGCATTACCCAGAGGGAATGGAGCATTACCTTGTCTTCAGTGGAGGCTACATGAAGGAACAAGTGAAGGGTGTTATTTAATTGGCTTAGGAACTATGAGGGATGAAGTGCAGAACTCCTGGCATACTCTTTTCACTTTTTTTTTAAATTTTAAAGAGAATTTAAAAAACCCATTAAAAATGATACAGAATTTCAAAGTAAGATGATAGGAAATCAACAACGGTTGTTATATTGCTTATTGTTATCTTCAAAGTAGTTGTTCAGATTACCAGGTACAGGCACGCAAAATTGATAAAAGAATTAAGCACTAACTTCTCCTTTCAATAAACCAATAGAAATTAGTACTGCAATTATCTTAGCTATCTTATGTGTGTATATAAATTCCTTCCTTTTGAGCAGTTTCTTTCCCTTTCAAAATATCTATTGTACCTTTTTTTTTTTTTTTTTTTTTTTTTTTTCTCCGGTACCGGGAACCGAACTCACGACCTTGCGCTTGCCAGGCAGGCGCTTTTGCCACTGAGCTAAATCCCCAGCCCCTATTGTACCTTTTGGATTATATGTATTCTTTCAGTTTCTTACACTAGGGAGACAATATGATGTTTAGACATGCAGTTCTGATTTATTTCACTTATTAATGTGGTCTCTAGTTGCATCCATTTACCTATAAAAGCCTCTAGTTTATCTCTCTGTATAGCTGACTAATACTTCATTGTATAAAAATAACATACCCTTTTAATTCATTTCTCAATTGATGGGCATTTTGATTGTTTCCAAGATTTAGCTAGACAAATTGTGCTGCTATAAACATGGGTGCACATATACTGCTGTGGTATGGTGTTTTCAATTCTTCTGGTAAAATACCCAGAGGGGGAATAGCTGGGTTAAGTGGGACCTCTAATCCTACTTTTTTTGAGGAACCTCCACATTGATTTCCACAGTGGTTTCACCAGTCTACACTCCCACCCACAGTGGAGAACAGTTACTTTTCCTCCAAAGCCCCGCTAGCATTTGTTATTAAACAACACTGAGTTTCCATCTTACCCCAGAAAGAGTGGCTATCATTAAGAAATTAACCCCTGGCATATTCTTATCAGTGTTTTAGTCATAGCCTCACTAGCAAAGAGGTCCTTGCCAAGGGTCTCCTAGACTTCTTTGTGATATGTTGGATTAGAGGCAAGAAAAGGAGAGAGGAGGTGAGATCTGCAGCAGTGACCCAGTGACTGACCTGGGCAGATGAGGGTCATGATCTGCTCAGGCTGAGGGGTGGCAGCTAAAGTGTTAAAGATGCAGTGAGAGACAGGGTCAAGAGCTGAGAGTTTGCTGGGGAGTACTGGTAAACAAACTGGCTGCCAGTCCAGAACAGCAGGTGGCAGAGTGGATCTTATGCTGACTTGAGACAAGGTCCCAACCAGAAGTGGACAGATGCTGTCAGATTCTTCTGATGAGTACTACAGGATGCCTTGATGAATGCTTGGCATGGAAGGACCAAATCGTGAGCAGTGTTATAACATGAATAATGTATATTCTGAATAGCACATACAAAGGCAGGAAGAATATGAGCTCTCTGCTCTTGATTCTCTGACCTTTGATTTCTTCATCTGTTTATTATTATTATTATTACTACATGGTTTTGTTAGGGTACAAAAGGGAAATAAAAGTACTTTGTTACTTGAAGTATATATTACAATGTTGGTTATGATTATACATATACAGTGGTTTTTTAGATAATGCAAGAGTGGCATGCTTCATGTGGTAGAGATATTCCTGAAATTGTGTGTGAATATTTTCTTATGTCCTCCAGCTCTTTGAGAGAGGAGACCATCATGTTTATTCTTTTTGATAATCTCCTTTTACCCTTTTGTCCTAACATACTAATTTTATCTTATTAGATCTAGAAGAAATAGAGTATTTTGCCTTCCAAAGGAATTGTATGGGAAACACTAATTTTAAAGGAAACCTAGTGCCTCATTAGCAGTATTTAACATCTAATTACTTTTTAGCATGAAGTATACTTAGTGAAACACTGGCATATGGTACTGTGCATGTTTTTGCACAATCCTTCTGCTTACTTTCCCCACAATGTCCTCTCCTCTGCCTTCTTCCCACCTGGGACTTCAGCTCTTGTTGATGACAGTGTAAGTAGCTGACTTGCTGAGGTTTTGCAAAATGACTCATCTTTAAAGTCATGTAGACATTTTATGAAAAAAGCTCCCTGTATTTTCTGGGACTATTTTCTTTTAAAAACACCATATTTACACTATTTATTATGATTCTTTAAATCAGTTATCTAATTACTCAATCTGACAAAACTAAGGTGGATTTAAGATCACAGACAATTAACATGAAGTTATTTTCAGTAATCATTCACTGTATTAGTTTTAAATATGATTTATTTGACAAAATAAAATCAGGAAACAGGATAAGACCCAGAAATTCTTATGATATTGAAGAGAAGCATCTGACATGTCTCAAGTTTCCCCTTTTAAAAATATGAAATCAGGGTGGATCTGTCATCTTTGAAAAATGAAGACAGTCACTGGAAAGGACTACAAAGGTGTATAACTAATAGGCAAAAGTATGTATGAAATCTAAAAGCTAGAAGAAAGAACAGAGAAAAATCAGCCATATGTCATCTTGGGTGCTTAGAAATTGGTTAGGAAGTTCTATGGGCTGATTTAAAAAACTAATTTTTAGTCAACAAATCAAAGGGACATATATTTATGGTGTATGGCATTGTATTTTAAAATATGCCTACATTGAAGAATGACTAAATCAAGCTAATTAGCACGCATTGCCTTGCATACTCATCAATTATTTGTAGTGAGGACACTCAGAATCAAATTTCTTAGCAATTTTCAGGTACACAATACATTATTACTAACTATAGTTAGCCTGTAGTACAATAGATATCTAGAAATTATTCACCCAACTGAAATTTTAGATCATTTGACCAAGGTTCTCCCAATTTTCCCTGATGCCCCAGTCCTTCATAGCTGCCATTTAATTCTCAGATCTACTAGGTTTAGCTTTTTAGATTTCACATAAAAGGAGATATGAATGTACTTCAAATTCCAAAGGGTGACATGAAACTCTTCCTCCTTTTGCTTTGAAAAAGGGTAGAAACGGGCCTTCAGGGAAGGAGTAAATAAACCTTTGAGACTGAGAAGATTTGAGTTCAAGACCCCTTTGGTGGATTCATCATTGTTTCTTACTGCACCTGGTCCAATTTCTCCCTAGGTTCAAGGAGACAAAAGAAAGGCTGCAGGCTGTTATGTCTCAACCACCATGTCTGTATGCTTTGATTTCTTTCAACCTTTGCAGAACAAATCACCTCTTCAAAGGCGATCTGAACCTCCAACTTATGCCTGGGGACAGGTTGATGCAACTATAAATTACTTCTAATTGTACAAATGCCACCCACTCACCTCTTCCTTCACTCCAGTCTTTTCAAGAAACTTTTCTACTGTTCAATTACAAGTACCTGCTTCAAGTCATGACTCCTCGTCCTTAAATGTTAGCCTTAGATCATCACCGTCAACTGGATAGAAGAATATTGATTTTTAAGCTTGTTTGATTTTTGTGTCATTTATTTGTTTGCTTCGCATGGAATAAATTAAAAGTTTTATAAACTGTGTATTTTATATTTAGAAAAGAAGTGTTTTTTGCCTGTAATAACATATGGTTAGCGCTTGTAATTACCCTAAAGTTTTGTCTCGTTACATCCCATATTTTGCCATGAGTTTGCCCTCCAGGAATTTGGAAAGCTGTACAATGAACTTGATTTTTAAATCACTCCAGCTTTAGGGTCTTACAACTGTACAATGAAGAATAGCACAAATGTCTTCAATTAGGGATAAAGGAAAATTAAAGATTTTCTTTGCTCTTATATAGAAAGAATTATGAGGCTTTATTTGACTCAGAGAATCTCATAGTAAATGCCTGTCACATTATGAATAAAGAAAAAAGTAAAAATGAATGTCAGACCTCACTAACATGTATTTGAAGGGAGAAAGCTAATTAGAAGAAAATACTGAGCCATAGTATATTGTAGATAAAGTGATTTAACTTCACTTTAAATATATAAGGCTCATGGACTAAAACTTTAATAATAGCAATGATGATGATGATGGTAATATTAAAGGCACAATGGCTAACACTTACATAGTGTTCATTATCTTTCAGTCAGTAGTCTGAAAGCTGTCTATATATCATGGCAGCTGATCTTCACACTATTCCCATGAGGTGGGTACCATTGTTATGTGCATATTAGAAACTAGAAAAATGACATGCAAGGGATGAAGTAGTTAATTCAAGAAGTTAGGTAATTTGCACTGTGAGAGATGGTATTCAGAAATCTTACTTCTAACAAATTAATACTTATTTTTAAATGAGCAATAGAAATACCTGACTTTGGCTGTTGGTGAAGTGAAATAAACAGGCATTTGAAAGACCAACTTTAGGTTGGATACATACACAGTTTCTAAGGCTATGAAGCATTCCAAAGGAATGCATATTTTCCAGTAAATAAATGTGGGAAGCACCAGTTTTTCCAACTCCTCCAAAAAGAAAATTGGTAATGCTAAAATTTAGAGCAGCCAATACACTGATATTTATCTTTCTGTTTCCATACAGTTAAGTATAAAGAAATGCCTAGAATACAAACTTTACAAATTATTTTTGTAATACTGCAAAAGACAGTGGTAAAAAATTGATAGACAAATTTTAAATAATACTTTTCTTATTCTAAATTTGTTCTTCTAGTCCCTCTATTTGGTGAGGAAGATTTAGTCCCCAAGTTCACAGAATTGCTCAGTCACTGTCACCATCTTTGACTCTTCTAGAAGAAACAGCACTCAATGTGTCTGTGTGTTACCACCTGCCCTCGGGTCTGTGATAAACCAAAATATAATAAAATAAATTTGAAATATAGGATCAAAGTTGTCTTTAAACTTCACTCAAGATAAAACCAAGCCTACCTATATATAGTTCAAATCACACATGGAAAACTGAGCATATTATGATTTTCCCTTCCACTATTTGCAATTGTTTATTTTTACACATTCAGAAAATTTTGTTTGACATGGAATTTGAATGTTATAATATACGGCTGCTGTAGAACTATGAATAATGATATTGAACTCTTGCATTCATAGTAGGTAATTTTTAATGTTCTGTTATGCTTGTCAACTGGGCCACAGGTAAGAGTTGGTGTGATCCTGAGCACTTATAGCATCCTTGTATAATAAGCAGGACAAGTCATCAAATAGTTGTGCGGATCACCATCAACATCTAAGTGCTGCTTACATAGAGTAATCACCTTTGTGTTAATCAGCAATATAATCTTCATCCCATAATATACTGTACAGTGTAGGAAATAATATCATCCCTACTTGATAAATTAGAGAAAAAGAGCTGGGTGTGATGGCGCATGCCCGTAATCCCAGCACTTGGGTGCTGAGGCAGGAGGAACATTGGAGTTTGAGACTAGCCTGGGCTTCAAAGTGAGCTCAAGGCCAGGGTGAAGTTCATAGAAAGGCCTTGTCTCAAAAAGATAAAAAAAAAATTAGACAAAAAATGCCTAGAGAGTTTGAGTAATTTAGTGTGTGCCTTTAGGTCTGAACACAGCTTGCACTCTGCATTGTTAAGATCATGGGATCAAATTGAGCACATACACAAATGCCTTTTGAAAGCACATAGTAGATTCTCTTCAAGGGTTTGTTAGACATGAGTAATATAAAAGATATTAGTGATAATCGTGGGAGGATTAACAGCAAACATTTTTAATTGTCACAAAACACATTTGATAAGATTTTCACCTTCTAATGATAATAAATACAGTATTGACCATTACACATCAAACAAAAGATGTTCTGGCTGCCTTGGATTCTCCAGGAAACAGGCGGTAAGATAGAGTTGGATGCAGAAGGATTATTTGTGAGCGCTCTCTGGAGATTCACCAGTGAAGGGGTCCCCGAAGATGAGTGGCCCGGGGAAGATGCTGATACACAAAGTGGTCATGACCTGAGACCTTACCCAATTTTACTGGGACCTGGGAGAGCAGTTCAAAGTGTTCTCAAATTCAGGCCAAAGGTCCAGGACTCAGTGCTATCACATTATCCAGTCATTTCTCATAGATTTTCCCCTGAGATTGGGAGAAATGATTGGTGAGATAGTTCCCTTTGGGTGGAGGGAATTCCCAGGGAGGGATACAACCGTGAGCCATCATCAGCGGCTAATATTCCTAGCAATAGTAGACAAATGCTCTACTCTGAGGATGGGATCTGGATGGGACTCCACAGTATTTACTACATCACCCATAGAAAAGGGAGCAAAGTAACAAGTAGACATTTGGCTAAAAATGAAAACACAAATGACAAAACTGTGGAAACAGTGCTTATTTACAAAGAACTATCAATTTCAACAACCATTTCCTCCTATCAAATTAGCATAGATGAATATACTCAGTTAACACTTCACAGTAATGGTGTTCCCCAAGCTAAGCATACTTTTGTATTAAATAATTTATTTAGAAATAATTTTACACTTAGAGAAGTTATAAGTATGGTACAAAGAATCCTCCTATCCCTAGCATTTTTTTTTTACCTCCAGCATTTTTCCACATTTGTGTACACACATTTTCTCTATGTATAGCTATATGACCTTTATCATGAGTTGCTTCCTGTAAATAGTTTTCATCTATTAAGCCAAGATTTATGAGCAGAAACTTGGAATGCAGACCCAACTTTGATGGTTTTATGTGACCTGGAGCAAGATGGTTTCTTCTTAGTTAGTAGGGATAATGGTAATTCTTGTGCTCTTCTGATTTCCTTTAGTGTTTAAATTAGAACCACGACACAGGACTGAGCACTTGGTAAGGTCTCAAAAAATGTTAGCTGTTGTCATTATTGTCATTACCATTACTGGCTCCTTCAGGGCTGGGTCTATAGCTAAGGAGTTGCTATATTCTTCAGAGCCTAGTACAGTACCTTGCATATGATGGGTCCTCAGGACATGTTTATGGATTCGTTTGTCTCCTTGATCAACACATTATGAAGTTCAGGCATGTGGGGATATTGATCAGGGTTTATCCAGAGGGCTGGAAGCAATTTACAGACTTCAGTAGTGGAGGGGCTGCAGGGCATGAAAGCAGCACTCCAACGCTGGAAACTTTGTTAATGACTCTGCTCTAGCCAAAATAGACCATTCATTGGCTGACCAAATAAAAGGCTGTTATTCAAGAGATTCCCTTCTCTCTCTTGCTCTTTGTCCTCCTCAGGAATGTTTTGGCTCTCTATGTGTTATATGCTATTCAAGATCTGGGTTAACAATAATAAGAGCTGGAAAAACTGAGGAGACAAATTTTGTCTTGTGTAGTCCTTAAAGTTCCTCAAAGGAAGAATTTATACGTTAAAAAAAGGGGCTTGCTGCCTTTGCCTGTCTCCTACAGCTAGCTGGTGTCCTCAGCATTCTGTGGTCTTTGGGAAACAGACGCAGTCTTGGCCTTGGCAACACTTGTACATCACAGCCAGAAGACCAGGAAGGGAAGCAGATGTTGGCTGGCATTAAGCGATGTGCATAGGCAGGAAGTGCTCATGCTCAGAGAATATGGTATGTGGGATGAGTCAGGAGCCTAGGAATGATTTGTATCACTTTTGTTTGCTGTCAGATTAAGCTTTGAGGAGATCTACTAGGGTAGTTTGCCTAACCCAAGAGAAAACTGCAACCAACCAGGGCAACGTCTGGGACTTTCAGCCGTTGAGCCTTCCAGGAGTCTTCTTTTCATTTCTTCTGCTCTCTGAGCCTCGATCTCCTGCTTCCAGCTTTTCCCTTCATGGCAAATGTTTTTGACCCTCTCTCACTCCCTTTTGCCTTTATTTTAATCTCCACATCCATTGCTGGGCTTCTTCACTTCTTAGCTCTTTGATATTTTCTCAAAATTCTCACCCGGATCTATACTTTTTGGACTCAAAACAAAGTGTAGCCTTCTTTGAAGCTTTGGCTCTAAGCATACTTTAGGGTCACGTTTGGAAGCTCTTCATGGTGCTTTTGGTCTACACCCTTCTAGCTTGGCTCTGGCCCAGGAGACACCATACTAGACAGTGGTTTTATTCTGAGGGTGAGGACCAAGGAGAACTGAACTCCAGAGTCATGTGATACTGGGTTTCAATCAATGAACAATATCTCTCCTACACTGCTGTGGAATGGTTCAACAGGGAGAACCCATATATACTGGAGTGCTGAGGACCACCTTGAGTGTTAAGAATACACAAAGTGTTACCCACAACCCTCTTCTCAGTTGCACACATATAACCATCCTGAAAGTTAAGTCAAAGCTGTATCCCTGTGTTCACACCTCACATTCTTGTTAGGAAGAGATCTTGCCACTGGTTTTTCTTAAACTTGTCATGCCATTTCTTTCTTTTTTTTTTTTTTT
>NW_004955446.1:10411045-10421995 GCF_000276665.1 Chinchilla lanigera | reverse complement strand
TTCTTGTGGAGTTTTTGGGATCTTCCATGTAAAGTATCATGTCATCTGCAAATAGTGATAGTTTTACTTCTTCCTTTCCTATCCTTATTCCTTTTATTAAGTGAGGGTAACACAGAACCACATAGTTGGAGAGTCTCCTGTGATTTAGACTGATAGGACATCCTACATCTAGGGGTTTTTTAAATGGACTCCAAGTATACCTGTCTTTTCTTATTTTCTGACTTCTTTCCAGCTACCAGATATTTAGTAAATGATTTCTTTTTGTCAGTAATCTATGATGGGTATGACTCGAGATGAAAAAGAGAAAAGGCAGCCTCTAACCCTAAGATACACAGAATTTCATTAGGGACATGGTTAGCAAACAAAAATACCCTGAAAACATGGTAGCAAGTACTTTAAAAGTAGGAAGCAAACACTTCAGTGCATGTCAGGCTCTGGGTGGGAAGAAGTGGTCATTATACAGTGAGGTCACAGAGTGTATGGATATTCTATGGCTGCTATAACAAACAAACACAAACTTAGTAGCACAAAGCAACACTAGTCTATTCTCAATCACTTTATCACCACTAGGACAAAATATCCAGTACCAAAGGAGAGATTTCTTTTTTTTTTTCCTTTTTTATTTTAAAGAGAACAATAAAAAAATTAGCAAAATTCCAACAACATAAACAACAATAAAGCAAAGCAAAAACAATAAAAATGATACAGGGTTTCAGAAGAAAATGATAGGAATTAACAGTGCTGTTATAGTACATATTGTTATACTCAATGAAGCTGCTCAGATTACCAGATGGAAGAATGAAAGATTGATCAAACCATTAAAGAGAATAAAAAATAAAAACAAAAAATACATTAGAAACAATACAGAGTTTCACTAGACAAGATGGTAGGAATTCACCAATGGTTATTATATTGCATATTGTTGTTTTCAAATTAGTTGCTCAGATTACCAGATATAAGCATGCATAATTGGTCACAAATAAAAAAAGGCATTAATTTTTCCTTTCAATAAACTATTAGACATCAGCAGTGCAGTTATCCCAGCTATCCATATGTATAATTTTTCCTTCCTTCTTTCTTTTTCTCCTTTCCCTCATCCTAGTTGTTCCTTCCTTTGAGCAGTTTCTTTCCCTTTCATAATATCTATTGTACATTTTAGATTTTATTTACTCTTTCAGGTTCTTACACTAGGAAGATAATTTCACATGTGGGTCTGATTTATTTCACTTACGAGTATTGTCTCTAGTTGTACACATTTACCTATAAAAGCCTCTAGTTTATCTTTTTTTATAGCCAAGTAATGCTCCATTGTATAAAAATACCGCATCTTTTTCATCCATTCCTCAGCTGATGGGCATTTGGGTTGTTTCCAAGATTTAGCTGTGACAAATTATGCTGCTATAAACATGGGTGCACATATACTGCTGTGGGATGATATTTTCAATTCTTTTGGGAAAATGCCCAGGAGGGGAATGCTGGGTTAAGTGGGACCTCTAATCTTAGTTTCGTGAGGAATCTCCACAATGCTTTCCACAGTGGTTTTACCAGTCTACACTCCCACCAGCAATGGAGAAGGGTCCCTTTTCCCCACAGGCATGAGAGGTTTATTTTAAATTACATTTTCAGACCATTGTTGGCAGACTCCAAGGCAGAAACAAGAATGCAGAGGAGCAGGTGGAGGAAAAGGTGCTTAGCCCCTGGCAGCTGGGAAGCGGAGAGTGAAGAGAAGAGCTGGGGACAAGAATGCATTCTTCCAGGTCACAGCCCCAGTGACCGCCTTCAAGCAAGCCCCACCTCCTAATATCATATTTAACTACTCAACCAATGTGTGAGCCCATTGATAATTATACCGCACTGATGATCCAATCACCTTTCACACACATGGGGGATGTTTTAGATCTAAACCATAACATTCTCTTATAGTTCTAGAAGTCAGTAGTCTAAAATCAAGATGTTGGCAAAGCTGTGTTCTTTTTGGCACCTCTAGGGAAGAACGTGTTTCCTTCTATGGGCTCCTTGCATTGCTCTTTTGGATCACGGTTCTGTCCTAGCTAGTATTCACGTAGGTTCCAATATCTGCTTCCATCAACCATCCAGTCCATTTCTAACTGACCTTGGTGATTCTATTTACTTACTCAGATAATCCAGGATAATTTCCCAGCTCAAATTCCCTTTTCCTCTGTAAGAAAACACGTTCACAGGTTCTAAGGATGGGGACATAGACATCTCGTGGGAGGGCTTATTTTGCCTACTGCAGAGGGCTAGATTGTCTTGCAAGTCTCTTGTAACTTGAAAATTCCACGGGTGGATTGGAACATGTCAGCATGATTTGCTTCATTTCATTACTAGCCTCAGCTCTGTGCTCTCATTGTGCTTCATTGTGCTCAAGGAAGAAACAACTTTGTGGAGTTCCAGTTCCTTCTGTACATCCTGACCTTTGGGCTGCCAGAAGGAGTCATGTGGGAGAATTAGAATAATTACCACTGAGGGCGTCACAACCCAAGCTGTTTTTGCGATAAACACAACTATAACTGAAGGATGCCTTTGTTTCCTGTTCAGTCACAAAATCCTGAAGCATGCATGCATACACTGTCTTCTTACATCATGGCTCATCTGTATCACATAAGGCTGGAATAGTAGTCAGAAGAACACATACTCTCACTACTGTGGCCTGAGAAGTGTGAGGAGTGTGTGGAAGAGAAATGGAGCAAAAAGAGAACCTGAGTATGTCTACTGGAAACAAAGTCAGAGGCTGAGTAGAGATTATTTCCCACCTGTGCAAGTAAGCAGAGGTGTTGGCAGTGCAGATAGTACCAAATGATAGATATTTTGAAAGTCACTGACATTCAACTTTGAAATAATATCTTTGTTTTAATACTGTTTGAACTTTTACAGCAATCTACTGCTTAGGCCACTTAAAAATAGATGGTTTTCCCTGAACTAAACCCAGGAATGTGGGGCTAATGACAGCATGAGTTATGCTGGTTCATGACTGAATAATTGGCTGGAAATAGGAATCTCTGCTTTGTATTGTTAAGCTTTACCCATTGGCTCCTTCTTTTTTGTATTTAAAAACAAAACAGAGTCCTAGCTACTGTGAATTCCTTACCCAGCAGAATTCCCTCTCTTCTCCCTTTCTACCAGAATGCTGATTTTATTCAGGCATCCACTGGCCCTCTATCAACATGCGATTCCCAGTGGGTGCTGCTTCTGTCCCAAGGGAACTTGACTGGTTTAAGTATAATCCCAACATCTTGGCCAACGACTAGTTCTGGACTGGCCCCAAATCTGGCCATAAGATGCAAGGAGAGTTTCCAGGTAGCCTTGGAGCATGTTGCTTCCTTTTAAGAAAGATGTGAAGTGTCTCTCTCTTTGCTTCTATAGTGGAGCTAAAAAGGCGTGTAACTCCAAATACCATTGATGTCAGTTATACCTACAGACACAAGCAGCAGTTCAAGACAGGAGAAACCTATCATTTGGAAGCCTCTGACAGCATGCTCAGGAGACAGGAGAGACAGGACAAAACTGATTCTCGGTCATGGTGCAGATTGTGCTGATTGTATTATCATTTCGGTATGTAATTAATGTGAGAACTGCTTATGAGGCTAGCCTCACTGCAAGTGCTCAGAAGCCACATATGTTTATTGGTGTGGTATTGGACAGTGCAGGACCACACTGCTTGCTGGAGGGCTTCCCACAGAGCAAGGTTACTCCACGGGGTGGTTAATCCTTCCTTCCACTATCATTTACTTTACTGACCCTCTCATCCCACACTGGCCTTCCTCTCTCTTTCAAACATGTGTTTTTACATCTGAACTCCACTTACAAATATGGAACAAGATAATTCCTTTGCCCAAAACTTCCCAGGTGTCATTAAAATCAATAATTTAATTACTGCAAACAAAGCTGAAGAGATGGGAGGTTCTGTTTACATATGAAAACATAAATCGCTTGAGGGGAAAGGAGTTCTCCACATGAAATTTAACACCAAGGCAAAATTTCTTTTATCACACCAAGCCCAATGAACAGTTTGAATTTGACCTGTTGACCTGTGGAACACTACTTCATTCCAAAAATTCTCTCTTGGCTTCTGTGATCCCCTTTTCCAGCTCTGTTCTTATTTCTCTGACCATTCCTTTCTTGCTTGTTTTTCTGCTCTTTCCTTAATGGTGATGACTCAGTGCTTACAGAGTTGATCTTCCTGTCTTTTGTGTTCTATGTATTTACTCTAAACGCTTTCCTCTTGCAATATGGCTAGTCCAAATTGAATGAGCTGTGAGTGGAAAAACATGCATAGGATTCTGAAGACTTGGTTTGGAAAAAAAGTAGTGTAACATGTCTCACAAGTAGTTCTTACGTTAATTACATATTGAAATGATAATATAAACAGCACAGTGTGCACCATAAGTAGTTTATACAGAAATAGTTCCCAAACATTTTTGTCCAACCCATACCTGTGTGCTGTGTTAAATTCCTTGCTAGACTTCTACTTTTAGATGTCCTTCAGCTATCTCTGAGTCACCATATGAAAAACTGAACTCATTACTTTCCCTCCTCCAAACTGGGCCCTCTACCTCTGTCTTCTTTTTCATTAAATGCTGCCACTAGCTACTTAGTTGACCAAGTCTGAAACTTATGCTAAATTAAGTTCCTCTCTGTGTCTCACCTCCCATGTGTAATGATCAGCAAGTCCTTTATTGCTTCACATTTTTCTCTTTATTTTCACGGCTACTGTTTTGTCTTTGGTAAATTACTTAACCTCTGACTAGTTCTTTGCTCTAGTTTCTGCCCCTCCATTCTTTCTTCTTACTGCATTGAGAGGAGCCTGTCCCCAACATTGCCAGTCAGTTCTTTGTTTCTTTGCTTACCCTTACACTCCTTCATTGATACTTTTGTGACCTGCCACTTACTTTTACATCTTACTGCCCCCTTATATTCTGTGTACTATTTACCTTGAACTAGGATTCCTTTTGGTCTTCTGAGTCTTTGCATGTGCTGTGCCACTACTGTGGACTGTTTTGCCCCTACTTTCCAGGGCTAACTTTATCTTTACAGTTCTCAAATTTTTGGTCTGAAAAACACCTTTGAACTGGAAAAAACTGAACAGCTAAAAGAATTCTTGTTGGTCAGGGTTATATCTATCAATAGCTGCTGTATTGGGAATTAAAAGTAGGAAAAAATACAGTTATCACTGATATTACCAATGGGTTTTAAAGTAGCAACATTGATAATACATAAATTTTTATATTATTTTATAAAAATAACTGAATTTGACAGGAACATACAATTTAGTGAGAAAAGTGGTATTTTTTTGCAGTTTTTTTTTGTAAATATCTTTAATTCTGGCTCAGTAGAAGACACTGGAATCTCATATCTGCTTTTGAATTCAACCTTTGCAATGTGTCATTTGGTTGAAGCTCCTGTAAGGATATGGTCTCAAACAGATATGTAGTGGAATGTTAGTTTGTTAGGGCTACCTGCACACAGTGCCACAAATGGAGTGGCTTAAACTATGGAAAGTTATTGTCTCACAGTTCTGGAAGGTAGAGGTCGGAGATCAAGATCTGAGATCACACAGGTTTAGGCCCTGTCTGCAGGTGGTGGGGAAGGATCAGGCCTCTCTCTTGGCTTTCCGTAGTTTACTGGCTTGTGGCAGCGTTATCTCCAGTCTTTATGCAAAGTTCTGCCCATGTGTATCTGTGATTCTGAATTTCAAAACTTTCCCCTTTTTGTAAAGCTACCAGGCATACTTGATTGGGGCAGCCCTATGATCTCATTTCCAAGTGATTACCTTGTGAAAACCCAGCATCCAAATAAGGTCACCTTCCAGTGTACCAGGGGCTAGGATTTCACTATGTCTTCTTTTGGAGGGTACAATTTAACCTACAATGATGGAAAATGCAGTATTTCATAACACCTTCTTAAAAGACTTTCAATTTCTCAGCTGTTCTTGGATCATACTTGGGGAAACATTGCTTGAGCTCAGGTCTTATGTCTCAGTCCAAAAACTGCTCCTCGGCATAGCCTTCCTGATCCCTAGCTTCTCCTGTATACCCTGCTGCTCCTTGGCCACCTCCCCTTTAGAGCACTTATTATACTATAGTATTATTCTTTGTTAAGGACTCTCTTTCCTTTACTGGATGCTACTTAAAAAGTTGGTTATTAGTTGACACATGGTCATAAATTATTCTTTTTTATGTTGTATTTTGAGCAATATGGCAAAATATAATGTAAACTTTTTGCTAATTTTAACTCTCTTATTCAAAAACCTTTAAACTCTTTTTGAAAGAACTATTTAAAAATAGCTCTCTGGGTAGAGAACTCTCTGAGATATATCCTTTTTATCAGTGATAGAAAAGCTGTGACTTAAAAGAAAAAAATTACTAATGCATTCTATAAAATGTATTAAGCCATCTATGACTTAATGTATTTGCCAGTGTTTATTAAAATATGTTTTTATGGTTTCTTTAAAAGTTCTTAAAATATAGTCTACTTAGGGGATGAGAAAAAACAAGAGCTCTGGGTGCTGGAGCGGTAGCTCAGGGTTAGAATCATTGTCTTACCTGCACAAAATCCTGGGCCTGAGCCCTTGTAGCACACACAAACACACACACACACACACACACACCCCGCAAACAAATAAACAGAATGTAAGCTGTCATCCTGCAGGGACTCTGATTCCCTACAGACTGTTTGGGATAGTATATAGCTAAAATAAAATTTGTGCGTTTGGCTGTGGGTTAGTGAACAATCTGCAACATGGCAATATGTGCTGAAGCTTTAGGGAAAAGTCACTGAAGAATAAAGTGCACATAGAAACAAGAAGAAAAGGCAAAGGAAAGCACACTTTGTCTATTCTGGACCAGAAATGACAAAATGACAAAATAGACATCTGCATGGGCACAGTTAATTCTAAACACTCTAATCTTATTTCCAGCTTCTCCTTTATATATGAATGTCGGACGTAATTAAATCTCGACAGCAGCTCGGTTCTTCGGTTCCTATCATTTAATCCCCCCTTCCCCCACTGTGATCACAGGCCTGCTTTCTTTAGAGATAAAAGTCTGAGTGCTTTTTCCAAGCCAAAACTGTCAACGTTAGTGAAGATCTATGAAAATACACTTTGATTAGAAACATATTTATTTTGAGGCAAACTAGAAACGATTCAGTTTGCTGGCTATATTTGGCAAGATGGTCGCTGCTGAGGTTACAGCTCGGTGGCGGCTGCCCTTTGAAGTCAGGATTTGTCGTTGGGGCTGATGTGGATGGAAGAACATTCTGCATCATGTCAATTCGACTTTCAGGAGAGGGGTTTTGATACATGTGATTATGACCGCATGTGGTAAAGAGTTCCATCTCCACCACCGGGTTCATTTGGATTCCTTTTTTGCTGCCACAACCTACAAACAAAAGACGGGCGAGTTCTGGAAAAGTTTTCATCAGATTCTCAAACTCTGAGTCAATGCTTATTCTTTTCTCTCTTCTTCAACGTAATTCCCTTTAATATTCTTCCATATGTAAATAATTTTTTCTAAAATTATTTGTCTTTCTGGTGACTTAGGGGATGCCTGAATTTATGTTAATGTGGTATTTGTACCCGTTATTTTAGATGTTAGATTTGGAATGAATTTTGGATTTGTTTTCATGAATGTTTTAATTGGTTGAAACTTTTTAAAAAAATTAGTAAATTTAAATTAATGTTTTCAGACCAATATTTACTAACAGCTACTCTACTGTGTATGAATCCTTGAGACTGTTTGGTAAAGCTCACAACCTAGACTAACAAATATTATGACCTATTAAATAATGGTTTAGAAAGACAATGATGATATTAAATTAGTTAAATATAAAATACTAGTTAAAGTCCTAGTGATAGTTTAAAGAAGTTTTGAGGCTTCTGTGGGATCTTATTGAGTAAATAACAATGATAAAAATACAACAAAAGCAGTTTATGAAGCATCTCTTTGGAGCTAGGTGTATATGACCCTCACAGTCATCTCCTGAGAAACATTCTAGCATTCTTTCCATGGTTCACTGAGGCAAAGCACAGGGTAGTTAAGAAATAGTTAGTAAGTTGTGGAAATGAGGTTCAAATCCCAACAGCTAGGCTCTGGGGTCAGTGCGCTTAGAAAAGCAAGCTTGTAAGTATTCTTCAGAGAAATATTTGTTAGAGTCAAATTTTGCATCTATATCTCATTACCTCAATTTTGTGGATTCTTCCTCTTAAAGATTCACTGGCTTCGTTCTGACTTTCTGCTTTCTTGGCAGCCTTCCTCAGCTTATTGTGCTTGTCTTCTCCTTTCTCACTTTGCCATCACCAAAATTTATTGATCTTCTCGGTCTTCAGAATTCTGACACCTGTGAGTTGTTTTTTAATAGCATATCAGGCCTCATAACATATTGCCAGAGACATAGAACTACTCCTAAATATGTTATATCTGACCATTTATAATGTGCATCCATCCAGAAGTCCTTTAATAAATAGTAGCTATAATATATAATAAACCATGATGAAGATTTTAGGTCATATTAGTAGACACTATTAATTAGGCTCAATTAAATGCTTGGAGCTTCTCATACTGAATTTTCCAGTCCTTTGTCTGTTTTGTGAACTTGGTGTTACACACTCTATATAAGTAAGGAAGCAAACCCCAGACCGAGATTTTTTGCCAATGGACACAGACCACAGATTGGACTCCCCAACTTGAAACTCTTTATTTCACATTGTATGCTGGCTGCTCTCACAGGTCTCTGGAGAAGTGGATTCTAGGGTATAATCTGTGCCATGTCTGGGATTCCACCTTGGGTGACCAGTAACCTCACAAAACAGCCCAGATGCTTCCTTTTTCCTTTCCTTACTTTTAGAAAACTCCTCATGAAGAGTCTCTCACTACATTATTGTTCTCCTAACATAGTATGCTCATATGCTATTTTATGAAATTTCATATGAAATTAGCATTCCAAAAATGTTGCCTTACTTAATCATTTTAAGTGCTTTAATCCTTTGGTTACATTTCTTGGAGCATTTATACTCATGGCTTTGGAATGTTTATCAGTATTCTAGATTTTCCTCTTGTGTTAGTTTTATTTGAACAAGGTGTATAAATGAGCATTATGCCACTTATCTTTTTATTCTACAATAGTAATTTGAAGCTTTCATATCTGAATTGAAAACTGAACAAAGATGTCAAAGTAGTGTAACTAATGGAGTAACTAAGGAAGACCTCTGCTTGGGGTGAAGAACAGCTATTTTTTAGAGGATGCATAAACTTCCCTTGGCTTCTTTATGCCCTTAATGGATCCCTAATCTTCAACATGACATACTTCGTTCCACAGCACATCTGAAAAATGCCTACAGGTCAATCTGTAATTATCACATCACTGAGCAAAGTGAACTACTTTCATGTGTTCAGTGTGTGATGAGCAGAAAATTGTGGTCTTCTGGGTGAAGAAACACCTCCTGCCACTAGTACATCAGTGAGATCACCCACCCCTTCCATTTTTGAATACTTATGCTACAAGTCTCAGGGGAGTAGGCTCATCTCTTGCTCAGGGATATTGAGACTATCTAGTCATGCTTTTTTGTATGAAGCAACAAAGAAGGTAGTCCTGGGCAAGATTGTCCCAAAGTGTGGTGCTCCAATGTCGCTGAAGACCTCATTTGTCTTCTTAGTCACTGCTCCTTTCCCCATGTGCCTGTTGTTTCTGTGTTCTCCCTGGAAGGCCCCCAGTTGAAAATATCCTTTCCAAGACGTTACTTTGCTTCTCATTCATTGGCCTTTTAAAATTTTTCTCCTTTCTCCATAGCTAAACTGATTAGTTCTCAGGGTTATAGTCTGAGGGCGGGCTTATCAAAAGGTTTTGTGAGTCAAACTAGTAGACTCATGGAATACTAGAGTTGGAGGAAACTTTAGAAGTCATTCTAGCCTGCATACTGAACAGGTGAGAATTAGACTTGGAGGGTTTAGATGAACCGTCACAGGGGATTTCTATTCTGTGACTCCTTGACTAAACCAGTTCATGTTAATTCCTCCACCTGGAGATGTTTTTGCTTACATTTAACTGGACTTTTAAGAGCTCATTCCAGTGTTTTCTAAACTTGATTAATTGTTGAAATAATCTCCTTCATGATTCTGATTTTCTAAGTCTGGGCTGAAAATAGAAATTGCACCTTTAACAGGCTCAGGTAATTATAATGAGTAGTGCATGGTGGGAAAAGACCGACTTAGTAGTATTGTACATGCTGGCTACCAAGTCCTAATAATGGACTCTGTAGTTAGGAAGTTGAATATTTCTAACCCAGTTCACTTAAGGTGACTGTTGATTGTAAAACAGAAATAGCTCCTCCTTAATGAAAATTAGAAGTACAAGAGAGTTTTTCAAACTCAGAAGACTCCCAAATTAGTGTTCGTTGACATAAGAAATACTAACATAATCATATACCGGAGTGAAAAACAAGTTTCTTACCAGGTGGCAGTAGAGTCCCTCATAATGAAGGGAATCTGTTTGTGGTCAGCCACATCTTGCTAATGAATTTCTGGGGAAAGGTGAGAAGAAAAATATGGAGGTTAGCAGTCCATTCTGCATCAGAAAAGAATGGGAATTTGAGTTTAGGGATGAGGAGAGAAGAGTGGAAAATACTAAACTATTTGGGGATGTGGCAACCATCATATAGATTTTTCATATTCAGGGTTCAGCTGTTTGTGTTCCTATAATATTAACATCCCCTTCTTCTTCAGAATATTGGCAAATTGTATTGCTTTTGTAGAAGTAGAACATGGATGATGTACATTTATTTTTTTTTAATTTTTATTTTTTTATTTTTTTATTTTAGAAATAAAAGGAGGAAAATACTAACAGATCGACAACGTTTTACAAAATAGCAAAGGATCAGTACAGACATTACAGAGTTACAAACAGAGTGGTAGGGAATTAACAATGCTTATTGTA
>NW_004955446.1:10402968-10403915 GCF_000276665.1 Chinchilla lanigera | reverse complement strand
ACACGACCTCAGATTTCTGAAATTCTAACCACTTCTTAATCATCTTAAAAGGGGAAATGGGGAAATATTTTTAACGAAAGACAATGCTATGGTTTGTATCTAGATGTGCCCCAAAGCCTCATGTAATCACAGGACTTTTTCAGAAGTGGCTTAATCTAGAGTGTACAATGTTGGGACTATGGGTGCTGGGATTAAAGGTGTGTCATTCCTGGAACAGTCTACTGATTGGACTGGCACTGCCCTAATCGCAGCAGGCTGGATACAATATAAGGGACAGAAAGAAGCTTGTCTCCCTCTTGTTGCTTTTGTTGTCTTCTGCCACCATGAACTGTTGCCCTCTGCCTGTGCCGCCCTGCCTTGGAGCCAGCAGATTATGGATTGAAACCTCTGCAAACTGTGAACTAAATAAACCTTTCTCCTTTTAACTTTGGGTGTTGGGGTATTTTGTCTCAGCAATGAGAGAGAAGAGACTAAGGCAGATGAGTTTCTGATGGGAAGAAATGAAGTCCCTAAATGCAGTCAGTTTTGCCCAGATATGTGCATTTGCTAATACCTGGAGTCATTGAGTTAGTTTCAGGGCTACAGGGGCAGAGCAT
The DNA here is from genome assembly GCF_000276665.1 of Chinchilla lanigera. Taxonomy (NCBI): domain Eukaryota; kingdom Metazoa; phylum Chordata; class Mammalia; order Rodentia; family Chinchillidae; genus Chinchilla; species Chinchilla lanigera. The sequence continues at coordinate 10,403,319 of NW_004955446.1, read as the reverse complement.
TGACTTAGCCCCACTCCTGAGCATCAGCAGTGTTGTTGATCTGAAGCCTACAGGGGAGATTTCACAACACAAACTATCATTCCAGATCTCCTGGGACTCAGTCCTGCCTTTACCACTTTCTACCTGTGTAATCTTAAATTTTACTTAACCATTGTGTGCCTCAATTTACTCAGTTGTAAAATACAGATGATAAAAACATTTGCTCCTGGCATTGTTGAGAGAATTCAGTAAGTTGATATAATGAAATCACCAGCAGAGTAAAAATAAAACCCACAAACTTGGAAAAAATTTTAGCTCACTGTCCCTCAGACAAAGGGCTTCTATCTAGAACATATAAAGAATTAAAAAATA
>NW_004955446.1:10396042-10402868 GCF_000276665.1 Chinchilla lanigera | reverse complement strand
TGACCATTTGCCTATAAAAGCCTCGAGTTTATCTTTCTTTACAGCTGAGTAATATTCCATTATATAAAAGTACCACAATTTTCTTATCCAATCCTCAGTGGATGGACATTTGGATGATGTACATTTAAATTCAGGTATGTAGGACCCTGACAGAATATGTACAATTACAAAGAGATCAAACCAATTCAGCAAGAGAAAGAGCTTAGATTGAGGCTGTCCATGACAACAGGCTTGGCAGGCATTCTATATACACACAGCATGACTTTATATTTCATGATTTTGTCCTGCCACATGTGTTGACTTTGTCAGGATGCTCTGAATGTCCTAGATTCTTCATTTTCATGTTTTATTGCTAAGTCTGGCAATCAGACCATCAGGCTACAACTGCTCCTGCAAATTTGGAGACATTGGAACATTGAAATATCCACAAATCGTGAATGAAGTTTCAGATACTCCTGCCTGCATTATCTAGGGTGGGATGATTTCAGCCAATGTCAAAGTTATAACTGGCCAGTTGAATGCAGTGTCTTTCAACCTTGGCTCATATTAGAATCACCCGAAAGCTTATAAAAATCATCCCCAGAATTCTAGTCTGTACAACATGGTGTAGAATCAGGTTTCAGTATTGTTAAAACTTCCTAAAAGATTCAAAGTGAAGCCAGGATTGATAATAACTGGCCAGTGGAGAGTCATCCTTTGTGAAGTCTTGAGCATATCCAGGTGTGTTGGGAAAATGTAAAAGATTGGGGGCTTAGGAAAAAGGGGGAGTGGAATTAACTCTTAGTGAGGAGTCTTTCTATAGGGGTTTACCTGCCAGGCCTGAAATATGTGTCAAATACAAAATGATCTATTTTTCTCCTGTTATATAATTATACAACAAATGGGGAGAAAACCCAACATCCTCTATCCACACTGCATTAGGGTATAGCCAAAGAAACAGAGTTATATAGTAAGAGATTTAATGCAAAGATTTGGTGTATATGATGTCTGAACAACATAACAGGTCAAGGCAGGTCCTTAGGAAGGGGATTGGAAATTGAATTTCTCCTTCAGTGAAGTCTCAGATATGCTCTGAAGGTCTTTCAACACACTGAGTCAGATCATCTCTCCTCCTTAAAGGCAATGGTACTGTGCACCTTCACAATCTCCACTAAACACCTTCAGAACAACACGTGGCTTAGTGTTAGACTGAGTGACTGGAGACTAGAACCCAGCCAATCTGACCCAACAGGCTAACCAACACATCTACTTTGCACTTCTGATCCTTTCTTAAACCTCACTAAAGCTGTTTTACTGCAACTATCCAAACAGAAAGAGGAAATGCACTAAGATAACTTAGTTAAGATGACATTATTTGTTATCACTCTCCCAGTCTGCATGGCCCAGCAATGACGGAGAAGCTTGGTCTCTATCCTTCGTATTTGTGTTAGAAAGAGGAAAGTAGGAAGAGGCGGGAAGGAGAAGGTTGAGGGGAGAGAGGGAGAGAAGAACCGGGGAGAAGAAGGGAGGAAGAAGGAAAGTGAGAGTGAGAAATCAGAGAGTCAAGCTCCTACTCAGAGCCTGTGGACTAGAAGAAACCAGTGCATGGAAGAAGCTAGAGATCCATTTACAAACTTACTTGGGTAGTTGGATGTGAGGACACAGTTTGTTTTTATTTAAATCTCACTTGTATGTCCTTTCTTTAGCGCGCAGGTGGTGTTAATGAAATTGAGGCTGTGAGTGTGTTTCTCTCTGAGTCATTTCACTTGAGTGCTTCACAGGAGCAGATTGCACCCCTCACCCTGTAAAATCCTTTTAAAAATTACCACAGTTGCTGCGAATGGAGGACTGCAAACAGCTCAATCCAAAATTGATTCCTAATACTGAAAAAGTCTTTTCTACGTTCATATCCTCCTGTTTATGCATGGTCTTTGCAGCATGAAGAACGCCCTGGGTTAAGAGTTACCATACACAGATGCCTGAGTCTAGCTCTGTCATCAGCTTTTCATGTCTCATTTTCTTCATCAGCAAAACTGCAGAGGTGACTAGAAGGACGTTACTTTCTAGCCTCCGGGCTTTGTTCGGAAGGACAATATGCTTTGTTCGGTAAATGTTCAGTGCAGAGTGCGGTGTGGTAGATAGTCGGTCCTTTAGATTTTTCTGGAGTCCTGGGATTGTGGTTAACAGAATTGTTGGATTGCTCCAGTTCAGCATGGGGACGACTTTCAAGCTAACAACTGTCAGCTTTACTTTATATTTGAACATTTTTGTCCAAACCTGGGACACTTTTCGAGTGTGAACTAGGCCAGAACAATGGATTCAAGTTGGGACAAACTGAAACTCAAAGTCACGTGGGAAATAGGCAATGGAGTCAGATGGAACAGTTTTGATCAGAAAAAATGATTTTGTATTTTCACATTGCTTAAATAATTAAATGGAAAAGTATGTATTCACACATGTGACAAAACAAAGTACACTTTCTAGTTTTGCTGAAAAGAGACTCATCTGTTGCCAAGTACTAAATGAGCTAGGGACCAGAGACCAGAGCCAAGGAGACTAATAAATCTCTACCACAAGTATCCAAGCAAGAGACAACGAGGGGCAGAAGAAGGCCTGGGAATTATTCTTACGCAGTCAGTAGTTATAGTAGCAAGAAGGAAACGTGAGACCTACTTTGGTCTATTCAGAAGAAAATCATCAGTTATAAGTGATGAATAAACAAAATAATTTAATCTGGTATTATTTAAAAGTGTCATGATTTACTGACTTAAATGTAGGGGTTGGTTCTGTAGAATCATCTTTTGCTCATCAATACAAAGAAGGAATCATCTCTTTGAACCTTGAGATTCAGCACTTGCCTTTTCTCAAAATAGAAGCATTTGGTAGCTTTCTCAGCTGAATGCCCTCATGGAAAGCCAGGTCTGTTGGAGGGATGAGTCGGATAAATGTTTCTGGAGATGTTTTGCTCTGGGATTGTATCATTAGGACTAGTAAAGCATGTCTAATTTATCTAATGGATTATAATGTCTTGGAAATGGCTATAATGATCTATTTACACAGAATGCCTGAGTGAACAGACCGTTTGTATAAATAAGCAATTATGTTCCCTGCTGTCAGGGTATTTTTGGTCTGCAGATCAATTACCTGCAGCCTAAGGTGTTAATTGGGATAGCAATTATATCCTCTATATTATAAATCTTCAAATAATCATTGTGAACAGCAGCTGCTTGAGTCTTAGCTATTTTTGCCTATTTCTGTAGCCAGACTGCAGCATTTTATTTTTAAGAAAAGAAGTGATATGGAAGACTGCAAAACACATCCATCTTTAGGGCTATTGTATGTACAGAGTTAACATGACCTGAAGTGTATGTGTGTTTTTTTCTTTTTCTGGGAAGAAGTGAGAAAACTCTGAGTGGAAATATAGTCAGTGACAGGGCCCACACATGAGTGCATGTGTCTATTCGTTGTTACATTCATCTTCAGCATGAGGTGTCCCTAGTGCCCCCAACTTTCAGTCAGGTTTCACCAGAAATTCTTCCTGTTTGTACTTTCACCCAGAAATACAATGGAGACTTTGCTGTATCTCCATCATACAATACAATAGAAAACTCTTTCCTCCTCTATCTGACTGGTACACTGACCCAGCCAGAAATAAGTCCATTCCAGTCCTCTCAAATTTACTTCTGATTGCATTGGACCTGTGTCATTTATGATAGTCTCTTCTTCCATGTTTTCTTCTCAGCAGCATTCAGTATTGATAATTGATTTATTGATTCTCTTATTTTGATTTATCTTATTTCTAAAGGCTCTTCAGTTTTTATAGTATGTATGATGAAGAAGAAATAAACTGAAAGTAAGAAATGCCAGTAAATAAAAATGGGGTAGGAAAATATAGTAGAGTCAGAAGTGAGTTTAGACCACAAGGGGCATATCATAAAGTGCACTGATGTGGTCAGAGGTGGGCTTCAGTCTGAGCCTAAATCTCTTAACAGTCAACTTGAAAGGGCAAGTTTGTCTCCTTTACAAGTTTATGAATCCATTAGGTAAAATGAAAACAGTTAAATAGATGAAAAACTATTTCAGATACTGAACTTTAAAAAATTCCCTGTGTGTCCTCAAAACAGACAGCACTATGAGATGTGATGAAGGGCAACTTGGATGCCATTCTTAAATCTCAGTACTGAGACATTACATGCTTCACTTGTGATATAGTTTCCTTTTGAATTCTTCTCATTCTCTAATTTGTGTTAGCAACTCTACATCTGCATTTTTGAGACCTGGGTTTGAGAAAAATTGGCCCTTGGTAAATAAGTTGCTTTTTTTCCCCCATCCTTTTTCTTTCCCATGCTGGCTTTTATATGTCCAGGAGCTGCTACAATTTCTTTTAGTTGTTCCAACTCCATAGACTATATGCTATTCCTAGTTGACCCCTGGAGGATGTATTAGCTCCACATTGTGCTGTAACAAATTAGACCAAACTTAGAGCTTGAAGCAACACAAATTTATTATCTTACAGTTCTAGAGGTTGGAAGTCCCAGATGGTTTTCACTGGGCTAAAGTCAAGTTTCAGGAAGGACTTGGAGGCTGTAGGGGAGAATCTGCCCCCTTACCTTTGCCAGCTTCCAAAGCCACTTGTGTTCCTTGGCTCTGTCCTCTTCCAGCCATCACATTACTCTGACCTCTGCTGTCACCATCACAACTCTTTCTCTATCTTCCCTGCCTCCCTCTTAGGAGCCTTGTGATTATGCTGGGCCACCTGAATAACCCAAGATGATTTCTCTATTTTAAAACCCTTAATTTAAACTGGGTGTGGTGGTGCACACCTGTAATTCCAGCACTTGGGAGGCTGAGGCAGGAGGATCACTGTGAGTTCAAGGCCGGCCTTGACTACATAGTGAGACCTTCTTTAAAAAAAAAAAAAAAAAAAAAAAACACACCAAACCACACCACCCATAATTAAATCACACATGTAAAGTTCCTTTTGCTATGTAGAATAACATATTCACAGATTCCTGAGATTGGGATTTGGATGTCTTTGGGCCGAGGCAACATTACTCTGCTAACCAGACATTATTCTGAGAACCAGAGGGCTGGACTGTGAGTTGTGCTATATACTGTAAAGTCTTGCTTGGTAAGTGTATCAGGCAGGGTTCAGGCAACAAATGTGGGCCAAACAATATGGCTCAGTACAGGGAACTGAATATGGGAATCAATTATATAGGAGATGCCAAAGCTGGAAACAAGAGAAGATGAGGACACTCAGAAAATGTAGGAGGAGGTATCTCTATCTTAAGAAGCGTTTTTTTGTTTGTTTGTTTGTTTGTTTGTTTGTTTGTTTTTCTCCGGTACTGGGAACCAAACTCATGACCTTGCTCTTGCCAGGCAGGCGCTTTTGCCACTGAGCTAAATCCCCAGCCCTTAAGAAGCGTTTTTAAAACCTATTGTAGGACCCAAATGAACAATGAATGTAAACATTGTATGTCATAAACACTAACCAAAAAAAAATCAGTAAGAATGAAAAAGAAGCTGGGTCAACAGGGTCAAAGCATGGAGTAGGTGTTGTCTGGCAGGTACTCAGACCACGAATGGTGAACAGACACTGTTGGAGGTACAGAAAGAGATAGGGGACACCCCGGCTTCTCCCTCTTTCCCACTGTGCATCTTTCACCAGTGTCTCCAAGTTTTGGCTACACTGACCAGAAGCTATAGGTAATAGTATGAAGGCTATAGCTGACAGAGCCTTGCAAAAGGCCACCTGAGAGGGGAATGACAGGCAGGGAGGGGAGAACAAGCAGGGAAACGTTCCATTCACCTCTGTGGTGCGGGAGTGCAGATGAACAGGAGGAGACAGGGATCTGGTACCTGAGTCTTTAAGTCCGGTTATAAGCACTGGCTGTCAGCATAGGGCGGGAAAAGGAAGGCGTTTGTGTGCTTATGTTGGAAAGATTGGAGTAGAAGCATCCACTGTAGCAGAAGCATCCATTGTAGGACTTCCCCAGTGAATGGATCTGAAGAGATTTTCAGCCATTTTGAGAAAGGCAATTGCTTTCTCTTTATGGAACAGGATGGACAGTAGTTCCCTCCACTCCTTCATCTTACTTCCTCCTCCCTTTTCTCTCTGTCCTGCTTCTGTCTCATCCCTTCATTTTCCCCCTTTCCTTTCTCTTTCCTTTGCCTGCCTTTCATTTTTATTTCCTCCTTTTTCCTCCTCCATTTTTCTATCACTTTCTCCTCTGTTTCTTGCATACCTTCAAATGCAGATTTTGTTGGTCAACATGTGCGTTCTTACGAGCAGTAGTTCTGCATAACTGTCTCCTCCCTTCTTGTTCACCTTGTTTATGACTTTACATTTTGGTTGCAGTTCTCAGGACCAGGGACTTCAGAATTATTTCATTAGCATCTTTTATTTATACTTATATTTTGAGTAGTATTTTTAAGACCCCTTATAGGAGCCAAATGAACAACGAATGTAAACACTGTATGTCATAAACATGAACTTAAAAAATAATAAAATAATAACAGTAAGAATGAAAATGGAGAAGGAGAACTCAGAGAAGAAGGGAGTGTGTGGAAAAGGGAAGGAGATTATAAGAATCGGGCTGTTATGTACATGCACCTACTTCTTAAGATGAATGTAAACTTCATGCACTGCGAACACATACTAAAAGAAAAAAGGCCACTTTAAGCCAAGTTGTTTGGTTTTCTCTCTCCCTTTGATTCCATGACATTTCTCTGGCTACTCTGAGGCATATTTATTTTTGTTCTCATGAGGCCCAATCTCTAGGAGCCACTGTGGGGCTCATGTACACAGCTAAAAATCATGCCCTTGATTCTCAAGTGAAAACAC
>NW_004955446.1:10341254-10394257 GCF_000276665.1 Chinchilla lanigera | reverse complement strand
AATTTTGTATGTATGTAAATACAGGATAGTTAACATAGTTGATCTACTGTCTTTTATTTCTTTGCTGAAAGAAACAATTAATGAGTCCTTGATTGATCAATATTGCATGTCTCTATTTGTTTTCCTGAGAAACCACTTTGAAGATATCAGTATGTAATACAAGAAGCATTGTTAATTTCCTACCACTTTGTTTGTAAGTCTGTATTGTTTGTATTGTTCTTTTGCTATTTTGTAAAAGGTTGTCTGTCTGTTAATGCTTTCCTCCTTTTATTTTTAAAATAAAAAAAATAGCTAAGCAATTTCATTGAGAAACAACAACAACAAAAAAGATGCTTACTGCAAGGTCAGGTGACTAGTAAAAACCCTGAAAGATTTTTCTCATCTTTGTATTTTTCCCTCTTTGTTCTGGGCTTTGTTATAAGTATCTGTTTCTAACATGCTTGTGTCCTTAGTAGGTATGGTATATACCTAATATATTAATATAATATATTAAGAATATATCTAATATGTTCTCCTACAATATATAATTGTATATGTTTCTGTACATCTTATTTGGCTTCAGACTATGCATTTTGTTCTGTTTCTTACTTTTTTATCCTACATTCTACTCCTCAAGTTGTCTATATTTGGATCAAGTTCATGGTTTTTACCTGCTTCATCTCACCATGCATACATATGTGTCACATCCACTTAGCCATTGACTTGGTGATGGTGACTTAAGCTGCGTCCAACATATTTCCAAAAAGGATTCCAAGACAAACACACTTCACGGGAAGTGGGATCACCAAGTCATAGGGCATTCATAATCTTACTAATCAAGAATATGCCAGAGTGCTTTCCAGAACGACTATAATAGTTTATACTTCTAACACAGGGGCACAAGCCTTTCTTATTTGCCATAATTTTTCCTCATCACTAGACATTAAGTACTTTTCCTGATCTGGTGGTGCAACATGGTATTTCATTCCATTAATTTCAGTTTTCTGATTATGTGAGATTGTACATCTGTTTTTTTGTTTTAGCTGATAAATTTCTTCATCTATGTATTATGTAGGAAACATGATCTTCTACTTCCAGGTATGGTCAAGTGCTTGCAGCAAACTGATGTTCTCAACAAGGATTACAGGATTTAGAAAAAGTAGATTAAATAAAAGTTTAGGCATTAGAGAACTTGTGAGCAACCAATATTTAAAGGACAAAATCCAAGAGAAAAGAGGGGCTACTCAATAATTTGCAGGAGCTTTTATCACTGGCACACTTATCACTGCTGTTATGGGGCATGAGGTGGAAATTCAGTCTGTGAGGGACAATTCGTTCCATGTACCTCTCCTAGCGTCTGATGGTTGCGGGCAATTGTTAGCGTTCCCTGGATCATAGACACTAGTATCTGCCTCTGTCTTCACAAGTTCTCTGGGTGTCTTGCTTCCTTTTCTTTCAAGGCACTTAGCATTGGATTAATGCACACAAGGGTGACCAGCATGATGTAATCTGAAGATCTTTAACCATGTCTGTAAGGATCCTTTGTCTAAATCAATTTACCTTTGTAGGTAGACCTTGGTTTTTGGAGGATGGGGCACCATTCAACACACTACAGAACATAAATATAAATAATTATCCACAATGATCTTTCGAATATAACTTCTGAATTTGCCACATTTAGAATCTCTTTGGACTTAGCAAAATACATAGAAATTATGTAGAGGGTAGAATATTATATGATAGATTATGAAAATAAAAAAATATAGTTAAACAGTATTGGGTTATCAACAAATTATTTCATAAGCTAAGAAAAACAATTTCTCCTATTTTTTTTTCCAAATCTTCTTTTCATTTTTTACTTCTCTTTAAAAAAATCTTTGTATGTATTTTTAGCATTGTTCTCCTATTTTCTTCTCTTCCATGATAAGAAGAGACAGAAAGAGAAGTACGAGATTTTGAGAATTTGGGAATCTTTCATAGATCTGTCATAAATCTTAGAATTTTCTGGAACATGAACCCACACATATATCCATCATCTTTTTATTTAAGTGGTATATAACTTACAAATACATATCTAAAACCATGACCCACCCCAAGTTATCACTCATACCATAGGAATTTCAAAAGCTGCATGCAAAAGATCAGTGTGAACAATTACATGTTCTGCAGTACATGAAAGTTCTTGATTCTCCATGGCTTAACACATATAGTCCAAACTCTTCCACAGAGCAGACAAAGACTCTCTGATCTGGCCTCAGTGGACCTCACTACATACCTTATCATTTCCTTTCACTCTTTGCTCTAGATGTACAAAGCTGTTGTTTTCTGCATACTCCAAGCTCAGTGCTTTGCCTCCATGCTATTATTGCTGTCCTTTGTCCCTACAATGCCCTTTGTTCACTTTCTCATGCTTGACTTAGTTATTTGAAAAGAACACTTAGAATGTAAGATTAGAACATCTCTTTGGTGGTTCTGTGTGGGATCTGAGGGGAAAGGGGTCAATAATGACCAAAGAGAGGTGAAGAGAAAATTCTTAGGGGGAAATTCCAAAGTGGGTGGGGTAAAATGGCTGAGAATAAAGATAAGCAGGTTTTCCTTCAACAGGAGTCAGTGCTGCCTTGCATGCTAGCCTTGTCCTTTGCCCTGATTGCTCTTTGGGTTTGAGATATGGGCTAGACTATGCCTAACTTCACTTGTCTACAGAAGCCCCAAGTCCCATCTTCTTAGTAAACTTAGCTTTGCTTTGTTATAACCACATACTAATTATTCTGTTTGATTCTACAGTACATAGTGCAGACATGTGAATAGAAGCTTCAGACATGTATCAGTCTGAGCTCTCTGTGATCTGATCTGGGCTTCTTAGAGGGAGAACTCATCAGGGAAAGCTGTGGAAAAAGTTGGCAGAAAGAGTGCTTGCCTATAGTTTCATAGCTGTATAGAGGCAGAGATCAAATGAAAAACTGTGTTCCTGTGAGCATACTGAGGATGAAGGGAAAAATTGTGTCTAAGTAGTTATCAAAACAAGCTACGTCTGAAGTTGGTGTCAGCATTGTCCTTCTGAGACTGGGTTTCAGAATATGAAAAAAAAAAAAAAAAAAAAAAGGCCAGGGATCCCTAACCCAGAATAAGTACATAAAAGTGAACAGACACAGAGTATCATAGGCTGGGAGTAGACTTTGCTATGCCCCCAGAAATGTCATATATAGAAAGTAAAGACACTTTTCTGGATCTAAGACAGTATGGATGTATATAAGGCTTCCCAATGGATGTATATAAGCCCAGTAATGATATAAATGGTATGTGAGTGTGTCATCACCAGAGCTCTTCAGTGCAGTCTGTGTGTCTCTCTACTGGGGATCATTAGAGAGGTCTGCATGCAGTAAGGGAGATGGTGACACTAGATGACTCCTCAATCTCCATCACTTAGAAATTTCCTGATCCTGCTTTGGCCCTCACAGCATTCTTGACATTGTTTTATTTAGATCAGGGTTGTCATAAGATACTGGCAGATTTGGGCTTTGTTTCTCCTTATAACTTGAGAGGAAGAGTTATATTGAGGGAAATAAGCTTAACTTCTCTTAAATTGATATCAGTCTAACAGGAAAATAAAATGTTTTGGAGTTAACTGTATGCATTCCAAGTGGGATCTTGTAATATTTACTGGAAATGAAATTTTTAAGCCCTTTTGTCACAAAAGGTATTACTTGAACATTATTTACCAAAAGAAGAGATCAGAGTTAATGTTATGTTTACAGAATATTGGTGGACTCTATTGCAATTCCATAAAGTTAATGAGTTTATTTTACAGGTAGTTAGAGGTTTTCAGTTTTTCAATATGTCTCTAAGCTTCTGGGAAATCACTTGGATAATTTCCCGATTTTATAAGGGTATTAAGCATTAATCACTGTAGTCATTTGCGTGTGTGAGAACAAGCAAATCTTTAATAACTCACTTATCCTAGATATTCTGCTAAATGTGAAGAACCATTGAATGATGTGTAATGAAATTAGTAGTTAATCTTGAAGGATTATGCATTTGATAATATAAGAAAGAAGCTATCTGAACTATTTATAATGAGACTGGTATTTAATCTTCAAAGATTATACATATGGTAATATGTATAAAGAAGAAGAAATATAAAATATTCCTTTAGTTTAAAGACAACTAAAACAATCATAACAAAGTATAGAGCCAGAGACTTATTTAATGTTTTATAGCTAAGCTCAGAACACATTTTCATTAACTGGGCACAGACCAATATTACTTCTGAGTATTATTTATTGTATGTACTATGAAGATATTACTGTAATAAGCAAGAACAACACATCAGAATTATTAGAATTTTACATTACCTCCAGTTTCTGTGCTCAAGATAAAGTTTCCTAGCTGAAAAACATGGCTTATTGTTGCATGCAAAACTATTGGAAGAACTATGGTGACCTGTGCTTTTCAGTGAATTTGCATAATAGAACTCTCATCGAATTATGGTTCAGTGAAGGGGAGCCTAATTTGACTTGACATTTATATACTGGAAGGTTCTGAAATATGTTTTTGCCATGTTGCCAATTGCTAGTTTCACACAAAGATGGTTTGACCTTTTACGGAATACAGAGGTGAGGTTAAGACTTAAACTTCCTTTAGGGAAATGAAGGAAGGAAGAAGGAAGAAAGGAAGGGAAGAAGGAAAGAGGAAAGGAAGGAAAGAAAAAAAGAAAGGAAGAGAAAAGAAAAATAATTCTCCTATAAGAGTAAATTTGACCTATTCTGCACGTTCTTTGTTTTGCATTGTAAGGATTTGTTGCTACTGTTGGATGTCATAAACCATGTTACTTTCATCTTCTTAGGACCTATGTGGCCAAGATCTCTGTCCTGAGTTATTAGGTATACAGGCCTGATTTCACAGCTGTCTGAATGTTTTAGCCTCAGTCTATACACAATTTCTCTCTATTATATGAGCTGGCTGAGCTAGCAAATATCTATCATTCTGTGAAGGCCCTGCTATGGTTTCAATGTGTCCTTGTCCAAAAGTCAGGTTTGAAATTTAATGACCAATATAATATTAGAAGATGGGAGAGGTATAGGGTGATTAGACCATGAAGCCCCTTTCCACTGGAATGGGATTAAGGCTTTATGTAAAGAGGGTTCATGCAGCTTTCAGCTTTCTTGCCCTTCCACTTCTGCCATGTGAGGATGCCCATACCTCTTCTCTAGAGCATGCAGAAACAGGGCGCCATCTTGGACGCATGGAGCAGCCCTTACCAGACATCAGTCTGCTGATTACTTGGTCTTGGACTTCTCAACCTCTGGAGCCATGATAAAAATAAATTTCAACTGTTGTATTTTTTATAGCAGCACAAATGGACTAAGACAGGCTCATTCTCACTCTAGTTTCAACATTTGAGTGGACAGCTAAATCTGAAAAGAGATACCAAGTTTTAAAAAGTCTTTGAAGGTGTCTCACAATTATTTGTGTCTTTCTTCTTTTGTGCTTGCTAATGTTTATTCTGTGAAGCTACATGTTCACTGAGTTTATTTAGCTTTGTTCATTCACTTCATTGATTCAGAGGAGTTAACATCTTTGCACAGATAATCAATCCCTTTATCTATCCATTAAATTAAATTTCCTTATCTAAAATTTGAAATAATAAGTAATAATCTGCCTCTTTTTAGTGCTCAACTAGAATTGCTGAGTGCTGAGTGTTTATCTGGGATGGGAGGCAGACTTCAGAGAGCATATTTGTAAGTTATTAGGATTAATAATGTCATATCATAGGGCACTGGAACCTCATTGTCAGGGTATCCTTGAGATTGGAAGAGATTGGAAGTCTTCATTTTGTCCTAACCAGTAAAAAGCCAAACAGACTGAAATAAAATCACTTCTCTTAAGTATCTGTAAGGGAGGTCAGGACATGTGTTATGGTTTGAATCTGTGTGTCTCCCCAAAACCTCAAGCGGCCATGGGGCAGGCTTTTAGAGTTTGGTGGGTGTGAGAGCTACACCTGCCCTGGGGTGGATAGTTTGCATATGTAAGGGAGAGGAAAAGAGTGCTTGAGGGCATTCTTCCCCCATTCCAGCCTGGTGTGTGGTTGTTGCTTTTGCTGTGTTCTGCCGCCCTGAGCTGTAGCTCTCTGCCATGTGCCAGTCTGCCTTGTAATCTGCCAAGTACGGACTGAAACTTCCACAAACTGTAAGTGAAATAAACCTTTTGACGAGAGAAAAGTAACCAAGACAACATGGAAAACCTCTACTGCCTAGACTGCAGAGGCAATAGACTGACCCAGGAGGTTACAGTTTACCTCAGCAGAAACTGAGGAGGAGACGCTGCTTTAGGAACTGTTGTTAAGGTAGGGCAACCTGTGCTCTAGTGTACAAATTTCAAGAGACTCATTGTGAATAAATCTAAGAGTTAAAAACTCCAAGGAATCCCAGGCATGGGGGGTTATAAGAAAATCATTTTAAAATTCCTGTGGTAACGGCTAAAGACTGTGGCCAGAGAATAACTACTGGGTAATATACCAGGGCACTTTGTTTTGCTTAGCAAGCTCTCCCCTCGGGAGAATGTGTGTAATCAAAATTTAACTTGATAGAGTTTTATCAAAGCAGAACTTACCTGAAGGGAAGGAAATACCAAACTTCAGCCAGCTCAAGCCATCCTGTTCTACCTAAAGCAGAGAGACTGAGAAATAAATATTTGTGAAACTAACAGCCCAGAGTCGTATTTAAAGGTTGAAAGACACTTAATTATTGAACTGCTGAATACTTCCTTCTTCCATGTCTTACCACCACACTTCTATAGATCAATTTATGGCATTTTTAACACAGTAAATCATAGCTAGCTATCAAAAAATTATGGATTAAAATTTTGTGAAAGGATACCTATGACAAGCCATACTGAAAGGCAAGAGAAAAAGAATTTGAAAAGACAAGGTAGGCATGAGAAGTACTCTTGGCAGGAACTGATAGAATTATCAGACTAGGAATTTAAAATGGTAATGATTAATATGCTAAGTGGTCCAATGGGTAATGTAGGCAATGTGAAGAAATAGATGTGCAATGTAACTAGAAAGATGAAAATACTATAAAAGAACAAAAATGCCAGAGAAAAATCAAAACAAACAAGACAACAAACACACACAAATCAAGAAAAAACAAAAAACCCAAACACTAACAGAAATTAAGAGTGACTCTGATGGACTTGTTAGTAGACCAGGCATAGCTGGGATAAAGCAAAACAGAACCAAACCAAATTTGAGCCTGAGGATATCTCAGTCAAAATATCCAAAACTGAAAAACAAAGAGAAAAAAAAAAGGCAAAATAAAAGAACAAGATATCTTAAAATCCATGCAACAGCTACAAGAATTGTACTGTATGCATAATGGGAATGATAGAAGGAAAAAAAGGAAGGAATAGAAAAAATATTTCAAACAATAATGATGACAATTTCTCCAATCTCCATAAACCCAAATTTCAAGATACCAAACAACCACAACAAAAAACACATATACAGGAAATTCAGAAAACACCAAAAAGCAAAAACATGAAACAGCAAGAATAAAACAAATAAAAACATAAAACACTGCATGTTAAATGTCAGAAAATCAAAGACAAAGGAAATAATCCTAAATGAAGTTTGATGAAGTAAGCAAAGGTAAAAATTATGTCCAACTTTGAGGTATCAATGGACTAAGTATATCAATAAAAAGAGAAAATGTCAGAGGGGATTAAAAAAAAACTGGACTGAACTCTTTGGTATGCAAAAGAAATCTATGGTGTTCTTATTCAATAAAAGGTCATGTAAAAATTAAAGATAAATGATGGAGAAAAGTACACCATGTTAACAGTAATCAAATAAAAGCAGGTATAGCTATATTGTTTTCCAATGGAGCAGATTTGAAGTCAATGGACAGATTGAGTAAGCAGAAACTCTGTAAGGACATAGTTATCTCAACAGCACTATGAATGAAGTGTGTATCATGGACATCTGTAGACAGTTTCATCCAGCAATAGCAGAAGAGATATTTTTCTCAAGCCCACATTAAATCTGTTAAGATAAACCACATTATGGGCCATAAAATATACATTAATAAATTGAAAAGAATTTACATCATAATAATATCTGCTCTTGGGTTATAAGGAATTAAATTAGAAGTCAGTAGCAGAAAGATAACAAAATTTACACATGTACAGCTAACTGATCTTTTACAAAGATGTAAAGAACATACATTAAAGACAGGACTGTCACTTCAACAAATGCTGGAAAATCTGTATATCTATATGCTGAAAAGTAAAACTGGACTCTCTGTCTTTCAGTTACAAAGATCAGTTCTGGTGCAATGTGGTTTAAACAATTAAATATAAGAACTAAAACTGTGAAGGTATTAGAGAAAAACATAAATAATATACATTATAACATTAGAACTGGCAAGATTATTTGGATAAGATCCCTAAAGCCTAGGCAACAGAAGTAAAAATAGGGAATTAGCACTAAACTAAAAATGTTTGCACAGCAAAGTAAACAAGGAAGAGTGCACAAATAACACATTGGGAGAAAATATTTATAAACCATAAATCTCATAAAGGGTTAATATTCAGGTTATACAAGAACCCAAAGAACTCAAAACAAAATAAAAAAAAACAAAAAACAAAAAGGACAGTAGAATCCAAATAGTCATTGTTTTGACATTCTGTATCATTTTTATTGTTTTTTTCTTTAAAATAAAAAATAAAACAAACAAAAAGTAAACAGTCATTGCTCAAAAGAAGACAAAAATGTCCAAGAAATATTTTTTAAAATGCTCAGTATCTATAATCAGCAGGTAATGAAATCAAAACCACAGTAAAATATTACTTCACTCCAGTTAGAATAGCTGTCATAAAGAAGACAAAGATAACAAATGTTGATGAGGATGTGGACAAAAGGGAACACTTAGATACTGTTGGTGAGAACTTAAATTAACACTGCCATTGTGAAAATAGTATAGGACTGCCTCAAAAAATTAAAAATACAACTATCATTGATCCAGTGATCCCACTCCTGAATACATAGCCAAAAAAATGAAATCAGTATATTAAAGAGACATCTGCCCTTCCAGGATTATTGCATTACTATTCATAATAGCCAAGAAATTAAAATAATATAGTCCATCAAATGATGAATTGATAAAGGAAATATGTGTATATATACCACTGACTACTATTCATCCATATATAGGATGATATTTTGTGATTAATGACAACAGAGATGAAACTAGAGATGGGTATGTTAAGTGAAATAAGCCAGAGAGAGGAACACAAGTACTACATGATCACACTCATATGTAGAATCTGACAGTTGATCATAGGAAAGTTAAGGATAATGATGGTTACCAGTGGTTGTGAAGAGGGAGGACTGGGGAAAGATTGGTCAGTGGGTACTAAGCTATAGTTAGATAAGAGAATAAGTTCCAGTGATCTATTGCACACTAAGATGACTCAAGATAATGAGAATGTACTGTATTTAAAAATGTTACTAGGAAATATTTTGTTTGTTTTTACCACAAAAATGATAACTGTTTGAGGAAATTGATATATTTACCCTTGTTTGCACATTACATAATGTACATGAAGCATCATATAGTATCACATAAAGATGCACAATTTAAATTTGTCAATTACAAAATTTAAAAATATAATGGAACATATACACATGAATTTCAGTAACTAATTTTGTGGATATTGCTTAACTTATTCTATGGTTGATATGCAGAGGCAGAGAACTCAGAATAGTTAACATGTTGTTGGAAAACAAGTTGGAGAACTGATACTACCTGCCTTCAAATCTTACTATCTAGCTAAGGAATCACAACAGTATGGAACTGGTGAAGGCATAGGCAAATAGATCAATGGATCTGATAAGAAAGCCCAGAAGCGACCCTCCTAAACTCAGTTAATTGATCTTTTGTTAAAGGTCTTTTGTCAATTGATCTTTTGTTAAAGCACAAAGGCAAGGCAATGGAGCAGAGAGTCATTTTTATAAATAAAATGACAACTGAGCAACTTGGCATCCTGATGGAGACCACTATGATGCAGTTCTGAGCAGGATTTAAATTAACCAATTGGCTTTTCATGTTCACTGCTGAGTCTGTCTAAAGCCTAGGCTGCTTGTCTGGAGATGGGTGGTGGACTCATAGTAAGTGAACTTCTGTGAGTCACTAATCTCTACTAACGCCTGTAATGGTAGGTGAAGCCAGAAAGCCTCAAAGGGTAAGACAAGATCATAGCTAAGGACACCTCCATCCAACCTCAACTAGATAAAGACTGTAGCCTCAGGCATTTCACTCCTGGGTGGATTAATTTACTACTTTATTTGGAGAAGTTCTTGAGCAGTTCTACCCTTCTTGAGCACTCCTCTCCCTTCTTCTGATAACTAATAAATGCGGGTCACTCAGAAAAGGTATGGGTTTTAGCCCTGAGAGAATATCAAATTCTGTAAGAAGGCTTGATCCTCCTAGAGCTCTGAAATCATTCCATTTGCCTCTTATTATTTAGCCATCATTGTGCCCTCATTTGGGAAATCGTGGACTTGAGCAGTCTGCAATGGCTAAGGATTATTATTAACCCGATAGCATCCATGTATAAAACAAAAACTTTAGACCAAAAATTTCCCCCCAATTAACTCAAAATAGATCATAAATTTAAACTCATACTTTGAAACTATAAAATTATAGTTTATCACAAAACTAGTATAGTTTTGATAAACTGTAGTGTTTATCACAAAACTAGAAAACAATAGGAAAAAACCCTGTATGACCTTGGGTATAGCAATGGCATTTTAGATGAAATATCAAAGGCATAACTCATGAGATAAATAACTGATGAGTTAGATTTTATTAAAATTAAAAACTTTACTCTGAAAAGCACTGTCAAAAGAATACCTGCTGTATGCCAGGAAGAAATATTTTCAAAAGAGAGTTCCCATAAATGATTGTTATTTGAATGTACGAAGAACTTTAAAGATTCAACAGTAAGAAAATACAATTAAAAAAAGTCAAAGACCTTGAAAGACACCTCATCAAGGGAGATACACTCATAGCGAACAACCTTGTGTAAGGCAAAGTAAAACAAAAATGAGATACCATTCCTCAGAAATTAGAATAGCAAAATTCAAAACACCGGCACTGTCAAATATTGGTAAGTGTGTAGGGCAACAAGAACTCTCACTCATTGCTGGTGGGAAAGGAAAGTGTTACAGCCTTTTTGGCAAATAATTTGACAGTTTCTTATAAAACTAAATAAACTCTTATCATATAATGCAAAGTTTGTGCTTCTTACCAAAAGGGATGGAAAACTTCTGTTCACAAACAGAAACCAAACAAACAAAAACCTACATGTGGATATCTATAGCAGCTTTTTTCGTAATTGCCAAAACTTCGAAGATACCAAGATATTCTTCAGAAAGTGAGTGAACAAACCAATAAACTCAGGCAATAAAATATTTTTCAGTAATGAACAGAAATGAGCCATCAAGCTATGAAAAGCTATGGAGGAATATTAAATGCATATTATTAAGTGGAAGAAGCCAATCTGAACATGGTACATGCTACATAATTCCAACTATATGACTTTCTGGAAATCATCAAACTATGGCAGTAGGAGGAAGATCAGCATTTGCTAGGGGGTGGACTGGGTAGGCAGGGGACATAAACTGGCAGAGCACAGAGGATTTTAGAGCAACAAAAACATTCTGTATTATACTATGATGGAGGGTATATGTTGCTATGCATTTGCTCAAACCCATGAAATATACAAGAATGAGGAACCACAGTAATAACTATGGACTTCGGAGGGTTGCGTGGAATTTTGCAGTTTCCCAAAAGTATAACGAGTATACCACTCAGATGGGGGATGCTGGCAGTGGGAGAGGTTGTACATGTGTAGAGTCACAGCATGCATGGAGAATCTCTGTATCTTCTTTTTAAATTTTTCTGTGAACCTAAAATTGATCTAAAACATTATGTTGTCATAAAACATCAATAAATATCTACCTCCTAAAATACTCAATATTTTTCCTAACTCTTGTCCCAGTAAGAAGCTTCTACCAGAATCCTTTAGGTCCTGAAAATATCTATATACTATATATCTTTCTATTTTCTTCTCTCCCAGTTATTGTAGTCATGATTAGTATATACTGAGTATTAGAACCTACTATGAGATATCCTGGCCATTAGAAAACAGATTTATCTATCTCTTTTATGAATTTATCATGAAGAATTTGGCCTGAAGCAAAAAATTGGGCTGACTCCTATCTAATTCCAAGGTCTGAATTACACTTGGAGAACAATCATAACCGGAATTTGAAACAGATTTAAGAGAGAATATTAAAGCAACAAGCATGAGTCAGCCTGGAAAGGGCTGGTAAGGACACTTGTGATAGTGTTATGTATATGGGAAGAAGTATTTTCAAAAGAGATTTTGAAAATTATTTCAGCTCTGCAAATGGTTTGCAGAACTCAGGGTCACGCCGCAACTGTGTCTGGCCTATAAAGCTTGTGTTGGCGCCTTCACCAGGTGCTCCTGCTTTGTATCATTTAACTCAAATCTCACATTTCGGTTTGGTCATTTGACCTGTTTCTTGAAAGAAAAGTCGTCCGTAGAGCCCGGGCCACGGCAGTGGGGTGGCTCAGAATGAGGCGACCCAAAGCCATGTAAAGTCAGATCTGTTTGAGGAAATGAGCAGAGCACAGCAAAGAAACTGGGCGAGTGGATCAGAGGCATTGACTAGGCGGCTTAACTTTTTTTTTTTTTCCAGTACCAGGAATCGAATACACGACCTTGTGCTTTCCTGGCAGGTGCTGTGCTGCTGAGCTAAATCCCCAGCCTCTCAAGAGGCTTAACTTTTAGGCAGCAGAAAGAAGAGGCTGAATAAAGTTGCAGAGTCTTAGGCTTTCTGCATGTCTCCTCTTTTCTCTTTCTTACAGATTCTGTTCCTTGAGAACAGCAACTTTTATACGGCATCGCCTTTCTGGCTCCTTTTGGCCACAGGACCTTTTTTTTTTTTTTTTTTGGAGGACATGTTTGTGATACATAATGACTACTTTCATTGTGGATATTTGGTATGCAGACACGACATATTTTAAAACTTTTAATGTACCCCTTCCCCTGCATGACCTATTTTGATGCCCCTTTTAGCCTATGATCCTCTTAGCAGCTACCTTAACTGTATTTTCCAGCACTGAATTCTAGAGTATGGAATTTGCTGTGTTTGGTTTATCTTTTCCTGTCTATTATCTGTTATCGGATTATCTATTTCTGTTTTTAAGGAATAAACGGCTGATCCAGTTGGCTGTGGCTGAGAGCATGGCTTGGGTCATATGATACAAACGTGGGCAGTTATTTCACGGGGCTGTGAGTGGGAAGTCTCCTTCAGCAGTTTAGTGGAGAAACAGACCTTACAAATCCAGCGGTAATGCAAACTGACACAGTTATACATGTGGGAATTGGCTTTTTTTTTTTCCCACCCTAATCCTTTTTCTTTTTGAGCCCAGTGCTTCAGTTGAAACAAAGCTTTGTAAATTAAAATTTTTCACTTTATTTTCCAGAAGATGAAAAAGAGCTTTTTCTACATGTAAAGATTTTTCAGGTGTTGTTTACTTCACTAAAGGAAATGTCAGGGCAAAACAACCTCATTTATACTGTACAGCATGAAAAATGTGAGCTGAAAGCTTAACTACTTCTTTGGGTTTCCTGCTAAATTTCCTGTTTTCCTCCTTTTATACTGCAGTGTGAAGGGATTAGGATTCACAGAGAGAAACTTCTAAGTGAGGAAGGAGAAAAAAGTGACAGATGTTTTTTGAATTTTGGATCCCTGAGAAGTTAATTTTCAGAACTTGAGTTCCCTTCATGGTGTCTTGTAAATCAGTTTAAGGAGCATTGTGTTCAAAGGGAAAGTAGCTACCACACCTCCTAGACACAGTCTCCACAGTTTGGTACTGCCACTGCCGGTTACAGGATTTGTAGATGGAAGACTGGGAACCTGATTCAACATAAAAGATGTGTGTGTGTGTGTGTGTGTGTGTGTGTGTGTGTGTGTGTGTGTAAAACAGAGAAAGACAAAAAGAAAATAAACATTGGTGTTGGTGGCCTAGATATTTTATGAACATACTAAAACACTGACAGATTTCTACTGGACATACATGAAAAATAATATCATTTCTTCAATGTTACACTTCAGATATGTCTCAGCTTTCTGTAAAATAAATATTCTTAGGGTACTGTCATGGTTTGTGTCTAGATGTTCCCCCAAAACCTCATGCAGTTATGTGGCATGTTTCTAAAGTTTATGATTGATCCATGGTCCAATGCTGGGATTATGGGTGTGAGTTCTACACCTGCCCTGAGGCGGGTAGTTTGCATACAACATAAGAGAGGGAAAGAGGCTTGCTGCTTCTCCTCTTTTTTTTGTTCTTGTTGCTTTTGTTGTTTTCCACTGCCATGAACTGTCGCCCTCTGCCATGTGCCACTCTGCCTTGGAGCCAGTTGAGTATGGACTGAAACATCCACAAACTATAAGCTAAATAAACCCTTCCTTAACTCTGGGTGTCAGGTATTATGTCGCAGCAATGAGAGAAAAGTAACCAAGACAGGTACCATCATAATAATGTTAATAATTTCTGTGAAATTGAATTCTGCTAATTTATGAAATGCATACTATGTTCCATAACTTTAACATCTCACAAAAAAACAGATAAGTTGGTACTTTCCTATCTGACAAATTAGGAAGCCGAGGACCAAGACGTTAAATAACCACATGCAGAAAGGGTTGGGAAAAAGTGATAATGAGGTCTGTTTGAAGTTACAACTTCTGTCTCTGAACCATGCCACGTGTCCTACTTGTACTCCTGTTGGAGTGTGAATTTAAGGACTTTTGGATAGGCAAGATGGCTAAAGGTTAATACAGAAGAATCATGAAGATTTTTGAAAAATCTTTCTCCCCATCACAGAAACCTTAAGAATTATGTCCTCATCAGGTACGTGAATAAATGCCATCATTAGAGACTTCAGTCCATTGAGCTTAAATCCCACTTGTTAGGATGCCCCACAAAATCAGACAAAGGTCCATGTCCTCCTTCATGTCTCTACAGTGCTTTGCACAGTGCTCTTACACAGTGCCCACCTCGCAGCCACTAGAATGATTAGTCACACAGCTCTTTCACTTTGTTGGAATATAAGTTTTTTTTTAAAGGCAGGCACACTTGTCTTAAAGTTGGTATCGCCAGAAAAGTAGGATAATACTTGACTGGCACCCGTTGGAGGTGGCACTTGAGTGAGGTAGAAAGGGCAGAGAATGTGTAGAAGGGGAATTGTTTAATCTAATGTATTCCTCTAAGAAGATTTCACCTCTAGTTATCTTTTTATAAGACCTCATTTATTTTTCCATTCTGCACCTGAAAATTCTGGGGCTCAAGTTAATCATTTTCTATTTACTATATCATTTTTTGAAAGGAAGAATTGTAAAACAGTTGATCTACACAGATTGAACTTCATGAAAGCTCTACAATAAAAAAAGGGAAGGGGAGACGAGACACAGAAGGAAGTGGGAGGATGAACACTGAGGGGTGCAAGTAAAGGATGGAAGAGGGCAGAGGGAGAGAGCCAGGAGGAAGACAGAAAGGAAGCGTTGATTTAGATATCACAAATAAACTGATTCAACTGACTTTTTCTTCAAAAAGTAACTTGGAGAGATTTCTTACCTCTCCAGATAACATGAAATCAGAATCTCTAGAATTTTACTGGATCCAGATTCTATGCTGTTGTATATGATGGGGAAATGTGATAAATGTGTTCCTCTGAAGCACCTGCCAATCCATTGATGAGAGAAGTGAGAAGAATCAGTTCTTACAGGAAAAGCATTGAGAGCACATGGTGAGGAGGAAGATGCTTTGGTTCTTTCTGAAGGAGCATCAGAAGAGGGTTCCTCCTCTACCGACCTATGGAGAACAAATTTCTATATGTGGTATATGGTTAAGGAAGCATAAGACAGGCAAGGTCTCAATTTGAGCCTACTTTAAGAACCAGGTGTTGGGGATTTTATTTTAATTGACCACATATTGTCCTTGAAAAATCCACCTTGCCCTTTTGCGGGTGCTAGTATCATTTCTCTTTCTATGATATTTATGATGTAATCACGTAGTATTTGTTCAGGCCATTGTTTTCAGGTCATAGTTGACCTCAAGTCGCTTCAGAAGATTTGAAAATTTCTCGCAATTATTTTACACTCCTGTTTATAAAGAGGGGAAATTTGGAAGTTTTTGGGATTTCCATGGTATGTTGGTGTATTCTCAACATGGATGAATAACTTTGGCAATGTCTTATGTGCATTTTTAGTAGCTGTGAGTTGGATTTATTTATATCTATTCACTTATTTCTCTTTCTGATAGATTATTCTGTGCTTTGCAGGAATTCAAGAGAAAAACAATTTGGTTTACTTAACTCATTGATTGGAATATTGCCAATTTAACAAAACAGTAGAAGAAGCATCAGTCTATAGTAACAAGATTTGAGTCCTTGATCTGTTGATCTGCTAGTTGCTAGTTGTTTGATACAGATAAATCAATTCACCTTAATTACAATCATTTTCTGAGATGAGGAAGGTATAGACTCAAGTTTCCTCCCAACTACTAAGATTCTGAAATTCTGTAAATTCAGACCTTTGAGGAAGAATACTGCAATATTCTCCTGCATGAGCTGCAAATAATAAGTAGAGATAGAAATCTGCTGTAAAATTACGTTTGTATTTTTTTCTACTTTATGTGTGTCAATTTTTCAGGAATATTAGGAGAGGAATTTGAAGGCAAGCTTTAGTTCACTGAAGACTGTCCCTGATATCCTCAGCTGTTTTGAGTTCAGAGATCTCTGGAAACGTTTTGTGAGTAAGAATATTTGATATAAAATTATAGAGAAGTAGGAAGTTATTTGTAGAAATCAGAATACATGTGTGCGCAAAAGAGTGGGGCTAGGAGCAAGATAAAGAAAAGCATTAGTTTTTCTATGTAGATTATTTAAGATAAGGGCATTAGTTAAACAATTTTTGGAGCACAGATGGGAGGTTAGATGATGTCTGATGAGCAATCATCTGTAATTTAAATTATAACCATGTACAAAATTGAGGACCGAGAAAACAAGCAGATGGATGGGAATACATGTATGAAGACAATCCTCACCTGAGGTGAAGGTCTAACAGGTGACATTGATATTTCAGGCTTCTAGCAATCGCTTTTATGATAAATGAACCATATCCAAACCATACTGAAACGTTGAACAAGTCACCCAGTGTAGAACAGCATCATAGACCACTCTGATCTCATTTATCATCCCTGTCATTTGCTGATGAGTCCAGAAATTTCTCAGACCTATTTTGTTATGTTTCTTAATCAACACCAAAGTGATAGGGAGCCAACCATGAAGCTGTTCACTTTCCTCCAGGAAAATAGAGTTTGAGAGACAGAAAGGAAATCTTGTAACGTTTTGAAAGTGACAAAGGACCCAGGAATATGTTTCTTAAGATATATCCAAATAATCTTGTTAACTAACTGTTAAGTAAACTTAATTAAGATTTTGAAACTCAAAGAGAAGTCAAAGAATAACAGTTAGCTGTGTCATACACCATTAGATCTGTAGGCAAACACTTGTACCTACTAGAAAGAAGAAATGATCTTCCAGTTAGATGGAAAATCAAATGATAAACATAATTATGTGAAAATGGCTGTCCTGAACATTTAACTGACTCATTGCAGGGTTGTTGAGTGGGTACAAACTTTCAGAGCATTTGATAATAGGTCTTTGCTATTTTCTCTGGTCTTTAGCACAACTGATAACATTTTCATAATTGTTATTATCTCATTCAGACCTACAATAAATGAACCAATTGAGTGTCTTATTGATAGAGTGGGTTTAACCAGTTTTTAAACAATTATAAATATATAACTAAATTCATTGAGTATTACTTGGTCATTCTATACTTAGTGGAAGACCAAAATTGTTAAGGGCAAGGGAAAAAAATGAATGCTTGATGCATGTAATTTGGAGGTGACCTTATGATGATAACTATATTGGATAGGAAAATTGCCAATTTAACATCTGTGAGAATTATGTTATAATGATGATAAAAATGATTTTTTTGAGGCTAAACACTATGCCAAGTATGACTAGACATAATAGATTTAGAGGGAGGAAAATCTACATTGTGGGGAAAGGTTAATGGGAGGAGGCTGTTTAAGACAAAGGCATTTGTTTTGTTTTGAAGGAACTCAATAAGTACGTACCTTGTACCTTGTAAGGAATGCAATAAGTACATACCTTGTACTTGTAAGGTACAGCTCAATAGGGATTAAGTAATAGGATTATGGATTAAAGTATTAGATAAACCAGTGTTTCAGGCAAAAAGGAAAAGGGAATACAGTACATGGGTGGGACAGAAGAGCCCTGGCTAGGACAGGTTGGGAGGCAGGAGTGTTGAGGTAGGTACCAAATTTGGTACAATTTGTCGGGGTATTTGCAGTTAAATATAATTCAGATAATTTTGTGGTAAAAAGTACTATCATACCTTTTGACATATCAGTCTCTGCTTTCTTTTGTGATTAAAATGTTTATCATGAAAACTACGTGTGAGGAAGAAAAGAATAGCAAAACAAAGGATCTTGCTCATGAACCTAACAATCAACAGAGGAAGAATATCTCAGCAGTTGGGAGGCTGAAGCAGGATGAGCACAAGTTTAAGGACAGCTTGGTCTACACAGTGAGTTTAAGGACACGCTGGATTGCATAATAGGAAGTCCTGTTTCAAAACATACTAGGAGAACAGGAGATAACTCTGAAAACCTATTTAAAGCCATGGTTATTATTTTTGAGTTCTTTATCTTACAATCAACATAAAGGTGCTATTTTCTTATTTTCCTCCATAGCATTTATTGTGCTATAAAATATCAATATCTTCTAGAGGAGCAGTTGCCTAGGTACTGGGTAGAAGAAAAGCTTTGCGGAGAGAAAGAGCAGCCACTCCAGGGAAAACAGACCTCAGAACAGCATCACAACTCTTGTTCTTTCCAACTCTAGTGAAGAATATGCTGCACCACATCATGCTTTCTTCTTTTCCTGCCTCTTTTGAACCACTCTTTTATATTTCAAGGATGTTTATTATCTCTCCATTTCTCTTCATGTTTACTTTTGAAACACAAATCCCCATGTCTGTTTGTTTGTTTTTTTGGTTTTTCTCCGGTACCGGGAATCGAACTCACGACCTTCCGCTTGCCAGGCAGGCGCTTTGCCGCTGAGCTAAATCCCCAGCCCCCACAAATCCCCATGTCTAGAGGACTGGGACCATTAGTTTTATATTTCCCAGCTGTAGTTAGCTTCAAAATCTATTTTGAAGGTGTCTTCAGAGCACTTCGATAATATTTGATGTACAGAACACCTTTAATTGCTTCTGTGGAATCTATGGTGTTTTTAAAAAATAGTTTTCCTGTCCCCTTTTCACCCAAGAAGGTTGACCTGGTCTCTTTTTATTTTTATACTTTGTCTCTCATTAGTAATAAGTCTGGTTACCTGTTAGTGTGATTTTCTGCTTTCTTAAAAATGTGAAATACAACGTTATTAAGAATCTTTATGGTGGGATAGTAAAGTAGAAGAGATAAAAGAGATTATCATTTTTACATTTTTAAGTCATTTAAGGAATTGTCAGCTTGCTTTAAGTTGTTTGTTTCTCTAAACCCTAGAGATTTGATTTCTGAACTTGAATTGTCTGCAATACAATATATGGTCTGAAATAAACCATTTCATAGGTTGGAAATAAACCATTTTAAAAACTAAAATGCACTAAGAGGCTTCATCTGTGCCTGGAATGTCTCAATCATTTACAAAATTACTTTTTAAATGGACATCCCATTTCAAATTTATATAAGCATCCAATAAAATGAAATATTAGTATGTTAGCTCTGTTTTTATTTTAACTTAAAGATAATATCCAGTCTTACCCCAAATTATTACTTGGTTCTGAAGCTAAGCAAATAAAATTTTAGGGCAGATCTAGGTTGTTTGGGCAAATTATCCATCCATGAAAGTACACTGGCTCTGCAAATAATGATGTCAATACTCAACATCATAATTTGTTTGTAGCTACTTAGTAAGGACCTTGACTGAAAATTCAAATAGCATAGGCCATAAAAGTAGGGGTGATGGAAGTGGTTTTTCTCAGATTTAATATCCAGATGGAATACCATCAAAAAACAGTAAAGTAACCAGGCTTTAGGGCACAATAGGGATAAATTGTTTCAGGATGTGAAGCTCAGTGATGGCATTGTAAAAAGTATCTTTTGTAGTGGAAATTTAATTGCACTATACATTTGTATATCTCTGAAAAATTACGATGAAAAATAGTGAGATGTGCAGCCATATGAAGAATTGGGGCCCTTTGGTCATTTGAGTGTAACAGGTAGACCCAGCTTTCTAACACCATCATATGTGCTATGACTTTTGATTCCCCCATTCCTAATTATTTCTTCTACTATCCTGTTGTTGATAATTGAAATGCAATATATTCATTAAAATAGTTTTGAGTGTGGATAGCAGAAGGCCCAACTTAAATTGGTTTAAATGTGTCATCCCATATGAAAAGTCTAGTAGAAGGACAGACCTTAAAGTTGATTGATTCACAGGTTAATTGTGTGATAAAAATCAGTTTATCATCATCTTTTTGTTCTGATTTTCTCAGAGTTCATGTTATACTCTAAATCTAAAATGTCTCAAAAATGTGTTCATGTGTTCTAGGGTGATTTGATTATGAGGGCTCTAACTTCATTGGGATTAAGCCATTGATGGATTTATTATAATTTGATGGTATTATTGGGAAACAGTGGAAATTCAATTACATGGGACCTGGTTACAGGGAATGGGTCACAGGTTCATGACTGTGGGGATTAAATCTTTTCCCAAGCTCCTGCCTGTTGGTCTATCACACTCCCTTTGCTTCACGTCTTCCCTTAAGCAGTTTGGCTCCACTGTGTACCCCCTACAGGATATTCTGCCTCTCCAGACCCAGGAACAATGGATCTCAGTGACAATGGACTAAAATCTATTGAAACCATGAGCCAAAATAAGTATTTCCTCCTTCAAAATAATCCTCAGGTATTTTGTCACAATAATGAAAAGCTGACTAACCGGTATACTTGTTTTTGGGGTTCTTATCATTGATGTGAGGTGGTTACCTTCTGAGATGTTGGATCCCAGCCACCATTTTGATGAAGAAAAAACCATCGTATAGCTGTGAGGAAACCCATACTACAGAGAAAGGCCTCGGTTAAGTTTTAGCTGACAGTTACAGGCAGCAACTACAGCAAATAAACTTACAGTGTCATCTAACTCCCAACATTGGATTTTTCCAGTGGACGCCACTCATGTTGTAATGAAGATGTGCAAAAAAAATATGGAGTGCAATCTGTCAATTGCTAGTAAAGATCAAGATATACATTCCACATTACACTTGGCAGTTCCACTTTTCTATATGTACCTCTGAGCATATTCCATACATATACACTAGAAGATTTGAACAAAGATGGCCATTGTATACCATTGTCTTAGTTGGTTTCCTGTTGTTGTAACAAATTATCTGAGATAAGCAACTTAAAGAGAGGAAAGTTTTATTTTAGTTCAATTTGGGAGGTTTCAGTCCTTGACTGTTTTGCCTGTGGGAGGCAGCACATCATCATAGGAACACATGGTAGAGAATGATGCTAACCTCATGGGTAGAAAAAAAAGTGAGAGAGAAGGGGTGGGATCCCACAGTCCTCTTTTGAGGAAGTGTCCCCTGTGATCTGACTTCTTCATATGGAGCCCCACCTCTTAAAGTTTTCATCACTACCCAGTAATCACAGGGTGGAGACCAAAGAAGCCTTTAACATATGGACTTTTGGGAAATGTTTCAGATCCAAATGATGGCCACCATTTGTAATAGTGGGAACAAAAGAAGGTGATAGTGATTGATCTCTGTGATTAAATGGACACATAAATGATGGTCAATTTTGCAATAAAATGAAATACATCCCATACATTACAACACTTGATCTACATGTGTTAGTTTGGATAACTCTCAAAAACATAATGTTGGCTGAAGACTTTCAGTTGTGTGATAAGATTACATTATTTATGTAAGTAGTAAATGTACTACCAGCAATACCATACATTACTTGTGGATGCATATACTTTTGGTAAAGCACCAAAACAAGCATAATAATCATCCATACCAATGGTGATGGAAGGAAGGAGAGAGAAGAGTATGTGTGTATGTAAAATGTCAAAGTAATTATGACAAAAGATTGATGCCTATTAAGTCTGGATGTTGGGTACATCTACCTGTTATATTTTCTGTATGCATTTTCCAATTGAAAACACATTGAAAAGAAAGAAAGGAAATACTTAGGGATGCTTTTCTCCTTTGCCCAAATGGTTAGTAAATGTGCATAGAAATTCTTCCAGTATAGAACATTTAAACTATAAATTAACAAGCAGTTCAAAATGTACGGGTGACTCTACACATTGGATTCTTCCAGTTGACACCCATGATGTTGTAGTGAATATACAAAAATTGTGGAGTACAATTTGGCAGTTGTCAGTAAAGATCAAGATATACATTACAAGTATATTCCAAAATATATACCTCACTGAGAAATAGAGGAAAGCCTTGGAAAATATAAAAAATAATTTTTGAACAAAGAATTGGCATTGCAAATGTGGTCACTGGCAAAACCTCAACTTGGCCTTTGCCCTGGGGCCCTGACCATGCTTTGTAGCTTGGATCTTGGGTTTTAACAAACAATAAGAATATAGAAAACAGACTGGTTCTCTGTAAGGTATAAAATTGTGAGAGACCCTTACAAAAAGATAGGACTCCCTAGCAGGAATTACCACAAATGGATGGTCCAGATAAAAATCTACTCTAGAGATGGAGGTAGTACAATGCCTATTACAGGCCTCTCTCAAATTTAGAGAGATAGGCAGGAGTTAGAGTTTTGAAGGCCATTGTGACAGTTTA
Organism: Chinchilla lanigera; assembly: GCF_000276665.1. Taxonomy (NCBI): domain Eukaryota; kingdom Metazoa; phylum Chordata; class Mammalia; order Rodentia; family Chinchillidae; genus Chinchilla; species Chinchilla lanigera. Next base: position 10,371,219 of record NW_004955446.1, on the reverse strand, counting down.
TAAGAATGTATCTATACAGACTATGAGGATAGCGAGCAAAAGAAAAAAGATAAACACAGTGTGGTGCTGTCAGGAGAGAAATATTGAGCAGAGAATGATAAGAAGACACGTGGGTAGGGCAGCACATTGCACGGAATGTGTTGAATCTGTACAGCAGGCCTCCTGCTGATGTTTCATGCGGTTATCTCTAACTGGTAGGAGCCTGAACAAGAGGTAGAAGTTCTTTGTTTTTGCAGTACTGAGGATCAAACCCGGGGCCTTGTGCATGTAAGGCAAGAAACCACATCCCCAGCCTCAAGAAATGGAAGTTCTATCCCACTTAGAGAATAGAAATAATGATGACACTCGTTATACCGTATATTATTGACTTAATCTCCAAAATGTCTCCACCTTTCTAAAGCCTATCCATATTATAATATAGAGTATTTCCTTCATGAAGCTTTCTTAAATGACTTTTCTTTCAGTTCTCTATTCTCTATCATATTATTTAGAACTTAACCATAGGCCACCTTTACAATTCATTATTCCTTGGTTTATGTCTTCTTATTTAGTATTAAAGATGTTTTGAGATTATACATATCTCACAGAATTCATAGCACAGTGTTAAATAATAAAATTCCTATTAATTGATAGGTAGATTATAGTTTTGATGATAAATGGCAAATCTGAGGGAATAATTTATAGGAAGAAAATGTAATTTCTGCTACCTTTGAGTAAGATATTAACTGTTTCCTTTAATCTTCATTCTTTTACTACATTCATCTTGGTTCCAGAATCTCCCCTAACCTGTCACCTATGGTTTCCAATATCTGTGGATTCTCAAATCCCTTACATAAAATGCTGTGGCTTAGGACCTACACATATCTTCTTGTATACTTGAACTTATTTCTCAATTACTTATAATCCCTAATAAAAGGTCAATTCTATAGAAATAGCCATTAATACAGTATTGTATAGAGAGTAATGACAAGGAGAGAAGTATGTACATGTTCAGTACACAGGTAATTTTTTCCAAGTGATTTTGATCTACAGTTGATATGGCTTGATTGAATTATAATAGTGAAATAATAACCATCTGTCATAAGTGTGTGCCAGTATATTCATTCTTAAGACTACTCTGATAACCACTATTATTTGATCTCAGGATATATCAATTGAGATTGTAGATTACCAAGAACAGGAGACCACCTGGATTAAGCAGAATCAGATATTAATTCAAAAATTTTGGGTGGCTGAAAGAATTGAGTTTGGAGAATCCAAATCAGACTTGAGCCATAACAGATGTAAACAGTCCAAGAACTTGTGAGATGTTGGATGTTAGGATCTTCTTTAGTTACTTTGGACCCCACTGGTGCTGTGCTGTTCCCAGTATCTTTGTGGGCTCTATTGGGCATGTGTGACGTAGGTAGTCATATCACTGGCCTGCACTACTTTTGCATCTTACACTTACCATTAAAAATCCTTGCAGAATCTGACTGGGGTGAGAAGATAATACTTCTTCTGTGATTCTTCAGTAAGAGGTGCCTCCCATCTATCTGAGAATCAATTCTAAGTATGAAAAGTACATGGATGATGGGTGGAGAAAGGATAAGAATCTATTGCACATAGAGGGAGGAGATTAAATTGCAAATACAAAGTGACACTTCCAATACCTAACTTATAGCAGGCATGTTTACAGTGCCATGTTATTTGCAATACCGAATATATTCAAGAATAGAGTTCTGTTTTTCCAATCAGAAACTAGGTTTATAATCTTGTAAAGGTACTGCTGATTTTGTCACTCCTGGGAAATTGCAGTTTTGACTGTAAGAGTCAGTTACACCCACAACAGCTTTCTATAATGTAGTACTTGGATGAGGACCTCTGGCTTGAGACATGATGAAGGTATCAAAAGGGTCATCTGTGAATTAACTACACTATATATAAGACTAAACATTTACATAAATGATTTAAACTAGAGTCTCTGTGTAAAGTTCCTATTTTTCCTTGTTGATAAACACATGACTTCCTCTTAGTGGAGAGAGCTGCATTTATTCTGTTTTTCATTCCAGGTTTTCCTGGTTTTCTTTTATGTGTTCCACAATGCTCCTGATTCACATTTATTCTGGAAAGTTACTTTGTTATTTCAAGGTAATACTACTATTTTCAGAAATCTGTGACTCTAGTCTTATGCACTTCCTAAAAAAGTCTGTTTATGAATAGGGGAGGGGCGGGGATTTTTGCTCCGCTAAATCCTGGAGTAGTAGCTGTTTATACACCTTTGATCCCTATCTGCCTCGTGCAGCTTATTCTCTGATCCTTCACACAGTCAACTTCGTGTGCTGTATACTTTTCAGTGATTAAGGAGTTATATTCTGAATTATCTGTTAAAGAAGAAGGTTTCCTCAATTGTGATCTCTGTGGAAAACAAACATGCAATTGGGCAGGAATGAATTCATTGCTGGGCTATTGCATCTCCTGGTACCTCTGTGATGCATCCTTCCAGAAGCGTGTATTTACAGGCTATGCAGTGAGAGTAGAGACCATGAAGGTACTGACCAGAATGATACAAGACTTACTAGAGACTTCAGACAGCAAGAAATCACACAATCTACTTTTAAAATTTTCCTATATGCCTATTATTTTTTATGTCCCAGATTTACTGGGGAGGTAAATATGATTCTGTGAAGCTTAGGCAACACATTATAACCACAGAGATTTCAGTGTTTTAACAACCCAATAACAGTAACACCTTCAAATAACATTGAAGTGACTATGTGTCTCTGAACAGTAGACTTGCTTTCTCCAGTGGTTAGAATATGACTTGGAGTAAGTCACCCAGTCCTCTGAAAGTCAGCTCAAGAATGTGCAAAGTAAAATGACTAATTTGACTTGAAAGTACTTTACTAGTATAGTTTAACAAATTGAGCCATTTGTACTGTCAGTGAAAATTAACTTTCAAAATTTATTTTGTTAAATGGGCTATGAGTTGAATACAATTATATAAACTTGGGTTTTCCTTTATTCTGGCCAGTTGGATAAATCTAAAGCCAATGATGTGGAGTAGATGTTGGTTTACATGACCCTTTCTTGCCAAATCAGCCCTGCTACTTGTTTTTGTAAATATAGAGTTTTATTGAAATACAGCAATATGTGTTCATTCTATTCATTGTCCTTGGCTGCTTTTGCACTCAATGGCTAAGATGAGTGGTTGTAAAAAAAATGGCATTGGCAGAGAGCATAAGGAAGTCCATATAGAATACAGGAAGTCCAGTTAAACTTGAATTTCAAATAAACAACAAATATATATGGGATGTATTTCTAGTAAAAAATTATTGTTTATTTAAAATCCAAATGTAATTATGTGTTTTTGTTTTTCTTTGATAAACCTAGCAATCCTCAACAGAGATTGTATGGCCCCCAAAGCTTAAAATATTTACCATCTTGTCTTATATGCCAGGAGTTTAGCACCTGCTGATGTGGAGGAAATATTTCTGAACTAGTATGAAAACATCCCTCAGTTTTAAGCCTAGTTTAATTAATAATTTGCAGCATAACTCTGAAGATATATCTTAGGTTTCATACCTACAAGTTAATGTAACAATACTCTTCTGTTCCCCAGGGGCTGTGTAGGGGTACTCGCCATATTTGGGTGGGGAAGCTGTTGGGTGCACAGATAGAAGGTGGATAGAGTTTAATATACTTCTAACATTGTACTGTAGATTCTCAGTGTATACTCCTTTTCTTACTAAGCCCTGTTGTCTATAGGTTCTATATTCTGGATACAGACTCAAAAGAAATAGTAGCATAAAGTTTGGTGAAACTAGAAGAAAGACTGAGCCAGATATTATTCATGAAATCCCAGATGTTAAATGCAATTCAAAATATATCTTTTCATTTCTTTGCTATAGCTTTGTGTTAGATATTATTTTAATTCATGGATTAGGAGCAAATGTTACTGGTTTTTGCTGTCTTGAAAAAGGTAGCACATTATAGGAATCACACTTGGGAGTGAACAATCCTATTTTCCATTTTGACAGCTCTAGCATTTGTGAGAGCAGAGGCCATATTTCCAAGGTCTGATGACGCTAAGAATTTACTCCTCTACAGAGGTACAATACAAACAGGTGAAGAACGGAGAAAGGGAGGGAAATACTGCTACTCTTAGGTCACCTTTAGAGGACTTTTTTCAGTATATCTAACGTTCTACTGTAAAACACTTGGCTAGGTGCTTGCCAAATTATCCCTGCATACCGCATTAAAAATTGTGACTGAGTTTCATTTTCAAAATCTACCCTAATGGGAATGTCACCTAAGGCAAAGTTGAGTATTACTTTTTATATTCCTATAACACTTTAAATGTAGTTCTACAGCGGCCAAAGAATTTATTGTTCATTTGTTTTTGCAGTGGGTGGTGATTATCATGAGGTCAAAAGTTTGTAATCATCTTCACATTCCTAGAATATAGCTCTGTGCTAGTAAGTTCTAGGTAAATGGTGATTGAATACACTCAATAAATATGAAACACCTCTTACCCTAAAATTCTGTTGGGCTTTACCTCAACTCATGTTTTCTGAAATAAACTTTCATTGGCTAGATCATAATTTGTTGTGAAATGTTTACCTGGAATTATAATCTGACTTCCATTCCTCATGATGCTTTGTTTCATTGCTGGCTGTCTGATCTACAAACATGGATTCCACTCTTATGTGAATATGAATAATTTCAGGGGTACTATAAAGTCTGCCCCTTTTCCAAATACCAGCCCTTAGTATCTCTACCTAAATGTTCCATCAACATGGCATATTTAATATGTAATGTATATTAAGTGATCAGGTGGCATGGGTCAGGCAGAAGGTGGATTGCTAGGTCTAGTTTTTACACAGTCTTGGTGAATTTATGAAGTCACTTAACCTCTCTAGAAGCCAATTTCCTCAACCTAACATAAGGCAGAAGTTGCAATAAGATTTCTAAATTGTGTACAGTGCAACTCAGCAGAGTTCTGAAACACAACAAAAGTCATTATAGATGTGTTTAACATTGGCTGTGCATTACTTATACAAGTGGTGAAATAAAGAACCTAAAGGAAGTTGATGAAAAACGCATTGTAATTCTCCTTAGCAGTTCTCATAAGTAATAAAAAGGAGCCTTTGTTTAGAAAGAAATTAATTTTTTCACCACAGCCCCACTGGTAATGAAACAGACCATAGAATCACAGGAGTGCTATAGAAGGCAATGCAAACCACGAGGCCAACTCTTCTGGGAATGAGTTATTTACTGCTTGGAGTAACTTTTAAGAGAACTCTATGTCAACACTTTCTGCAGTGTACACTATGCCTTGCTGAGCTGCTTCATCTGGAATAGCTCGCTTTATTTATGTCAGGACACTCTGCTCCTCATTACAGTCTTCAATAGCCCAGGTATCAAGGCCAAAAGATACTAGAATGTGAATGCAGAGCCCACTTGGCAGGGAATTCGCATTATCAGAGAAGGCTGCACTACCTTTAAGTCAGAGTGGGTGGTCTGACCTGATTGGGACTTGGCATCACAGCATGCAAAATTATTAGCTTCCTGGAACCATTGCTAGGAAAATGATATGTTTTGATACCAAATATGTCAAAATGTACCATTTGTTTTTAGGTACTTTTTTTAAAGGTCCTTTTCCCGATTTTGTTTTTTCTTTAAAGAGATGAAATGAAAACATATTCTCCCAGGCCTAACTTTAACATTTCTAACCATGATTCCTGCCCATTCTGTATCAGGCTTTATTAGAGGAGAATTACCCATCTGTTGTAAATGCATGATCCCATGAAGGCTCACTCTAGCCTTTTAATCCTGGAAGGAGGGTTGTAATTCCACTTACCTCTTCCTGCGTGGGTAGTGCTGTGATCCTGGCACAGCCCCACTCCATACTTTTGGCTATGTGACTTGCATTTCAATTGTGTCTGGCTTGAGTTACCTTAGGTATATGGGGTTGAGATTCCATGAGATCTACAAGTGGATACCACGTTGAAAATTGAGGTCCAGGGAAGAGATGTGGGCAAAAAATTTGAAATTGTGTTTTATCAGCACTAGACAGATATTGAGATTGTTGAAGTGGATGGAATAACTTAGGGCACATGTGGAATGAGAAGAGCAGGAAAAAACAATGTTTTTTCTTTTCTTTTTCTTTTTTTTTAAAAAAAAAACAATGTTTTTTCATTGAGAAACATGTGAGAAACATTTAAGGGATGGGATGATCATAAGAAGCTGAAAAGTCATCCTAATTCACATTGCAAATATCAAAATTTAGATTCATCATATAGGAAAGGTATGCTTCTCCACAAGGAATGATTTGACTCTCTGTAGGGAATTTGTTCAGGCCTTTATTTTTGTTTAATTTTCACCACTGTGTGTATATGGGGGTGTTACTGACCTCTGGAGAGCAGAAATCGAAGATGCTGCTAAACATATTACAATCCATAGAATAGTACCCCGTTATGGCTGATACACTGTGTCAACTTGGGGAGTCTAGAGGTTTGGCTAAGTGACTCAGCAGGGAGCCAGGGTGCTTACCTTGTATACATCCTGAGCCTGTGGAAGAGGAGGGCATGGAGATTATGTGAGTGCTACGTGCCCCCTAGGTGGGGGTAGCCTGTTTACAGTGTAAGGGAAGGAAAGAGGCAGCGAAGGGTGGAGACTTGCTGTTTGTGATGCCCTCAGGCCATCTTTTCCATCCTCTTGTTCCTTCTCAGCAATGGAGATCTCCTCAGCTTTATCTTTGCAGTCCACAGTTTTACTGGAGTTTCCTTTCTGGCCAAACTCACAACATTTTAAATCATCCTGCTGGGCTCTTTGTTCTTGATTCTCAATATAAATATGGCTAAAAGCCTCCAACAATAGCCATGTCACTTCCCCAACATTCGACTGCCTTGCAGTTTCTTTTGCCAGATTAATCAGTCCACACCTGCCCTTAATCTCAGTCTTAGGCAAAGTCTCTGGACACAAGCAAAATGCAAACAAACTTTCTGCCAAACCATAGCACACAACAACTGGAGTCCAACAACCAATGCAGAATGAATGCAATACCTTCTATTAATTTTCTCATTAATTCCATGTTTTGCATTCTTATCATCCTATCATATTGTATTCATTATGAAATTATATAATAATTTATATAATAAATTATATAGTTTATATAATTTATTAAATAATAATTATATAAATTATATAATAATTTCATCTCTGTCATCCATATTTTTTCCATTAAAATGCTGGACCAGATTTTAAAGCCTTGATAATTGTGGCTTATTGGCTACCATGTTATGGCATTCTAGAAATGAAGTTTAATTGCAGATGTATCTTAGTTGTGTTGGTGACCACTGATAATTAATTTCTGTTCTTGGGCACTGTTTTAATATAGGATCAACTATATGTTTGAAGTCTTCCGTTAAGGTCTGATGATTTCCTAGCATATGAATATTTTAATGAGTATGGAAAAGCTACCACATAGAACTAGTCAAAGCTTCTAACATTGATAACTGTATACAGATTTGATAAAATGTCACGCAAAAGCAGACCCTAACATCAATCTGATGCCTTATTGTGTGCAAATATTTCTATTTTTGGTTGAGAAAAGGAATTGAAAATAGCTCATGCATTGAATACATTTATTGTTCCCAGACTAGGAACAACTGGGTTTTATAATCTCTCGTTCTTTACCCTTAACACACTTTAACTCATACTACTTGTTATAATGCACTCTGGTTGCTGCTCTCGAGACATCAATTTATAAACAATTCATAAAGTCATATTGCATTTGCTACTAGATATCAACTTTTAGCATTATAATGCTTTTACGATGACAGTGTTGCCAACTGCTTCTTAAGGAAAGGTTTTATAAAGCAAACTTACATGAATCTCTTATGAAAAGAATTGTAGAATATTATCACTTTATCACAGGTATGGAAGTATTAATTGCAGAGGGAAGGACCAGGGTTTTAAGATTATAATCTGGAAATAATTGCTTGGGGAAGAGGCAAGTACTGATAAGACAGCAAGGAATCACAGACTTTGCTGTTGGAGAAGGGAAGAAATCCAGAAAAGTAGCAAGGTAGAGACCAGTGATAGATAAGCACACAGCGTAAAGAATTTCCAAACAGAGTGCCACGAACATGGAGCAAGCGGACCCCTGAAGTTTTGGGCAGATAGTGGCCATTCAGGAGAGCTGGAGTATACTTACTAGGGTCTCATTTCAGGAGTAACTGACCTCTTGACACTTATCAGCATGATATAAGACAGCAGAACAAGCTAAGGCACAAGTATATCGGTTGTCATCTCAGCCTCTGGAGAAAGTGCTGCTCATTAGAATGTGAAGTCAAGGTCAAGGCTAGAGGAGGAGTGAGCGAATTGCTGCCAAGTTCCTGAGTGTTAACAGCAAGGGGCAGAAATCCAGTAAATCTACTTCAAGGGAAAAAAATGGAAATTTTTGGGCTATGTAACTTGGAAATATAGGGAATGGTGTGGTTGTTTTAAATGTCCACAAACTGTTTATGGACATTGAATCTAATTCTCCTCCTTGAGTTTGGACCGCATTTAGTGAGTCTTTCCTAATTAACAGAATACAGTGGAAGTTCACTCTTGCATCTTTGCGGACTGGATCATAAAAGATGCTGTGATTTCTTGCATCCTCTCAGTCTCAGACTAGAGCCTGGGGGAGTTGTGTGGTCAAAATGCTTAGATAGCCCCACAGCAATGAACTGAGACTTGCTGTCTACACTCCCTTGCAGGTGGATCCCCTGGCTCCGGATTAATTCAGATGACCACAGTCCTGAACTATATCTTGACTACACTTTGTGAAAGACCTTGAAACAGAACCACCTGACTAAGCATTCCTGACTCTGGAAACTGAGAAGCAACACTTTTATTGTTTTAAGTTGCTAAAACTTAGGTAATTTGTTGTAGAACAGTCAGTAATTGCTAATAAAGTAGTGCACAGTTTCAGGCATGGTCTGGCCATGGGACTCAAATATCATAGTCAACAGACCGTGTTAGTCTGTTTTCTAGGCCTGATTTTTTTTCCATTTGACATTTTGTCCTCAAGCTAGCTCTAGGAGATGGCTTCAGATAAACATAAAGTCACATGGCTCATGGCTTAAGAGAGATAAACATCTCCTTAAAGGAGATGGCTTCAGATAAACATAAAGTCACATGGCTTAAGAGAGAGCTTCTGCTTTTCCCAGGTTCAGTGTATGATATCTTCACAGAGAATTGTTATTGAATTCTTTTGTTTCCTGTCTCCACTCTGTCCAAGGCGCTGTCATAGAATGATATGTTGCATTTGGTCTTGTGCGTATTCTTGCGGCCACAGGTGGGGCGTCACTGTTAAGAGCCTTTTCTCCATCGCATGGAACGTGAGAGTTAATTCCCTCATGGCAGGATGCTATTGCTAGAAGAAGAGCGTTAGGAGGGGTAGTGAGGGAAAAACAAACAATGAAGAGCACAGGTGTGATCAAGTAGGAGCTACAAAGAAGATTCTAATTTTATCCATCTATAACTATCCATTCAGAACAATCAATCACTTTAAATAACTGTCATATTACAAAGTTATCATTAGCAACTTTTAAAATACAATGCCATTGCTATTTTCTAGCAGTCTTGCTTTTCTTGCAGAAGCTCAAGAACCAAGAAGTAAGTAGGCACAGGTATGTAAGTCCATATCTTATAAGTATTATCCTCTTTGTAAGGCCTGTTTTCTTTTTCTTATACTGTATATGTGATACATATATAAACTCACCATTCTTAGAAGCTGACTGTATAACTCAGGGTAAGGCATCCTGGGAGCTGACCACAGCCTGTATAGTGAATGCTTAAAAGAAGCGCCTGGTGGTGTCTCCTTGTGCACAGATAATAATAATGATTACTTATCAAATCCACTGAGCATTGAACTATATACCCCAAGCCCTGTATCAATCAGGATTCAACCATGAGAAGCCAAGCCAGAACCAGCAGGAATATGCAGCGAGAGAAGTCATGATCCAACAGAATCAGAGAAAAAGAAAAGAGGAAAGAGGAAGTGGGTTGGTAGTAATACAAAAATGAGAGAGGAAAAAGAGAGTAAGTGGGACAACATATCAGGGAGGAGATCTGAGTTAAGGTGGGGAAGGCTAACTCCGGGAGCGGTGGACTGAAAACACCCTGGATCGCATGTGTACGCACTCCCCTAAGCTCCCCCAAACTCACTGGGTACTGGCCTGCCAAGCTTTCAAGCATGGGTTCAGGGTTTTAGTGAGAGGCCTACAGGGGCACTCACCATCCAGAGAAGCCACTAGCATAATCTTGACTGTCTTGCAGTTCTGTGCAGCATCTGGGTGATCCATGGAGGACTCCTGTCTGTGAAGTTCTCTCTTCAATCCTTGCAAGTGATGTGAGGCGATAACAAGCCACAAACAAACGTGCTTGCAGCCTCCTTATCAGGATGGTTTGTCACAGGCATCACCTGGAAGTTTTTGATCTTGCAGACTCTCGGCCCCACTTACCCATACTGAACCAGAATCTGTGTTTTAATAAGTACCTCAGCTAATTTATAGGGATGTTAAAGTGCAATAAGATGCATTATTCAGTTATGAAAGCTCACATTTCAAAAAATCTTTTACCTGCTGGTGACTTTCCTGAGCAGGTCAGTTTCATCCCACCCACTCCATGATGTTACTCAGCCTCCCCCCACCCCAGGCGGCAGACTACCCGGGTCACAAGAGCTGGGCTGTGTACCCTAGACAGGATTTTAGTTCCCTGTGAGGGCTGTCTTTGTGAATGATGAGTTTTCTTAAATATTTTGTGCATTTATATATTATCCTCCATTAAATGAGGATCTGTTCTTGCAAGCTAATGGATTGTAACAAATAGCCTGGGCAATTTAATTTGAAAAGCCATAGGGGTTATGTCAGTAGTAAATTAAACATGAGAAGAAGGGCTTTTAGAAATAGGTGCACTGAAAGCAACAGAAAGCTACTGATGGCAGAAAATGACCCCAAAGTATAGCAATCTGTGCCATTTTAGATGGTTGAAAATAACTCCCTGGACCTCAGAAAGATCTGAGGCTGTTACTGTATTGCAGAGTGCACAATGGACAGTGATGATAAGGATGGCTGAGTCATAAGAAAAAGGTTTAAATGCCCACAGCATACCAATCAGGAAGGCAGGGAAGCTTGAAATATATATTTAAAAGATTTTCAATAAATGTGATGTCAGTAATACATAATATAAGGCTTACATAAAATCTCAGCACTGTGAAAAGTAGTTTTCCAGAATGACTCATCCTCCAGGGTTCCAGAGAACAAGGCAGATTAGCAATGCTTGTCACTCCTTCCCAGCCCCGGGGAACCTGTCTCTCAGCAGTGTCAGAGGTTCTGGATAGAGGTACTATTCTTTCCTTGTTGCCATGGTTGATTTTACCATGCTTAGCCCAGCAAATATATTCTCTCAAGAATTTGAAATCAGACACACAGTGTTTAGTCAGTTGAACTGAAAAGTCTTATAGAGGTTGGATCTGGCTGGGGCTGGAGATTTAGCTCAGTGGCACAGCGCCTGTTTGGCAAGCGCGAGGTCGTGAGTGCAATTCCCCATACTGGAAAACAAAAAACAAAAAAAGAGAGCGGGGTCTGACCAAGGTTTACCAAAGCAAGGAAGGTTCGCTGAGATAAAGGACCCCTCAAGTCCATAAACCTGGAGGGTGAAACTTCTTTTATTTCTTCTCATTCTAGCCCTTCTTGAGGCCCTGTTGTATCTGGGTACCCTGCAATACTTTGTGTCTTTCAGGAAGATCCCACTGTTTTTGGTTAAACTAATTATTGGAGTGACTGTTCATTGAAAACAATTATCTCTTACTGAAGATTTGAGCTTTACTAAAATCCATGAGGATACCTAATATCTTACCACCAACATAGAACAAAACAGGTTACAGCAGTCAGAGGATACAGGGGAAGTCATCACACTCATATGGGCAGGGAGGACACCAGAAGGGATACAAATGACCACATAGCAGGCCAAAGATGCCAAGCTGGTGTCCCAGGTAATGGTCAGTGAGTGAGGCCCCAATATGGGTGATGAGGATGGATCTAGGACTGGGATCAGGGCTTAAGTTTGGCAGTGATAACAGGCTAAAGTGGAACCAGTATTGCTGGGTTGATCTGGAAATAATCACTTCAGAGTCTAGCACATAAAAGGTTTATCTCCTGGACAAAAGAGGTGCAGCTCTGTCTTGATCATCACAGTTATTTTCATGCAAGTTGGGGAGTAAGAGATCTCTAGGCTCTTGGTAGTTACAGCCAAGGTCCAGGCACTCTCAGGCCACCAGAAACATCAGAAATAATGACGGCCACTCCCTTTAACTTCATTATTGTAATTCTCTTTGGAGAGCAGGCATTTGTTCCCATGCCAGGCTAGTTTTATTGAAACCATTTGTTAGATGTTTAGAGTCTATTTTCTAACTTAAAAAAAAAAACAAGCAAAATGTTTTTATATTTTTGCAAGGTGTCTAAACTTATTTGTGACTGGTTCCTGTCTACTTGACCATGTAATCCAAGTGGTATCTCTCAAGGCAGGGCTAGAGATGACCAGTAATTATTTTCTAAAATGCCTGGGACTGTCTCAGCAATAAGTTCTGGATATTTGTTAAGAACCCACTTAAGTAAATTCTAAGCAGCTTTTGTAAACTCTGAACTATTTGTCCTACTGTGTTTTGTTCCATCATAAAAAGAATATGCATATGCTGGGCAGTGGTGGTGGTGGTGGTGGTGTGTGCATGTGCGTGTGTGTGTGTGTGTGTGTGTGTGTATGTGTGTGTGTGTTGCTACAATATTCTGAGAACCCAAGAGGGCAGGTTTAAAAATTTTCTCAGAAGTTCCAAATTTAATAAATTTAGGAAATTACATTGAATGCCCAAAGTTTTGACATATATTAATAGGGGAAAATTTTAGCTTTCTAATGTGCTATTCATGTACTTTAAGTTTATATCTGTCTGCTAATTTTTGACTTAACATTAATTACTCTGAGTTTTATGGGATACCAAATTAAATTTTAACAAATTTTTATATTATACTTTATATCGTACCTCTCTTCAGAAACATAAGCATTTTGAACATCTATAGCAAAGGATTGCCATGTGTTTTATATATCTATGTTAAATATTTATATAAAAGAGAAAATATTTCCCATTTACTTCATTGAATGGTCTTTTTTTATACATTATTGCAGAACATTTATTTATTTACCATACATGTTCTAAGTACTTACTACATTGACACTCTGAGTAGAGATTGGGCAAGACTCCTTTTATGTAGTTAAGAGTAAAATTTTGGAATTTTTCTTAAGTTCCCCAAAAGCAGATACTAGGAAAGAGATTGTGTGCAGCTGTTTTATGAAGAAACTATTTCCACAAAGACAAAGAGGAAGTTGGAAGGGCAACAAGCCAAGTAAGTGATTTCAGACAAAATCCCACACGGGGCAGTTGCACTCTGAATATCCCCCTCCGCTCCCCAAGTCAGTAAAAAGACACCACAAGGGAGCAGGGCAAGAAATTGCTATTACACCTTATAGAACAGAATATGAATACAGAGAATTAAACAAAAACAAAATAACAAAAGACAGTAAAAGTGATACAGAACAAGATGATGGCAAATTAACAATGGTTGTTATATTACATATTGTTATCAAAGTAGTTGCTCAGATTATCAGATATAGGTATGCATGGTTGATCAAACAATTAAGCATTAACTATTCCTTTCAATAAACCAATAGAAATTAGTAGTCAGACAATTTATCTTAGCTATCTTGTGTGTATATATATATATTTCCCTTCCTTCTTTTTTCCTTTCCCCCATAGAATATGAATATAGAATACAGTTTGAATACGAATAGATAGTGAAACCAAGTAAATAGCATAGGAAAACCTAATGTGAGTGCCACACACAAAGCAAGGAAAACAAATTTATAAAGAAAGAAACATAGAATAAAGAAAAAATATGTAAGTTTTAAACTAATGTCTTCTAACAGATAAAAGAAGATTAAAATAAGGAACAAAGTAGAGAAAAAGAAAATTAGAGGATCAATTTTGTTTGCCTATTATCTAACAAATTAGAATTCTTAAACATGAAAAGAGAAGAAAGGAAACATTTGAAAAATAATTAAGATAATTTAGAAAAGAAGAAAAACTTCCCATTTTGAGTTGGGGTCTGAGAGACTCATCAAGTAGTAAGTTCAGGCAAACCCAGATATACCTCACTGTAAGAGAAGTGGTACAGTCAGAATGGGCAGGAGCAGGACAGAGACATCATGAGTTGCATGGGCAGGAAGCCTAGACACTTGCATAGTTTACTATGGTTGTACTCCTTGTACTTCTGCCTTTGTTTCAGCTCATATCACATGGAACCAAGGGGCGGTGTCTTCAGACAAGCTATTGGAGAAACAGCTAAGCCTGGATCAGGATAGGTAGGCTTGTTTTGGAAGTACAGACAGATATCGCAGCTTTGACTCATCTCATTGCAGGGCACCCCTGACAGAAAGTGGTGAATGGAAATCTTGCCAGTGGGGGCTAGATGAACTCTATGTTGCAGTGATTTGATGTGTCATTAACTTCTACGCACTAGAAGAAGGTACGTACATTAGGGACTGGTATTTGTACAGATCAGTTTTGGTGTCTAGTAGGAAGGGAGTTTTGCTCGGTGAGAGAGTAGCAGGATGACACCAGAAACTTTGTTGTGGCTGCTGGCAACCTGTTGTAAAGGGAAGCAGTTTAAGTGGGTGTTGAAGGTAAATTTCTCTTCCAGCAGAATGCTGCACACAGATGGCATTTCAATACAGGCTCTGTTCATCACTTTTGCTTTCAGGGATCTTCTGGGGGATGCACAGAGAAGATCACGGAACATCTATCATTAGAATCCTATATGTCACATGAACTTATCTGCCTTATGAATAAAGGATTCAGGAACCACAATCATTTTGGAGTCTACTTAACAGCAGGGACAGGGCATAATGGAGGAAATAGGTGGGTTTAAAAAATAGCTGAGAGGACAGTTTCAAGAGTATGTAACACCTCTATGTACTATTGATTAGGTCTTGCCTGGAGAAATCATATTAAACTTGTTTGCTTTTAACACAAACAATTAGAAAAAAGGAACAGTTTTCTGTAAAGGAAGTAGCCCTATAGCAGAAGTCAAGAGATGTACCTTCTTTTTGATTCGATACTATCTTTATGACTATCTTGGTTACTTTTCTCTCATTGCTGAGACAAACATCTGACACCCAAAGTTAAGGAAGGAAAAGTATATTTAGCTTACAGTTTGTGGAGGTTTCAGTCCATAATTTGCTGGCTCCAAGGCAGAGTGGCACAGGCAGAGGGCAATAGTTCATGGTGGCTGAAAAACAGCAAAAACAACAAGAGCAAAATGGAGAAGAGCAGGCTGGAGCCTCTTTCTCCCCCTTACATATGCAAACTATCTGCCCCAGGGCAGGTGTAGCACTCACACCCATAATCCCAGCATTGGATCAGTTGTAAACTCTAAAAGCCTCTTAACATGAGACTCTGGGGGGACAGGCAGATACAAACCATAACAATGACTTTAGGTCCTTCTTTGGCATTGGTTTTACTGTTTTTAGTCTAATCAGTTGATCGTCACAAACTCTGAGGTTGTTCTTCACTTTTTTTCTGTACACTTATATAGAAAAGGACTATAGGATAACTCAAATGCTGAAGAAAAGAAGAATAGAAGAGGTAAGAAAATTACTTTATTAACCGGGTGAGAAAGAAGAGGAATGGTCCATGAGAAGGAGATTAAAAATTTTACTTTCTTTATGTATAAGAAAGTAATATGTGATTAGTTTTATGTTTACAGAAATATTTTTATGTGAAGAATATTTATAAATATAAGTAAAAGGATATTAAAAAGATATTATTTCTCTGTGATGGGCCCCAACTGTCCAAAAATATGTATGGTCAGTTATCTGTGTGTTGAGCATATACTTCTCACTTCCAAAGTGTGGTGGGTTGACTAATGGTCAACATGTAGCACTCAACTGTACTGAATCAGCGAGGTTCTAGGTGTGGGAGGCCCACCTGAGGATTGTTGCCAACAGCATAAAAGGAGAACAGAGGGGATGTACTGTTGGTTCTCCTAGAGAAACTTGTCATGCTGGTTTTACTGATAAGAGCTCAGCTGTTCTCATAGTCACTGTTGGTGAGGATGGCTGCGGTTCTTTCTGTGGGGGCTCTGGTCCTTACCTTAAGTTTAGCTTCCTGGCTCCAGTGCAGATCCCTCAGCCTGGTGGCACAGATCCTTCATTCTGTTGATGCAGACGTTCTAGTTCTACCACTGACCTTTGCCCTTCCCACTGCTGATCCTTGGTATGAGTTGCATGAGACATTGTCTTGGGCTCTAGGCCTCCAGCTGGACTTGTGGAGGACACTGTTGTGGGTTCTAGGTTAACTGGATTCTTTGGGTCTCTAGTGCATGGACAGATCTCTTGCACTCTTCTGCATTTGACTTTTGGGTGAATGTTATAAAATAATCCTATAAGTTATGTGTCCTCTGTTAAATCTACTCCCTGAAAACCCTGACTACAATACATACTTAAACTAATTCACATTCTCTCCTGGCTTCATGATACACCTCCTGAACTCATTCTAGTCCTTTAACAGTACCAGTGACTTTTCATTCAGGATTTCTCATCTCCCCTGGTTGCAGCTGGATAATCATACAAAGAAGAAGAAGAAGAATAGGGAGGAGGAGGAGGAAAAGGAAAAAAGAGGAAGAAGAGGAGGAAGAGGAGGAAGAGAAAGAAACTTAACCCTAAAATAAGCTAACTTGTGCTTAGTCTGGCCCCAACAATACACTGAGGCTACACAGAAGGAAACTGAAACTGTCGGCTGTCAGTGACAAGTGACTGCATGTGGTTGCTGCTTACATCAGATGCATGCCATGTCTTTGAAGGGAAACTTGAGCCCACAGAGAAAGTGAAGAAACAGACCTCAATGCAGAAAAAGGAGGGGCCAAATTGCACTTTCTTTCCAGCTCCTGGCTTGTTGCATGAGAGAGGAGACTTGAATCTACAGAGACACAATGTGGGTGGGTACATCCAGAGGCCTCTAGGAAGAAATGCACCAGTGGAACAGAGCAGTGGATGGTGTGCAATAGAACAGCTGGTGAGTGATCCCAGTACTAGCAATTGCCATGTCCCCTGGAGAAAGTGCTTGGCTAGATACCATTTAGGGAAGGGCCAACTGAACCTGGGACTCAGAGTACCTGTGGCTTGGCCTCCAGAGTACTGAGATTAGAAGTGTTCACCACCACATCCCACTTGCATCTTGTTTCTTGATCCATTCTGCCAATCTTTTTTTTGTGTTTGTTTGTTTGTTTGTTTGGACTGGTGAATTAAGACTGTGATGGTTGATTGGTTATTTCAATTTGAGTAAGAGAAGTTTGACTAAGTTGGCTCAGCAATTCCACATGCTAGAGTGCAGAAGACCCACCCTAGGTGGCTTGTTGTTTCCTGGATCCAAAACAGATCCAGTGAAAAGTACATTTGTCCAGAGTGGTGACAAACACAAAAATATTGCAAACCCCATTTCTCATCTATGTTCTGCCCTAGATGGGACTATGTCATGGACTGAAATGGATCCAAAAGTAGCCTCTTAACTCAGCTCCTTTCTAGTCCAATTTGCCAAAGAGGAACTTGCAACCGCTTACGATATACTATTCCAGATCCTTCCTAACGAGGCTGGTTGTCAGGACGCTGGATAAAAGTTCAGGTGGATGGACTGGGACTAGATCCATGGCTTATTTTACAAATTGTAAAAGTCTGGTTACCCCTGTCACTTCCATCCCTCATTAAGGTTCATTCCCCAAAACCGCCAGTGTTTCCATTGGTCCCCACCCCTGTTGTAAATCACACAGGACCCCCTGATATTCTTATCTCTTATGTCTGGTCAGTGGAGCCCATCAGATCCTCCAAGCTGTTACTGCTCTGTTCTTCCTGTAAGTTCTAGGTCTAATACAAAATAATTCTAAACTCAATTGGACTAATATTTCTATTGCTTGCTTCAGTCCCATTTTACAGTAATATGGGGAAACACTTCCTGTTTTCTAAGTTCCATTAAGGGCCAAGATGTCTCTGCTGATTGCATAGATGTATTGAATATCACCTCAGATTCTCTAATAGCCCCTCTTGGACCTTTTTTTGGTTTGCTTTGATGGGGTGCACCAAGTATTTGATAGCACCAAAATGAGTCTTTGTGCATTTGCTTTGCTGGTACTCGACCTTTCTGTCTATCCAGGTCAATGATGTTCTACACTTGTCCTCCAGTCATGTCAGAAGTGTGACCCTGTGATATTTCCCATATAGCTGGGATAGCAATAGCAGGGAGTTTGATGCTCAGTGATGCACCTCTGGGTATAGGCCAACAACAATATTCACAGTTAAGTGCTCAGAAAGCTGGAGATTTTGCCAACATACAAACTTCCATAGACACGCTGTAGTATCAAATAGATTCCTCAGCTGCAATTGTCCTCTAGAATCAAAGAGCATTAGCCCAGCATCCAGGTGCTTGCCTTTTCCTAGTAGAGTGTTGCTACTATGCCAACAAATCAGGGATAGTAAAAAAAAATTTCCCATCAGCCATGGGAAAGCCTCAAACAGAGGGCTCAAAGTACTATGATTGGCTCCTATTGGCGGGGACCTTTAGATTTTCTCCCCTAGTGGACAGGAGCTCTGCTCACGCCTTTAATGACCCCTTTGACAGTTCTTCTAGACCCTTGTGTGATCTGCATCCTGACTCACTTTCTGACTGAACACTTTGAAGCCATACCCCACCAACTTCTTTTAAAGACTACTTCTCCTTATCAACTCCTCAGCACTGAGGAAACCGAGGAAGATTCTTCCCTAAAACAGAGGGGAATGCAATGGCAAGTTTATAAAAATCTTATAGTAGAAATTAGAAATCAATCTATAGCCTGTGACTATGCTCATGCTGCTTGCCGTATAGACTGCTGTAGCCTTTCCTGTCTGCATCCAGCTGCTTCTTCCAAATAGCTGGACAGGGCAACCTGACCACATCCAGCTGTAGTATTTGTGTTTTTCAACTTCAAATATGCGCATGTGTAGTTTTGTTTCAGCTTGTTTAAAGGACTCCATAACTTCCAGAGCAAGGTAATTAGCCACAGAAAGTGCTGGTCACATCTTCTGGCCCTAGTCCTGTCTTACACATGTAATAGTCAGTGATCTTAATGTGCCCCTCTGCATCTAGTAATAAATTGTCCAATTTCAAGTTTCAGTAGAGAATGCCTCGCTGGTGAAGGTAGTTGAATGTTAAGCTGATCTCTGCAGAGTAAAACCCGGCATGAGGCTCAGGAAGTACTTTTTGTTGTTGCATATGAGACATGAAATCGCCTCCGTTTACATAGTCCAGAACAAAACACAGCCTGCTTTCTGTCTGAAAGCAAGCGTGGAGCCCAACAAGGAAAGGATGATGGGATGCCTGCTGCAGTACGCGCCTCTCCGTGTGCGCCCGATGGATGTCCGCACGCGCTTTCTTGACAACTTTCTTCGCAAACATTCGATATGTTTTTTGTAGTTGAACTAAGAATACTTTTGTGTAACTACTTCTGCCTATCACCTGGAGCAGGTTAAAGTCCTGAAGACCAAGACTAGATGAAGCTTTGCCACTTTCCCTGGTAGTCTTTACCTCGTTGTCTTCAGCAAGTTGTTCCAAACTGTCCTGGCTTGAAGGATCAGACAGGCTCACGGTCGGTGCTGGGTCCAAAGCCGTGGGCGGTTGATTCATTGGCGTCTCGGATTGCTGTGATGAAGAACGCTGCCCACACATAGCTGTGACAAGTGTGTGACACTTCTTGTGAACCAAGAGTTTGCAGTCGATACACTTGTATACCTGGTGTCCGAATCCCCCTACACAGCCCGAGCAGAGGGCACAGTGAGCGTGCCTGCTGAGTGCTTGGCCTGAAATGTATGGCCCTTGGCACAAGAAAACTTTCTCCAGAGGCCTGCAGCTCTGTGGTGGATGAACTGATCTTCTAGGCAAGGCATTTTAGGGGGTTCTGATGGACAAGGTGATGCACAAGGCGAGGCATGGAGTAAGAGTTCGTACTCCTTCTTTAGCTCAGACAGCCAAAAGCTTCTAATTCCCACTGAGAGGATACAGAACATGGGTTTCCTTCCTCCTCACCCCACTTGGTGGTGAAAAGCTGTTTATTGTCTCAACACCACAGATCTCAAACTTCATCGAAAAGGCCTGCAAAGGAGATGGACGTCCCCGAACATGGTGTGGTGACATCTCTTCCCATGAGCAGGGTCTGTCGGGTACAGGTATGGGTCATGGAGGGAGTGGGGAGAAAGGGACCATAGTAGGGTTCGCTGCCCAGGAAAACTGGCATGAAGGGCTTGTGGGGTGGGCGAATGTGCCCTGATTGTCTGCATTGATCACAACAGCCAGCTCCCCACAAAGTGCTTTGCACCGGTGCCCGGGTCAGGGCAGATGTGCACTAGGTTTCTCAGTGTGTCTCGGGGCCTGGTGGCTGTGACTTCGTTCTCCCACCCTGCACTTGTCTGGCTCCCCAGGATTTTTGTGCCCGGCTCTGGGGAGGCTTGTCCGGAGCCCCTGGGAGTCTCTGGGCCCCGCGAGACTTGCCGTGGGATCTTTCGCTTTGTGTTGCTGTTGGTATTTGGGCTTGGGCAGACTTCACACGGGTAAGTTGGTTTTTGTCTGTCTGTCGAGGTCAGTGCTGGGGACACCTTCCCGTGCGTGTCTGTAACAGTTGAGTGGCTCCCGCATCGTGGCCTGCGGGGTCTGGATGCAGTCAGCCTTCTCCTCAGTCTTTCACAGACTTTCCCTGCCTGGGGTGCTGAGGCTGCGGCCTCCAGAAGTGCGGAAGCAGCCCAGCATCCTCGCAGTTGCTGTTCTCCGGCCAGGTGAACTCGGAGAGGGCAGTTGCTGCATTGCGACGCCTGTTACCAGGGTTCCAATTCCTGTTTGGACAGGCTGCCAAGGGAGTGAGGTTGTGTCTTAGGGTTCCATGACCAAAGTCCCCTCTCCAGTTCCCCTCCAGTCCTCCCTCAAGTTCCCCATCCCCCACCACCCATCTTTTTCTTCATACTAAATAAATCAGTGGCTACTCATGTTATGATTTTTATATAAGAATCTAGGAATCTTTTTATCTATCAACCATAGGTCTATTAGTTTCTTACTTTTGCATTACTGGAGCTTGTATCTTGTATCTCCATAATGAACTATAGCTATACCCTCAGACTTTATTTTTTTGGATACACATTAAGCATCTCCCTAGGTCACAAAATCGGTCAAGTTGGTCTCCACCTTGAGATCTTCTTGCCTCAGATGCCCAGAGTGCTGGGGTCACAATCACACACTGTCTTGCCAGATTCAGTGTGCTATGTAGAAACAGCAAGACTGGGAAAACTTTGGCAATCTGGGGCACGGGTGAGATCTTCACCTTTAAAGTAACGTGTGTGCATTGATGTTTTGCATGTGGTAGCCACAGTGCTGAGGGGTCTTTTCCATTTAAGGAGGATGGCTGTGGTTCTTTTCGGGGGAGCTCTGGTCCTTACCTTGAGTGTCGCTTCCTGGCTCCAGTGCAGTTCCCTCAGCCCGCTGACACAGATCCTTCATCCTGTCTGTGCAGACTTTCTAGCTTCTACCACTGACCTGTGGGTCTTCCCAGAGCAGATCATTGATATGACTTGTATGAGACATTGTTATGGGCATTAGGCCTCCAGTTGGACTCATGGAGGACATTGCCACGGGCTCTAGGTCTTCAGCTGGATTTGTGCAAGACATTGCTGTGGGATCTATGCTTCAACTGGATTCTTTGGATTTCTAGTGTGTGGACAGATCTCCTGCACTCTTCTGCACTGACTCAATGAGTGAATATTATAAAATAATTCTATAAATTATGTGTCCTGTATTAAACCTTTTCCCTTTTAAACCCTTACTACAACACCAAGTCGGGAATTTGGATGCTTCTCTCTAACCTAGAAAGAAGGGCTGTAAGATTTCTACTGTCTAACAATAAACAAAATCTTTGGGGATTTTTAGCCTTTTATCTGAAAGCAGAGGAAAAGCTTGTCCCATCTTATAGAACAGCTACGGGCTGGCACAAGGGTGGAAAGAAGTATGTTGCTAACATCACATATTATTGAATTTTATGTGAATTAGTGTTTCTTTAAGTGAAAATATTCAACCAAAGCATTTAAAATTTTATTTATTCTATCCCAAAACAAATTCTGTGCTGGAATAAAAAACAAACAAACAAACATAGGGGCATTTCTGACTAATGAAATTTCAGGAAGTTTTGAAAGAAGAAAAGGTAAGGGAGAATTAATAAAAAAATTAAGGAGTAAGTAGATAAATGTAATTACAATAGAGGAAATAAATAGGTAGCTTTAAGAAGGAGGGATTTAGGGAGAAGTACTAGAGAGGAAGAGATGTGTGCATATGTGTATGTCAGTGTTTTGGTAATGGCAGTTAGGATATTGCCATCTTTCTAGATCTGATCTTTCCCTTAGATAAACTATCGCATGCCTTAAGCCTTGGGGAACACAAAGTGTGAAAATTCATCTTAGTATTATTTAGTGATCTTCCCTTCCTTTTTCATGTTTTCTTTCAGAGCTCTCCTCTGTGCCCTGGGATAGCTACAATTTACCACCCTATTTTAAAAGATAATGCCAGATTACTACCAGAGGTTTAACTAGGAGACACAACAAAATGAGCTCCTAAATTTTCTTCTGAAGTGACAAACCAAGTATACACAGGCAATAAACCTAGTTCCAGAAGCTGATCAGTGTTTAAGCCACATAACACATTGCTCTACTAGTACTAAATCTCAAATTAACTACTGGATTTTTATAACGAGAGAAGAGGCTGACAAAGAAATGTCTTGTAAATCTATAGCAGTTCCAGGCAGCTGGTGAGGTGCCAGGCACTAGCTTTATAAATGGGTATTCTGGGATTCCTGTTCATTGGTTCGGTCTCATCATGTGGGCGAGCCATGTTGTCTGGTATTATTCTTCATTGTGCTGTGGGACTTTATTTTTTGGAAAAACCAACTCTTTTTCAGTAAGCTTGAATGGATTTTTGACCAGGCCAGCAGTGAATTCTAGAATGTAAAGCTGAAAGGTGTATTCAGATCTAACTTAATTGTTTTAACAGAGGATCCTAGAGATTAAAACACAAAGTTAGAAATACACCTAGAACCACTGGATTTAAAGTCTAGTACCTTTAACATGCATTTTACACTAAAATTTTTATTTTGTCTGGGAGTAGGTAAATGTTGGGTTGGAGAGAAGTAGAAAATAGGCTTTTTAAACATACAGTTATAAACTGACAATTTATAGTGTCCAAGACTTCTGCATTATATGCATAACCCAAAGGAAGAAAAAGAGGTTTATCTCCTATCAGAATTCACTGCTGATATCAGTAAAAATAAATTTTAGAATGACATAATCTGGGTAACTTTGAGAGAGTTACTATTTAGGCTCAGTCATGATACATGTGAGTACACTCAGTTGGCAATAGGTTCTGCCACTTGGAAGGTATGTGACCTCACATAAATTGCTAGACTTTCCTGGATCTGTTTTATTTGCTGCTCAAAAAATGAGTCAAATTTTTCACATGTGAGTTTTTAAATTTACAAAACATTGATGAGAAGAAAGTGTTGAATTGTTTTCAATAAATACCATGAGGTACTTTTAGAAGAGCATTCCTTTCCTTATATTCCTGTAATCAGGGCAACTACACACATGGTCTATGATGTTATGCATCAGGAATGCGATTAACGCAGACCACAGTGCGAATGGTGCCCTGCCTGGCTTGAGTATCTCTGTAGGAACTTTCTTACTGCCCATGTTTATTTCTCACTGGCACTGTCTGTGCATTGTGGAGTGTGAGTGTACTTTGAAAAATATCATCCTGGATAACATTACCTGGGTAGACTGTCTCTTGGTTTTCAAAGTTAAGATATACTTATGTATTAAACTGATGTTTTGAATAACCTTCATATAATTCAATTCATCTTACTAGAATGCAACAGAATACAGAATGTGGTAAAAATTTGTGTGGAAAGCTCTTAACTTCTATTTTATTTTTTTAAAAATGTTTTTTATTTCAAAGAAAGTAGTACAAAAAAAGAACAATAGAAAAATACAAACAAAACAAAGCAAGGACATTAAAAATGATATGGGGTTTCAAACCAAAGGATAGGGATTAACAGTGGTTATTATATTACATATTGTTGTCTTCAGTGAAGTTGCTCAGATTACCAGATGTAATAATAGAAGATTAATCAAACCATTAAAGGGAATAAGAAAATAGTAATTTAAAAGAACATTACAGACAATACATAGTTTCACTAGACAGGATTGTAGCTGAGCAACTTATGTGATGACAACAATTTAATTTCTATTTTAAATGCAACTGATAGGAAGCCAAAACTACACGAAGATAGTTTGGAAATGCACCAAATACCACCAGGAGGGAGTATGAAAGTCTTAAAATAGACATTTGCATGTTGATGGTACTCAAAGAGGCATCACAGTGTCATACTTAGTGTGAGCTGCTGTGCAGTGTGCTTGGGTGGTCCTGACCACATTTCCATGGTGATTGGCATTGCATACCCAATAAAACAAGTTCTCCAGTTAATTCCTCTATACGAGGTTTCTCATGGACATTTCAACAATATTTTAATCCACGTCTTGAAAACTGGCCTACTATGAAAGAGCAATGATTTTTACTTTGGCTTCAACTCCCTCTTCAAAGCCTTTGACACAGGCCACAAATTATAGGCTCAGTTTCTTTTTTCAAATGAAACTTTAATCTGTGGATAAAACTTTGGTCTACTTCTCACTGAACTTTAGAATTATACTTAACTCATAAATGCTTGATTCCATTGGTTCTAGCAAAGTACCAAGCTAAAACACTATATCCTTGAACTTCCCTTACAGGCAGGGGCAGACAAGTGATTGTATTTTAGCCACAAGGATATAAATGAAAGAGGAGAAGCCCCTCAAAAAGAAAGGATGTGACCATTTGCCCTAGCCTCTCCTTTTGTCTGAATCATGGACATAATAGCTGGATCTTTAGTAGCCATCCTGACGTACAAGCATATGAGGGTCATGTCCTAAGAATGGTGAATGGAAAACCAGATAGAACCTGGGTCTCTGACGACATTCAGGAGCATGAGAGCAGAACTTTTGGACTTCTCTTATATGAGAAAAATAAACACATATACTCAACATACTGCTTTTGGAGATTGCAACTCAATTTCTAATTTTCCCTCAGGCCATTCTCCCAAATCTAACTTGGAATGATCTAAACTACTCTTAGTCAACCTAGACCCTACATTTCTTTCAGGGCATTTCTCAGATTCACATCCTATAAGAAATCTTTTACTGATCTCCTTCCATTCTGATTAGTCTCACAATTAATTAACAGTGATTTAAATTTTTGATATTTGAATTAACCTCTCTTACATATAATATTCTTTTCAGTTCTTTTTGTGTGTTTCAAATGCCTTAAGATGGAAAATTATCTATTCCAGGTATCTATTCTAGTTCCTTCTATCTCCCATTCTGGGCAGCAATTGAGCCTACTAATGCAGTGAGCCCCTCCAAATCTGTATCTGTGCTGACTGAACTTTGTCCAATCTAGAGAAGCACAAGGAGAGTTAGTAGTTGAGCAGTTATTGCTCTCATCTGTTAACAGGACTCAGACATGGACTGTGGAGCAGGTGGTGCTCCTGCTGCCTTATCCTACAACTGGCTTCTGCACGCCACATACCTCCTGCAGCAGGAGTGTGGAGGTCTTTTTTCCGGAGCACCCAACCTCTCTGTCTCTGGGCTTCTTTTGGAGATTGTGGGACCTATTTCTCCTCTTCCTTCTTTTTCCTCCTTACTCTCATCTTCTTACTTCTCATCTCCTTCCTCCTCCCTTCTCTATTTTTCCCTTTCTCTTCTTAACTTTAAAAAATTCATTTTTAACAACATGAGCTCCAAAATTTGTGAGAAATTAATGGTAAACCTAACCCCTTTCAACTGTTTCTTTCACTGGAAATGAACCCCTTTATCTGAACTCACTGTCTTGTACTTGTCATTGGGCTTCTTTCCTTTCCAGAAGTCTTCAATAGACTGAGAGTGCACAGGGCTATTTGCTCAATATTTTTTTCAAATAGTAAATAGGAGCCAGAACTACTAGGGAGTGAAGTTGAAATATAAAGCAAAGTGTTATTTTTTGGCCTAAGGAAAGTACATTCTAGCTAGGGAATTCATTGCCTGAAATTCACATTCACAGAATTCAGCAAGACTGTTTATTTCCATCTTAAAGAGGCTTCAGACTGTGTGTCTTCTTCCTGTATTCCCACATTATCTCTATCTTTTAATCCCTTTCCAAGGGGACAATAAAAATGCTTATAAAATTTTCTCTTTACCAGCTGCTTTACTCAATGACAATGTAAATTCCACATTATTATTGTTTATACTGTTACTTCTATAGTATTATCCATTCATTTGAAATTGGTTTATTGTTTCAAATATTAATGTATTCATCAAGGAACAGATAAGAAGCACTTGTTATTATTATATGGCTAATACTGGGCTCAGGATTTGTGGAATGCCAAAAAAGGGTAACTATAGAGTACAGTACTGTCTTTTACTTTTACCACTTCCTTCAAGAAGATTTTGCCAATTTGCCCTATCTCTGGGAGAGTTATTCATTCTGTGTTTCTACAGCGGTGATAATGTTTATTATTATTAATTGAATTTAGTAGGTGCCGGACATTGTGCTTAGTACCTTAATTAAATTATTTCATTTAATCTTCAGCAAGCCTAAAAGAATGTGCTATGTAGAACATACAAAGAATTTTTAAAAAGTCAGCCCCATCCAAATTCAAAGACCAAATACAAAATTGGGCATCTGAGATGAATACACACTTCTCAGATAAAGAAATACAAATGGTAAGAAAAAAATACATGAAAAAATGATCACTTCAGAAATGTAAATTAAAACAACACTGAGATTGCATCTCACCCCAGAAAGAATGGCTATCATCAAGAAATCAACCAATAACAAATGCTGGCAAGGCTGTGGAGGAAAAGGAACCCTTCTCCACTGTAGGTGGGAGTGTAGGCTGGCACAACCACTGTGGAGATCAGTCTGGAGATTCCTCAGTAAACTAGGGTTAGAGGTCACATTCAACGCAGCTGTTTCCCTTTTGAGTATTTTCCCAGAAAAGCTGAAAATATACCACAGTGGTATATGTGCACCCGTGTTTATAGCAGCACAATTTGTAATAGCTAAACAGTGGAAGCAATTCAAGTGTCCATCAACTGAGGAATGGATAAAAAAGATGTGTGTAAACATCATATTGCCTCCCTAGTGTAAGAACCTGAAAGAGTGAGGTGCAATAGCTACTGTGAAAGGAAAAGTAACTGCTCAAAAGGAAAGAACAACTGGGATGAGAGAAAACAGAAAAGAAAGAAAGAAGGGAAAATATGTATATATGTAAATACAAGATAGCTATGATAGGGCCTGAGGATTTAGCTCAGCAGCACAGGGCCTGCCTGGCAAGCGCAAGGTAATGAGTTTGATTCCAGGTACCAAAAAAAGAAACAAAAACAAACAAACAAACAAACAAAAAGATAGCTAAGACAATTGTATACTAATTTCCATTGCTTTATGAAAAGGAACAGTTAATGTTTAATTGTTTGATCAGTCTTACATGCCTATATTTGTTTAACTGTGTAACTAATTTGAAGATAACAATATGTGATATGACAACCAGTGTTAATTTCCTATCACCTTGTCTGAAATTCTGTATTGCTTTTATTGTTTTTTTTTTGTTGTTTTATGTCTGTGTGTTTGTTAATATGTTTTCATTCTTTTACCTTTAAAATAAAAAAGAATGTTCTATTATTCTAATTTTATGGGTAATGAAACTAGGTTCATCTACCCACGATGACAAAATGTGCACAACTACTAAACAGAAGGGGAGATTTCCAATCTTAGTTTAGACTTATTACCTTTAGTTTAAAGGTGAAGGAACCATCTCAATCATTCTGGGCTGCCATAACAAGAGTGACAAGGCTTTAACAACATATTTTACCATAGTTCCAGAGGTGGAAAGTCCAAGATCAAGGCTTGGTAGGATTTGTTTCTGATACTCTTTTCATGGCTTGAAGATAACTGCTTTCTCACTGTGTCCTCCCCCAGAGGGAGGATAGGAAGCTCTCATGTCTCTTTTATAAGTGCCCAAATCAATCATGATAGCCCCACACTCATGACCCTAATCACCTCCTAAAGTTCTCACCTGTAAATAGCATCACACTCAAGAGTTAAGACTTCAACATATAAATTTGGTAGAGGGGGCATGATAACAAAAACCAAAGTTTAGGGAAATAATATAAATTATCTAAGGTCAAAGTTATGAACTGGCAGAGTAAGAATTGGATTACAGATTTCTGGAGGCAGAGGGGCCTGCATGTCACTCTGAGTAAGAAAAACCTTTGGTGTTACTAGATGTTCTGGACTCTCAAAAGTAATGTAGGTCAGGGCACTTTGACCGTGATACTTATAAAAATTAAACAGATCCCTTTCTCTCCTGTTGTATTGGTAATATTTTTAATTATGTGGGAAGCAATACATTTTCTCTTTTCAGCTAATTTGGAATCAATAAGTAATTTGTCTACAATAAACAAAATGCTGGTCTTTTGCAATATTGAGGACCATATCTTAGATAAGGTTTTTACAGAGTATCAGTGTTTTGGTGATGCTTGTAAGCTCTTGTCAATATTTTCTGTACTTTACCATTCAAGATTATGATGGGAAACAGATGGTACATCAGTAATTTGCAAAGAATGTGTTTAAAAAAGGCTATTGTTTCCTCAGTCTTGCATTCAAATATGTGGTAATCTAAGCAACTACTTTGAAGGTAACAATAAGTAATGCAACGACCATTGTTGATTTCCTATCATCTTGTTTTGAAATTCTGTATTGTTTTTATAGTTTTTGTGTTCTGTTTTTGTCTTTGCTTTTGTTATTTTTCTTTTGTTCTTTTCTCTTTAAAATAATAAAAAATAAATAAAAAAGGAAAAAAATAAGAGTATATGGGTATGGCTTAGGAAAGTGAAAGTAATAATACGAACCTCTCCGCTAAAAGGGATTTCTGCTAACACTGCTAGTCAAAAAGTGACAAGTGGAAGGAAAGGCCAGAATCCAACCATCTAGAGAGGATAGTTTAGCAGACACCATTGCCTCTGATGGAGGAACAAGCCCACCCAACAGTATTCCTCTATGGCAAGCCCTGGGCAAGGACCAAGCACACTTGCTTTCTTCCTGCCTCTAGTCTCCTGAAACCACTCCCTCTGGCTTAATTTGACCACAGCCAATGGCAAGAGGTTATGTATTCCAAATTTATGAGCCCCACTGTTCAGGCCTGACAGCGGAAAAGTAAACTAGAAAGCTAAAGAGAGGGAAGAGCTTCAGTACCCATCATGTTCAGTGAGGTGGAGGTTGGTGATGACCTCTTGACTGCCATTCACTTTATGCTGGATCTGTCTGTTAAGTTTCATAGGTGAGAGAGAACCTACTGATTGGCATGGATCACTCTAGTGTGTGTGATGAGAGAGGAAAGGAAGTAGGATAAGTATACATATCTTCCTTAAGTAAAGGGGATGGAGAAATAGCCTATTAATCCTACTGTGGTCAAGATTGGGGTTAGAGTTGCTACAAATCAATAGCATATACTGCGATAAAATCAGCATGGTACTGGCCGAAAAACAGACTTGAAGATAAGTGGAACAGAAAAGAAGCTGCACACACAACTACAAACACACTCAGTCACCTCATCTTTGAAAAAGAGGCTAAACAAGTTCATTGAAAGAAGAAATCCTCTTTTAATAAATGGTGGTAGAAAAAATGGCTCTCTTTATGCTGAAG
>NW_004955446.1:10303225-10340415 GCF_000276665.1 Chinchilla lanigera | reverse complement strand
TGTACTCAAAAATGAAATAAATCAGACTCACATGTATCAACATCATATTGTCTCCCTGGTGTGAGAAATTCAAAGAGTATATAAGGTCTAAAATATACAATAGATATTGTGAAATGGGAAGAAATTCTTGAAAAGGAACTAGGATAAGGGAAAGGGGAAAGGAAGGAGGGGGAAATGGGAAAAGAAGGAAGGGAAAAGGAAGAAAAAAATAGAAGTTAGTTATACTGTTAGTGTCTCTTAGTTTTCATAAAAGGAAGATTTGCACTAATATTGATTGGAGAATTTTTTGGCCCATATGTTGTAGTCTGAATAACTTCTGTAAAGATAATATGTAATGTATTGTTATTCTCCTATCATCTTGTTGTAAAATTTTGTTTTACCTTTTTTCTATAAAATAAAAAAATTTTAAAAATCAATAGGATAATTTAGAATAATAACGAAATTTCTTTGATTGAGCAACAGTGGCATTTAAAATCTGACAAGAAATCTCAGCAGTGCATGGCGTGTATTTTCTGGAAACAAATTTGAGAGCCAATTTGAAGAGACTTTGGTTAACTGTGCCCACTATTTGTTCATCCAGGAGGGAATGGTCTGTGTTGTCAGGGAATAAACGATAAATGTCCAGTTCTGCTTTTCACTGGCACACCCATGGTACATAAGATCCTCTGCAGTTATTAATCTTGAACTGGAGAATAAAAGCATGTTTCTTTGAAAGGACTGTAGTGAAAACATTTAGTGAAGTTCCTGTCATTCCATCAGTGTTAAATATTAGCCAGTCATGGTGACTCACATCTGTAATCCCAGCACTCTGGGAAGCTGAGGCAGGAGGACTGTAGTTCTCAAATCAGCCTGGACAACTTAGAAAGTTAGCTAGACCTTAACTCAGAATTAAAAACAAATACAAAGACAGGGCTCAATGTGAAGGTCATGGGTTCCATCTCTAGGAACACACACACACACACACACACACACACACACACACACACACATTATAACTAGGGTGGCTCATGAGATCTGGCAATGAAATTTAGTAGAAATTTTCCCTTTTTTTCTAAATAAGGAAGTGATACTTATGTTGGGTTTTAAAAAAAAAATTTGCTTTCAAAGGGTATATGTACCTTCTCCAAAAAATTATTGTTTGTTATATTTTTGTGCTAATGATATAACTCAAATAACTAAATCAAGGTTTTCTTGGAGTGTCTATAAACCGAGACTCAGAAATATGCCAACTTAGCGAAGCAAGGAAAGCTTCAGGGAAGCTGTCTTTTAGTGACTGAAGGGATTTTCCTTGCGTTGTGGCAGCCAAGTCATATCATTAGAGTCAAATACAGAGAGGTTTTGTGGCTGTCACTCTCTCCCAGCAGAAATTTGTGTTTTAAGAATAATAAGCTGGTGGAGTGGTCACAATTAAGCTGGTGGAGTAGTCACGATTAAGCTCCAAACCCTGTGACATAATAAAGTGGTTGATCAATACAGGAATGGGAATTCTTTTTAGTAAAAACAAGCTTGATTTAATTGTAACTAACTTCCTTAAGTGTAAAAACATTTAAGAAAAACAACAAAAATCTCTCACATAGACATTATTTCTATTTTAGTAATTCTTGCTTATTCCTAAGAACTAGTTCCAGAAATACTCTCAGACCCGTACAGTGGGCTTTTCCAAGTTGAACTTCCACTTCTTATTTTGTCTTTGGCAGTTTCCTTTCACTTTGTCTTTGACCTCTTCCTTTGAAAATCATTGCTCCCTGAATCTTCTTGGGATTTTCTACTGAAAGACTTCTCTTCTTTCATCCTTCTCCTTTTTTTTCTTTTTCACCCTTCTTCTTTTTTAAAGTATCAATTTCAAAGCAATCTGTCATTGTGAAGACACAGGAAGATGTCCCTTTTTCCTGTGATAACTGAACCTCAGATCTGATTCCATTGTAATGAAATCTTCCTTTCTTTTGACTCTTTCCAAATTAAATTTGCTCACTTATTCTCCATAGAATGAATTTCATTATTATCTGTATATCTCATTCCTTTCTTAGAAATTGCTTTTTCTATGCAAGGAAGATTTTTAAAATTTTATGAAGTTATAGAAACAGAAACAGGGTTTTTGATTGTTTCAACATCATTTGTCTTCTGAATAAGCTCAAAATGAAACTTTATGTCCATACAATGGGGAAAGAAATTTTAGAAAAGAAAGAGCAGAGTTTTGTACTTTTGCTGGGGTATAGAACTGTGCTATTGGGGGACAGCTTGAAAACAGGCTTAGGAATGGCAAACACAGCATAGTAGTTGAGTTCATACAGTTAGATTTCAATCTCATATTAAGAAATAAATCGATAATGTATATCTTTGAAATGATTTTCTTGACATTTTTCTTCACCCAAAGAAGTGAAGAAAATATACACAGAAGAGAGCCATCAGATTGGTCGATTCCAAAGGGCATATAGCACCTTTAAACAAGCTTAATTAGTCAGTCTTACACAATGCAGGGAAAACTGATGTCTCAACAACAAGAAAGAAACTAAGACAGATCAATCCATTAGTGAGTATTACACTTTGTGATCCATCACCTCCCTAAGTCTCTACCTATGAGTGCACTTTTGCTATCTGCCTTTTCAGCTTTGTGTTCACAGTTTTACCCACTGCCTACTCAGAGGCACACTGCCTCGTCTCCCAGGCCTTCTTCTGAAATCTGGGTGGAAGCATCCCTGACTCCATAACTCTTGCATTCTGTATGCAATACCACATGGATGACACCAAGGTTTGCCACCACTTGGAACAGTACTAAAGCCTGTTTAAATCAAGGTTGCACAGCTTCCAAATGCCTGGATGGCTGAGCACAGTCGTCTGAATCTTGGGGTGTCAATCGTTTTCCAAAAGATTGCCCTCATCTCTCTTCTCAAAGCAAAGAGTTTTACTTTTCCACCATTGGCAGACTGGAGGGATCTTTTAGGTTTCTCCCATAGCTTCAAGTCATTCTTTTCATTGTGTATATTCAAAGTACCTGGCTTCTTTTTAACGCTAATCTTTTAACAAAAGCTCTCCTCTGTTCTATCTTTGCAGGACCTAACTGTACTGGAGCTTACTTTCTGGCCAAACTCAAAACTTTTAAAATCATTCAGCAGGCCATTTGCTTTTGATTCTTAGTATAGAATTGGTTAAACAATCCCAATAATATCCATGCTGTAGCCTGAACATTAGACTTCCTTCAAATTTCCCCCACCATATTAATTAATCTGTTGTTCTTAATATCAGTCTCCTTCAAAATCCTACAACAGGAGGAAAATGTAGATAAATTTTCTTCCAGAGCATAACACACATGGCTTGGAGTCCAAATGTAAATGGAGTCCTTGTTCCTAATTGAAACTTCCTGATCCTGATTTTCACCGGCTGTTACTGTTAATATTCTGGGATTCCAGACTCCAGTAAGAATCTCCTGTCTAGGTTGGCTTACGGAATACTGTGGCTGCTTCTTCAGCAACCATTTCCAATCCTTTCCAAATTCCTCCGACAAACCACTTCCAAAGAACCACATGATCAGGGAGTGTCACAGGTGTCACAGGTGTTGCTGAGTGACAGCTCTTTGGAAAAATAAGTGTATATGGTGAAGAGCTCCCAGTATCTACATGAAGCCCTTGATACAGAGGGTGGTAGCTGATGTGGTCAAAAAGTAGAGCATCTGAAGTTGTCCATCTGTACATGCACCATCGGTCCCATAATTGTCCTCCTTGTCTGCTTTTCTTAACCCTTTCTTACAGCTAATGAAAGGAAGACAAAGGGAACTAGTCCCTAGTATGGAGAGGCATGGGCCAGGGACAAAATTGTGACTCTGGTTATTGCCACTAGGACAGCTGCTCTCCTCCCTGGAAAATATTTAGCCAGATGTAGAGGACTGAGCTTTTCCTCAGAAGTCTTGCTTTTTAGGAAAGTAAGGACAGTTCTTGGCTCTTACTCTATCTCATAAGGATTAGAGTAAGCGATTCAACATTTCTTGAGGAAGGTGCTGTGAAAACACAATATGATATAGTGTAATCCTCAGAATACACAAATCTGAGAGGCCATGGAGCAGAGGTCTTGGTTCCTCTTGTTTACTAACCACTGAAGTTGTTCTCTGATTGATTGGCCAACAATAGCTAAGACATTATAAGATCTTGTACATGGGTGACTATCTCTTGAAGAAAGCCACATATTTTACCAGATAACACTCAAGTAAGATAGTTACTGTAGCCTTTAAAAATGTTACTATCAGTAAATCCAGGTGTTCTGTACTGACCTTAACTCAGTAATGTAAGCAATCCATAACTGGCATCTTCCTGTTCCTAAATCATATTCCACAGCAGACCTCACATCAAGCAAATGACTCCTGAAAACAATCTACAGAAAGCAGAGCAACATTTGTAAATTTTGACAACTCTACTGAAGCAGAAATAAACCACTCCATTCTGAACAAAATATCCGAGAAGCCATTTCTGCTCCTACTTCATACATTACATGATCTTCAATGAATAGCCTGCCTTAGATGTGTTATCTTCTTGTCTTCTCAATTTGATGATTTCCTGAAGATTTGTATTTAAAGAATGAACAAAAGATCTAGAATTGTGAAGAAACAGTCCCTGTGAAATAGTGTCCTTACTATATCTGAATAGGAATAACCGTGGATTTCATTCTTTGCTTCACTCTAGTCACAAAGTTGGACCAATAATACTCAAAGAGTTCCAGAGGATGAGTATATATTCCAGATGTAAATAAGAATTTAAGTAAATAATTGCCCCAAGAATTATCTGTTAAGAGTAAACTGTGTTTACCTAAATGAGCAGCTTTTAGGCATTATCCTAAGTATTTCTCTGGATAAAGGAGTCAGATAAAAATGGCTTTGATTCTGTGTTGTCACTCACTATTTCTGTTATGTTATCTCAGTTTCCTAAGGATAAAAATAAGAATTATGGAGTTGAGGACAATGATCCCAGCATCACTGTGGAGTTGAAGTCCTTGTGTTATTTAAGTTGCACAGTATTAAAATGTTTTTAAAAATTTATTAGTACATGTTTTCAATTTATGCAGTCTACAGTCATCTTGGGGAGTGGTTACATAGTACCTTACATTACATTACATTAAATTCCCTTCTCTTTCCCCTATCCCCTTTTTCATACCTGCTTACATTATTTGTTTTAGCTCATGTTAAGGTACATAGTGTTTACATTAATGGGGGTTATTAGGTTCCTGTTCTTGGATCATCTTTATCTCTCTCATTTCCCCTTCTCCTCCTCCTCATCCATTGCCCTTGTTTCCTTGGACCACTTTCCTATTACAAGCTATCTATCCCCTTTCCTTTCTCCCCATCTTTTATCATTTTCTTTCTTTGTACTTTGCCTCACTCAAATGAGAGATACCATTTGGTAGTTAAGTTTGCGTGTCTGGTTTATTTCACTGAACATTATATTTTCAGGTGCATCTCTTTTCCTGCAAATGTCTCAAATATGTCATTCTTTATATCCAAGTAGTATTCCACTATGTATAAAGAGCACATTTTCTTTATCTAATCATCTGTTGATGGGTATATAGGCTGCTCTCAGGATTTAGCTATTATGAATCATGCTGCTGTAAACATTGGCATGCATGTATTGCTGTAGTAAGCTCTTTGGGGAAGACACCTAGAGCAAGGGGATAGTTGCATAGTATGGAATTTTTAATTTTAGTTCTTGAAATCGGCATGCTGATTTCCATAATGTTTATAATAGTTTTCATTCCCACCAACAATGCAGGAGGGTTCCTTTTTCATCACAGCAATGTCAACATTTGTTACTGTTTGGTTTCCTAATGATTGCCATTCTTTCTGGAGTAAGGTGGAATCTTAGCATTGTTTTAATTTGCATTTCTGTAATGGCCAGAGATGTTGAACATCTTTTAATACATTTGTTGAACATTTATATTTCTTCCTCTGTGAAATGTCTGTTCATTTCTCTAGCCCCTTTTTGACTGGGTATTAATTCAGGTGGTTTATTTTCTCTGAGTTCTTTGTATATTCTAATGTTAGTCTTCTGTATGAGGAGCATCTGGAAAATTTTGTTTCAACTCTGTAAGCTGTCTCTTTAGTCTACTGATTGATTCTTTTGCTGTACAGAAACTCTTAAGTCTTATAAAATCCCATGTTTATTCTTACTGTTATCTCTTGTGTGGCTGAAGTTCTGTTTAGAAAATCCTTTGCCACATCTATGTCTTCAAGTGTTTTACCTATTTTATCTTCCAGCAGGTTTAATGTTTCTCTTTTAATGTTTAAATCTTCAATCTGTTTTATTTTAATTTAGTATATGTTGACAGACAAGGGTCCAGTTTCATTGTTTTACAAACAGGTAACCTGTTTTCCCAACGTCACTTGTTGAACAGGCTATCTTTCCTGCAATATATACTTTTGGAATCTTTGTCCAAGTTCAAATAGTTGAACATGTCTGGGTAGGTTTCTGCATCCTCAATTCTGTTCCATTGTTCCACATGTCAGTTTTTGTCCCAGTATCATGCCATTTTCATCACTATTGCTTTGTACTATAGCTTGAAGTCAGGTATTGCTATGTTGCCTGGTTTGCTCTTACTGCCCAAAATTACTTTAGCTATTCTGGATCTTTGTGGTTCCATATAAATTTTAGGATTGTTTTCTCTAGATCTGTAAAGTAGTCTGTTGTTGTTTTGATTCAGATTGCAGTGAATTTGTATGACAGTTTTGGAATTATAGCTATTTTGACAATATTGGTTCTGCCGATTCAGGAGGAAGGGAAATCTTTCCATTTTCTGATGTTCTGTTCAGTTTCCTTCTTCAGAGTGCTATAGTTTTCTTTGTAGAGGTCTTTCACTTTCTTGGTTAAGTTTATTCCTAAATATTTCATTTTTCTTGAAGCCACTATTAATGCTTTTATTTTCATAACTTCCCTCTTCCATTCATTGTTGGTATCCACAAATATTAATGATTTTTGTGTGTTGATCTTGTACCCTGTTACTTCGCTGAAGTTATTTATTAGTTCTAAGACTATTTTGGAGAAGTTCTTTAGGTCCTCTATGTACAGCATCATGTTATGTGCAAATAATAATAATTTGAGTTCTTCCTTTCCTGTATGTATCCCTTTTATTTGTTTCTCTTGCCTAATGGCTCTGGCTAATGTTTCAAGTACTATGTTGAACAGCAGAGGCGATAGTGGAATCCTTGTCCTTTTCCTGATTTTAAGGGAAATACTTTTAGTTTTTTCCCATTTAGTATAATGCTGGCTGTTGGCTTGTCATAAATAGCCTCTACCATATTCAGGTCTGGTCTTTCTATACCTATTTTCTTCACAGTTTATACCATGAAGAGTTGTTAGATTTTGTCAAAAGCCTTTTATGCATTTATTGATATGATTGTGTGGTTTTTGACCTTGCTTCTGTTTAGGGGATGTGCTACATTTATTGATGTACATACATTGAACTATCCTTGCATTTCTGGGATGAAACCTACTTGATCATGATGTATCATGTTTTTGATAATGTGCTGTATTCTATTTGCTAACATCTTGTTGAGGATATTTACACCTATATTCATTAAAGATATTAGCCCATAGTTGTCTTTTTTAGCTGGGTCTTTATTTGATTTTGAGATTAGGAGGATACTGGCTTCCATAAATGAATTTGAGATCACTCCATCCCTTTCAATTTCTTTGAAGAACTTGAGGACTATTGGTGAAATAACATTTTTACAGGTTTTGAAGAATTCAGCAGTGAATCTATCAGGTCCGAGGCTTTTCTTAGTTGTAAATTCTTTATTACTGAGACAATTTCATTGTTGTTAATGGGCTGATAAGCACATTTATGTCTTCCTGATTTAGTTTTAGTAGTTTATATGTGTGAATCTGTCCATTTCTTCAAAATTTGCTATTTTTGAGAATATATTTTTTCAAAGTAGTTACTGACAGTCTTCTGGATTTGACAATGCCGGTTGTGACTTCACCATTTTTGATTCTAATTGGATTGACGTGAGTCTTTTCTCTCTCTTGGTGAGTCTTATTAAGGACTTATCTAAATAATACAATATTTAAAAAATCCTCAAAAAATCCTAATTGAAATAGTAATTTAAAAAAGTGACATAGTTTAATAAAATATTAAAATTCCTTTACTTTTGTCTGGCATGATATCAAATTAATTTGGTAAATGGTATTCTCATACTAAATAGAATAAAGGAAACAATTAATCATTAGGTAGAATTATATAAAATTGATGATATTTGACAGTGTTTACCTATGAATTTCATATGGCTTCCCCTAATGAATTTTAAGGAATAGGGAGGTGATATATCATAGAAGTAAATAACTGATGAAATTAAATACTGTATATCTGAATTCAAAGCTTAATTCAATTAGCTGTGTGATTTTAGGTCATTCAACCTCAACTAGCTTCAGTTTCTTCCTATATGAAATAGTGATGGTGGGTGCCTAGTTCATAGTCTTCTTAAGATAATCCCTTTGTAATTCATAGTTACTAGCTCCAATAAATACAGAGACAGTATTGAAAAATAAAAGGATTTCCTTGTAACTAAAAGATCGAGAGTACTGGCTTCAACATAAAGACCTTTTTATTTGATATTTACATATTTAAGTGTGCACATGCTATAATGTATGAATTGTATCATTTTCAATGATTCTGCCATATTTGCATGAACTTTCTTCGCTGTGACTTCTAGGGCAAAATGTCTTTGAAGTTAAAAGTTCTAGATGTTCAAAATCAGCATTAGAGGAGGGCCTACTCTTTTTTAGGAAATAAAACTCTGTGATCCTGTGCTGGAAACTGTGAGCCATTTTCCTTTGGTTCTATCAAACAGGGAATAAACCCATATCTGGGGGTAAAAATGACATGAAAATTTGCTGTTTGTGTGTGTGCATGTGAACTCTTGATGTCAAATATAAAGACTCCTTTATTGCTGAGGAGTGACAAAAATCTACAAGCTTTTTTCTAGAAGTTTTATAGTTTTGTGTTTTATATGTAAGTCCATGATCTACTTTGAATTTATCTTTTAGCACAGTATGTGATAATTAGGTTGAAGCTCATGGTTTTTCCTTTGAGTGTCCAAATGCTTCACCACTATTCATTAAAATACTTAACAACTTATTTTCCTTTTTGTCAGAAATTAATTGGTCATGTTTATGTGTCTGTAGTTCTTGTAACATCTTACTAGATTTTGATAGAACTGTTAAACACATAAAATAACTTAGGAGGGAACTAATATCTTTATTATATTGAATCTATTACTCATGAACATAGTATGTCTTCTTTTCTCTCATCAGCATTTTGCAATTTATATCATATAGATT
Organism: Chinchilla lanigera; assembly: GCF_000276665.1. NCBI lineage: Eukaryota > Metazoa > Chordata > Mammalia > Rodentia > Chinchillidae > Chinchilla > Chinchilla lanigera. The sequence goes on along the minus strand of NW_004955446.1, from coordinate 10,331,101 downwards.
CTCTATATTTTTAATGTTAATGTCTAAGAATTATATTTCTTTGAGAAATTGTAAATTTTGTGTGTTTTAAAATTAATTTTGTTTTCTGATTTTTGTTGCCAATATACAATATTGTAATTCTTTTTTGTGCTAACCTTGCCTTTTTATGACTTTGATAAGCTCATTTGTTATTTCAAGGAGAATTTTTGTTTTGCTTTGATTTTTTGTATTTAAGATTCCATGGAAGATTTTTTTACAAGCTACTCATGTCACCTCTGAATAGAGATGATATTTTTTTTTACCCACTCTGTATTTTAGAAAAAATTTGCTTGCTTTACTGTAGTGATGATGACATCCATCAAAATTTCAAAACTAGGGCTGGGTTATAGCTCAGTGGCACAAGCGCCTGCCTGGTAAGCACAAGGTCCTGAGTTGAATTCCTGGTATCAAAAATAAATAAATAAATAAATAAAATTTCAAAATTAGTGACAAAAACAGATTTCCTTGGCTTTTTCTTAAACTTAAAGAGAAAACATTTAGCCATTCATTATTATGAATGATGTTAACTGTAATTTTTTTTGAAATCCTCCTTGTAAAATGGAACAAGTTCTTCTATATTTGCAGTTTACTGAGAGGTTTTTTTTAAAAATATAATAAATGTGTTTTGAAATTTACCAGATGCTCTTTGTGAGTCAAATAATATGATTATGTCTTTTTATTTAGCTTGTTAATATTTGGAAGATAATAAGGATAATAATTGATTTTTCAAATATAAAACTTCCTTTGCACACCTAGAATAAACCTCACTTGTTGGTCATATTATTCTTTTCATACATTGCTAAAATTTTATTAAAGATTTCTACTCTGAAATTAAGTGACTTCGTTTAGTTTCTTAACTGTTCTTTCTCTCCATGGAAATCTTTAGTAAAAGGCAAAACATTGATGTGATCTGAAGTTCTTTCTGTGAATTTTAAAATTTGGCAAATGCCTAGAGGGAGAAATCTCTCATGTGTAAAGCTTGTAGATTAGCAGTCTGCCTATAAGTACAATCACTTTAAAAATCACAAGTAACCTTCACTTTTTCTTAAGGATATATTTGGAAAGTTAAAGTGATATTTATAGAAACATCTCCCCTATGACTTTTCCCACTTATGTATAGGCAAAATTTGAAGATTTTAATATGAATCTATGTTCCATGCCCAAAACATGTCCATGAAGGGTAAACCTTAAAACTTAGGTGTACATGACTTCATTTTTATGAGCACTGGATTTGTGCAAGGAAGCATTTTAAGAGTATCAGTATGAAGCTTCTTTAATAGTTTCCCTTTCTTGTGTAGTGGGTGGAATTTCCCATAGCCACTGGAATAAGAATATGTACCACATGTTTTTCTTTATGCAAATAAATCAATGTAAATATAGGCACTGATTGGAATGTCATAGATGGATAATCAAATTCATTGTTCTGGATATATTAGGAGGAGAATGTTATAGGACAGCCTTAATCTGAGCCACTTTACGTGACTATGACATTGATGAAGTCATGTTAAATTGAAAGAGTCAAGATCCATAACAAATTCCAGGTTTTATAATCTTTACCTGACTGTTTTGGCTTTGCCTTCGTTGCTTATAATTCTAGGTAATAGGATTTAATGAACCTCTACATATGAATAGGAGTGCATTTATGCAAACAAAACATATCTAGAGGGACTGGATGATTTACTAAGCAATTATCTTAATTAGCCCAAGAAAATACAGGTTTGGGGGTGAATTGCTGGTCATTAAAAGAATCATTTTACTGATTTAGATTTCATGGGAACATTTTGTCTTTAAAACTTTTGATAAAAAATAAACCATATTTTTATTTTTTATGTAGCTGGACCTGTGACCACACAAAGATGTAGATTGCTCAATGATATATGTTTCATTGATTTGAGTAATATTCTACTTGTCCTCTTAAAAACACTGTAACATTCCTAAGCAGAACGGAAAAAGTGGTTTTGGCTGCCCTCCATTTTCCAAGATAATTGTCTTCAATGGAGACTGATTTCAGATGGCTTTGAAAGCTTTTTCAATGTGCTTCCTGGGTATTCTCTTTAATGTTGGTGGAAATAATGTTTGGACTACTGCTGACACTTCTGGACATTATTCACAGTACCACTACCACTAAAAAATGTGTTCCAAGATTCCTTAGATTCAGTATGTTAGTGAGAGTTTAAATAGTACAGACATATTTTCTTTGACATTTAAAGACTATCAGAAGAAGATTTTCAATCCGCAGACACAACAAAATCAGTAGATTAATTCAAAGTTTTGCATGGTAAACTAACACCTAAGAATGATACAAATTCTTACTTATATTTCTTGACTGATCATATTTTTTCCTAGATTACAAAATGATGAAGTAGTAAAAGCTTTCCAGTTTACCAGTGATGACAACCTAGATCATTCAGAAGGATGTCTTTCTGATAAGAGCACTTGAACTCCTTGTAGATTTAGCTCTTCATAAATTATTAGTGATGTTATTCCTGGTGTCTCAGAATGGACTGACACTTTTTACTAATGAAGCTTTCTTCATGTTTTCAGATTGAGTTGTCTTTTAGACATTTGCAGTTACAAAAAGAATTCCACAAAAAGCATCTATCCAAAACATTCACCCTACTTCCCCAAGAAAAAATAAGTACTTCATAGTTTTTCACAAGGCCATGAGTTTTTTTTATTATAAATAGGCTATGTTTAACTGAAAGCATGGCTACGCTTTATGGAATGTTGTTCATACTTTTTACTCTAATGACAAGGGCTGTCATGTATTTAGCACTCATATTTAGCAGCTGCTGTTACCCTCAGCCATTGTGTCTAAGAGCTGAAGAACACTCAAGAACATTGCATGTCTCATGTACTGAATTTAGGTTAGTACAGACACACATTCATCCATACCTTGGAAGTCAGGTAGCAAATATGAATCACTGAGTCACTTATCTTTCTCCTTTGCAGTTTCCTCTCTAAAGAGAAGCAGAAATAGGAATATAAATAAAGACTAAAAAAGTAGTGTTGAATATATTTATAAATGAGGCACCTTTTCCCAAACTCCTGAAAGTGAGAAATTTTCTGATAAAACTAATGATATTTCTTATCATAAATCTAAGTTTTCATACCCAAGTATTGCCTGGATAGCTGAAAGCAGCTGGAAAGAAGCTGCTTTTCCTTTCATAATGCTGTGGTCCTGCTGAAGGTTAACTTGGCCTTGTACATATGGGACTTTTTCCTTGGTTTTACCAAATTAGTGAGCTTAGAAAAGTGACTGAAGAGCGTATATGGGCTGAGAGGTCAGAAGCATTAACTCTACTTCCCTGCTTTTCATCTACAGGCAAAAAGGAGGTCATAGCCTCTCAGTGAAATCAGGAGCAGTGTGGTGGCCGTAACAACGTGCCCTGCAGATCCCCTACTACAGAGAATGTAATTGAACAATGCCCCATCTGCTCTGCTTTGAAATTCATCACTGCATTTGTGCCCAGGTCCCACTTTCTGAAGGTCATTTCTAGCTAATGACTGAACATGACAGGAAGATAAAAGCAATCCCATTTTGGAGAGATGGGACTCCTCTGATAGGTGGCAGTGGCTCAAAGGGACTCTACACCAGCTTTGTTGAACTTTCTGAGAATATTCTATGTTCTAAGGTCAGCTTCCCTTTTTCTCATTTTCTCTCTCTCCCTTCTCCCATCTCTCCCTCTTTCTCTCCCTCCCTTCTTACTTTCCTTCTCTCCTTTTCTTCTTCACAGGGGTCACAAGCTGTATTCCAATTTGTTTTTTCCTACCTTCCTCCAGGTCTCCCTTCCCCCATTTGCTTTATTGGAATTGCCTGGATAATTTTCCATAGTTTCCTATGCTGTCTTTCTGCTTCATAAAGTATCTGGACAAATTTAAGTGCCAAAGTCATAAGCTACCCACCACTGAAACATAGATACATATGAAATAATTCATTGAAGGGCAATACTTGATAAGTTTGCTCATGTGAAAAACTATGCCACAAGACTAAGAGAAAACCTGGATGGTTTAGAGTGGTGGTTCTCAACAATGGTAAAGGATCCTTTCCTTCGAATTTTCCAGTCTACGGTAGACTGATAATTTACAAAATATAAGAAAAATGAATTAATAAACCAAAATGGAAAACACAAAATATAAGTGTCAAATTTTTAATAATTAGAATAAATAGACCAAAATTATTCTGGCAAATTGTTATAAAGTATTAAGTTATAAAGTATTAAGTTATAAAGTTATAAAGTATTCTAAATGTTACTGCCCTTCTTTATCTCCAGGTAGACAATTCTCAATCTGGCAGTAGTTCTTGCACCATAGTTTGAATTTTTCTCTATGAATGCTAAGATTGCATGACACTGATTCAAATGGTAGAAGACTTGAAAATTCAAACCATCAACTTCCTATGACTCAAAGCCTTGAGTTTTCCATAAGGTAAGGGGCTGGCTTGAGGAGGTTCATGAATTGACTGGCTGCATTGAAGAAAAACTGTATCTACCATGAAGTGGGCTTTTAGAAGAGGGTTAGTGGATCAGACTTTGGTTATAGAGAAATATATGGCTTGTGGTAAATCAAAAGCACATTTCTTTTCTTAGTCTTTTAAGTTGGAACGGATACATCAACATCCCTTCAATTTCTAGCAATTTCAGAACCTGGGGTAGGGAGCTCACCTTGGTTTCTCCCTTCTTTACCCTACTTCCATATGTTCCTTTGTTGAAATTGGAAGTTTGGGTGAAGCCCAAGTGGATATGAAGTGGTTTAGGAAAGCGCACTCTTGCTTTACTTCTACTTTTGCACTGATTTTTGGAGTTCGTTTAAGTGCCAAACACACATTATACAAACATAAAATTTTGACTCTCCTCCTTGTGGTTAACACAAGCTGTAAGGAGAAACACATGTTAGCTTATTGATGGTTTTAAATTATTAAAGTGCTTTCATTATGGCTTTGTATGTTCAACGACAGAAGTTTCTTTATTTTCCTTTGTGATTATACCATTGCTTTGAGTAGACTCAGCATTTGCAGCCTGTTAATTTTTCACAGTGCTTTGCAGTCATTTTTACTAGCTTTTGTCCTTTGACTGTGGGTATTTGTTGGCACTCTAAACCTATCTTTTCTAAATGGCAAAACAAGCAATATAAATAGAAGAATGGGGAGGAGTGGATTAAAAAAGCCATATTTCTGGGGTTGGGGGAAGTAGTAGACAAGAAAGAAAGAAAGAAAGAAAGAAAGAAAGAAAGAAAGAAAGAAAGAAAGAAAGAAAGAAAGAAAGAAAAAGCAAGCAAGCACCAAATTGTTTCCCTGCTGTGGAAAGAGGTCAGTGCTAGCAATTTTCTTTTAGGTTTGTAGGAGTACACTTCTTTCTTGGCACCCTGAAGGGCTGTTGGCATCCTGGAGAGCTTAACTTTCAACATATCATTTTGGGGTTCAGAGTTGATTTCCACTAAAAAGCCATTTTAGTCGTGCAAGGTCAATAGGCAATTTATAGCCTAGAGAATCAGCTTATTTTAAGGCCCCTGAACTTTGGTAGACCTTGTCCTCTTTGTGCCTTCTTTGGAAAGATTACACAGCTGGATAATAACAACTTTTTCATAATATACAAATAGTTGATGCTATTAGGCTGCATGACAAAGTTTCTTCCTTTTATCATTTTAGTGGATGACCCTATAAAAACAAATCAAACCAAGTAAAAAGTGATGTATCTGGATTAGTGCATCTTGAACATCTGAGTGAATGTATTTCATTTATGACTTCTTTATCATCAGCAAAGATAAGAGGAGCTTGACTGGTTGTTGACCTCGTAGTTTTTCACAAAGGTTGCAAGTGGAGTTATCTGTGTTTGGAAAATAAATGGCAAAGGGAAAGCTGAATAATTTCCCCGATTGTTAGCTTAGTGAACCAGTTTCATCTATAACAAGTATAAATCTGCAGACTTGGACAACTAGAAGATATTCATTTCTAAACAAAACTAGGATTAATGAAATATCAAAGACTGATTATAAATTTAGCCTTTTACAAAAATGTTTAGTGTCAGTCTTCCTACGTGGAGCATTGAGCCACTACATTTTATTTTTCTTAACATTCAGTGATTAAGAAAATAAGCTACGCCTGTTGTGTGTTGAAAATATCTTCTGCTTGAGTTTTGATTTTCTCTACCATCCTATACTTAGTGGTTTAGATATTAAACTGAACAACATTTTACAGTGAGCTTGTAGAAAATGATAGCAAAAATAACAGAGAAAGTACTATTGAGAATTTTATTTCCAAATAGTCTATCCAAACTTTTGTAATGGGAGCTCAGAGTATAGAGGAGATTGCTGTATTATGTGACTAGAAACTAAATTTGAACACGGCATGGTAAAATGTCCTTCTTGAAATTTATTTTATTAACTTATTTATCTTCATAGAGTAACACGCAGGAGGCTTTTGAACAATAATGGAAAGCACCTTGCCCCCAAACTCTACCTGATTTCGTGAAGGAATTTCATTTGCTCCTCTTCATAACTCTGAACTCATGTTTTCATCCCACTAAGGAGACTGGGGAAGTGGTTCTCAAACTCCTTGCTTTCGTATCCTCAAAGTTCCTGTTCTACTCCAGGGTGATATAAGAAACAAGTAAGGCCGTGAGAAGTGGTTAAACACTCATGAGAAAGTCTCTATGCCAAGTCATTGAACACTAAAATTAAACAGGAAAAGTAAAGGGGAAATCAGTGAAGACTGATATGAAAAGCAAGGCTTACATAATGGCAGCCTAACTAATCCTTTGAAATATGGATATAAAGACTTCAAGATGTTTACCACCTTGGATATATCAGGTCTCAGGTATTTCAAGGGCTTCTAGCATCTTTTAATTTTTTTACGCAGAATCTTTCACAGCAGGAAAGAACAATGTAATTTTCCTTCTCAAGGTGAGATTTCAAACTATGCTTAGAGCTTGTTCAGAATTGTAATGCATGTTCTCCTTGACCCAGCACAAGGATGGTAACTCTCCAAAAATAACAAGTTGCTTTCTTGCAGCTCCCAGAACAAAGGTTAACCACGCCAGAAAGTGTCTGAAGAGAATAACTTCAGAAGACATTTTGAAAATGAACAGAAACTTTCTTGATAGTAGGAAAGGGGATGGATGTAGTTTAATTATACAAATCTCTGTGTGTGTGGGGGTCCGTGTGTCACTTCCTGTTTCTAAAATGCACTTCTTTTCTCAGCACTACAGTAGATTCATTATCTGTTAATTGCAAAACTTTCCTTTGGGATAAGAATGAAGTTTATGTGTTTTAATGCAACATATAGTTGATATGTAAATCCCCAAATTATTAAAAAAAATAATTTTAGAGTCAGTGGACAGATATCTTGGCACTGTCATTATTTTAAATTCTGTGTGCTATGTTAGTGACCAATTTAGAACTGAGTTTTTTTAAGGGTACGCATATTAAGGTTTTCAGAAAGAAAAGGTAATTCTCTGCCCTCTGTTAGGTCTGAGAAGCATACCAGGCCCCACCAGAAGCTTAGTGGAGAAAAAGGAGAAGGCAGAGAGGGGACTGCAGTTCGCCGACCGTTTATCCGTTCTCCTTGGCACATGTCATGTACTTTCTAAACTGTCTTACAAACCATGACAACTATGTGTCTAGCCATGGTCAACAGAATATAGAAGGAAGCATTAAGGTCTGGCTCATATATTCCTTCAAAATCTTCCATATTCTCTTTTCTCATCTGCTAGAAGAACAGAGGAGAACCAGTGGAAGACTTTGAGCTCTGAGGAAGAGCAGAGTTATAAATCTACAGAACCCGAGTTTCTAGACCACCATGTAGAACAGGGCTTCTGCTGAGCTAGGACCTAGATGGACTCTGATGTGACAGAGAAGGAAACCTGGGTTGTACTGGGCCACTGGGACTTTTAAGTTTAGTTATTACAGTAATGAACTTTTCCTGACCAGAACAGAAAGGAACAGCTCAAAAGTTTGTGGTGCATACTTATAAGAAGGTGTGGTAGAGAAAATTCCAAGTAGTCCCCATGATCTTTGTGCCCTTTATGTTTCTCTCACTGCTGTTATGTTACAGAGTATAAAGTAGTTTGCAATATATTCAAGGTATTGATCAGTTGATCTTAAAATAATCAGCCCTATGAAAGCAGAAATGTTCCCTGGCAAGCAGGAGGAGAAGAAGTTATAGAGATCTGAAGTATCAGAAGGTTTCAGTGTTAAAATATGAGAGGTCATGGGGCTAGGACCTGAGAGGGGCTTCTAGTGGCCAAGAGTGGTCCTTTGCCATTACCTAGTAAGATAATGAATCCTCAGTTCAAGAGATTAATTCTGCCAAAGAGTCTGAGGGCGATCAGGAGCCAAAATTTTCTTAGTTGAGCTTTCCGATGAGGATCCAGCTAGATGACACCTTGATTTCAACTTAGTCAGGCTCTTAATGGACGGGGAAGAGACAAGCACTGTTTCCATGTTCTTATTCACTCCTCAGTGAACTGGTCAGAACACAGTAGATGTAAAAGATCACTGTTTATTTGAGGGCAGAAATCAGAAAAAGAGGATAAAAAGGAGAAGTGTTCAGGGAGAAGAGGGTGCTTTGCAGGAAAAAGAGGAGATACATCCTGCAAGCAGAGTGAATCACTGCAAGAACAAGAGGGTAGTGGCGGCAAAGTCCTTTGCTGCTGTTCTTTTATCACAGCCGATCAAGGTGGTCCCACTTTGTCTTTCTCTAGACGATTAGATATCAAGTGCGAGGTTTAGACTGTTCTCCTATGAGAAGATCTGTACCGGATGTAGGGCTCGGTTTGATCCCTTGTCAGGTTTGGTTGCTCTTCACCCACTGTCAATAAGTTACCTCAATTGTTAGGTAGTGCCAAACTACCCCAGCTGCCTTAAATTGCTATTTCCAGCTTTCCAGTGATTTGAACTAGCCTCCAACTATTCGACAAGGCAGAGGACCCAGCTAAACCCAGGCTTCTGACACACTATAGAATAATACATGTTTTGTTTTAAGCCACTAAACCTGTAGTTTTTTTTTTTTTTTTTTTTTTTTTTGTTTTTTTTTTTTTGCAAGAGCAGAATGCTGATGCCAGAGGGTGGAAAATGCTGTGCCCAAACTATATGGCAAAATCAGGACTGGTACCTACTAGTGTCAGCATTCAAGGAGTTGGATCTGACAGGCAGAATGTGGTGGCAGGAGATAGTGCAATGGTGACAATCATGCAGAAATAGGTTCTTCAGCTAGGATTCTAGAAATGAAGCCCTGCTGTGGATCTAAGATTAAATCAGAACTCAGGCATAGAGAAGGAGGTCTTCTAGGCTCTCAGAAACAGAGTCTGGCCTCAACCAAATGGTCTCTGGTCAGAGATCAGTCTAAATAGCAATGATAAAAATTGGAGTTCTCTTAAAAAAGAGAGGATTTGTGGTTCAACAAATGAGGCTGACATCTTCAAGATATTTATTTATTCATGGTTTCTCACAATTATCTCAGAGTAGTCAGAGAGGGTGAGTACATATCACTTTAGATCCTCATCTTTGCTTTAATCAAGCAGGCTTCATTTAAATATTTTTGTTTGGAGTTCCATATGATATAGCTTTGAAGAAATGTCTCCATTGCTAAGATTATTAGAAACACCTCATTTAAGAAAAATCTATACATCTTTAGAAAAATGTGGGGGCCTATTATACAAAAGGCAATACAACTAAATCTAGACCCCAAAGGAGGATCTAGGTCACTGTCTTGGTTTTTAATTGCTCAAGGTTTGCCTAGATTAAGTCTGAAGGTAACATTGCTTTGGAGCAATAAAAGGCTGACAGAGATCTTATTTGCCTTTCAAAAACCACCTATATGATCTGCAAAAATGGAAGCACACACACACACACACACACACACACACACACACATATATATGAAACAAAAATATTGTATTGCATAAAATAAATTTCATATATAGTATATACATATAAGGTCCCCTGCCCTACTTGTCTAATACGGTTTACATCATGTTGCTTGCAAGGTATTCATTCCTAGCAGACTTCATTAAAAATCTATATGTGGCAGGCCTTGGATTTAGAACTAGGCATTCAAAAGTAAGACCAAAAAGACTACACACATGGAAAGTGTGTGTAATCTATCTTTTAACTCAGTTAATGAGATCATTAGTATAATCATGGAGAAACATGAAATTTTAACCCTCTCCATCACGAGAAGCCTGAATTGTACTTATTTTGCTGCCATTATGATTATTAGCATAATTAACAATACTGGTCATGCCATTCTCCTGTGCTAGTTTACAGCAGGGAGAACAAGAGGGGAGACATCCCCCTGCTGGATCAGCAACTGTTAGCACTGGGGTGGCAGTTCCCATTGCTCTGATTCAGCTGGAAGGAAATGCAGGTTTTCTCATTCCCTGCTTTTCTGCAGTTCCAGGGAACAGTGCTGTTCTGCTTTATTTCTCCAAGTGATAAAGTGTGTAGAATTCTTAATCACCCAGTGACAAGTAGCAATAAAATTAAGTTAAATCAAATTGAAATTTCAAAGGGAAAAACATATTCAAAGTTGGTTTCTCTTTTGGAAAACCAATGACCCAGTGCTTACTGGATAAATTGTTATTTTCAGCTTTCCAGTGATTTGAAATTCTTACATTAGGTGCTGTTTCTGAACTCTTAGTCTACTTTCCCTGGTTGCATTGTTCTAGCTCTCTATTGCTGCATCACAAACTGTCTCAAAGTTTAGTGTCTTAAAACTATAGTTTGGTACGATCTCTTATTTCTGTGAGTTGACTGGTTCTTGCTTGGGATCTCTTATGTGTTCACATTCAGTTGTCTACTACGACTGGAGCCATCTGAAGGCTGACTGGGCTGGACATCCAGACTGTGTCTTCACTTGCATGTCTGATGCTTGGACTAGTAGGACTGGATGACTAACCTTGGCAGGGCTTGTCACCTTGAATGCTCGCGTGTGCTCTCCCTACCTATGATCTCAGGGTGCTCACACTTGCCTGGCTGTTTGGTCCCCCAGAAGGAAGCTTCCAAGGTTTGTAGAATCAAACTTAAGATGTCAGTAGTGTTACTGACATTCTACTGTTAGGTCACAAGCCCAGAATGAATATGAGAGTCACTTTTCATCGAGAGGAGGCACTTTTGCAAAGTAGCGATTCTAGATTAGCATCTGTATTGTTTTGTATAAAATCAAGTAAATATCTGAGGAATCATAGACTCTCCAAATGTTACTGTCAATAGACTGATTATGAGGGTCATTAAGTATAAAATACCTACCTCAGCCAGAGACTCTCAGAATTGCATTGACTGAACCGTATCTTCCAAAGTCATGAGCTTTACAGTTTCTGAGTTAACCTCTATTTTCTGAGAAAGGAGAAAATTTATCACAATGTAAAAATAAAATTTACTCATACTTTTTCCAGCAAGAACAAAATCCACACTTGATAATTTTTAAAAACTAAAGATGTAGTGAGGCAATTAGAATTTCTCATGGCTATATACAATTTAGAGGTTTAGCTTTGCTAGCTTGTAAATCAACAAATATTAGAGAAGTCTTTACACATGCTGAGTAGCCCCTTTGAAGGAATTTGGGATGAAAAGATACACCATGTTTTGTGCTCTTGATGAGCAGGCTAGCTCTGGACCTAAACTCAGCAGTAAGACATTGCATATAAAGAATAAGTACACATTGATAAGTAGTGCTGTATAATTTTATGACTTTTATAATTTTTCACCTTTTGAGCTATATAAATTTAGCATTTAGATGGAAGGAAAACTTATTTGATATTTTCTGTCTAGTTATTGTTGTTTCTGACATCAGGAGAGCTTTCAGGATAAAGTATTTGACTTTTATATATTAATTTATAGTTCAGTTGAAATTTAGAATGTAGACAAGATGATACTTAAAACAAACCTGTAAGTAAATAACTTAATGCCGTCATAACAACTTATTCCAGGTTGATGGTTGTTGATAGAACACAAATCAATTCTTGACCAAAGGGGGAAAAATTGAACATCAATAAGAATATATTGTGTAGTGTGTGTGTGTTAGTTGTGTGTGTGTGTTAGTTGTGTGTGTGTGTTATCAAGCATTCAAGAGATAGAGAAACCCAAAGCAAGAGAGAGACTGCATATTTTATGTGTCAAGTTCATAAAGTTATTATGGAGATTCTTTTTTTAATATATGTATCTGTTGGACCAAGATGACATAAAGATAACCAATTCATTTAGTTTAGCTCTCTGTAATGACTGATGCTGGTTGTTTCCTCTGGTTAACAGGCTGAGTGGCTTTTCAATGAGCATGTGGGTAACTATGTCAGTCAATCTAACTGGAATGGAGATATAAGCTGTAACCTTCCCACTCTAAATGTAACCTATCCATCTTTAGTTCAGATCCCTTATGGTTTCAGTCACTTCACTTAAGTCACTCAGAATTTTGTGAAAAAGTAGAATCTTGGGGTTTTTAACAGTTTACAAATCAGAACTTGCCTTTTAACAAGAACCCCAAATAATGCATATAAACATTCACATTTGAAATACGCTAGTTTAGAACGCCAGTGTGTGGAATGCATTGGTCATGTGACCAGTTCTCCAATGTATCTTCTTCACTCACAAAAGTGAGAGAAAATGCCATGTTACACCTCCATTAAAAAAATTAATGTATGAATTCTGTCAGTGCAAGAACTCTAATAACAGTCAGCCCATGAAGGAAGGATCTTGAACCTGAATTGGTATATTAATTTCCATCATTCTAGACCCAGTTTTGCTATAAACAGTGTTCTATTTTTAACTATTTTACACAGATCACTTTTTAATTTAAAGAGAATTTAAAAAATAACAATAGCAAAATATCAACAACATAGACAAAAACAAAACAAAGCAAAAACAATAAGAATGACACGGGGTTTCAGGATTTTAGAACAAAATGATAAGGGTTAATAACCGTGGTTGTCACGGAATACAATCTATATAGATCTCCTGAAAGTCACTGATTTGAATATGTCCCTCTCTAGTCCAAGTCATCCTGAGGCTTTCACCTGGTCTCCAAAATAAGTCTGAAATCTCTTAGCCTCGTCCACAAGGCCTTACAGTTCTTTAGGTTCTCTACCACATCTTTTTGCTTTCCTTTTTGAAATTCTTTCCTTTGTTTGCTCCAGGCAAGCACCATATTATCCTCTGCCTATGCCTCCACCACTCTTTCTTGCGGTCCACAAATCCTCCAGATTTTTCTAGACTTTTTTCATTTCCCACGCTTGTTCTTATTATCTCTTGCTGCTTCTCTGATGTTTAGCTCATTTATCTTTTATATTCATCTTTGAAAGATAAGTACTATCTCTGCCCACAGAATTTAAGTCACGTAAAGTCAAAGACTGGTAACACTTCTCTTCCTTCCCATTTCTGAGTGCTCTGTGCACAGTAGGGCTTTGTTAACATTAGTTTATAATCTAGAATGGGCTGTGAAGTGCAGGGCCAGGTCATTGCTCCCCGACAAACACATGAATATCACATTGTGAGGAGACCCTGAAAAAAATAACAGTTTTAGTGGAAAATATTTGCATGGTATAAACACTCAAACTCATTGGTATTAGCAATAAACCAAACTCTTTTTATTGTAGTAAAAAATATCGTTCTGTGTATTTTCAATATGGTATAATCCTCTTCGCATTTTAATTCTGTTGAAAGGAAAAGTGAATGTATATGTGATTTAAAGACCTACAGTAAAAAATAAAGGTCTTTCTTATAAAGTTTCCCCTTGAAAATGTACATTACTGTTTCTTTTAATGTCTAATTTCTTTTTTCCTTTTCACTTCTGTGAATTTTTTTTTTTTTTTTTTTGCTCTCAGGAATCAAACTCAGGACCTTACGCTTGCCAGGCAAACGCTACACCACTGAGCTGTATACCTGGCCCTCTATCTTGGGTTTTAATGACACAGAACATCCACTTTCTGTGACAGTTAGATTTTTCTAGTGGGCAAAATATAAAGTTTTAAAGATATGATTTTGTGGTTATTTCCTGGGGAAAGGCTCTCTATTTAAAAAGAACCAACAAAAGACTTCTTCAGATCACTTATGCCTAAGGACATAAGACCTTCTTTAATTTCAATAAATCAAACAAGATTATATGATACATTTAAATTACAGAAGTTCCCCTAAAAATGTAGCCTCCACTATAATTATAAAACCCTTGGAAATTTCCAAATGAACTGCAAATGTGCTGTCTGTGCTTTCTTCTTCTGTACCAAAAGATTTCAGAACCGTATGATGAGTCTTCTCAAGGACATAATAACAACATTAATTTATTGAGCACAGCATGTCAAAACAAAAATGCTAGTATATTGCATACTTTTGTACATTACCTTGGAATATACTTACTTTACAAAATGTGTTCTTGTGATGCAGATATAAAATTTGGATAACAACACTAACTTCCTATTTCTGGGCCAGTTAGGAGGTTATTGCAATAATCTCAGAAAGAAATAATGATGGCCCACTGAAGAGTCAGTGTTATACATGGAGAGAAGTAGTAATATGTGAAATGTATTTTCTGGAAATAATCAGCAAAATTTATGATGGGTGGACCAAAGAAGAAGTAGAGGTCATAGCAGAGTCCGGATGAGGAACTAGGTGAACAGAGACATTATTTCATGAAAAACAAAAGAACAGAGGAGGAACAAACTTGCTGACTAATTGTAAGAATTCATCATATCAAAGATGCATATGAGAAACTCATGTAGGTATTTCAAATAGATTCTTCTCTCTATGGGTCTAGAAAGATTTTTATGAGAAGTTGGAGCGACTTTAAAAAGGAGTTACTGACATATTTTTCTAATCAGTAGCTTCTTGTTTATCCACTTTCCTAAGATGAGATTTACTACGGGACTAAATCAATATTTGAAGACATAGGTTGCATCTGAGTACCAATGATACTGCCCTCTTTGATAACAAGTTTTTGGCTAATGATAGTAAGAATAATGAGTAATATTTATTAACCATATTCATAGTTGCAGGCCTTAGCTCAGCATTCTCCATATGCTGCTTCATTTAATTTTCTCTACAATTCTATGAGGTAGGAACCACTATCTCCAACATATAGCTGAGAAAACTGAGGCAAACAGAAGTTTCCTAATTTCCCTCTAGTCTCACAGATCAGTAAGTGACAGAGCCATGATTCATGTTTATAAGAAACTACAGATAACACTGTATAGTTGATACTTAAATGGAACAATTTACAGAGTGTCTCTTTCTAAAGTGCTCTTCCTTGATAACATTATTGTCTTATTATGAGCACCTGAAATTCTGAGAGATAGTTAATTTCAAGGCACGGATTTCATTTTCTATTTCTCACCTTTCTGAGCTTTCCTGTGATCTGCCAGGCAATGCCAGCTACTTCCAAGTGACTGGAATCTGTGTAGAGGATACATGGAGAACATACCTTCTATGTTTATCTTGTTTTTAAATGTATGTCTTTCTTTTAGTCTACAGTATCCAGCAGAATACAAAACTGAGCAATCACTTAGAAGTTTTATTACAAACAAATTTTAGTTATTTTTTGATGGCAAATAACTGCTCCCTTGAATCTCATTTTAAATATGAAAACTAAATCCAGGTTGGGGTTATTTTTCTAATTTTTTTTTTCCCTCATTTGAAAAACTCACAAGCAAATCAATATAGATTTGTTTTATTTACTTGGGGTGATACATAGTACTTGAGAAAATTTATTTAAACTAAAGAGACTTGGGAAAGTAAAATGTCTTTGTTCTTTAATATAGAAGAAATGAGAGATTTTTGGCAACTAGAATATCAGCTAAAGTCTGAATGTACTCGAAATTTTAAATCTGCCCATCTAGATCCACTCTGTACTTCTGTTTGTACTGATTTTTCTATCTCACCTTGCCTTTGAGGATGGTGCAGTACACCATGCACAGTCCATACCTGTGCCCAAGCCCTCAGGCCACAGCTGTGAGGGGAGCGGATTGTCCTCAGCCTAAACCTGGGGGACAGCAAGATTCCAGTGAGGAGCCTGTTTGGGAGGGAAGGCGGAAAGGTTCAGGTTTTTTTCTTTCTTAAAAAGTCACTATTTTCAAGGGCCATTCCATCCCCAGAGCTCCCCACAGGGGTTGATCTCATGGACTTCACAAGACAGTTTGTACAAGAAAATCTTCATCTCACAGTCCCTTTCCGTAGGAGTCTACTCACAACTTTAGAGTATTTTCACTTACACATCCTTCAGCATTGCTTCGAATGAGTTATTTCTTTGCTGCTCAGACACTGACAATACATTGGTATTTTCAAATTAGAGCAGCTGATTAAATCTGAACTGTTCCACATACAACATCCTTTCAGCAAAATTTACAGAAGAGGAGGAAATTATTAATCTTTATCATCAAGGGGGAACTAATTAATAAAATAGATGGCACAGAAATCTAAAGAAAATGACCTGACCATGTTAAAATTTAGGCAAATAATTCTGTGAAGGCTGCATGTTAGAGTTTTGGAAATCATTCCTTTAAAAACATTTTATTAGTACTTGTTTGCAGTACATGCAGTTTACAATTGTCTTGGGGAGTGGGGACATCTACATAATACTGCTTAATTGTTTTATTCATCCTGTTTCCCTTTCCTCCTACCTCCCTCCTGTAAATTCCCTTTCCCTCTTTTCATTCTTGCTGGTATTATTAATCTTATCTCATGTTTATGACATATAATGTTTACTTTCATTGAGGTTATTAGGTTCCTGTACAATTCGTTATAGGTAAATCATGGAAGCAGCCTGTATATCAGTCAACAAGCAATTGGATAAAGAAAATATAGTAGCTATACATGATGCAATAGTACTTGGCTACAAAAAGAACAAATTTGCTACATTTGTAGGAAAATGGATACAGCTGAAAATATAACATTGAGTGAAAGAAATTAGATACACACATTTAAATACCATATGGTATCTCTCAGTTGAGTAAGCCAAAATACAAAGAAAGAACACAATAAAGGAAGGCTGGAAGGACACAAGGCAACACATCTCTTGCAAATGGAAATCATTTTTAAAGGTAGGGATTTTTCTATAGTCATGGGTCCAAACGTAGAATGATACTTAGAAGAAATGAATTATTGAAAACCAAATTCTAGCCAGCGTGGTGTGCATGTCTGTAATCCCAGCACTTGGGAGGCTGAGGAAGGAGGGTTGGCATGACATTGAGGCCAACCTAGGCTACATAGTGAGTTCAAGGCAAGCCTGAACTGCGTGGTGAAACCCTGTCTCAAAAAAACCAAAAAGCCAAAAATACCTCAAATTCACTTAACAGTATTATAAACCATCAAAGTGGAGAGGAAAGGAGAAATTTATCTAAAGAAATTTGGATAATGTTTAGCACATAATCAGTAGTCAATAAATATTAAAGGATCATATGAGTAAAATCTATGTATTTCCATAAAGGACCCTCTGATAAACTCAGATGAATTTAAAAACAAGCAATAGAAAGAAAAGTATCCAACATAGAGTAATATAAATGATTGTCAAGATCTCTGGACCTGGACATGGTATAAGATTGGAAAAAGAAACCGGAATTACTCCTTCCCTCCCTTCCTTGTTCATTCTCTCCTCTTTCCTTTCTCTGTTAAAGAAAATAATCTCTAACCTGGAAGGAAAAACATATATATGTTTAATTTGTAAAATCAAGCCTACCATCAGTCAGATAGGCAAAGGGCACACTCATTTGCATTCAATAAGTTAAAATTTTAAGCAGAGACATGTTGCACCTGAAACTGAACTTTCAGCCTGACAAGAACTAGAACAGACATTACAGTGATAGGTGGTGAAAATCCTTCACTGGGTAATCAGCTGGACAAACTATCCATTAGACCTTTTTGAATGTTTTAGTTCTGTTGTTTGAAACATATTTCCCCATACCTAGGAGGAAGCATTATACAAACATAGAGCTCTCCTTTCCCTGTAAGACGTAACTCAGATGACATCATTGAGGTTAAGGAAAAGCTTAGGCAAAACATCATAAGAAAGGGATAAAGAAGAACAATTGCAATAACAGACCAAGGAAGTACATGCTGCCCTATTATCATTATTCCTATAAACTGTCTTATTCCAAATCTTGAAAATGTTTTCATTATGAAGACTAATGGTAAAAGTCAAATCAATTAGAATTTAGGACAAATGTATCTAAAACTGAAGCATCATGATTCAATTATTTGGCCTATACAGTTAGAGTAAATACAATAATAATACTGCCAATAATACATTCTGTGTTCGCTTACTTAAAAATGAGTAACATTTATGTTTTCACTTAGTTGCTGGACCATGTCCACATTGAGTATAATGTAAACACAATCTCAAACAAGAAAACAAATCAGGAAAAGAAATTTTTTTGAAAATTTTATAGGATTATTAGATGCATAAAATAATGAGTCAAGTTTTCACACGATAATTGGTTGCTACACCAATTGATTATTTCAGCCCACATAATTACCAGCTATTTTCCATTATCTTCTGGGAACACGAGGAGAATGAGCTCCACTCGCACTAGGCAACTTTCCAACCCCAGCTAGAGGAGGTTAAGGAGGGGGGCTGCAAAGTTCTCCCTGGCCCAGCTGTCTTGGACCGCGTAATTGCAGTACTGTGCTGCCCTCCATGAAGTCTGAACTGAGTGACCTCACAGGTCTCCAGAGCCAAGACACAATAACTTCATTGGAAAAATAGAAAATCAGTGTTCCTGATTATTAGAAGGAAAAAGTAAGCCCATGAGAGACTGGGTGACTTGAGTAAGCTGAAATTAGTGAGGAAATGACTTCCTGCCTTTCTCCATGGTGGAACTGGTAGCATATTATATTTCCTATGTGAGAAATCTAATAATCGGGATGGGAGCTTGGTGTCTTCACCCCCCATCCATGTCTGTCACAGACAGGCAAGTGGAATTGTTTTATAAAGCATTGGAGTGACCCTAATCCTTCTAGACAGACCTTCTCAGGGTGTTTAAGAGGTGGCCAGGGAAGAGTATGATTTCTGACAGTCTGCTGACCTCTACATGACCCACACTAGAATCTCCCTGGAAATGCTGTGGCCTTGCTTGCTGTGCCTGGAGTTCAGCCTCTGACTCACACAGGGCCAGGCAAACATGAATAATTCCAAGTTGAAAATGGCAGTGGATGAATGCAAATCTCTGTTTTGTCTTTGGTTTTGTTCTAGTACATTGGAATTCTCTTCACAGAAGTAGAACAGCACCCATTCTGTGGCTGTACTTTTGCCTTAAATGAATCTTCACAAAAGATGTATCAAAAAATATAAAACATACTTAATTCGTGTACTTATTCAGCAAAAATTAAATGTAACTAAGTAGGAAGGAAAATATTTCAGACAGAATTCCAGTGTACTAATTTGATTCTTCTTGTTCCATTTTTGATTTTAGTGGAGCCGGCGCATTTTTACCTGGTATGCAAAGTTAGATACCCTGAACTCCTGTTTCTCCTAACAGTGGCTTATGGCTCCTTCCACCTTAAGTGAGTCTACTCCATACTATTCAGTGAGAGCTGACCTATTTGTGCTTGTGTTTTGGAACCTTAACTAACTAACTAGAGTTAAATAAGGTATACTTGATTATCATCACTGTTGGATTTAAAAGAAAAACTATTCTTTTGATGCTTTATGGTGTGTGTGCGTGTGTGTGTGTGTGTGTGTGTGTGTGTGTGTGTAATTCCCTGAGGCACCAAGCAAGGTAACAAGGAGAGAAAGTTTTTCTACATTATTCTTTTTTTTTTGGGGGGGTGGTTACCAGGAATCAAACTCAGGACCTTGCATCTGCTAGGCAGGTGCTGTGCCACTGAGCTATATCTCTGGCCCTCTGCCTTACTCTTAACAGAGTATATTATTAAAATTTTAGACTATAAAATTAATTATAAAAGTTTCAGTAATGCACAAGTAAAGTTAATGTGGTAATTGCTTTTCAGTTGTTAATTCAGTCCTCTTTTCCCTTTGCCACATGTCCCAACGGAGATGCACAATTTAGAAGGCAGCTTTCCCACTTTGCTTTGCTAATACATCTATAAGCAAATTTTCAAAACAAAACCGACATGGCATTTATTCTACAAACTGCTCTTCAAAAATATGTTAGGAACATATGGTCATCTTTTCAAGTCAATGGATTATAAATATGGCTTCTTATTTTGAAATTTATATAATATTTCATTTGATAGATATACTGTCTTGTATTTTATCTAATCATTTTTGAATTTCTTCTTTTTCTATTTTAAAGAGAATAAAAAGCAAACAAAAATGATACAGATTTTCAAAACAAGATAGTAGAAAATTAACAGCGGTTATTATAGTGCATACTGTTATCTCCAAAGTAGTTGCTCTAAATACCAGATAGAAGCATGTAAAATTGATCAAATAATATAAGCACTAAATGTTCTTTCAATAATCTAATAGAAATTAGTAGTACAATTATCTTAGCTATCTTGTATGTGTATATATATTTTCCCTCCTTATTTTTTTCTTTCCCCCATCCCAGTTGTTCTTTCCTTTTGAGCAGTTTCTTTTCCTGTCACGATATCTATTGTACTTTTTGTATTTTATTTACTCTTTCAGTTTCTTACACTAGGGAGACAATATGATGTTTACACATGCAAGTCTGATTTATTTCACGTATGAATATGGTCTCTAGTTGCATCCATTTACCTATAAAAGCCTCGAGTTTATCTTTCTTTATAGCTGAGTAATAATTCATTGTATAAAAATGCCACATCTTTTTTATCCATTCCTCAGTTGATGGGCATTTGGGTTGTTTCCAAGATTGAGCTATGACAAATAGTGGTGCTTTAAATGTGGGTGAATATATATCACTGTGGTGTGATGTTTCCAATTCTGGGAAGAATATTCAGAAGGGGAATAACTGGGTCAAATGGGACCCATGATCCTACTTTTTTGAGGAATCTGCACACTGATTTCCACAGTGGTTTCACCACTCTACACTCTCACCAAGAGTGGAGAAGGGTTCCTTTTTCTCCACATCCCCTCCAACATTTGCTATTGGTTGATTTCTTGGTGATAGCCGTTCTTTCAGTGGTGAGCTGGAATCTCAGTGTTTTTTTTTTTTAAATTGGCATTTCTCTAATGACTGATGGTGTTGAACTTTTTTTCATATATTTATTTGCATATTCAGGGCTGAAGGTGAGACATATGACCAAAGATTCTCGTGTGCCTGAGGCATTGGTTCTGTCTGCGCTGCCTGTTACAGTCACCTTACAAGCTTTACAGACTCTTTTTGCCTCTGCACCAGCCCCCAGGACTTCTGATGTAATGTGTGAGATGTAACCTGATTTAGGGATTTTTGAAAGAACCAAGGTAATTCTGGTATGCAGCAAAGTTTGAGCTCTACTGATCTTAAGGACATCTTTATTTCACTCCATTTGCCATCCTGAAAGAAATTAAGGAAATGGGGCAGAGAGGATATTCATTGTTAATGAGGGATAGCAAAATAGAGTTTATGACTTGAAAAACTATCTAGCTTTAGTAGTTTCTAGAAGATCAGTTTACCAGAGGAAAGAAAGACTGCCTTTCTCACACTGATACACAGATCATGTCCCCAACTCACCAATGTGTACTACTTTATATTGGGTTGTTCTGATAGCCTATAATGACTTGCTTACTTTGCCTTTAATGTAAAAAATTGGTCTTTATAACCAGAGAAGAAGTATTAGTTCTCTTTCTAAAAAGACACTGGAAAGTGCTCCAGATTATGGACAAAAATATTACAGCAACATATCCACTTCTGCAGTGAACCACTGTTACAAAGGCGGGTCAACCCCCACTTCCCTGCTTCAGGTCTAGCCAGCAGGGTGGTGCCCTTCTGCCAGAAAGTGCAGGGGCAATGGAACCCTAGCATATGCTTTCACTAAATGGCGATGTAGGGATCTGCTGTCATGTTCAGTGGGAGCCTTCAGTTTTCTATAAGACATGAAAGTCCCCAAACTAGGGAACAGCTGGAGTGCGTAGGTCTTAATTATGAATATGTCTATCTCCTCATTATCACAGCACTAGTACCAGATGGGATACAAATTCTGGGGGGTGCAGAATGGGGCTGGAATAGGTCATTGAAGACTTGGGCCAATGGCAGAAAAAGAGGGGACCCCTGTGCTGGTCAAGGCACAGCCCAGGGCCGATCATGCTAACACTTACTCTTGTGTGCCTTTTCAGCTATAAGTAACATATTTTGTGTGGTTTAAGTGACAAGCTTAATCTTTCAAAAAAGATATTTACTTTTGCTTTTGGCCAGGAAGCCATCTGTTTTGTATACAAAATCTAGAACCAGAATCCTTTGTAACTTTTCCTTGTCTTGCCTTTCTGAAGGCCATTTATAGAAACAGAAGCCGTCCATCTGATATGTGATATCTGGCTTACAGCTAGCTAGCTTTCCCCACCTTCTATTTTTATTTCATTAAATATATATTCAATCCTCTGGAATCCTTTGGTAAGAAAATATAAACCAGGAACTGAACTGCGCGCCACTTGCTCGCTGCCTTGGTTGATTGGGATAGTGGTACTCATGACCCTGCTGTTTTGTATGCTCTGGAAGAGCAGATCGTAAGACCACTGATTGTTCTGATACTATTGGGTTACTGAAATTAGACTTTAGAAACAATTTTGGTGACTTAAATCATTTGGAGGAGGATCATACACCAAATTTATTTGGAAAAATTGTTCTTCATAATCTGGAAAGTCGAGTAAATTAGCATCTTTTCATCATTTTCCTGTAGAAGGTGCCTTTTCACCCTGCTCCCCTGGGTCTTGGTGAATGCTGAGGCACATGAAGGAACACGGCCCTGTGCCTGTGTAAGGGCAGGGAAAGGCGGAGTTATCTCACACAGCCCTTGGCTGTCTTCTCACCTGCTGTGGGCCAGAAGGGTTGCCTTTTGGCTTGACGTTGGTTGCTTTTCATAATTATATTGTTTTCTTGCCTCTTTTTTTTTTATCAGATTAAAGTTGTTCTGGTTTCTTTCTGACTTAAAAAAATATTAATACATTTAGCTTGTGTTCCAGAAAGCCAAGCTACTAGGATGAGTGTACATTCAAGTATGAGGCCTGTAACTTTGTGTTCTGCGCACACGGGGCTGCTAACTTACAGGAGGATGAGTCTTCCCTATGGTTGATCATATAAATAGTGAGATTTTGTAATACTGAAGCACAGCATCCTCAAAATAGCTGAACTGGAAGATTTTATGATAGTGCTGCCTTTTTTTAAGCTTCATACATCAGTGTAGAATGAAAGTATCTCATTATGTGTATATAATGTGCTAACCAAGTGCCTAGCAGACAGAAGTTGACTTTGATTGGAGGGGAGCAAGTCTAGTGATAAAGCCTCAACACATAGTCATGAAAGAAGGAGAAATTAGATAAGGATCAGAGCTCTGGAAAGGCGAGATAACATCCCGAAAACAGGCAGCCTGACCGCTGGCGAGCACCACTATAAAAAGGGGAGACTGGATCTGAAAGGCTATGTGTCAGAGGCCTAAAGTCTAAGTAAGTTTTCTATTGTCCAGGGCTATGCATTTGTTAGCCTTAAAACATTATCTCTTAAAAACTTCCTATTTTTACTTGAGCTGATGTTTTTGGAAGGCATGGAGAGTAGTGACTTGCCAGCAAGGGATAGAGTGAATGTGCTTGAATCGAATACAGAAACCAAAGGAAATATTTCAAACATAATAGGCTGAAGTAGTACAAAAATGATCATATTAATATCATTTTCTTAACCTCTTAAAACCTTTAGGATGAAATCTATTTATTGTTTGTTTGCTATTTATTAATAGACTATTCATGTAAACTCTGTATTAAAAAGTAAGGTATCCGTTTCTCACAGTGCTGTTTTTATAAACAGTTCATTCAATTTTGGTAGGGAAAGGAACCACATGCTGTGTCTTTGTTTTGACTAGAAGAGCCAAGCTTTGTGTCTTCCTTCCATTTGAACCACTTACCATGTCTTTCCCCAGATCCAACAGAAAGGCGTCTGTGAGAATTGAGCCTATCACCTTATCTAAACACAGAGGAAACTGAGTTTTATGGACTTGATGCTCCTCAGAGTGGAAAACAGGGCCTCCCTCCCTAAAATCATAAGGCCATGGGATAGCCCTTAAATCTCAAACTGCAAGGTGCACATTAGCCACCATGCCATCGTCTCCTTTTGTGCGTCATAGCAGTGGAAGCAAGTACTTGACATTAGTAAAACTCATACTCTCCCATGGCTTGGGGAACTCCTTCATCCAATGTCAGAAAGTCAAATTTAGATGAATAAAACCTGCAGCTAACTGCATCTTAGAGGTATTATCAGAACAGAAGAAGGTATAATTTAAGAAAACTAAACAATACTTGCATTTTAACAGGAAGTTCAATTAGATCATGGTAGTCTAAGATGGAAATGTTTTTGAAGATCAAACATTAATAGAAAATATATCCCCTTGTGAAACAGGATTCCCAGTCTTCCTTAAAGAAATGAACTCTGCACATGGCGCTATGCTCTGAAAGAACACAGTGGCTTATGCTTTTTAGTTTTTAATGGAGGAAAACTCCTCTGGAATTTTATAGCTTTTGAGAAAAGTATAGCTTTTGAGAAAATATTTTTATCTACTTTATTTATCAACCACTGTCACATGCTCAATGCTCAACTTTCAAGTGTGAATGAAATTAAGAAGGCACATGAGAAGTACTAACTCTAAGAAAGGTATACACACTGTAAAACTTGACCAAGATTCTCATTATGTTTAAGCATTTCCAGTGTATTTTAAGATCCACATATTCTTTTGTAAAATTAAGTCCACTGGCTAACATGGTTCTACTATTGGAATGAAGAAACTGAGATCCATTTCACTGGACAAAAAATAAGCTAATATCAAACCTGTGGAATTCAGACTTATGGAAACTTCATTGTTTATGTGTTGTCTACATTACAGTGCCTGAATATTTATGTTCAATGTTTTCTTATTGTGTTTCTTTTCCAATTTTCTCAGAAAAAAGTACTGAGAAAGGAAAGGGAAGATTTAAAAGTAAAGGAAAAAAAAATCAAACCTAAGTTTCTACAAAGCCAAAGCAAATGGGCATAGGAGGCACACGCACAGAAAGCTCAGTGGTGCCCTTTACATTCCTGTGAACGGAGACACATTGCAGTGGGATGCAAAACTCTAGGTGAGGAAGCTCTCACCTGTACTTGCCCTTTATCTTCACAGTAATAAAATGGCAAAAGCTGTCTGGCTCAGGTATTGGTCTGGATCTCATCCCCATCTCCTTTTTTCTTATAATACATAAAAATGGTATAAAGATAGAGAACAGAGATCACAGTGATATTCTACCTAGCAGTCCCTTCTAAATACTTTTCAGTGTAGCTTTTTTATGAATTGAAAGTGATCAGTCCTAAAACTAGTTGCAATTGATGGATGCCTATACTGTTTAAGAGAATGCAAACTTCCTCTTTTCCAATAGCACTGTATTATACATGTCTATTGTGTCAGCACAAGATCCATGCTGCACAACTGCAAAATCCCAGAACACTGACATGGCTATTGGTCTGGCGTAGGACTGTGACCTAGCACAGCCAATAAAATACCTTCTGATATGCGGTTCTAGCAGAGAAAATCTTTCTTCCACTTGGGATCATGAGTCTAAAGACAGCTTTAGGTTGCCAGTGTTTATCTTTT
Organism: Chinchilla lanigera; assembly: GCF_000276665.1. Lineage (NCBI taxonomy): Eukaryota > Metazoa > Chordata > Mammalia > Rodentia > Chinchillidae > Chinchilla > Chinchilla lanigera. Next base: position 10,305,427 of record NW_004955446.1, on the reverse strand, counting down.
CTGGCAAATGGGAAAAAGCCTATTTAAAAATGAACTCAAGACAGAAGTAAATGGAACAAATCAAGGAAAATCAGGTCTGGAGAGCATCATTAGAATCCCAGCATCTCTATGTCCCTATTTTTCCAGGGGCAAGGATGCTTTTTTCCATTTTTCTCAAAAGCCAACACGACTTACATTTCTTTTGCTTGCAAATGAAGTAATATTTGTTGAAACCTTAAAAAAATTTAGCCCCTTAAGTTTTGTAACTTGTTCTTTCAAAGCTTTTCTTTTTGAAAGCTGATATCCTTCCCAACCCTAGTATTTACAAGGTATAATTGAAAAATATGATGATTACATATAAAAATGTTTATTCCAGTACAGGACACAATGACATGAATCTCTCTCAGAACATTCACCTTTACTTTGCACATACTTATCCAATCATTTTTGCCACTTTCTGAAGCAGTTCTGGACATGCTCTTTCGTGAATGTCTTTAGGTGCGCCACTGTGGCTAATTCGATGTCTTGAATTACCTCCAAACATTTGCCTTTCATTTAGACTCTGGGAAGCAGCTAGAAATTGCGTGGTGCCAGATCTGGTAAATAAGGCATGTGAGGAGGCACCATAATGGTTTTATGAGCTGGCCTTTCTGCTGAATGGTACTCGACAGTGGCACTGACTGTACTTTTTTTTTTATCAGACTTTCCATAGGCATGAAAAAGGACTTCCAGAAAGTGGCAGGAGCTGCTAGACAAGTGTGTTGAGAGTGAGTGGGATATTTTGAGGGAGATTCATGGTAAAGCATCTTTTGTTGTATTTTTTTTTTTGTCAAATTTAACCATTGACTCTATTGAGTTTATCACAACTGTGTCTGTGAAGGTATGACAGCTTGGATTTTGTTTGCAGTAGTGAAAATGAAAAGGGAAAGTGAGTAAGGACATTTTAAATAAAAATATCAAGAGGGTTTGTTGGGGAGGGTAATGAAATGCAGCTGAAGATGGTTAACTCCAAGTTTTAAATTCCCCACTTGCGGACATATTCTTGCACACAGTGGGTTTGAATTATTCAAATGTTGACAATGGAAATCTATGCTGCTGAAGGTTCAGGACTGAGATATAGATTTCAGGATATGCAGAAAATGGTACTGGACATAGGGTTGAGAGTAACTGTAAAGTAATGATAGAGTCAAGAAAATGAATGACAACAGTAACATGAGGCCAAGAGAGAGACCCGTGTTCTTTTTTCTTTTTCTATTTAACAAACAGACATCTCTTTACAAAATAGCATAAGAACAATACAAGCAATACTGAATTACAGACCAAGTGGTAGGAAATTAACAGTAGTTGTTCTATTATGTATTGATATATTCAAAGTGATTTCTCAGGAAAACAAATAGAGACATGCAAGATTAATCAAATAATCATTAACTATTCCTTTCAGAAAAGCGATAGAAGTCAGTAGTACAACTATGTTAGCTATATACATACATACATAATTTCCCCTTCTTTCTTTTCTCTTTTCCCACATCCCAGTTGATCTTTACTATTGAGCATTTTCCTTTCATTTCACAATGTCTATCATACCTCCTAACTTTAATTCACTCTTTCAGGTTCTTACACTAGTGAGACAATATGTTGCTTACACGTGGAGGTCTGCTTTATTTCTCTTCTGAGTATGGTCTCTAGTTGTGACTATTTACCTGTAAAAACCTTGAGGTTGTCTTTCTTTATAGCTGAGTAATATTCCATTATATACATGTACCACAATTTTTTATCCATTCCTCAGTGGATGGAATTTGGGTTGCTTCCACAATTTAGCTATTACAAATTGTGGTGCTATGAACATGGGTGCACATATTTTGCTGTGATATGATGTTTTCAGATCTGGGAAAACACCCAGAAGGTGAATAGCTGGGTTGAATGGAACCTCTAGTCCTAGGTTGCTCCTCAGATAAAGAAATACAAATGGCAAATAAATACATGAGGACATGTTCAACATCATTAGTCATTTGAGAAATGCAAATTAAAAGAACCTTGAGAGTTCATCTCACCCCAGTAAGAATGGCTAGCATTAAGAAATCAACCAATAACAAATGCTGGCGAGGCTGTGGAGAAATAGGAACACTTCTCCACTGCTGGTGGGTGCAGACTGGTGAAGCCATGGTGGAGACCTGTGTTCAAGCAACCCAGGCAAGGACAGGGAGAGCACAGGACAAGGCAGTG
>NW_004955446.1:10283637-10303125 GCF_000276665.1 Chinchilla lanigera | reverse complement strand
CTTTCTTTATAGCTGAGTAATATTCCATTATATAAAAGTACCACAATTTTTTATCCATTCCTCAGTGGATGGAATTTGGGTTGCTTCCACAATTTAGCTATTACAAATTGTGATGCTATGAACATGGGTGCACATATTTTGCTGTGATATGATGTTTTCAGATCTTCTGGGAAAACACCCAGAAGGTGAATAGCTGGGTTGAATGGGACCTCTAGACCTAGGTTGCTCCTCAGATAAAGAAATACAAATGGCAAATAAATACATGAGAAAATGTTCAACATCATTAGTCATCTGAGAAATGCAAATTAAAACAACATTGAGAGTTCATCTCACCCCAGTAAGAATGGCTAGCATTAAGAAATCAACCAACAACAAATGCTGGTGAGGCTGTGGAGAAATAGGAACCCTTCTCCACTGCTGGTGGGTACAGACTGGTGAAGCCATGGTGGAGACCTGTGTTCAAGCAACCCAGGCAAGGACAGGGAGAGCACAGGACAAGGCAGTGACCGGGAAGAAGTCGGGAAAGCAATGGAGGCAGTAGCCATTGTTGCCTATTGCTCAGGTGCGTCATATCATTGGAGATACTTGAAAAATTCTATCTGCCCATCTGAATTTATTAACTAGAGCACTTCTACAGAAAAGAACACCTGTCAACTACCAGTTACCCTGAAATACAGTTCGTGTAAGAAACACAGAACAAATGCTTGATAATGTAGCTTTATAAAGTTTTCAGAAAAAGAAAGGTCATACCTTTCTTCTGTCCAGTGGTGGCCCATGAATTTTTTAATTGCTGTCATAATGAATTTTAAATTCACAGAAATTTATATGTTTCATGTTTCAATTTATTTCAATTTTTATTGTGTTTGATGCTTGAATTACACCCTGTTGGTGAGAGCAGCCTCTCCAGTTTGGCGCCTCTATCATTTTAAACAAGCTTATTAGTCTTCTATATCTCCCTTGCTGTTGCTGCAACAAGATAATCTCTCTCTCTGTGCCATAAAAAATCCTGATTATGAATGATATTATCATAAGTAATAGCTTTTATATTATGGTTTATATTTATAAATAGCAGTGGTAGAGTAATTCCAAGGTTTATTTAGTAATTCTGGGTTTATTTACTTTGCTCCTTGGCATTAATAGTATTCAGATAAAAAACATTTATCACAAAGATATGAAGAATTGAGGGTGTGTAATTCAATGATAGATCCCTTGCCTAACATGTGTAAGGCCCTGAGTTTAATCTTCAGCATTAAAGAGGAAAAAAGAAGAAAAAGAAAAAGAAAAATCAAGCAGAATCTTTAATGGTACACTTAATTTTCAGCCTGATTTTTCAGTCTGGCCATCCAATTATAAAGCTCACTTTACTGTTATTCACTTTTAAAATTTATTTTGTCCCCAATGTGAAAAAATTGTTTTGTATTATAATTAATTGTATCATATGTGTGTGTGTGTGGTATGAGCACACATAGATACATTCATACATATAAAACAAATGAACTTGACACATTTATTTGGAAGACTTTAAATACATGAAAATTAAATTTTCAATTATATTCAAAGTGCAGGTACAAAAGTTTATATCAGCAGTGTACTTACTGTATTTTGGCATTAAAATCATATAACGATTTTACTTATATATATTCAGACTAAAGTTACATAATCATTTCACAAACTGCTCAATTTCAGTTTGCTTTCCCCATAGGACATATTTCTCACGAAAGCAGCTAGTTTCTTACTCATGATTTAAAAGCCACTTTTATCTTAAAATAATCCTTTAAGTTCCTATTTTTTATGATTATAATGAAAATATTATCAATAACTAATTGTCATCACAGAGAAAATAAAAATACTGCAACAATAAAATTCAAATGTCTTTAAGCTTGAAAACTTCCATTAATTATACTGAAAATAATCTATATTTCAAACAGTTCTCTTTCTAATAGTTCAGTTCAACTCCTTATTGGATCTTAGATTTATATTTTCATTTTGTAATGTGGAAAAGAAAGGACTGAAATTATAGAAAGAAATATCTTCACTCTTACTTTCTTGACTCCTTAATTAATCAACATTGTTTTGATCAAACTGTGCGTCCTTATCAGGACACTTTTTAAGGTACTTATACTGTTTGTTAGGGTTGGTTTATGTTAAAAGCATTGACATGATGTATAAATTCACCTTAACACAAGTTGATGTTTTTAGTATGGCTGGAAATGAGTGTCTGTGTGAGTTGCATTCTAACTCCTCTATATATTCAGACATCCTCCCAATGTGCACGTATGTGTACTTACATATGAATTTTTCATGCATATATTATCATTACATTAAATGTCAAAGCCTTTAAATTTTTTTCTACAATAAAATATATGAATAAAATTTCTAATCTCTTGCTCATGCTTTGGTTGGTTGATGCTCACCTTTGAGGCTCTTGCTTACAGATATAAGGTGTAGATTGGAAGAATGAAAAGAAAAGCAAAGACTTTTGTAACAGCTGAAACAAAATAACCCCAAATACACATCGTACCTGGAAAAGAATGGGGAGAATGGAAGATTTCGGTTATAATGAGGAATGATTTCGGGTAACTGATGAGTGTTTGGAGGTGTTCTATCCAATAGGTTTCTTCCTTTGTGTTGCATATCTACTTTGAGCTTAGCCCACTTGCCACTGGACTTTTCCAAGGCACACTGATGACCACTGTGACCTTCAAGATACTTGTTTATGGGTTTCAGTCCTGCTCTGGCTAGGGATATAGAGCCTAGGAATATGTTACATCTCCAAATTTTCATTGGAAGTTCCAATGAATCAGGCTTGAAGGACCATTTTATTAGCTAATGTCCTTTCCATCTTACTTTAAATTCATCTATTCAACATGATCATGAAGTGCTTATTCAATGATGTTTGACTTTGTGGGTTGAATGAGACTTTATCTCAGGGACACAAAAGCTAATTAGCTGCTTTCATGATCACAAACAAGCACTGTGACTGCTGTCTAACAGAGTGAGGGGCACTCTGTGCCAGCCAGCAAAGCCCAGCGCATAACACAGTGTGTCTGTTTTCTATTGAGTAGTTGATGGATTTTTAACCTTGGCTTTGAGTGCAAATAAGGGTACAAATGTGAACTTCTGTATCATTTCCATTGTTGAGGGGAGCATGGAGACAGGAGCTAGACACAACGTTCATTGTGTTAGACACAATGGTCACGGAACTCTGCCTGCTGCTGAGCCTGTATAGCGCAGCCCATTATTTATTAGGATATTAAATATATACTCATGCTTGAATATATAGCAAAGAAGCGCAGCAGCTCTGTAGACTCTTATTTTTAGGGAGAAGGAACAGTGTCCCTTTTAAAGTATTTTTTCTCTCTGAAATAATCATGACTTTATATTCAGCTGCAAAGAAATAATAGTTTCAGATTCATCAAAACATAGCAAATTAATTGTTGAAATCTATTGTCATTTCTCTTTCACAATTTTGGTTTCTTAACAGTTCATATTTGAATTTATCCTGGGTTCTAATAATTCAGATTCTATTGGTGAAAGAATTTGATTTGAGAATTAAGAATCCTCTATCCTAAGTGAATGTTCACCAGTGATTTATTCGGTAACCTTGAGAATTTAGCTCATTTGCTGTATGTAATCTACCTTTCTCTGTCAAAATTTATTAATGAGAACCATTTCCACAAAACTCATAAGAGATTTAGAGGATACATGAAATTTAGGTTGAAATAAGAGATAAGGTTTTTCTGATAAATAGCCCTATAATGGCTCTGGATTTCTTTGGGTGTGTATCAAGTATCACTTGGATAGACTTGCACTATGGTAGATAGCCCTATTTATTGTCATGGTTACTTTTCTTTACAATCTCAAGGAAACCTAATGTATTCCTGCAAATATTTCTAGCAGCCCTGTAAAATGAGATATGACACTCTTTGAAATGAGGAAAAGGAAAACTTATAGATTATTCAAAAGCTTTCAAAGAATCCTCAAGCTGTATTTCTAACATAATTTTTTATAGTTTTTATTCTTTCTGTGGTCAGAAATAAAAACTTTCCATTCATCCTGTCAAAACAGTCTTGGGAACTGAGATAAGAGCAAATTTAAGTCTTTTATCAGAGGGCATTGTCATTTAGCTCTATGGTACACTTAAGTTATCTGATGGCAGTCTATTATTTATGACTGACTTGCCTTTTATTTGTGCAGTTTTGTGGATTAGGTTGGGGTTTTTTGACACTTTAAAATTGGGTTTTGAAGTAGACTTAGATAAAAATTTAGCAAAAACTGTTCCTTGGTTTATGATCTTCGATTAAATGGCTTTTAACCCATTTCTCCCAAGATCTGGTTGAGGAAATTTCAAATTGCACGTACATGCCTACAAAAACATCTCTGAACGTAAACCATGTGTACTAGGAGTTAGATATATCTTTAATGGATTGTTTTGCATGCTTAAAAACTTAATGAAAATCAAGTCAAGTCCAAGGGAGACAAAGGAATATTTACTTCGGTAATGCTGAATGTAAGAGCATATTTAGTTCGGTAGTTCAAAGAACAGAGTTAATGTAACTACATTTACTCCTACCTACGCCACATCAGCCCTCCTTATGCCACTGTAGTCAGTCATGAGAAGTTTTAGGTGCTAGCTTACTGAGCTAGTTTTCTTAAAATGTCTTTTCTTTGAGACCCATCTATATCTTTCATCTCCACGTATCAAATGCCTTATTTCTTTTTATTATTATTACACTTTAATTGTTCTACTCTCCAGTGTGAATCTATTGGTAATTTACTAATGCCATGAATCCCATCATTTCATATTCATGGCTTAAACACATGAAGCCTCAAATCACCCCGCTATGCAATATGCAGCTGTCTTCCACTTCGTGATTCTGTCTGTCTCTTTCCACTGTCTTCAATACTAATTCTCATTGTTCTAGGCGACTGCTCAGGCTTGTTTCTCCTAGGGAATGGGATTTTCTCAGTTATAGCCATGGTTTCTGTTTGCAGAGAGGCTCTATCTTGGATGCTGGGCCAGCTCTGGGAAGAGAACCTGTGGCTTGGGAGAGTAGGGGTAGAAGCAAGCACTGTATAGTGCATTTATTTCTTTGTTTGTTTGTTTGTTTGTCTTTTTGAGGCAGGGTCTCGCTGTGCAGTTCAGGCTGGCCTTGAGCTCACTTTGTAACCCAGGTTGGTCTTGAACTCATAACAGTCCTCCTACCTCAGCCTCCCGAGTGTTGGGATTATAGGAGTGTACCACCAAGCCTGGGTCATTTATTTCTTATACATTTTTAGAAATTCCTTGACTTTTTAGACCAAAATGCCATTGAACATTATCAGCCTTTACTCTCTCCTGTACTAATTAGCATTCAATTTTTTCTGTCTAAGGGGTCTGTAGAGCTGACTTTGCAGTCCCTCCCATCGTGTATCATCACTGTTGCCAGGTTTCGCCAGATGATTTTTTTCAGTTCAGTAATTAGTTCTGTGTGTTAGTGGAAAATGATGTGAGGATTTTGAGATCAGAGAGATGACCTTTGTCCATATGCTGGAGAAACTGCCATTTTTTCAAAGATGAGGGGATAAAAATGCTGAGATGCTCTGACCTTGGTTTCAAGGAATCTAGATTCACCACAGCTGTATCCCTTGTGTTTATAAATAATAAAAGCTCTTTAGCATATCCTTCATATCTTCTTTTATAAACTTCTGCTTTATTTAAAAACAAAAAATCCTATAAATGTACAAATGATTTTATACTGGGAAAAAATGTATGCTCTAGCTACACTCCACTGAGGTGTACAGTAAAAAGATTATAAAGACCAGGAAAGTGGAGGGATAGCCCCTGGGAAAGGCTCTGCAGTGAAGCTGGTTCTTGTGCTGGGCCTTGGAAATAGGTTTGATAATGGATGGGAATCACAGATCAAAGGAATCAGGATGCCTAGGAATAGGACTGGGGAGATAACAAAGGCATGGTAAGAAATAAGCCCCAAGAAGGGAAGCTGGAGTCAGTGTATGTATGGCAGGTTTAGATGCTGAACTAAGAAACTCTGACTTTAATTCAAAGATGGTAGTTGGTAAATTTTCCATCAAGAGGGTGTTTAGATTTTTCTTTTCTATGAACTGAGTTGCTGCTCAAATCAACCTGTCTTGGGACACTCAGAGGTTATCTGACACAAATCTGATCCACAAAATTCATGTTCTTATTTCATGTCTAGCTCTGGGGATGTATACCAAAAGGAGATACACTTCTTTATCTTATTTCTGTAGGATAAGTTCCAGTTATGGCATGGCCTCTTAGATGGAGGAACATTCTTCAACATGTTTATTAAGCTCTTTCAACACTCTGCCAAGCTAATTGCTCAACAAAGCACATCCAGCAAGTCCGGTTTGTAAAAGTGTGAGGTCCCTGCTATTATTAACTTGCACAGGACCTTACTGGCCCTGTACATAGCCTGCTTTTCTGTGAGCAAACATTCTGTACGTGGGCTTTGTGCTATGAAGTTACCTTGCTGAAACAGCAGCACATAAGGTTAGCAGTCTGATCAGCCTCTGAAGAAGATAAAAAAAAAGACATTCAAAAACCATAAAGTCCAATTCTCTTGGCATTGTCTGATACAAGGCTCCTGTACTAGTTTTTTCTCATTTCATAAGAATAAGATTTTATGGACACATATTATAGACATATGTTCCTATAATCAAGGTGGCAATTCTCCCAAAAGGAATGAAATTTGTTGTTCTAGAGAAGCTTTTGGAAATGATAATGTGGCTTTCCATGAATTAATCTGCATTTCTAATTTACAGAGAGAGGCTATTAAATGGCATTGTCAATTTCTCAACTTAGGGTCAGTTTTTCAATGTTGACTCTAGGAACTGGCTTGGTATAATTTTAAATGATTTTGAAGTCATTACACAGTCATCTGTGGACAGTTTTCCATTCTTCCACTGTTGGCAGATTTCTGTGTGGTAAGACTTGCTTGTGAGAGTCCTTAATGTACAGGAAGGTAATCTTATGACGACTTCCAGGCCCTCTGTGTATGGTACACTTTTATCAGATATAGTTGTTAGGATGGAGAGCTACACCATAATGAACATATTTGGTATTCAACAGGTAGTATTCCAAAGTAACTACCATGAACCGGACACTCAAAGAACATTATTATAATGAATTATGCAATTTGGATCTCTGTTTAAACTCAGGTATCCATATATAAGCACCCTATGAGTAGAACCATAGGTTTGGAAGAGACTACATTGTTTTTGAGATAATAGTCCCCACCCTGTGTCTCTGCATGCCCTTTCCTTCTCTCCTTACACTGTTAACCTAAAATCTAGTGCTCTCCCTGTCTCTCTCTGTCTCTCCATGTCTCTGTCTCTCCATGTCTCTGTCTCTGTCTGTCTGTCTGTCTTTCTCTCTCTTTCCTCCCTTTCTCTACCAAGAAATATCCTTCCCCAGGTCTTGCACATACAGTTTCTTTTGCCTGGGATGGTCTTTTCCTCATCTGTTTCATCCACTATCTCCCCTTACCATGTATTGTCTTAGCTTTCTCATGGCTCATTTAAGAAAACATTCCTTGAACTTCCAAGACAGATTTCTTATGCAGAACTCTTGGCTGTATATGTTTTGTATGTTTTCTCTTTCAGAACTTTATATAATTATAATAATTTGTCATAAGTCTATTTTCTGTATTAGACTATTACCTTTATGAGAGCAAGTGCTTTTCCCACAGGACTTTTGAAATTCTAACACAGTACAGTTTCAAAAGATGTTTAAAGTTCCAGGCTGAGAGGTGATTTTGCATTATTTGCATCAGAATGCTAAAGCTCAGAGATGATTAACACTTTTGCCTGAGGAATACGATCAGGGGCTCAGCTAATGTTAACTCTACTCTAGCAATGTTCCAGAGTGGGCATCCAACCAGTTAGTGTGTGGGAAATATTTAATCCAAAGGCATCATGCCAAGAAGTAAATGATAGCTGTTTGCCCTGTAACTGGCGGTACTATCTTTGATCACCCAGAGAACAGACTGCCATGTTTTTCCATTGTAAAATCACTACTCTTCCTTTTGGAATTGAAAAATACCTTAGGGGAAGATGCTTTGAGACTATGTTAATATTCTGTTGCTCCTCAACCTTTCATCTACCAGGTTTGGCATCTACTGAAGATCCTTGCTTACATCAGTTACTATTATGATAGCTAAATAATGACTTTGGGTTTTATAATTTCTTCTACTTCTATTCGCTCACTTTCTCTGGTAAAAAAAAAAGGTATTTGTCTTCTGTCATTAGTTTGTTTATAGAAATGCAGATTCACATTTATTTTTTAATACATTGTCTTTAATTCCTTACTGCTGTTTATTTTGGGGTCCAAATCATCTCAGTTCTGGCAAGTAAAATTCTCCCTGACTGCCTTCTGTGTTTTTTCAGAAAAAAAGTCCTCATTTTTGAAAGCAACATTTTTTCACTTTCTGGTGCATCAAGATGTTTCAAACTCATTTTGTAACCTCCCTGCCTCAGTCCTAGATTGACCATTTATCTAAAGAGAGGTCACACTTCTACTGGGCATAAGTGTTTCTGGGTCTTTTGGTACATTTATATCTATTTTACATCTATTCTTTCTGTCTCTGTTCCTTCTCTGTCTCTCTCACTATTACCGATGCTAGTACAACTCTCTCTTATTTTACCTAAAAACTATAAATCTACACTAATGTCCATCTCCAATCCAGTGTCTGAGTAGTAGCCAACAAACTTTTTTTCCCTATTTGGTAGGTTGCCTCTTCACTCTGTTGGTTTTTTCCTTTGCTGTGCCGAAGCTTTTTAATTTAACATGATCCCATTTGTTAATTTGTGATGTTCTTTCTTGCTTCATTGGTATTCTGTTCAGAAGGTTCTTGCCTAAGTTTATGTCATTTAGAGTTTTATCTATTTGAACTTCCAGTACATTGTTTCTGTTTTTAATAGTTATGTCTTTGATCTATTTTTTATTTCATTACTTGGTGAGAGATATGGGTCTAGATTCAATCTGCGTGTGGTTAGCCAGTTTTCCAAGCAGCAGTTGCTCAAGAGGTTTTCCTTCTGAGTTTGGTTTTTAACCCTTTGTCAAAATTAAGTGTCTGACTGTGCTTGGGGATGTTTCTGCATCTTTCATGCTGTTCCATTGATCCATATGTCTCTTTTTATGCCAGGATCATATTTTTTTCTTTTTTTAAAAATCACTGTAGCTTTAAAATATAACTCGAATTCTGGGGTTGTGATGCCTCTTGCTTTGCTCTTGTTGCCCAGGATTGCTTTTACTATTCTGGATCCCTCCTGGTTCTATATATATTTTAGAATTCTTTTTTTCCAGTTCAGTGAGGAATGCTGTTGGTATTCTGATTGGGATTGCATTAAATCTATGTATCAGTTTTGATAATATGACCATTACGCTAACATTAGCTCTACCTATGCAGGAACAGGGTATATCTGTTATAATTTTCTTATTTTCTCTTCAAGTTCCTTTTTCAGAGCATTATAGCATTTATTATAAAGGTCTTTTACTTCTTTAGGTTAATTCCCAAGTATTTACTTCTTTGAAGCTGCTGTGAATGGCACTGTTTTCCTAACTTCTTTCTTTGTGAGTTCATTATTGATGTACAGGAACTTTATTGATTATTGTTTATTTCATATTTTGTGACCTTACTGAATGTGTTTATTGGTTGTAGAAGTTCTAGCTTTTGCTCTATTTTTGTAAATACCTTTCTAACAGTGAGAAACCTATATACCCATACCTCTACAATGGATGCCTACCCACTACAGTATATTTGCTAAGAATTCTTTTTGTTCTCAGCTATGGGAACATCGTCTAAATTCTTTTATGAAAAGTCACTTGGTGTAGTCTTCTCCTTACCTCATTCAGTACAGTTAGTTTATTCTTTTGAAATACAGTTGGCTTTGCTTTTCTATGTAGCAGTTTATAGATTTTTCTTTTCTTTATATTCTTTTGCTTGATAATTTTCTTTTCTCTTTTTTGGTTGAGTATAGAAAATGTTATCATGGTCTCAAAAGGGAGTACTGTATATGTAAATTTAGGCATGGAGAGGTACTCTCATTGTTCACACGCTGTCATTTTTGTTCTTTCTATCATAGCCTCCCCCCACCTTCTCCAGGTAACAAAACTAGTTTTTAATTTTTTCCTCCCTCTGTTGTTTTTGGCACAAATGGTTAGATACTTTATTTCCTCTTCTTTCTTAGCAAAAAGAGAAATCTTTTTTGTATTCTGCCTCAGTTTATCTGGAGTTGCTTCATTGCTTTGTACTCTTGCCTGGTAATCCACTTCATAGATATATACATTTTATCTAACATCAAATATTGCAGTATTGCTTCAATATCTTATACTAATCAGAAATGATGCAAAGAATATCATTGTGTTTTAAAGTATTTTAAAATTGTTGGGGATATATATGCACAGTAAATTACCTAAAAGTGGAGATTTTATGTGTTCTGAGAATATATATGCTGTGTGGGTAGATATTGCCAAATTCTATCCCATTAGTGTAGCCCTAATTTTCATTTCAACTAGCCTAATATGATCACATACTGGGGAAACCCCTAGGGAATCTATAAGAAAACTCATTCAACAATAATAATGACTCAAGCAATAGATAATTTATATGTCAAGAAAAATAAGGTTAACACTTGTTACTCAATTGGATCATAAAATGACAGAGAAAATATGATTTACAATAACAAAAAGAAGATGAAATACATAAAAACTGGTTATTAAGAGATATGCAAATCATATTGTCAGAAAACTGTAAAGCATTCTTGAAAGACTATAGTAAGTTTGAAAAACTATAAAAATATTTCTTGTTTGGGGTATGATGAATCAGCATTATAAAACTAGGTTCTTTGTAATTTATAAATTTAGCACCATCCTAATAAAATTACCAAGTCCTTTTGCTTGTTTTGTTTTCTTTTGTTTTTATAGAGCTAGAAAACAATAGCCGGAAATAAAACAGTAGTGAGGACTTATTAGTTCAATTAGGTATTATAACATACAATACTAGAAGGTCTCTATCACTGAAACTCTTTGATATTGGTACTTGATTAGGATCTAAATACAATAGGATAGAAAATAAAGTCCAAAACCAGGTGTAATTCCATAAAGAATGTTAATATAGAAATAGATGATATATAAAAATATTGTAGCAAAGATAAATTTCTAATACATGGAGTAGTGACAACAATTTATTCAATTACCAGAGGATAAAATTAGACTCATGCCTCACACAATATATAGCAATAAACTTGAAGTGGATAGATGATTTAATTATACACATGAAGACATATAAGTATGAGAAAAAAAAACATGATGCAATGTAAACTGGTAGATATCTCAATCTCTGTTACATGTTCTGGAAATAAATTTCAAGGACAACGTAATCAATGAACTCCACACTTCCCCTAGCCCTGGCTGTCTTCTTGGCCTTAGTGTACACGTTCCTGCATTATTCAGCCATACCTGCTACTCATGAAGCTTCCACGGTTTCTCTCCACAGTATCTAGCACCAAGGTACCACTTGTTTATTTCACTGTGGTGGACTGATGCAAATGCGTCATCTTGCATTATCTGTCCTGCCTTCTTATGCTATTTTCTCTTATTAGTGTTCTTTTTTATTCATGTCTTTCTTCTCTTTTTCCTATTCTGTTTGTCCTTTAAAATATAGCTCCCACTAACACATCCTACAAGCTTTCTACAATCCTTATCTCTTATTTTTGTTTGCTCTGCTTTCTCTCCACACATTTAGTGTCAGAAAGCACTATAGTGTCACGAACTGCACACAATAGTGTCACAAATACTCTACTGTGCATAATTAAATGCTGACTTACTTATGTGACTCCTGCCCTAGGACAGAAGATCTTGTGAAAAGGAAGCTTGTTGTATTTTTATTTTTTTGTGTTTTTTTTTTTTTCCAGTACCAGGAATCGAACTCATGATCTCACGCTTGCCAGGCAGGTGCTGTGCTGCTGAGTTAAATCCCCAGCCTGCTTGTTCTATTTCATGTTGTATTCTTAGTATTGACAAAGATGTTCACATATGTTTGATGCTTGTATTAGTCTTAATAAGCTATCTTGTTGTATTAGTCACTTTCTAGTTACGGGGACAAAATATACAACACTCACAACTTAAAGGAGGAGAGATTTATTTGGTTCAGTTTCCAGAGGGTTTATTCCAAGGTTGCTAGCTGCAAGGGAGAAAGAGCATGGCGGAAGGGCCCGGTAGAGGACAACTGCTCATCCCACGGGTGGCAGCCAGGAAACTGTGAAGGAAGTAGCCAGGGACAAGAATCTACCCTTTTAGGTTACACCTCAGTGACCCACCGCCAACCACAACATACCTTCTGACAGCACAGCCAGCTCCTGAGCTCATTAATGGATTAATCCACTGATGAATGTAGAGCTCCCGTAATGGATCACCTTCCAAACACAGGAGACTTCTGAGGGGATTTCAGGTTTAAGCCGTAACAATTTTGTTGCAGGATCTATCAACCCGGAACTTTAGTGGCTTGACACAACAAAGGTTTAAATGTCAATCATAAAAGCTATTGCAGATCTGGGCAACTTTCCAGGACAGTTATCCTTCATACAGGGGTTCAGGGACCTGGCACTTTGATGTTTGGTTCAAAATTCAACCTAAAGTACAAATGATATTTGTATTTCATTTATATTTTCATATCCAGAACTAGTCGATAGGTCTTATAAGAAAACTGGGAAATATAACCTTCCATATGTCTGGGAAGACAGTCCATCTCTGAGGTCTGGTTACTTCCCCCAGCCCCTTTTTTTCCCATGAAGTACATATATGAGGAGGAGCCGCTATGACATCTGTAACTCATTCATTCCTGGCTTGACTCCACTGAGTGGATGGCTAGACAACTGCCTTCCTCTTTCAGGAATACTTGTATGTTTCCAGAACCTGCAGAATTGGAACAGATTTATCCTCTTGGGAAGAGAAGGCTTTATGTTTTAGTGATAAGTTAAATGAGTATTTTCAGTCCTTTGCAGCAATATAAATCATCCTCTCAAGCTTTTTCCCCCAAAGTTCCCTAAGAAACTGCTGCCCACATTCATTTCTCTCTTATCTGAACTCTTACTACACTGTCTGAACCACAAAATTTAGTTTTTATTTGCTTATATTTCTAGTTTTCCATAATGTTTATTAACTACTTAAAGAAAAGATAGTCTCATGTATCTATGTGTGTATGTATTAATACACATATATGATTGTCCCTAGCTTTTGGCCATACTTTCTTCACATGAACACGTAGATGCAGATACTAGCCCTATGTCTCACACATACAGTGAGTTAAGAAATGATAGTTGAGGAAAGAGATACTCGTCAGACTGTTCACATAACAAACTAGAAGAAACGGGACTAGAAACTAGGTCTCATGACCATCACCACCTATGTTTTCAGAATTCTTAATGTACTATACTATAAAAATACTAAACTCTTCCATCAGCACACTGAAGTAAGCAGTTCAACAGCTTGAAGTGAGCATCTTCATAAAGTTTGGAAGCCTTTAACAGTTGTTCAACATGGTACAATAATTGATGTTCATGGAAATGCTTCCTTTCGTACAGAAAAAATTATATTCAGTGTGTTATCTTAGTAGGAAGGCAGGATAGTAGTATAGTATATTTTTAACAAGCTGTTTTTCATCATAAGGTTAAATGTATGTTGGGAATTAAAGGATTACCTTTAGTTACATAGAAAATTTGCATTTTAATCAAAATTATGCATTCATCCCAGTTATATGTTGACTTGTAACCTCTTAACTTATATCAATATTTAGCGTAAGATATACAAGAAGCTTTAAAAATCTCTGTAATGTTTTTATCCTGGTACAGGGCATCGAACTCAGGACTTTTATACTGAGCTACATCCCCAGACCTTTTTTATATGTTTGTTTGAAGACTGGGTCTTTCTAAGTCATTGAATTGCCCAGGGTGCATTCAAACTTGTGACCTTCCTACTTTAGCTTTCCAGGGTTCTGGGATTACAGGTGTGGGCCAAAATGCCTGGAAATCTGTGTAATATTAATATAAAGTAGCTCATTGGTCTAGTGCAAGAGCAACACTCTACTCTGAAACTGTATTTTACTTGCTTAATTTTTTTAAAGAGATGTCACTATTACATCTTCAACAGCCGATGCATATTTTATAACATTCTGCATGATTTTGGAACATGCATAGCTCTCTATATTAAAGGATTCCCAACATTTGACATGAACAAAGAAAATAAAACTCTGGTTAAGACATATAATTTCCATTTTATTGTATTCTATGAATCTTTTCCAATTGAAATATAACCAGAGGGAAAGAATTATTTGAAGCAGGGAATGGAGGAAAGAGAATAGCAATTAGATAACTGGTGACAGTAAAAGCCACAACAAATAGAAAACAGGTATTCATTTTGTTGAAAGCAAGTAATGGAAAAAAATTATATGAGTATGATTTGGAATGAAGAGTCCTGCGTGGAATCAGGAAAATGATAAGATAGTTCTTTTGGTGTTTGTGTGATTTTAGCAAAATGTGAATTAACAAAAAGATGATAGGATTATTAACGTAATCACAAAGGAAACTAGAGAACCAGGTTTTGAGGCGGCCTAGACCATGTCACAAAACAACTTCCATCTGTTCTAAAATGGTAAATGCCACAGTTTGTGCCTGCAACAGGCATCAGATTTGGGCAGTACTCAATCTCATCGACATTGCCTTAGTTCTTTTTCCTGTGTGACTCTCGCACTCAATTTAAGGTCCATGGCAAATTCTTTGAGCTCCCACAGTGGCAAACAGGCCTAACAACTTCAAAAGATTTACAGTGGAGAATTTCTGAAACATAATAAGTAGGTTTGACTATGTATTAGCCAAAAATATACCTGCTTTTTATATGGCTTACTCCTTTGGATATCTTTCATACATAATTTTATATAGAAATATTGGTTCCTGTCTGTCATACTAAAGAAAACCCTTAAAAACCAAATCACAGTTGCCTCCTTTTCAAAATGAGGAAGTCCGGATGTTTATCAGTTGATGAATACAACTACTATTTTAGGATACAGTATTTGGGAGACGCCTCATCTTCCTCCGGTTGTTTCATGATCATGTGTCCATTTTCTATAATCTATGGACCAAACTGAAAAGTTGTCACTGGAGTGTTCTGTATAAATTGTGTAAGAAAAGGAAAGTTAGTTGAAATGTATATATATATAGATCAGACATAGCAGAAAAAAGAATACATATGGTAGATACTGATGCTATAGATTATAGATATGATTTGCTTTTTCTATTACTTATATAATATTTCTCTGAATTTACCCATGAACTTTCATTCTTTAAGGATATAACCCCTGTAATAACACTTACATCAGATTTTTTTTGGTTTCCTTTTACCCTGTGGGTATGAAAGACTCCTCTCTTTTTCATCTAAATTATTACTATATCCCCTATTATTTTACAGTCACTGTATTTTCCATAGACAGTCCAGATAGAAAAAATACAATTTTTAAAAGTTTTCACTAATCATCCCAAATGCTAGGAGAAGTCCAGAATATACGAGCAGCGTTCTCAACTTTCGATTAGGCAGAATCATACTTGTGTCCCCTGCTGAAAGCTTTCATAGCACATGTGCTAAATGTTCTCCACAAGCAGAGCCTAAAGTTGGAAGATTTGGAACCACATACTGTAAGTACTGTTATTTATTGTACAAGATACATCATTTCTAGTTTTAAAGCTAGAGGATGCATCTCCTCTCTATGTTTTTGAAGGGCATAGGAGTAAAGTGGTGGGTCTCAGAATTTGGCTGGATACTGTTGAAGAGGTTAGCACTCTTGAGAATGGACTGTGAATCAAATAGATTGAACTGGGTCCCCTACAAACTATTGCTGCAATGGGTAACCAATGGCCTAGGATAAGTGAGAATTATTTACCAAAGTCAGTAGCCATATTGGTATTAAGGTGACCTAACA
Source organism: Chinchilla lanigera (assembly GCF_000276665.1). Classification (NCBI taxonomy): domain Eukaryota; kingdom Metazoa; phylum Chordata; class Mammalia; order Rodentia; family Chinchillidae; genus Chinchilla; species Chinchilla lanigera. Next base: position 10,287,136 of record NW_004955446.1, on the reverse strand, counting down.
TTTCTATTTAGCCTAGGACTGAGGGTTTTCTTCAGACACTGGATTCCCAGGGCTAAAACAAGATATAAAGTTAGACAATTCTCAGAGGAGTTGATTATTCTAATTGGTGTTCTGGTTTTATGCACTTATCTAGAGAGGGTACTGTCTCTGAGAAACAGACAATTCCACCCCATTGTACTGATCCATCCAGTTCCCCGACTCTGACCTAAGGCAAGCTCACCAAGATAATAAAGGTCACACAGCAACAATCATTCTTGTGAACTGCCAGGTGCAATAAACAGCACAGCTTCCTGTTACCTGCCTCAAGAATCAGAGCTCTGATTTTCTAGGTAGACAAACAAGGAAAAGCGTTGAATTAATTAATTCATTCACATTTATTTGACAAATTCAACTAATTCTTTTACTAAAATAAAAATATTTTAAGCTCATACTATGTGCCAGTGAATCTTTCAAAAGCTAAATCCCTATTTGAATCTTCAGAACAGATGAAAATCTATACACTCTTTTTTTTTTTCCCTCTTGGACTGTAAGGTAAGAAAATTCTATAAAAGACTTTAAAACTTAACTTTTACCCTTAGCTAGATTTCTAACTAAGAGAGCCTAACCACTAAATGTTTTTGTGCTATTGCTAATTTGCTAATCTATTCACCATTTTCTGTGTGCTGAATTGGTATACAGAATTGCAACCTCACCACGCCTCATGCTGACTGCCAGGTAATGCGCATCTGCCCTTTCATCACCTGTGGGTTCTGTATTCATGGATGGAAAAATAGAATATGTTCTGAAAAAGAACTTATATTTGATCTGTACTGAATTTGTGCAGACTTTTTTCCTATTATAGCTCCCCAAACAATACAGTATAACCACTATTTATGTAGCATTTATGTTGTAGTAGGTTTTATAAGTAATCTAGAGATGACCTAAAGTGAAAGGAAGGATGTGGGAAGGTTATAGCTAGTACTGTGCTGTTTTACATGAGACTTGAGCATCTGGATAGTTTGGCCTCGGGAGGGAGTCTTGGAACCAAACTCCCAAGGACAGCAAAGTGTGACTCTATTCCCCTCAATCCTCATCACTTGGGAACCAGACAAAATAACCATTGTGCAAAGAGCTACAATCAACTGTGAGTCAGGTCCTGCTATTCAAAGTGTAGCCCAAAGACAGTCATGTCAGCATCCTAGAGAGTGTTGCTAGAATCTTCTAGATAAGATTCTGCTTTCTCACGATATGGGGAAAAAGGAACTGTGTTACCCTGCTGGTGGGGATGTAGATGAGGACAATCACTGTGGAACACAGCGTGGAAGTTCCAAATAAGAAAAAGAAAATATGATCTGGTTGAGCCAGACATAGGAAGACAGATACTGCATTTTTTCTCTCATATATGGAAACTAAGAAAGGAGAAAAGTGAAAAGAGGATGAAAGGAGACAGGGAGCTATTAGGAAAGGAGAAAGTGGGTAGGAGATGGCAGCGAGTGAAAGACACAAGCATGGAGGGTGGATGTGATCAAAGCACAATATATGTATGAAAGGAAGCATCACAGTGAAATCTAGTAATTTGTAAAGATGATATAGCTTAATGATTACATAAAAAAGATTCTGCTTTTTAACGGAATCCTGAAGTGATTCACACAGACATTATAGCGTAGGAACTGCTGCTTTACAGGGTTGTTGGAACAATGGTATGAGTTTACTCCACCCTAGAATTCCCCCTTCCTCAGTAACAGGCTTATTGAGTGCAGTATCGTTCTCCTATATACTTATCTTTGTGTATATTTGTATTTTTAATGCCTAGCACAATACCTGACACGTGGTGTTTTCATTTCCTTCAGTGTTGCAGTTTAATTGATATTTTCTAAATGAATGATGTATAAAATCAATGTAGTATCATGGTAAGATCCTACCAGCATCATAAGAAATTCATACGAACATTTTTCTCAATCGTTTTGATCTTAATCCTTGTTTTTTATAACATTTCTAGAAACAGATAATTATGCTCTGCAGTGATGATATTTTTGTTCATTTGGGAATGGCCTAAGTTATTTTATTCAAATCAGCTCTAGATTGCCTCCATTTTTCTGGGATTCAGTTTATCTTGTGCTGCTTAAGTAACCTGTTTCTTTTTAAATCCTATTTTCCTTCCTCCCAAGTGACTAGTGGAAGGGGACACTTCTTGAGTTCTCTTGTACTTTGATTTCTTCCTTAGCCTTCAGTGAAGTGACACATCAGCAGCTTACGATGGATAAATGGAAGGACAAAGGATTTCTTCTTCATTGCTACCTTCAGATTTCTCCCCACTATCAAACATTGAATTTACATTGTATCTGCTTTGACCTGGATGATTCATAGAACTTTAGCATGATAGATAGTGTTTGCTGATTTACAGAACATTTATATTTTTCATGTCCTAAGCAATCTGTTATCACATATCTTTGAAGGGAAAGTGACAATCTTCCCTGAGAATATTCTGCTTTGCCCTTCTACCTATTTCTCTTTCTCTTGCAATGTAGGTGTATTGCAGGCTCTTGAAGTATGGAGTGTTTTGTGGAATGATGAAGATAAATTATTCCTGCCATGCACAAAGAAAGTTATTTTACCTGTTATCTAAGTTGAAGAGAAACAAAAATGCTGCTCAATTTCAACCTGCCAACAGGCTCTCAGGACAAAGGAGTTGTTTCTTAACAGTGTGAAGGATGCTTTTTGAAAAAAATCTGTCAACATTAAAGAGAGACCAAAGGTTAATACCTGTGTAAAACAGCATTCACCTTTTGCTTCCAATTTCACCAAGTCAGTTGGGAAACAACTGACTGTAAGGGTGGCAGCTTTCCTTTTCTGTGGGAGAAATGCTCAGGGAAAATGTCAAAAAGACTCTACTGTTTCACAGACACCTATATAATGTTGTATAAGCTTAGTTGGGTTAATACCTGTCTGAGATAAAAGGTTTTTGTGGTTGCCAAAATTAAGATAAGAAAATTATGATTTTAAGAATTTTAGTTTAGTGTAGGCTTTAGTTTAGTCAAATGCAAAATAGTGAAGGGGCACTATAGATATTTAAAAGAAAGGAAACTATTCATGATTTATGAACTTAGGCAGATCATATTTTGCCACAAATACCCATAATAATCTCCCTTCAGTGAACATCACAAAGGACCAGGCAGTTCTTACCTGGAACACAAACAACTTCTGAAATAATGGCAAACCATGTAAGCTAGAGGTGATTGATAAGAATGGCTTCTTAATCTTGAAACACCTGAGAATATAACAAACAAAAATGTCCAGTGAAATCTGAGCAAACCAGAGGGAGACCAACTGATACCTGACTTTGTGTTTGGTTTTTGATTTTATGTAGAAAGTGAAATAATGACATCCTCCCTATCAATACTGTGATGGTTGATACATTGTGTCAACTTGGAGAGTCCAGAGGTTTAGCTAAGTGACTCAACAGGAAGCCAGGGTGCTTACTTTGTATACATCCTGAGCCTGTGAAAGAGCAGGGCATGGA
>NW_004955446.1:10214597-10281216 GCF_000276665.1 Chinchilla lanigera | reverse complement strand
CTTTTGCCGCTGAGCTAAATCCCCAGCCCCCTTATTCCTATTTTTATGGTATGTGTCTTTGGAGAATGATTTAGCCAAGTTTTGCCAGACTGTACATCTGGAGCCCTGGAATCAGAGATTTTTTTTCTGTCTTAGGCAAAGAGTAATCAACTCTTCCCCTGGCAGTGGGAACATTAGAACTATTTTTTAGACTTGCTTACTTTTAGTCTTTTGATGGTATTTTAAAAAAAATAAGTACTAATATGTTTTGCCTTAATAGCATCTCTTCTGAACTATTCCAATTATAAATTCTTGTCAGTAATGTTTGTCTGGAAGTGTGAAGACTTAGGTGTATTTAGTCAAATTTTAGCATCAACTTTAGGTCAGTTAGAACTGTTTGAGACTGAATCAGAGAGACTATGTCAACAAAGATTCTGAAAGGTAAAATACAAATTTCAGTTACTAACGACATCCCTATTTCTGTACCGAGGAAACTGCAAATCCTTTCTTCTTTTGGTTCTATGCATTCCTTTCAAAAGTTAACTACTCTGTTTAATGCCACAGCCCAAGTGATCTATGACATCCTCATGTCAAGGTTTATTCTTCCGTAATTCACTAGAGGAAAGGAAATTTAAGTCTTCCTCTATCTGTTCAGAAGAAAAAAGAGGAAGAAAAGTCCCCTTAAAATAGTAAATGAAAGGATCTGAGGGAAGACAGAGATACTTTTTCAAGGCCTCTGTTGTCACGTAGATCAATTTTAAGGTTGTCAGTTCTTTGGTTTCTGTTTGGGTGGAAGGGAAGAAAAGGATCAAATTTGACTGGAATTGGATTCCACAGAGATGATCAAATAGAGACCTATGAATGTGAGATTGATGGCCCTGTTGTGTAACTGCTCTGTGTAGCTCACTGACAAAAGAAGAGAGCAGATGTGCTGTGACCTTCCTGCCTCGCGCCAGCCCACAGCTCCATTTCCAGCTCCTTCCATCTAGGACTTTTTGAAGTGATTTTAGCACTTACTTCCAAGTCCACATGAGATGTTGAAACATTTTGAAGAAGGCCAAGGGGAGTGCAGAGTGGTCTGTGACAGTCTCTTGTGTGATTCTGGTCTCCCACTGGTGTTCACAATGCCCCCTTCCTGCTGGGGCCTTTAAGTACATCCACTGCATCTTCTGCTTGTTACCTGATAAGGTAATCCTAGTCATGCTGCTCTGAAATAGTTGGGGTCATTATCTTTCTTTGCTAGGCTCCAAATGAGAGAAGTTAACACTTTTTCTCAGGGCCTGCCAGGCCTGAGGAGCACTGGCATTATGCACTTGATATATGAGAAAATAAGTTTTTGCTAATGGAGGAAGCTTGCAAGGCATTCAGACTTAGAACTATGTTTAGATTACTTTCAGAAAGCAAAAGCAAAACCAAGCCTTTGCTCAAGTACTTGCTCATTCTGCACCACTTCTCCTACAAATCAGATTTTCTCATCTAACGTGGACATGATACGGACATGGTCCTTTGTGGCTATTGGAAGGATGTAGCTGGAAGCCTATCTGCTAAGGACAAAGCTTTTGTATTCACATTTCACATTTTAAACTCTGCTGAGTCCTTTTGGGGATCAGATAGGATAAGACATTTAAAAGTACTAGTTATACCCAGAGTAAGCAATGTTTAAAAATATCCTCCAATAACCTAATTAGAAAAGTAGGTTCTGTTCTCTAAATATCAATCTTAACACAATTATTAGGCACTCATTGTTCTCTTGGCCTGATAGAAAGATGTACACAGATATAGGAAGTTCAAGGAACCAGTTTTTAGTCTCCAAGTCAATAACAAAGTTGGGCTTTACACCTCCCAAAAGCTATAAACAGACATGATGAACCACTTGCTGATTTTTCAGGAAAATTGATGCCAAACAATTTTTCTTAATAATTATATCCAAATTCACTGACATGAGTTGAAATGAAAATGATTAAAATAAATAAAAATTTTGATATTGAAGGCCAGAGATTGAGGTTTGGGGTTTTTGACCAACAGGGATGGGAAACTAGAAATTAAGGCATTTTCTTGAGGTCTTTGACTGCTGACTACAGAAAACCAGAGATTCCTTGGAATTTTCAGATAAATGCCTGTCTGGAAGTTCTCAGAGTAATGGTAAATAGTCTTTATATCCAGAGCTTATTTAGCAATTGCACAGCTCAACGCAGACCCCATCTGAAGAGAAAATGAGAGTAAATAAATCAAGATATAAGCAGCCAAAAGAACACCCAAAACAAGTACAGAGGTACCCTTCTGTCCCTCAGACTTCTCCCCTTCCTACCCCGTCCTTCGGCCATCTCTACTTTCCTTCAGATGCTAAAACACTGGATCCCTGGGTTTTATGATATCTTCTTTTTCATTTGCTGTGTTCTTTAGCAAGGCAACACTTTCAGTTTTCCCAGTCTTGTTATTCTTTTTAGTCCAAGGGTGCTGCATTCCAGCCTGGTTCTCAAAATTCTTATCTCTGCCTTGCTTCCTCTAGGCTGCTGCCCTGATTGCTAATTTCCTTAGTCTCCTCCACTATACAAAGGCCATCTGTCTCTTGTAGTATTCACGCTGATTTGTGCAGTGCACAAATGCACCATCTCTTAACTAGCTCTCTCAGATCTCTGTGTTCAAGAATGTTGGGGCAGTAGGCTGTCTCCTACAGTATGACTGTGAAACACATAATTTCCTGGCATGTTTTCTGAGATCTTATTGTTAAAGTTCAGTTTCTCACTAATGACTGTAAATGATCATTGCTGGAATTTTAAAATTCTTTTCTGTAACTGTGTGTATGTGTGGAGATTCATGTTAGAGACACTGGGAGTATAAGATTTAGAGGGATGACTTTTCTTGATAAATGTTAGGCTCTGAAGGCAAAATATAAAAATAAGCATCTTGTAAGGGAGAAATATATAAAAGGAAAGCACTTACTATAATTTGTATTTTGAATGTTCCCAAAAGGCCAGAGGTTTGGTTTTTGTTAGAGGTTTGTTTGCCAGACCCTAGAGTTATTGGGAGGAGGTGGTGCCTTAGGAGGGAGGGCCTAGTGGGAGGAAATTAGGTCATTGCAAACATGCTCTTCAAGGAGATAACAGAATGTGAACATCTTCTTCTCTCTTTAATTCAGAGCCACCATGAGGTAGAATTCCTCTTCTGCCATGCTTTCCTGTCATGATGTACCATGCTACCAAAGGCCCAAAGCAACAGCACCTAAGAGACCATGGACTGAAACCTCTGACACAGTGAGCCAAAATAAACCTTTCCTCCTTTTAAGTTAATTACCTCAGGCATTTTTATCACAATAATAGAGAGCTGACTAGCACCACAACTATGAGTAATAGATTTCTAGGTCAACTCAGTGCTTATTTGTGATTCATCTAGTAAACATTCAGCGAGAATGGCCTGCAATAACCACTGTGATAGGCACTGGGCAATAAGATGCATACCCTACCCTGATGAAGCAAATGCCTTAATATAAATAGGCTATCTAGTATGGTGCAATGGCTTCTGCAGTGGAAGTATTTGCAAGGCACTATCTTAGTATAAGCATCAGACTGTAAGCTTGTTGAGGCTAGGGCCAAGGTCAAAGTTACCTTTCAGACTTCAATACATATCTCAGAGCTTAATACATAATATCTTTTTGATACAATTTTGATGAAGAAATGAATGCTCACCCCTACCTGTCTGCCTGCATCAACCATTTCCCTTCATTATGCTGTCAACTATCTCTCATTTTATGTGTCTTTTTGTGAGACTGTTTCATAAATATTTTGTATGTATATAATTTTCCAGTTTTTACTTGACAGCTAGTTTTAAATCAATGATATTAATTGGTGAATGAGTTTGTTTGTACCATTCAATGTCTTACTTTTCCTTGTATACAGTAAGCTGAATGAGAATTCATGGGGGCAAATGGTTTTTAGATGCCAGTGTGTTTTAGGTGAGTCTCACATGTAGCTCTCATATTTGGTTGTTATTAAATAAGGAAAGAAGTCAAAGGAAACTTACTCTCAATATCTCTTTAAAACAAACAAAAAATTTCAAAGCCAGAAAAACATCCAGTAACACTAATGGGGAATTATTCAAAGTCAAGTTTTTGTTTTTTGTGTTTTGTTTTCTGGTACTGGGAATTGAACTCATGACCTTGAACTTGCCAGGCAGGCACTGTGCTGCTGAGCTAAATCCCCAGCCCTCAAAGTCAAGTTTTGTCCCTGTTGAAGTGGCTGTGTATTTTGGGTCAGATTACAAAGAACAATATCTTTTTTTCTCCTGATTTTGAAATTATCAAATATTTTATAAATGTAGGAGAGTAGTTACAGTTTGAAGAATAACAAAATGACCAGCAAACTGACTTAGAACAGATAAATGTTTACCACATATTCCATTCTTTCTCACTCTGAATCTCTTGCTTATATTCCTGTATCAAAATTCTCCACAGAGGCAAAAACTAATAAGATATATGAGATAGAAAGATGATGGATAGATAGATAGATAGATAGATAGATAGGTGATAGATGTATGGGGATATATCAGGGCAATTAGCTTATGATGTTATGGATGCTGAGAAGTCCTTCAATGAGACATCTGCAGACTGGAACTCATACTAATCATATGGCTCAGTTCAAGCCTAAAAGCTTCAGAACAAGTTCATCTGATGGTTTAACTCTCAGTTCTTGGCTAAGGGCTTGAGAACCATGGGAAGCTATTTGTACAATTCCTGGAATCCAAAGGCTGGAAAGTTTAGAGTTCTGATGTCCAGTGGCAAAAGAATGATATCCTAGCTACAGGGGAGACAAAGAGATTCACCTTTTCTTTGTCTTGTTCTGTTTAGGCCCCTAGTCAGTTGGATGGTACCCATGAAGGAGAGGGCCAATCTTCTTACTCAATCAACTGATTCATAGATAAAAGCCCTCCTCAAACAACCCATAGACACACCCAGAAACAATGTTTACCATTTCCCTAGATAATTGTTAGCCCAGTTAAGATGATTCATAAAAGTAACTATCACAATCTTTACTCTAATAAATGGTGTCACCATCTGAAATTGGGGTATGGATAAAAAATTATGGTATATTTCTAGATGGATGTAGTGGATTGACAATTGGTGGTCAACTTATAACCCCCAGGTGAACTGAGTAAGTGTGGTGCTGGGTGTGGGAGGCCCACCTGGGGACTGTTGCCAGCAGTGTAAGAGGCAGACCTGGAGAAGAAAAAAAGGCTTTTGGGAACTAAAGAGGCTGTTGGGAGCAGAGAAAGGCTGTTGGAGCTGGTAGAAGCTGTAAAGGTTACAAAGAAATAAGTCCTAAGAGTTTAAATATTTCAATCCAGTTCTGCCAAAATCCTTCCTTCTATATTGAGTTTCCTAAAGGAAAAACCCACTCAGAAAAGAAAGGAAAGGAAATGTGTACTCTATATTGCTGTAAGCTTTTTTGGTTTCAAATTGCAATCTAGTCCTTTGGTGAGAAAGACTGGACACACACAAAAGTTTTGCGTTACTTAAATCAGAGTCAAAGGAACCTCGCCCGACCCAATTACTTGTAAGTTCATAGCAGAGTTCTCTTTTTCTTATCATTCTTGATGTAAGGAAAGGTAAACCTAAGAAAGAACATAAACATAACAGGATCCCTAGAATAGAGCTGGTCTCCATGCTGCACACCACACTCTCTCAGAGCAGAGCAGGGGTCCTTGTCAGTACTTCTGTCTCCTAGGGGAAAGCAGGCTGCTTGGCCAGACCTAAGACTTTACAATGACAGAGACTTGGGTATTAAGAGTCCCAGGTCATTCACATAAAAATCTCCCCATGGCCAGCACCCAACACTGTTTCCATGAGTGCCAAAATGATTTTTAGAACCATCTACATTCCATGAGAAGAGGATATTCATCACCACAACCCTGGTGCTGTGCTTAAGGCACATTCTCCTGTCTCTGGCACCGCATGTGTGGATATTCCTTGTTCACATCCTGTTAGGTTTGTCTTGAGTCTTTTGCTAGTTTATGACTCAGATAACACCACAGCCTTTTGTTTTGGTTGGCATAAAACTTCCATTTCTTACAGGTCTTATCTCAGTCTTTTACTCAAAATATAGTCCAGAGATCCTTAGCAATGCCACAACGGAGTTGCTAGACATCAGAATCTCAGGTACCACACAGACTGAAGGAGTTAGAATCCACATTTTCAAAAAGATCCCTGGATGATTCACATGCACATCAAAGGGTGAGATGCTACTCCAAACTCCAACACTTTACTCCTGAATTCTATATTAATGTCCTATCGACCACCTCTGGTTCTCTCATGAGCTAAAGAATCAAGCATTGCCATTCTCATTGTATTTCTTCATATGTTTTTCATTTGCTTTTCTTTCCTGGATGTGTTTCAACTGTTACCTTAAGAACTGATATTATTAAAGAGAGCTGTATTAGTTGCCTCTAATTTCTATATCTAAGTGCTGGGTAGTGTAGATATACTTGTAATGGGTGTGCTTGTTCTTGTTAATTAGTACACTGGCCCCCTCCCTCACAAACTTGTTTCAATTAGGGCCTTGTCTACTTAAAGGATCTTAACTCAGATCCACCCAGCACAAAGGCATCTTGGGAAGTCAATGACTGGAACACTTTATTAAAAATCTCATGATGTATGCTACCCACCCTCTAAAAAACAGAAAGCTTTTGTTTCTAATTGATTTCACAGACCTTTTAGAAGCTTCTCCTGTGTGTGGGCTGCCTAGGACTACATGATTTATTTTAATATCTAAGAGTTAGTCTGTCCTAGTAGTTATTGAATTTAGCTGGTTGTTTATAATTTGCTTTGTCTGAGTCATGCTTGATCTAATTTGTTTTTTATTATAAAAACTTGAGAGAGAATCTTATATAATAATTTTCTCCATTGTACTGTTGCTTCCATTATATTTAAAATCTAATTTTCTAAACAATAGTGAAGTTTAAACTGTCATATTCAAAGTGTTTTATGAAAAGAAGTTCAGAAAGTACTGTGTACAGAGATCTGATGGATTACTTTATACTTGTATTTGTTAGGTCTTTTAGAAAAAACTAATTTTCTACCCCTGTAAGCTCCTAATTTTCATAAATATGGTAAATATTTCAATATTAAATTAGGCTCCAGTTAATGCTCTACATTTTATTCCATGGACAAAAAAAACCTTTTCATTAGTATTAATTTTGGGTGTATTTTAATAACAATTGAAATGTTCTAAGTCCATCTTTCTCTATCTAAACACAGATTTGGGGATTCCTTAATGATCAAACATAGACTCCCTTCTTGAAGGTTAAATGGTCTATCCTTAGAAAATATCCATTTCCATGGTTTCACCTACACATGTAGGTAACTTAGTGTCTTTGGTTTAGACAGCTCATGTGATCTCTGGATTTGAATGCTGAGTATCTACATGATGTTATTACTTGCATGATTCAAAGACATCTGAATCTCAACATGTCAATATGATGACCTTCTCCTTTTCTTCTTTCCACATAATCTCTACTGACTAAATTCCATGTGGGTGAGATAACTGAACATCCCCTTACCTTGCACTCTGGGTAAAGCAGCTCTGAGAAAACACAAAGGATAAGTGATATGTGTAGTTGAAGAGTATGGGTTTGAGTTTCTGTGTACTACACACAATCACAAGTAAAAGAACCTGAAAATGATTATTAACCACAGGAACAGCTTCTGGCCAACACTATCACACAGTTCTTTTCTGGTTATGTTGGTAATGGTAACGTTGCCCAATAGAAATTGTTGCAGTCATGAAGTGCTCTGTATCCATGCTGCACATTTTGGTAGCTTCTAGCTACCTGTACAGAGGTAATAAGCATTTGGAATGAGACAAGAATGACTAAATTTTAATTTTTATTTAAATTTAATTGACTTAAATGGACCGGTCACACACATTAAATGAAAACAGTCACAATATTAGTACAGTTCTAATGTTTCTTATCTTAGTGAGTTGTGCTGTTCTTCATTGTACGTTATGTAAGTTAGAAACTAAGAGTCCATCCTAACACCCCCTTCTCTTTCACACTCAATATATATTAATCACAAGTTCAATGTACACTTACTATTTCTAATACCTTGGCTTCTTTGTATTTTTCCTGCTATGCCTGGAAACAAAGCTAGCATTTTCTTGCTCTTTAGCTACTAGAACACACAGTTATTCTCTCTTTTGATCAATTTGCTACCCTAGCTTTTCTAGTCCATAACCTTAACCACTCAACCACAACTACTGCTTACCCTTTAGCTTTTCAAACTATAAATTATCATCACAAACTTATAATATTATAATAGTTTCCCATTGATTTTAGGTTAAAACCCTGTACCATGAATACACACAATATTTTCTGCTCTGGCTGACTTACCTTTCTTCTAATCTCTTGTTCTTGGCATACATTTTCAGTAAAGCAAAATACCAAGAAAGATCAACATTTATAGTCACTCCATTCATTAATCTACTAGTGTGCCATATTTATTTTTGTAAAATAATTGTACATACATGTATTTTTGGTACCTGTTAGAGGGTATTAACATTTTAAGGAAAATCACCTATGGTGCAAATTAATGATTTTTTTTTAAACCAGAAATGCTAGAGAATGAGAACGAGATGGGCAAAACTTGACAGAGTGAGGAACCAATTTTCTTGATAATCTGTTCTGAAGGAAGAGAAATCTCAGATGATGCTAATGAAGGTATAGGGTGAAGAGAGATCGGGAAGCCTCTGTCCTAGACTGCCTATTTCAGTGGAGTTGTCATGTAAGCAGCATAGAGAAAGAGTTTGCCAGAGGATGTAATCTAGAGAATGGTAGCTATGGAAGAGTTTTACCTCAAACTGGGTGTGATAGGGCTTGTCTAGAGTCCCAGCATTTAGGTATCCTGAGGCAGATATATCACAAGGTCCTGTTGCACCTAGGTGATTTAGCAAGAAATTGTCTCAAAGCAAAAAAAAAGGGGTTAGGGAATGTAGCTCAGTGGTAGAGTGCCCCTGGGTTCAGTACTCCATGCCACCAAGAGAAAAAGTTTCACCTCAAATTTTGAGGCATCTATCTCTATGATAAAGGCAAAAAAAAAAAAAAAAAGGATCTGATGTAAAAAAAAAAAAAAAAAGAGGCATTAAATAAGAAAGAAAATAAGGGCTTCAAGGTATACTTTTTGATGAGGAAGAGAAAACCCCAGAGATACTTTTCTAAGGAGAGAGGAGGTGAATTTCGGAAAGACTCTTCTGATAGCATAAAAGTAGCCACATGGTGTTTTTTAGAGGGAAAAGTTAAGACAGCAGTCTTGCTTTCAGGACGTCTTCCTCATACCACAGCCTGTTGTCACACTTAGCCCACAGCAGGCCTGGAGCAGCAGCCTGCACTCTGGAGACCATGGCCTAAACTCCATTCACGCAGCTCCAGTCATGCAGCCAGCTCACCAGCTCCTCTCCCTCAGAAACACTACTCCTATGCGTGCTTCCTTCAGGCCCTTTCAGGGGAGTGATTCCATAATTTATTATTAAATTTTCACACTCTTAACAGCATGTTTTTCTACCTCTCTCCAGGGAAATCATATTTAAAGCTCTGCATCCTGGAGCCATAAATACCTTACCTCAAAGCAAGAATTAGTACAGAGAAGCTCTCTGAAGCAAAGAGGGTCAATGGTGCAACTGGGAGGCAGAGAGATTTCAAAATCACATGTGCGTCACTCTTATAAGAACCAAAACCAGACGCAGTCATGTTGGATGAATTTTTTTTTACTGGTCCAAGAAATTCTTGCCTAGGGAGATGAAATTAAGAATGACCATTATTTCTTTCATGGACTTCTGGAAATTCTGTTCTCAACATTACACTACTGAGCTACCCTCATGATATCTTCTGAATAGGCTCACCTAACAAATGACCCCACCTCAAGCCTTCCTTCTAAATTTCACATTGTTCCAAGTATCTCAATGATTTCGCCATGACCTTTGCCCAAATTCAATTGCTCTTGCTCCTTATCTGCCATCAGTAAGACTCTGAACCAGCCTCCCAAATTTCATGCATATCCTGTCTCTGCCTCCAAGATACTACATTATCAAAGCAGTGGCTTCATTACTGTAATAACCAACATGCTTGCTTTTGCTTCAGCCATAGGTTATTGGGAGTGATATTTTCAGGAAACCAATAATTGACCCACCTAGATGGAGCCCGGTGGGTGTTATAAATTGTACCTGTAAAGATGTCATTCAACAGATGTTTGAATGTGATAAGGATTCCTTTAATTGAAAAATGTAGTGCTGGCTTCCCACTAGAAGAGGTGGTATCACAAAACAGACAACATCTCAATTTTTAAGAAGAGCAGTCCTTGGAAGACAGCAGAGAGTGGTCCTTTCTAGCTTATTTGTCACCTCCACTGTATCATAAACATCCTCCAAAGTTTTGGAACTCTATATTACTGTGATTTCACCTGTTCGTATCTCCAGAAGAAAGCTCTGTATAAATGCACACAGAGATGTTAAAACCTACTGGGTAATCATGAAAGGTGAAAAAAATGTGTTAAACCACCAAATGTTTATGTATTTGTTTGTTTATAGCCAGCACTTAGAATACTGTCTTCACAGAAAGTATAGAACCCAACTGGATAATTCACTCAAGCCCATTGGAATGTTTAAAGAGATGTACAAATGGTGTGATATTCACTCAAGTACCACTTCAATTACAAACAGAAATGGCTTCCTGAGAGCCAAGGAAAGTTTTATTGAATGTTTGTAAGTAGCTATGATCAAACTGTAGAAGGCCAAATTAATAACTCATTATAGGGTAAATACTTCTCTGTTCAATGATTTAATTCTTAAAAATGCCCCCACAGCTGATCTGAAAGTATCCTCTGCTTTTGATAAGGTGTTTTGTGATTTACCTTGATGTAGAAGTACCACTGATCAGAAAATGTTTTTTTGTTTTGTTTTGTTTTGTTTTGTTTTGTTTTGTTTTGTTTTGTTTTTCTGGTACCAGGGATCGAACTCATGACCTTGCCCTTGCTGGGCAGGTGCTGTGCCACTGAGCTAAATCCCCAGCCCCCAGAAAATGTTTTTTTAAATAAGTTCATAATTTTGCCTTAGGGTGGCAAAATGGATGGAGATGTTTTCATAATTCATTTCACTGAAGCCTAGTCATGTCTCCCTCAAAGAACTGTAACTTGGTTACAGTGATATTGATGAGATTGATGGGAAAAATTCTACTTAGAACATTACTGAATGGAGATAAGCAATGGCAGCCAATATTTACTAATCTATTAGTAAAATAGATTAACTGCTAGGAGGACATAGCCTTAACTGTGTCATTGGATTATATCTTTGGAATATTCTTATACAGTATGTGCTATTATCATCATCATAGCAGTTATTTTTTATCTGCAGGATTCATCAGTTTTGCTTGATTATGAAGTTCCTGGTTGTTGCTGCATGCTATATTATAAGAAGCAAATTCTGTAAGAACAAAGACCATCTCTGTACTGTAACTCCCTTAGCATGCATACATTTGTACACATTACACAAAGTACAGTATTGTCTTGATTGATTAAAAAAAGCTGTGAAGTGATGTGAACAGATGAATACTAAATCCTGAAGAAAGCAACAGAAAATTGTTTTGTTTTGTTTTTTGGTTTTTCTCCGGTACCGGGAACCGAACTCAAGACCTTGCGCTTGCCAGGCAGGCACTTTGCCGCTGAGCTAAATCCCCAGCCCCGAAAGCAACAGAAAATTAAGTGTAAATGTTTCTTATTTCTTCTAGAAAATGTAAGTTTATTAACTGGACCATCTCTTATGAAAAGCAAAGTAACCAAGCTTCTTTTTTGTAATTTAATAAACTTTCATTTGCAGTGTGTTTACTATAGACCAATCATTGTACAAATGTTTTGGAAGCAGAGTTGAGCAAAATACAATCCTGACTTTCAAGTCCAGTGTGAGAGAGACAAAAATTCAGTAATTAAAATACTATAGGATATGAAACAAAATAGAAAGACTAGAAGTAGAACTATACAAATATGACCAAGAGATGCAGAAGCAATTCAATGAAGAAAGGGTTGAAATCAGAACAATTGCATATTCATGGACACAAAAGTGAACTTCAATTTAAGACTTTCAAAATATATATTAATTAACTCAAAATTAATTGGCCATCTAAATTTAGCATCTAAATATATAAAACCCTTAGAAAATAATAAAGGGGCTGGGGATTTAGCTCAGCGGCAAAGCGCCTGCCTGGCAAGCGCAAGGTCGTGAGTTCGGTTCCCGGTACCGGAGAAAAAAACCAAAAAAAAAAAAAGAAAATAATAGAGGATCTTCTTAACCTTGAATTAAACCAAGCAATCTTAAACATAGCATCAAAATATGATCCAGAAAAGAAAAACTGATAAATATAACTTTATGAGAATTAAAAACTTATGAGAAAGGTTTCAAACTCTAAGAAAAATCTTGTTTAAAGTAGGCAAGTCCAGGGGATATATCTCAGAGGCACAGTGCCTGCCTGGCAACTGGAAGGTCCTGAGTTCGATTCCTAATATTAAAAAGTGTGCAAGGAAATGGTACAGATAGGGAGAGATATTCACAAGTCCCATTACCTGTTGTAGACTTGTATCCAGAATAGAAATAAACTCTCTAAACTCAACAATATGGTAGCCCTATTTGGAGATGTGCAAAAAGCTTGAACAGACATATTCCAAAAGAGGATATATAAATGGCCCAGTAAGTCTGTGAAATGTATTTAGCATTATTAATCTTTAGGACACTGGATAATCAAAGCCACAATGAGATACCCCTATACACATATTAGAATGATTAAATGGCTAAAACAAAAAATACTGATAACATTTGGTTAAGTGAAATAAACCTGGTACATAGAGAAAAATACCATATGACCTCACATATATGTGGAATCTGAAAAATTCAAACTAAGAGAATAGAATAAAGGTTACCAGGGGCTGAGGGTGGGGTGATCAGGAGAAGGGCAAAGTTGTTTCAGAAGTACAAAATCACAGGTAGGAAGAATATGTTTTGATGCTATATTGGAAAGCAAGGTGACTATAGTTAATAATAACATTCTACACATTTAAAAATAGCCCAAAGAGAAGATTTTGAAAGTTCCAGTCCCACAGACATAATAAATATTTGAGGTGATAGATATATTTATTCTAATTACACATGCATTTATTGCCAAAATATTATTCTGTACCCCATAAATATATACAACTATTATTTGTCAGTTATAAAAAAATAAAACTTTAAAAGAAAATGACAATTATTGGGCTTCAGCAAACACTTAGACTAAATCTTCAACACACTGCTGTTAGCAGTGCAGAATGAAACAGCCATTGTGGACAGCAGTTTGGCAGTATTTCACACAGTTATGCAGATACCTACCATATGACTTACCAGTTGCACTTATGAATGTTATCCTAGAGCAGTTAAAATTTATTTCACACAAAAACCTGTTCATAAATGTTCATAGAAACTTAATTTGTAATACCCCCCAAGCTGGCAACCATCCAAAATGTCCTTTCATGGGTAAATGGGTAAAGGGACTGTGATCCACTTGTACAATGGAGTACTAAAAGGAATGAGCTATCATATTAATACAACAACCAAGATATTCAGAAAACTTATGCTGAGTGAAATAATCAAGGTGGCATACCACATAAGTTCATTTATATACTGCCCTTGAAATGCCAAAATTAAAATGATGGAGAATAAGACAGATGTTGCCAAGGATCATGCCAAAGGAGAGGTTGTAATTATCGAAGTGCAGCAAGGGAGGATTTCTTTGTGGTGATGGATAAGTTCTGTATCATTCACGGTAATGGTTATAAATTATACTTGAGATAAAATTACCTAGAAATATACACCCAAAAAAGTGCTTGTAAAAACAAATGATATCTGAATAAGATTTATAATTCAGTTGATGGATATTTACCAGTACAGGTACCTGGTTTGTAATAGACCATGATCACATAAGATGTCAGCAGGAGAAGCAGGGTGAATAGCAATATTGGAACTCTGTGCAGTGCTTTAGCAGTTTCTCATGAGCCTAACATTATTTCAAAGTAAAAGGTTATTTACTTCTTAATTTGAGAGATAGGCAGAGTGTCATGGGGTACAGAGGAGGAAAGTATTTTGTATTCATATTGGAGATGAAGGAAAAGTGGAAAATTTGGGGAAAATACAAGAGGAGGTGACATTTGGAGAAGTCCTCGGATGATATGAGGGTGGTCAGCACAGGGTCCCTACAGACAGGGTCACTACCATAGGCACCGTGATCCAGGAGGCTCTTTCTTCCTCATCTAGATCATGGAACATTTTTCTGATTTGCCTGCTATCTGTCTATTATTTTCAACCCTGCTGTGTCCTGAGTAGTTCTTTAAAAATGTTAATCAGGGATTACATTCATTTGCTCAAAGTGCTCCCTTTTGTCTTACAGTAACAGCCCTGCCCTTGCTGTGCTTCCACAATGTACTCCCACCCACCCACCTCCCTGATCTCAGGTGCAGCTGCTAGCATGTCTGCTCCAGCTTTCCTGTCTTTGCTTCTCCTTAAACACATCAGGCGCCTTCTCAATCCAAGTCCCTCTCATTGACTGTTCCTTCTTTTTTTTTTTGGTTTTTCTCCGGTATTGGGGACCAAACTCACGACCTTGCACTTGCCAGGCAGGTGCTTTGCCGCTGAGCTAAATCCCCAGCCCCTGACTGTTCCTTCTGCAACACATGCAGCACTCAGGTCATCTGTCTGTTTCTTCTATCAGATTTGCTATAATTCAAAGCTAACAAGAGCGGTTTACAAGCACATAATCGAAACAAAGTAAGAAAGCAATCTCAAGTGCTTTCATTGACTTAAAATTATTTAGCAGAGAATTCCACACTTTAAGGATTTCATTTGTAGAACTATCAACTGTGCTGTTCTTCATCATCCTTTCACACTCTGTCTTCTCTGTCTCCTCCAGTGTTGCATGAAGCCCATAGCATTTACTCTTCCAGATAGAGCTTTCTTGAAATTCCAATAGCTCCATTTCCAGATTTCTAAAATCTACCAATGTGAGCAAAAAGGACCAAGTTCTCAAATGTGGCTTTATCTGGAGAAGTAAGATAACACACAGTTGTCTCCATCTTAAGGATCTGTAAAAATATGTTAAAATTCTCCCTGATAGCTGCTACAATACCAGGGAATTCCTTGTAGATTTCCTGGTGATTTGTAGGACTGTCTGCAAATGTAGATTTTTCTAAAAACATTTTTAGATTTGGAAACTATCTCAGCTGCCTACTTTTAAGGTCTCTTTCGAAAACCTGCTATTTTCTCTTGCATGTTTTGTTTGTTTGTTTGTTTGTTTTTCTTCCTGTACCAGGAATTGAACTCATGTCCTTGTGCTTGTCAGGCAAGCACTGTGCCACTGAGCTAAATCCCCAGCCCCTCTTGGATGTCTTGATATCATGAAAGATCCTTTCATAAAAGATCCTTTCTGCTGTTATCCCCAGCCTTTGTAGTTTTCGTTCTGAAGTGCAGTGTCAAATCTGTAAAAAACATGGGTTGTTAAGCCAGGACGTATCAATGATCTGTAGATATTCCTTTGCATTTGTAAAGGGCGTAATTTCACCCAAGTGGGCTACAAATTTCTCCAGGACTTGTTTTCTGGTCACCCATTGGACATTATTGTAAACAAGTAAAGCATTACACATCATCAAGAGGTGCTTGAAACTGTCAAAAATTGTACACGATCCATAATGTAATTAATCATTTTGTGACATCTTTCAAGATATTATATAACTTTTTGGTGCTGTCTGTGGCACAAGGAATTCCTTGATGTATACTACAATGAAACTAAATGACTGAATGTTTTGCTTGTCTTTCAAAGAACTGTATGAAACAGATGTTGCCCCCACCATGCAAGGTGCCCCATCACTAGTAATTTAAACCACTTTTTCTGGGCTCATGTCTTGGGACAAAAAAGGCAAACACATGGATTCTTCCTGGGCATCTCTAGAAGGCATCACAGTCTTGCTAACCCTCAATTATAGCATGGAGACACTAATTGTATGTTTCTGACCTCTAGGATTATAAAGAAAAGGTTTTGTTGTTCTAAGTCACTAAGTTTGTGATAATTTGTTAAAACAGCAATAAAAAACTAACGTACAGTTTGTAAGATAGTTCTTACCCTTATAGATCCAATTAATATTAGAGATGTTCAAGCTAGTGATGAAAGATTATAGCTAGTGACATTCAGGGCTGACCAAAGTTGGTACTTACTTAGAAAAAAGCAAAGCAAAACAGAAACACTTGTGAAAAATGTAAAATACTTTTGCGTTGGGTATTGAGCACTGAGGCATCAACAGGAGTATTGAGGCCATAGCTTCAGTGCTTCCCAGTGATCATGAGTAAAACAAGTATGACGTATTTTGAGAGCATTTCTCTACACAGCTGAGGAGTTCACCAAAGAAACAAATCACCTCGACCCACAGAAAGTTGGAAAATTGAAGGTGCAGTTATGATCAGTTTAATGGAATCTGAGATGATTCTATTTTACATACCACTTTTACAGACTTCCAAAACATACCTTCAGCTTACAGCCCTCTTTAAACTCCAGAGCTGACCCTGTATCCTAAATCTCTCTTTGTCTACTAAAGGGTCAACTCCAAGTTCTTGCTCTTTTCTCTGTCCTGCTCCTGTCCTAGTGCTTTCTGTTTCAGTAAATGGTTCCTCTGCATTTTAGCTGTTCATGGACCAAATTAATATTTCTTGACTTCTCATTTGCTTTTAAATGCCGTATCAAATTCTCTCATTTTCCTCTTCAAATCTAGGCATCTGGTAAGCTGCACCTTAAGCATATTTGCAGAATTTATCATATCTCAGACACTCCCAGCTGGTTCACTTTGATAGCAGCAAACTGCTCTCCCTTCTGTCATCCTTTTACAGTTATTATTTATTCTTAATGTAAATCCAGGATAATTATTTTTTAAATGTAAATCATTGTTCTGCTCAAAACCTTCTACTGATAATCTCTGAGTAAAAACCAAAATCCTCTTAGGTGTCCACCTAAACATTCTGTTCAACAGAAATAAAACTGTGTATTCACACAAAACTTGTATAAGGAAGATTTCAGCATTATCAAAAGAACAAATCCAAAAAGTAGAAACCAACTAAATGTCTACTAACAAGAATAGAAAATAAAATGTGGTATAACTACATAATGGAATATTATCTGGCAATACAAAGGAATCAAACACTGATACATATTAGAACAATGATACATAGTATAACATATATTATGTAATGTATATGATATATAATAAACAGATAGCTGAAAACATTGTGCTAATTCAAATAAGCCTGTCACAAAAGATCACTGGCTTTATTTTATCCATATGAAATTCTTCAAATAGGCAAATCTATGGAGACAGTAAGTAAATTGATTGCCAGGAACCAGAAGATGTAAATAGGAAGCAACTGCTCATGAGTGTGGGGTTTCTTTGGGGGTGATGGAAATGTTATGGAATAAATGATGTATGCATAGCTTTGTGAATATACCAAAAAGCACTAAACTAGACCTGGAAGAAGGTGTATATCTGAACAAAAATGAGCTTCTATCAAGAAGGTAAATGAACAAAACATCTGCTTCATTCTTGCTGGCTTTGAGTATATATATGCTGTTTAAACTATTTTCTTAGAGAAGTTCTGATATATATTTCAGTATAGGTTAAAGCATTAACAACATTTAATATCTTCTGATTAAACTTTAAGGAAGAAAATGGCCAAAGCATGCGGTCAGTGAAAAACAGAGGGTTTCCTACATAGGAGGAAACCTTCTACTGATAGTCTCATAGGTGGTAAAGTGGAAGAAAAGAAATAATTTTTTTCTCTGATCATTTCAATTTTGTGAGACTGTAACTAGCCTCAGCTGCTGGACTCCAACCAAGCCTATGGCTTCTTAGTGAATGACATGGTTACTATGACCTTCATTCCAAATGGCATCCCAAGCAGAGTAAAACATAAAATACACTGGATCAATGAGTTATAATCATTATTCATTGATTCATTAATTTTTAACCCTTTTTGAACAAGTAGTTTTTGAAGTCTAACAAGGCCTAGGTCAGAAAAAAGGATTGACATAGTGTTACCCTGCCATTATACAACTTAGAATCCAATGGAAAAACAGACATTAATCAAATAAAAACAGAAGTAAGACAGTTGAGGAGCATAATACAAAGAAGAATCCACATTGAAGGTTGAAGGTACAGTTTGCTGGTAGAAGAGACAGTAGAGGATTTCTTCCAAGTGCTTTAGGAAAAAGGATTGACATTTGTCAGGAATAAATATGGTACACTACTGGTATTGACATAAGACAGGTACCCTTGGAAGCCAGATGAGGAAGGAAGGGATGTGATCCATACACTAGGTCTCCAGTTTCCTTGGGAGCCTATAGGTCATGTTGAGAAACTGTGACCAGAATCCCTAAAGCAATGTTAGTTACTAGGGTGTTAGAGTTGGTTGACATGGCGAGGTTTGCACTTTCAGCAGGTGCCTCTTGCTATGTTGTGAAGATCAAATTAGATGGAGAGCTCTAAGCTCAAACATGGGAATAACAACTACATTACTATTATTAATTCAAATGATTTAAAATTCAAATGATTTGAAATTGTCTATATTTGAAAGATATTGTCCTCATATAGTGAATACAGAAAATTTAAATTTAACTAACAGCTATAATTGAACTAATTTTGCTTTTTTATTGCTTAAAGATACATTGAGGAAATAGCTAATATTCTACTCTAAGCTATAACATTTAGTCTTCTAACATAAATTTAACATCTAATAGTTACATAACATTCAGTACTTCAACTAATGCTTCTGTGTTATTTCAGCTTATATTATAATTAGTACTTACACAGTACTTCAACTAGTAATTATATATTTATTGAGACCCTATTTGGTGCCAGATACTTTTACAGACAGAGATTTAACAGTGAACAGAAGCATTTGAAAAACATTTCCCATTTGGAGTTGACACCCTAGTGAGAAAAAACAATTAATGAATAATTAAGAAAAGTACACACCATGACTGAAAATCCTGAGTGTTATGAAGAAAAACTAAAAATTAAAATTAAAGCAATGGTTTACAGTTTCTAACAGGTGATCTATAATGATTCACTGGTAAAGTGACATTTGAACAGGTTATGGGTGGGCTGTATAGTCTGGAAAAGCACACTGCAAGTTGAGAAACAAAAGACAAACATCTAAAACCAAAGCAAAATTTCCTGGGCCAGAACGTTCCCCAGAGAGCTCTTGAAACAGCAAGACTGGTGTGACTGGAGGATGGTATGAGAGGGAGGAGAGCAGACAGGATGTGTACAGGCAGGTAATGTTCGGGAGGGAGATCCTCAGAACTTGCAGGTCAGTAGGTCTCTGTGAAGGCTTGGACTTGTTAGTTTTTTCCAGTAGGAAGACTGGAGAGTTGTGAAGCTGAGGTGTGTGGCCTGATTTAAATTTCATAGCAACTACTCTGCTGGGAAGAGACTAGGTGAAAGGATGGTGGCAGGGGGGACAATTGGAGACTATGTAGAAATTCAAGGGAGTATAGTATGACAGCTTGGACCAGGCATACACCAGTGAAAACTGTGAGAGCTAGTAGGAGTTTGGACGTACAGCCTGTAGGCAGAAGCATCCAAAGTCCTTCAGATTGGTTTTTGGGGCATGCGAACAGGAAGATTCTAGGATTAAATCCAAATGCTGTTTTCTTATTTTCTCCTCACATCATGAAAAGGGCAAGGCACTAATTGCTTCCCAATGTTCCTACCTCTTATAATCCACTGTGGGGATTAGGCTACCATATATAAATTTTTGGAAGACACCAATATTTGGACCATAACATTCTTATATTTGGACCATAGCACTCTTGAATCTCTCATTTTTATCGAAAATGGATGATAAACTAAGGCTAGAAAGAACTTTTTACTCAATCTGTACTGGTATCAACACTTCTCTGTAGAATGTGGGTTTATCTGTCACTGCTGTGGTTTTGGTTCTTCACTGACATGCTGAAATTTTAATATCTTGTACAGAGGTGGGGATAGAATTCCAGAACTGGTGCCGGGCCAGCAAGATGCAGGAATAAAAGCAGGAATTTAAGTAAACTCCCAGGTGGTCTACATATAGAGGACCTATAGTCATATTTTTACCTGGAAGTATCTACCAGCCTCTGTGAAACCAGATGGAACGACTGTTTCTGTGTGTAAGTGAGCCATATGTTCCCAGAATTCTCCTCTTTATTAGTTTGAAGGAATAGCTTTTGGGTTGAATCTACTTTTATAACATCTGCTTGGGCATTGGTCTTGAAGTCTGTTTTCCTAGCATGACCTCTAATACAACTTAATGAAACCATATAGCCCCTTGTGCCTTTTTAAATGGAAAAAAAATTTAAATTTAGAATGAATTATTTTCAAAGGTTATACTTTATATTATTTTATAAATATTGACATTTTGCAAAATATACATCACTCTTTTAAATGCATTCAATAGGTTGTAAATGCCACTGAAGGATGATTCCCATCTTTGTCAATGTTTAAAAATTTAAAAGTTTTCACAGAATTTTTACATCATTCCTTTTACCCTTTGAGTTTGTGACGTAATTTACTCCTTCTACAAAATTTAACTCAAAGTAATATACTTTGTGTTTAAAAATATTATATTGATAATTATGTTATGGCTTTTGTCTAGCTGTTCCCCCAAAGCCTCATGCAGTTGTAGGTGGGGCTTTTTCAGAGGTGGCTGGATCTGGAGTGTGTAACACTGGAACTCTTTCATGGTGCAATGTTAGGATCAAGGACAATAGGATTAAGGGTGTGAGTACTACCTGCCCTGAGTAGCTTGGATAAGATATAAAGGATAGATAGAGATGTGGTTGTTCCTTGTTGCTTTGCTGCCTTCTGCGTACCATGAACTGTTTCTCTTCTGTGATGCCTGTCTGCCATGTACCACCTTGCCTTGTTTCCAGCCAATTATGGACATAAACTTCTACCAACTGTGAGTTAAATAAACCTTTCTTCTTTTGACTCTGGATGTCAGGTATTTTGTCTCAGTAAGGAGAAAAGTAACTAAGACATTACACTTCTCTACAAAACAAATGTAAAATATGAATGATACTTGTTTTTTAATATGTTTTTTACAAAAGGAAAACTGTAAAAAGAATTCTGTAAAAAGAGACCTTTTGGACTGAGGTGTAAGTATTAGGACATATTGATTAAAAATATAACATAAAACTAGATGAAAAATATAACATAAAATTGATACCACTATAAATTGAGTAAAAAGTTCTTTCATCTTTTCAACCCAAAAGCTATTAGAATAATAAATAATTATTAAACAAAAATAAACATCTTCTAATGAGATAAGAGTTTTTTTAATAAACTCATGCATTTGAGATGAATATTATTGATATAACAAGATAGGTTTCAGAGTCTGTTCTTTTTTCATAGGTACAAGTTTTGATGAACTTTTGATAATTAAATAGGTGCAAATGAAATTCCATTATGACAATATACTCAATTTGTTCACTCTTCATGTCATTTGTTACTGAATTTATTTTGATGTTTTATCAACCAACAACTCAACCATGCCTTGCTTCATTTACAAAAGTTTTTTACTAGCCACTAGAATCACTTTCTCAACATGCACATTAACATTTTAAATATTTCCTGGAAGGTTTTATTCTAAGAGCAATTGCAGAGGGGTGAGAGATAAGTCTTTTATCATTAACTTTATAAGAAGTATGAATACAAAAAAATTCATGTTTTATAATGGACAGCTAGATGAATTTTTATTTATTATTTAATTTATTATTATTTAATTATTTGTTATTTTTATTTAACATTTATTATTGAATATACCACTGCACTGATGGCTCAGATCAACAGCCAAAGGGACCTTACCAGAGAGCCAGATGCCCTCCTTATGCCCTTCCAGGTTCTACTAACTGCATTTCCCCATTCTTGCTTATTTTTGTAACTGACATAAGTGAATTCACACAGTCTTTTCCTTTCATCAACATTATTGAGGTATTAACATCATAGAGAGAGACTATGAGATTCATCCTGTATGATTGCAGGTGTTGTTGATTATTCACTCTCATTACTGTGTCACATAATTTATCCAGTCTGATGTTGGTGGGCATTTGGCTAGTTGCGTAGTTTGGGGGTATTAGGAGTCATACTATTGTGAATATTGTAGTGTGTATGTTTTAATAAAATTATGAATCAGTTTCTGTGAGATAGTAGAAGTGCAACTGCTGGGTCACAGAATATGCAATTAAAACCATTTTAGTACATGTTGCCAAGTAGTTTTCTTTAAAATAGTTGTGCCAATTTATATATCTATAAGCAAAGAATGAAATTGCTATTGCTCTATATTATCCTTTTTATTCATGTTTCTACTGAATGTAAAATGGTATATTATACTTTTAATTTTTAATAGAGCCCACTTTGTCTTTTTATCCTTCTGCAGTTGTTGCTTTCCATATTGATAAAAATCAATATCTATTTTAAGG
Organism: Chinchilla lanigera; assembly: GCF_000276665.1. Taxonomy (NCBI): domain Eukaryota; kingdom Metazoa; phylum Chordata; class Mammalia; order Rodentia; family Chinchillidae; genus Chinchilla; species Chinchilla lanigera. The sequence continues at coordinate 10,258,683 of NW_004955446.1, read as the reverse complement.
TCATAAAGAAGCTTCCTTGTAGAGCACAGGTTTCTTGCTTCTGTTAAACTATACTTACGTGAGGTCATTGCTTCAAACTGAGCTCCAGCACTCAGCCCCAGTAGATCAGAACATACCAGAGCAGAGTTACTGATGTTAGGTGTCCTGTAATCAAAATGAATTTTAGCAAGGTCCACCTTCAAAAAAATCCCAGGAGATTCACTACAACTAATCAGAAGGAGCCTGCTCTATCTTAGATGGTAGGAAAAAGGAAATCCCCTCTGCTTTAGCCCTACAGGAAAAGTAATTTTGAAACCTTCAACCCAATTTTCAGTCCCTATTTTGGCTCCTTCATTACTTTATGCCTAGGAAGCCCACCTCTTTTTAGCTCATTAGAGTACATTTCTAGTGCTGCGATATTGGGATTCATTAGCTACTAATAAAAGCCAGTTGTGGGCAGAGGATTTAATTCAGTGGTACGATTCCTGCCTGGCAAGCATGGGGTCATGAGTTTGATTCCCATTACACTCACCCTCCCCCCCCCAAAAAGCCAACAAGGTCTTTAAAATTTGTTAACCATTTGGACTTAGTGCTGCTAAGAGACACATTACATTGGTGGCTCAGTTCACCAACACTTCTCTTCCCAAAAAATTCAGTTCCCAAACAGAAAGATCAGGCAAAATTCCGCTTCTATTTGGGAACTCCATATTGGGGAAAAAACACCACCACAGGATCTTCCCCAGGACCATGGAAGAAATTAATTTCATGAACTGAGATGGTACTAATGTATTTTATTTCTTATATGCAAATCTAAAACACACAAGAAATTAATGTACAAAGTGAGGTTGAGGTCAAAATACATTTCCTTCCAATATTAACATTATATTAAAATGGCACCATGGGCTGCCCTTTGTTTTTCTCATGTGGGAGAAAGGTTACTATGATAGGCATATGAAAAGAGAGTGAGCTTCTAAAACAGTACACTCATTCTCAGGCACAGAACTTTAAGAAAAAATTAAATAAGAGAGTTTACTACTATTACTCTAAATTTACTAGTCTAAAATAGTTCTCAATTATTTAAAAATATTTACTTTTCTAAAATCTCTTCCTTATTCATATCCATTAGAAAACTTAAGTATTCCATGTATTCTAGCTTGAAAACTACTATTTTAGAAGATAATCTAGGATAGAGAAAGGTAAGAATTTTTAGGGGGCATATGCCTTGAGACCAAGGTAGACAAAGAGTTAATGACATTGTGATGTAAGTTCTCAACTTTTTCAGCTGAATGAACTGAGATATTTTTTCCTCTTTAAATTACTTAAAATTTTGCATTTACTTTTCTGTTGACTGAACAGAACTTTTCAACAATGACTACTAAATGTACCATGCTGCAGCTTCATTTTGATCATTGCTTTTTTTTTGCACCAACAATCATTCAACTAAAGATTTTAAATAAATTTCTATGGAGTTTCATATGACTGAAAGTTACTAAGACTTCAGATTTCATAGCTTCCAGTTATTCCAGAGATTATAAATGAAAATATATAAAGTCCTTAAAGTACTGAGCCATTAAACTAGGTTTCCAAGGTCATTGCCTGAATTTCATGTCCAACTTCTAACTAGAAACCTAAATTTCCAGTTTCTCTCTTACTGTTCTAGGCCTCTTTAAATTTTGTGCCTTTGTAGGTATTAAAAGTTGTTGTCAAGCGATCTCCTAATATATCAAATTTTTATTCTTCTATTGGGGAAGCAGCACAAAGACTCTGTAAGGGTGAAGGCTGCTGTGAATTTCCCAAGGGTCACCCAAGCACCTGTGAACGCAGAAGAGGATGTGGCTGTAACCCGGGACATGACAGTGAGGACCCCGAACTTTAGCTCCCTCTAATGCATCCCTTGCTTCTCACAGAGAGTGAAGTGTGCAGATTTTTGACTAACAGAATTTCAGGACAGATGTAGACCTAGGGTGTGGGTTTGATGTCATTCATACAAACTGCACCTGGGAGAGAAGTTGGGGAGAAATGTGACTTATCATTGAACTGGTTGAGCAGGCTCATAAATCTTCCTTGTTTTTTCAGTTCTCAGAGTTCTGAATACTAAAAAGTAGTACAGGCAGAAGAAAGAGATTTAAAAGACAAAAATTCACTAGAAGGACAACCTTGGGACTAGCAAAATATTTTTAAAAATAAATGATGATAATGATATTGTTGATGATGATGATATTTTCTTGAGATGGGGTCTTACTATGTAGTTCAGACTGGCCTTGAACTCACTATGTAGCCCAGGTTGGCTTCTAACTCAGGGTGATCCTCCTGCCTCAGCCTTTCTAGTGCTGTAATTACAGATGTGTAGGACCATACTTGGCTATAAACATTTACTCTAGAGCATTTTTTGATTTATACCATTATTGAGAAGATGATAATCCTTATGTACCCCAAATCCAGTTTCCTGGGTTAGCACCTTACGTTAGCATCTTACATTAGCATGGCCCATTTATTATGCACTATTACTCACTGAAATCCATATTTTGGTCAGATTTCCAACGTTTTATCCCAATGTCCTTAATGTTATTAGTCCAGTATCTCAGCTAGGATACCATATTTCATTTAGTAATCTTGTCTCTTTCTACTTATGACAATTTCTCAGACTTACTTTGGTTTTGATAGCTTTGATGGTTTCCAGACCAGATATGTTGTAAGATGTCCCGCAGAGTGATTTATTTAGTTTTCTCATGACTATCTTAGGATAATATGCTATGTTTTTGGAAGAAAGACTGCAGAAGTAAAGTAATATTCATATCATATCACACTGAGGGTGCAAACTCAATACAATTTCACAGTGTGGATGATGATGTTAATCTTGGTCGTGTGGGGAAGCTCGTATTTGTTGGGCTTCCTCACTGCTTCCCCGGGGCCAAATTAAAATCTCTGGAGAGTCCAAAGCACTAGAAAGGTTCCAAGATGCATATTCTTTTTACATTAACTTAAAAAATATATATATAGTTTAAGTTCCGATTTTTCTAATGGTGACTAACATTTTTACTGTTGTGACTTTTTCAAACCATAAAATAGCTTCCCCAAACTAATGTTGGTGTTTCTGTTTTGATGTTCTGTTGGGTACATCTGTCCCCAGCTACACTTTAGTCTTTATCTCATTGGGACATGTTCTCACCTTCTTTACAAACCCCTTCCCTTTTGGGAAAGGACTAGTAAGGGAACCCTCCTTTACAGTAGATATAAAGGAAAACAAAATTAACACCATTCTCTCTGTAAACATTTATTTAATTTTTAATGTATAAAGGCTAATTATAGACCTTCTATTCTAAGGATAAAACTCTAAATAAACCTCAACTAAATGCATGAATCACTGATTTCCAGGCACTGCTATGTGACAAGTGAGGTGTGTTTTGGGGTTCAACAGCACAGTGGAAAATCTCCAACTCACATCCCATCTTGTAACTTTGACCTTGTTTAGAAGGAGCCTGGGTATTAATTAATGTCAGCCACTTGTTGAGTCTACCCAGTGTAGGAACTATGCTAGCTCATACAAAACTCACACAAGGCTCAGAATAGAGAAGTGATCACGGTCATACAGCTGGCAGTAGTGGAGCCACGAGTGTCAGCCAGGCATATGGGTGTAAAGTTCATTCAGCCTCCTGTGCTTGTAACTCAATCAGTGGCTTATGGCTTTCTCACATCAGTTTTGCATAAAATCATTATGCATTGTGGACCACTCAGGTTAAAAGACAAAAGAATATCTCCCCTAAAAAACCCTTTTCCACTATGGTAAGGATTTACTCCCTTAAAGAGCAGTTAACAAAAAATATAGGGGCTAGGGATTTAGCTCAGCGGCAAAAGCACTTGCCTGGCAAGCGCAGGGTTGTGAGTTTGGTTCCCGGTACTGGAGAAAAACCAAACCCCCCCCCAAAAAAAAAATTTAAAAAAAAAAAAATATATATATATATAATGGGGGTCCATGCTCTTGTTCCAATATTACTTTCAAGCAAAGCAACATCACCTGCGAAGATAAGCTACTTATTAGAGATTGAATGTTACATAATTTTGACATAAACCTCACAGAAGAATCCATTACAGGAGTTAATTCTCCATTACTGAGCATTACAGAAAAAGCTGTAATGTTCCAATAAAAGGTATCCACATATTGGGTAGATAACAACATGGTGAGGACCTTAGAGATTTAGTTTTCCTTAGTGAATAGCCTACTTTTCCTATACATAACATTATCCATATTAGAAGTTGTAGCAATCCCCTAGTAGGTAGAATTCTGAAAAATATCATCCTTTACCACCTGATTAGACTTAACTTGTAAAATGTCAAACACTGATTCATCTTATTGATGGATTATGGACAAGTTTTATTAAACATAGGCAACATTTGGCAGGAAAGGTAGATAAAATGCATAAGGATATTTGCAATTAAAAATTTGAAGTTTATAATAGTAATATGTGACAGTAAATTAGTACATGTGAGTTCTGGAGCTCTAAAGAAAGTCAGTGTTTTTACGAATGTCTCCGTCTCTATTGGCCACTGGCTTGATGTTTCTCTGGTCTAAAACTAGACATTTTCTTTAGCTGCTAATTTAAGAAAAGTAGTCAAATTTTTAAAAACATTTCTCTCTCTCTCTATGTGTATATATATATATATATAGATATATATATACACACAATATGTTGTCTATATATGTATGCTTTTTCTATACATATATATAACTTTTCTCTATATATATGCATATACTTTTGGTTCTGTTTTAGAGGAGAACTCTGGCTAAATAAGTTCCCAATTAGATTCTAACTAAAATAAATTAGTATTATAAGAATGAGTGCTAGATTTTTATTAGACATATATTTCTCAGCCCCCTAAATGATGTGTTTGTAGATGAATTCAATAACTAGTCGCTTTCAAAAGCATTTCTTCATCATAGAGACTTATAGAATTTTTTGCTGTTTATTGCTGTTATTTATTTTATGATCATTACTTTTTACTGCTATTCTCTATGGTGTTATTCATTGCTATTTGGAATCAGAACTACCAAAACGAGTACTAAATATTCCCACTAAATACATGCTTCTTAGTTTGCTAACTAATTTGTTTCTCTGTGAATTTAACACCTCTTCATCTTACAATAGCATTTCTTACACAAAGAGCTTTGTAAAGATTTTTGGTTTTTATTATTATATTTATTTGATATTGTCTTCTCTTTCCATTACAGGTTTAAATGTAATACCATTTACATTTACATTTAAATGCAATACCATCTGTGTACCGTTACATTCAGGGAAGGGAAGAGATATGTATTCAGTCTCTGAAGTGAGTCATACATTAAGAAGGCTTCCTTTCTAACTGACTTCATTTTCAAGATGGTGTTAGGGTAGAAAATGCTCTAGGTAATACCCGTCTGACATCTAAAGGCACTAATGCAGACATTTGGTAAATTGTCCAAAGTGATAAGCCATTTTACCCAGATCGGTCACATTCTGAAGCTTTAAGCAGTTTCCAAATCATCATGTTTTGTTCTGAGAACAAGAGAGAACTCATAACAAGTCTTTAAATATGTCTGGGGGGCCAGTCATTGTGTTGGCACCACCCCTGCCTTCTAAGTGTTCACAGTCTCGTGAGAACTGACATGGTACACAATATTGTCAAGCCATTCTGACTAACTGAAGAGCCAATTATGTGACCAGAACAATGGGAGTTTGCAACAGGCTCTCGCAGCCTTTCAGCTTTGTGGGTGACAAAGTGCACAGAGCACTGAAGTCAAGGTCTTTTGCTTTCACATCTCCATTGTTTACTTATTATTATTTGACTTTGTGGAACTTAGGCTCATATAGCTTCTTTCCTTACCAGCAAAATGTATCAGTGATTAAAATAATTGCCTACTTCACAAAAGGTGTGAAAATTAAATGCGATATTACTTAAAAAGTATTTTTCTGATGTCTGACACCAGCTCCCAGAAAGCAGCAAGAAGAGGAGCACTGGAATGGGCTGTCTCAAGGACAGGGCTCCTGCATCTGTGGATATAAGACCAGTGAGCTCTGAGAGAAGTGTTTCCCATGGCACTGCCCTTCCAGGGCATCTTCTAACATGATGCTGAGGTTTTTGGACTTGCCTGGGAACATAGTGAATAAAGCACACTGACCCTTTCTTTAACTTTTGACAACTGTTAAGGTGCTCACAGAATCAGCCTTGATTTTCAAAGATGATTAGGTATCACTAACAAGATTGTCTAGGTGCCTCAGAAATGCTTTACACTGAGCTGGGAGAACAGCTGTGGTTGCTGTTTATACAGTCACTGTTATTTGAATGCCTGTGCTCTGCCTCCTGGGCTATAAAATACGCCAATTCATCCTGCTGTTCCTGCTAAAACATTCAAAAGAGCACTGCAGAATTAGTCAATAAATCCACCTCTCCCAACAGAACATCTGCATCTCCCTCGACATCACCCAGCTGTCTGATGTCAGAATTTCCCTGTCCTTTTCTCTTCTGGTCTCTAGGTCTCTAGCAATCTGAACCACAGCTGAAAATCTCCAATTTCATGTTCTTAGATATGGAAAAGCAATATTGCATTTGTAAGCCAAATCTTTGTTTTCTCCAGCATTATTTCTCTTTTCTTGTATTGTCCTAGGAAGATAGCTTTTGTCTTCTCACCCTCCAGAGACAGTTAGTTAAATGTTGAACACTGTTTTCCATATCTATCCAAATAATTTCATAAAAACTTGTAAGTACTTCTTTATGTCCCCGGTTTTACAGCCTGCAGCATTTCTCAGCTGAAAGCTATCTTTCCTAGTGTTTTTAATTCTTATTAGGCATCTGCTTACTGAGAAGGATGAGTTTGCTTTACAGTGTGAAAGCTTTCGGTGTGCCAAAGCTTCCTTTCTGCAAAATTTGGAGACAGGTGAAGAATCAGGTAATTGTTCAGACCTGAACATACATCTGGTAATGACTGCTGCAGAAGTAAGAGCTGACATTTGAAAAACATCTCACAATACTATACTAAACTCAGGGTAAGAATTAGAAAAAAAAAGGTGAAAAACACAGATTCCTCATGAAAATGTTCAATTTACCACTAGCCGGGAGCACTGCTGCAGTTTTGTTATTAACTATTGCCAAGGGGTAGAGGAAAATGTTGATCAGGACTTTCTAATCAGTGCCGGCTGCAGTGCCAGTTGGCTGGCTGGTGTTGAAATTGAAATAAAGCAGCTCAGACATCAACACTCAGGGAAAAGCATCAGCACATCAGAGCTGTTTAACTCTCTACTCTCCAGACCATCAGGGTCCTGCATCTGGGCCACCATTCACAGAACAGATATCTTTGACTTCTTGTATAAGGATTACTAAACTCCAGCTCACTGTCTCACCAGCATGGAAATTTTCCTAAGAAGTTCGCTGTAATGATTCTTGAGGGTCAAACTAGTAAGGTGGTGTAGTTTTTAAGGCCTTATAAGAAGTCCTGATTTTGAATAATAAAATTTAGCTTTTTACTTTCTATCAACTGGCCATCAAGACCTGAGTGGTTCCCAGAAATCCCTTCCTTTGACTGAAAGTACAGCCACTAAAAACTTCCATCCATGCTGATATGGTGACAGTGCTAACAGAGATCACTGAAATTGCCAGATAGCATCCAAGCCACCATTTCACTACTGGCTTTAGCTTCTTGATTTAACAAATCTTCACAAGAATCCCCAGCAACATTTTACCGAGGAGGGTGGGAGGCCTTTCTCACTTGTGTTAACTTGTGGGTTGGGTCAAGCATTGGGCAGCAGAAAGATGATACAGTAACAAAAATGTATTGAATACCCATTCTTGAATGAAAAATGGGTCGTATAGATTTGAGTTCTTAACCACTCCATTCCTTAATTATCACAACAACCTGACTTAAACTGACAGTTTATCATTTGTTTGTGCGCCGGACCAGATAAAAATTTCTCTTTACAGAAGTTAAACATAATATTAGAAGAAGAAACTGACTCACTGAAAAAAATAATGGGGCTTCCCCAAAGTCATGTGAATAGGTTCTTAGAGCAGAATAAAATTTCCAATTCTGGAAAAGCTGGCTGGTTTTTAAATCTCTTGTAGTTTTTCTCCTTCTTGGTTTTTAACACCCAGTTGCCCTTCTCAGTATTTTGACGGGTTTTCACTTGTGGTCTGGAGAGTCCAGTTTCTTTGCCATATAAATTTAGTAAATAAGATGCTATCAGAAGAGGAAATGGTGAGAAAGTCTGTGGGGCTGGAGTTGGGAGTGATGAAGAACTGCCCGGGTCCTCAGAAAGATCTAACCAATGTGGAAAACCAAGTGAAGTAGACAGCAGAGGAAAGATTACAGGAGAATTATTTTCTGGTATTTGTGCTGCTTTCCTGGGATCTTCTTTAGTTCCTGCGGTGGCGAGAAGGGAACTGTTACAGACTTCAGAGAGTGATGTGTGTGCTGGCCCAGGAATGCAAGGATCTGCTCTTAGCTGCAGCTCAGCCCGAACGTGTGTTTAAGGCATGCCAGATCTCTTCCTCCACTCCATTTTAAAAATGAGTAAATTATACCATAAGCACAACACTCTTTTTGTGATGTAATATTTGATGATATTGAAAGTTTTATAGTATTTCTCAAATAATACCCATTTTGGGACATAACTACTTGTTAAATGACATACAACCTTGCTAATATGAGATTTCTTAGCTTATCCATAAAGTGAAGTGAATAACACTTATCTAGAAAAACAGTTATGGAAATGGGTCATAGTATATAATAAGTACCTTGAAAATGCCCATAATATATGGGTGGATTTAAATTTTAAAAATTAATTTTTATTCAATGATAGCCTGGAGCTAAATGACCTTACTCTGCAAGCTGAGGTTTTAGACTGACTTTTATCCCCATGAATAAGTAGTAAGGAGTTTATGTTGCTGGCTAAATGCAGAGGTGACTCCCACATCCTGGCTGTGTGTGTGAACAGAAAGGCAGCTCTGTCCGAGGACCTCCTAAGGGCACTATTACACGTTGCAGCTCCATTGCAGTCAGGCCTCAGCCCAACCTTCATGGCCCTGGAACGTTCCTCGCCCCTCTCAGCTCTGTTGGAAAGCTCTGCTGGTAGAGGAAAACATGGAGAGGCGTGGGTGGCTGCTTCACTCACGTTCAGGAAATGTAAAGCCCTGCCAGCTTAAAGGGATTTAAGAATCACGTCTTTGAAATTTTTTTCTGGCATTCACAAACATCTGTGTTGAGAACTGTGCAAGACACGGAGGGGTGTGGAGTTGGCAAAGGAGCACTAAAGGCATTCCCTTAAACTAACCACCACTGTGTCGCGCAAACTGGAAATGTGTTGGAAAAGGAGCTGCATCTTTGGAGAAAAAGTTCATCTTTTCTTAGACTTCCATAAGCAGCAAACCTCTGTCATTTACAAGAAAATACTTCATTTGGCAACATGATTTACCTGGAGGAAAATAATTTCTTGAAATCTCTTATACCTTTAAGAGCCAAAATCTAGGGGCTGGGGATTTAGCTCAGCGGCACGGCGCCTGCCCAGCCAAGTGCAAGGTCGTGAGTTCAATCCCCAGCACTGGAAAAAAAAAAAAAAAAAAAAAGAAAAAAAGAGCCAAAAGCTATTTTGCAGCTGTAAATTGATAATATATTCGCATCCTGCCTAGGGCAAGCAATTGTTTGATGTTCAACATTGAGCCCTGATTGAAATTCTGTCCTCTAGAGGTCACCAGTGCACCAGATTTGAAGGCCATCGAGCCTTCCAAGAGGCTCAGGAAGAGCCAAGTATCTGGCTCACACTGGAGTGAGACAGAAAAGATGACAAGTAAATTACCCTAAAGACTGCCTTTCTGCTAGTCTCTCAAGAAATAAGAAATCTCATTTTTTAAAAAGTATTTTGGAATTGATTTTTTTTCTTTTTTTTTTTGGTTTATCTTGGCTTTCCTCTGCACTGATTTAGCTGAAGGCAATGCATAATGGTTAAGTGCTTCTTAACCAATAGTTTCATTGTAGAAATTTGAGAAGAAATTTTCTATCAGGCAGAAAAACTGATCTAGAAATAGGCTGTCTTGGCCTCCACTAAATGAGTGTTACATGCAAGGGTGCTCTGGCTTGGGCAGAAGGTCTCCACAGACTCCTGGCACACAGCGGCCTCAGAGGTCATGGGTATATCCAGGCTGGAAGCACGTAAATGTAGCCTTTAATTAACTGTTACATAATTTCTGAGTTGCCTTATATGCGAGGTTGCCATCCCAAGCACTTAGATCTCTGCAGTCAGATCAGACCAATTGCACCTACAGGGATCATTTTTGTAGTCAAAGCATAAGAACTACCACTTCAAGAGTCTTAGCAACCTGAATTTAGCAGTCTAGGAGACCTAACTAGACTTTGCTACTGTGATTTAGCTTTTTAGTTATCCCGATGCTTCAGTCCCATGTGAAACTGATTGTTTCCCTCTGAGAGAACTTGCCTTGACAACAACGCTGTGTATTAGCAGCAGGGTGGGAAGGGGAGTGTGAACAATGCACTGCTGAGAGTTGGGATGTGCTGTGGCACATCCTGCTGAGTGGACCGGGCTGGTGCTCTAGGCATGACCTGGGAGTCACCATTAGCCACTCGCAGCATTGTTCCTGCTGCTCTGGTTGCTCTCCCAGAGAGGAATCCTTACACCACAGCTTTCCCAGGGTCTAGACACTTGCCAGCAGCTGGTCCATCAGGAAATGGCCTCCCCCCTCTTCCTTCCCACGTTCCTTCCTGAGCAGTCCCAAGCCGAAGGTGTGGTCAATCCTCAGATCTGCTAGGGTTGATTGACAAGAAAATAAAGCTTCCTCTAGATAAGAAACATCACGGTACTATAGGAAATCTATTTGCTTCTGGGTGGGGCTTGCTGGCTCACACGCTCTCTATTTTAACATCTACACTGCTGACAGTGTAGTTTCTTATCATTTCTTTAGGATGTTCGAAGTCAGTTTTCAAATAATGAGCTTCATGTGTGTAAATTTTTTTTTCCTGATCACTAACTCACACTGAAGTAAAACACTTTGTCCTAGAGAGTTTGTGGTGGTCTTCTTCAAGGTTCTTGGGCAGTATCTCCTTAGCATTACAAATAGAGGAAAAAACTATTTAGTTTGATGCTTCTTTAAAAGCTGTTGGCCCCACACAGATTTGGGAGTTCAGGAAAGGATGAAACTTGTTATTTGTTCTGGACAATCCTTTAATATGGGCAATAGCTTAGGGGGAATGGCAGAGTGTTGCACAATATTTTGGGTCAAGCGGGTTGAAATTATGCCCCCGACCTTTGTCCATGTGGGCACACAGAAAGATTTCCTGGTATTCTGCTGTTTAAACTCGGTTACCAGTTGTATGGCTATGATCAAGTCTCCCTAACATCTGTTTTCTAATTTATAAAATGAAAGGGTTGGACATAATCTTCTGTAATGTCTCTTTTGAAGCTAACAACTCTGAGAAAATAAGGCTGTTTAATCAAGTGCAACAGTATTTAAGCATATGTAAATCTTTAAAGGTGCCTTAACAAAATACCAAAAAAGTGGAGTGACTTAAAACAAGAGAAATTTATTTTCGCATAGTTCAGGAGGATAGAAGCCTGAAATCAAGGTACAGTATCAGCAAAGCTAAGGTCTGACAGCTGTAGGAGCAAATCCTTGCTGGCCTCCTCTGCCTTCAGGTGTTTGCCAGCAGTGTCAGCTGTCTTTTGGCCTCTGGATATGTCACTTGTCATACTTCTGTCTTTTTTGTTATATCTTCACACTGTCTTCCTTCTATAGGTATCTTTACATCCAAACGGTCACTTTTTAGAAAATAAGGACATTAGTGATATCAGACAGGACCTTCCTTTATGACTCATATGAACCTCACTACCTCTGTAGAAACCTATCTCAAGTAAGGTCACACTCTGAGGTACTGAGGTTTAGGGCTTCAGCACTTCTTTTCTGGGGGAATATAATTCACCCCATATTAGTAGGTAGCTAGTAGATCTCTTTGCACTCGGTATGTGCTCTTTGACTTCTGGGTGCTTCCTTTACATTGCTCTGAGCCCTGAGACACACACTAGGGAATCCCTTTGTTCTCTGGCTCTCAGTTCGGCTGCGGAATGGAAGGAGGCTTCTTGAATAAAGAGTGAGACAGGGGCTGTGAGACATTTTTTCCACGAGGATTTTCTCCTTGATAAGGCTGAACAACAGGCTGGCTGTGTCCCATGAGAAGACCCTGTACACACAGATTTCTTTGTCTCTGGAGACTGTTCTTCAAACCTTCATCGTTAAGGCCAATAACTTTTTTTCCTTTCTCCTCCTACACTTTGAATACCCTATAGTATACCTATTCTTTTGAAAATACTGTCTTTATTAAACTTCAAATTACTCTCCTTGAATGGTTCATCTGTTTTCTACAAGAATACTGATTCTCCGCACTCTGAATGACTGCCTATTTTCAAGTTCAGGAGTTAATCTGGCTCGGAGAAGTCTTGGCAGGGGCAAGCTATCTGACAGTTTGGTGCAACCCAGCAGGTCTGGAGTAATTCCTAATCCAGGAAACCTCTGCAAGTCCACTACCTCCCTTCCTACCTTTCCTCTCTCCCTCCCTTCCTCTCTTTCTTCCTTCTTTCCTTCCTTTCTTTTTTGACATCTCACTGTATTGTCCAAGCTGATCTTGAACTGGCCTCAAGTGATACTCCTGCCTGAGCGTTATGAGTGAGTATCTGGGACTACAGGCATGTACACCATATTGGGTTTAAATTCACATTCTTGATGTCATTTCTCTATGTCTGATGTTTCTCGGTTTCTTGACATTTTATCTTTTGCACTCGAAGTCCATCTGTTTTACTGAGCTTGCTGCAGTGAAAGGGTCTTCTCTTCCCTGACCTAGGTGCCTCCACAAGTGTTGCTTTGACTCTGCTTTGGGCCTGAGGTAAAAACTATGCTCACATCAATTTGCTAAAAAGAGTTGTTAAAGCACTGGCTTAATTGAGCTCCGCTGTGGTCATGAAAATGGACACTAAGAATAGGAATTATACGATGGATATGAGTTATCCCTTCAAATTTATAGGATAGAAAAGTACAGTACTCAAAATAAAGAAACACACTAAAATGAATACGTGTGGCTTAAATTTGGCATTATACTTAAAGAATTCCGAGCTTGTTTGCATTAGATTTCTTACTTCTTCTTTTAAGCAGAAAAAAACAAGGCAATAGTACATTTAAAAGCAAAAAGATTTCCTTGGATATCATGCAGCTCTTTCCGAGTTGCATTTGGCTTACTCAAATATAAAGGGAAAAGGAATGCTTGAGTTCTGTTTTCTTTAAAGGCCACCTGGGTTCAAGTAAGAAATGGAAAACTTCCTACTAAATGCTTTGAATTATTTTAGAAATCTAATATTTGGAAAGGCATTCATGATATTTGAGAATACACAAGTCCATTTTGGTTTTTCTTTGTTCATTTTTTGAGTACCTTATAACATTCATGGTTTTATTATTGTAGGCATAGGAACAGCAGATTTTCTTTTAAAGATGTGAAGTGATATGTGTATAGGAACCTGGAAAGGATAAGCATCAGCATTCAAGAACCGTTATTGGGGGGTGGGGCCTTAGTTCAATAGTAGAGCTCATGCTTAGCCTACCTGGGGCCCTGAGTTCAATACTCACCAGCAAAACAAGACACACAGAACACCCTCACTTTTGATTGTCTTTTAGGATAAAAAGAGTGGAACACAATGAACGTGGATCCATAATAAGGCAAGGGTATTATGAAATGTGCCTAATGGAGTGCATAACTGGAGGATTTATCTGCACTTAGTTGTTTTGTCTTATTCTTGTCAGACTTATTCGCTTAAACACAAATTTCATTATGTTGCATTCCTGCTCAACCGTTTAATTTGGCTCCTCATTGTTCATTGAATTAAGTCTGCGTTTTTCTGTCCGGATTTCACAGCTGTGCAAAGTCGTACTCAGTCTCTCTCATGCTGTTCAGTGAAGGATAATGGCGCAGTAAAGCTCAGAATAACGGAGGGGATGAGCCAGGTCACCCTGTGAAGCGCCAGGCTTCTTTACTTGGTGAGCTCACAAAGGTGAAAGGGGCACTTACAGAGTTCCTGCAGGTGCTGGGACTCTGATAGATTATTGAGGCAGAGCTCAAGATCTCACTTCCTGATCTTAGTAAAGATGTGGGAACTTGGCACTAGGACATGATGGAAACCTTATTATTCATGCTTGAACATATAGTCCAGAGAGCAAGAAGAAGTGAATCTTGGTTATGTAGTCCTTCTGGCTGGTGCCCAAGATCCCCAAGTGTGAAATAGAAATGGTTCTAATAGTAGAGGCATCCTGAAGCTGAGGATGAGAATCAGAATTCAGATTTGAATCCGAAATTCTTGAAGTCAAGAGAGGCAGGGGATAAGCCCTTCTCTTTTCACATGGATTACTTTAAGTCTAATCTTTTTTCTCTTGGCTATAGGCAAGCTTGGGAAGATTTGGTATTGGCAGGAAGGGCCAAGATTTTATTTCAATAAAGGACCAATATGATACCTGGTGCACATGGATTTCTTCAGAAGTAGGGTGGGGACAGGGGAGAGATTGTGAATATAATACGAGCTGTTCCTCTATCATCAACTCAGCTTCCATAGATTTATGTCTGAGCCTAGGTTTGGAGAAAGCTGCAAATAAAAACTGGAGGAGTTATTCTCCTACAGAATAAAAAGAAGCACTATTTTGGGAGCAATGCACAGAAAAATATAAAATTCAAAGACTTTGCAAATTGCATTATCAGTCATATCAAAGATCTGCTGTATTTGGGGGTTTTTAGAGGCTTTAGAGACACTATTTTTTCTAAAATTGATGACTCTAGTACATTAGAAATCTTATCCAGAAAAGAGACGAAGTCCAATGGTGATAAGTAGTTACATGCATCATCACTGGCTATTCTTCCCAAATATTTATATTATTAGTTTTTTCTAATTGTAAAAAATCACAGGAAATTTGCACTAGGTTATCTTAATATATCATATAAATACATTGGTTCAGGCTTTATGTCCTTGAAGTACCAGTTTTGAAAAGAAACTGTGTTGTCTTCTAAAAAAGTCTGCAGTGCAGTTTGTTAGATAATTTACATTCTAATACACTGACCTCCTGTTATGAAATGTAAAAGCCATTGATCTTATAATCTTGGCAATTTTTTCAAAGCAATAGAAGCAGCATCGCTTCTCTGTCCTTGCATATTTGCTATGGACAATAGAAATTAGTATATTAATCATAGCTAAATATAGAATTATATTCATTAAAGAACTGAAAGATGACCTTTGTATGATACTTTCTAAGGAAGGCAAGAAGAAAGTTCATCATTTTTGAAGTTGTTCTCTGCTGTCAGACTGATAACAGTAGCAAGATAAGGCCATGGGATTATTTAAAGAAGGGAGCCAGAGGTGTGGAAAAAATGAGCAAAATACAACTGATTCATGTACCCCATCATCAACTGTACTAACTTCAACTGCCTTAGTTTGGGCTCAAATATATAGCTGGGGTGACACTAGTATATAACTGAAGAACCACAATAGATTACTCTCTTCCATGGAAATAGTTTGCATTCAATACAGGATCATTCAATACAGAAAAAAAAAGGAGTCATCTTGGTTCTCTAAATGTTCTGTTAATGATAGGGATAGATCACCCAGGCTAATCTGTGTTCAGTCCAGTCCAAGTGCATGAACTTATTTTGGTACTGGATCCATAATTTATAGGGTTGAAATGTCAAGTGGCCATTACCTTGAGACTTCTAAGAGAACAAAATCAAGAGGTTGAAATGAAACAGAAATATTGTAAATGTAAGCAGTAGGGAAAGGCTTTGGGAAGTGGAGTGTTAGAGTTTGCAAGATCTTTGTAATAATGTAACTAACCTTCTGCTTTCCTGGGACTGAGGGGTTCCTGGGATCCAGGACTTCAAATGCTCAATTTGTGACAAGTTGATCGCCTATTGTGGGATCATCCTGCCCGATATCTTCACTTTACATGTGAAAAAATAAAGGTCAGTTAGTTAGGTGAAATGATTACTATTTTAGTCACTCATGCTGCTGTAACAAATTACCCAAGACTGGATAATTTATGAAGAACAGAAATTTATTTCCTCACATTATAGAGACTAGAATGTATAAGATCAAGGTCCTGGCAGATCCAATGTGTGGAGAGCACACACCTATTTTGTAGATAGCCATTTTCTCACTCTGCCTTCACACAGTTAGGAGAGAAACCATCTCTTTACATTGCTTTTCACAAGGGCACTAATCTCATTCAGGAAAGCTCTACCCTTGGGACCTGATAACCTCCCAAAATCTGTATCTTCTAATACTATGAATTGGAGGTTAGGATTTCAATTTGAGGGGGACGCATAATGAGTCCATAACACTGATCTTTCTCTTTCTCTTCTCTGATAAGAATTCTTATTGGTGGATTTAGGGCCCATCTTCATCCAGAATTATCTTGTTCTATATCCTTACCTTAATTATAGCTGCAGAGAGAGAAAGTTTTTACATGAGATAGCATTAATAGTTTTCAAATAGATGTATCTTTGACAGGGTAGGGGGAAAATCAACTTACTATAGGAGGAGTATTTTGGGAAGTTAGGGCTTAGTACTTCTAATATCAATATTTTAAACATTAATTTTGAGTGTGGAGTAAGAAGGCAAATATAACAATAGAAATCATATAATAGCAATGTGAAGTTACATATAGCTGCTATGCTTTCATTCCAGATGCAGTAAAGGTTTAATCCTAGCCAGCAGGGATAAAGTGAGAAACTAGGGCCTACCCTATAACAAAAAGGTGTAAGCATGAACTAGGAATCATTTCAAAATCTTAAATAGATACACTGTGGTTCAGCAAAACAGTTTTAGTCCTAGTGATAAAAGAAACTGAAACTAGCTTTCCCTTTTAGGCATTAGACAAAGATTGTTAGATATTAGACACATGAAACATTGAATTGATGGTGTAATGATTAATTCCTGATCTCAGCTATGGTGTTCAAACTTTGCCACAATGAGGTTAGATGCCAGAAAATAACTCTGAGGACCTATAATAGATGCTATCGTGTGAGTATAGTGTACGTGTGTCCCTTAATCGACCATGGGCTAAATATTATAATCTTCACTGTGAGGTGTTAAAATGGTAGATATTTAGTCCATGTGTGGTGTCTAGAGGTAAAGCCTTTGGGAGGTGATTAAGGTTAGATAAGGTCATCAAGGTGGAGCCCTTATGATGCAGGTGGCTTTATAATAAAAAGAGCAGGACTGGTTCTCTCTTGCCATGTATGTGTTCTGTGTCCCAAGTCAGGATTCTAGTGGTAAAAAGGTTATTGCCAGATGAAAGTCCTTTATCCTCCAGAACTGTGTGCTAAATACATTCCTCTTTATAAATGTAACCAGCTTTGAATAATGCATTACAGTTCAGAAAACAAATATGACTAAAGAGGTCTGATTAGGGATTGACAGTAGTGAAAGTAATATTTTCAATCCGACTTACTTTTTCTTTCTAAGAAATCATTGTGCTTTTCAGTTCAAAATAGTTACTAATTTCTCTTGTGACTTCTTTTTTACCTACATTTACCTACATTTGTGTCCTTTACTTCCCAACTATTTTAATATTTTCCAATATTTTTCTGTTATTGGATTCTAATCAACTCACTTATTGTCAGAGAACATGTTCTGTATGATTTATGTTCTTTCAAACTTGACAAAAATTATTTTGTGGCCCAGAATATGGGTTAAATTTAGTGAGTGTTCCATAGGCAGTGTAAAAAGATGTGTACTTTACTCTTTTATATGCCATCTTATAAGTATTTATTAGCTTCAATTAACACTGCAAACCTCATTTTTCTGTCTCTGCACTGATTTTTCATCTACTTGTTCTATTAATTACTGAGAGAGAAACGTTCAAATTTAGGTTGTAATCATGCACTTGTCTGTCTCTCTGTTTAGTTTTGAGAAGTGCTTTACATATTTTGAAGCTCCACTACTTGCTGAATACAGAGTGAAGATTATTATGTGTTTTTGATAAACTGACTGCTGCTCTTTGTATCTGCCTGATAAACTTCTTGGCTTTATTCTGTCAGTTTCACAACCCTGATCTTTCCTAAACTCAGATATTCACTTTTTAAACTCAGTGAGACTGCTCCTGTCTGCTTAAATCTCTGTCCCTGTAGAGTCTTGAAACTGTCTTTGGGCAGGGGAAGATGGGGCTCTTCTAAGGGTTTTCTTCTCTCCAATACAAAGTCCTTGGCTCCTTTTTTCCTAATTTCTCAAAGATCTTTTGTCTATGTCATAGTTATCATTTCAGAGTGATTCTGTTCTCTGTTACTCACTCACAGACAAAAACAGAAATCAATATCTTTATTTTATACAGGAACAAAAATTAATTATTAATGTTAGAAATATAGAGCACATCCCTTAATTCTAAGAGATGTCTAATTTTTCTTTCCACCTGGAACTCAGATATCTAAATCTTAACATTCCTTTAAACTGCACTTTTAATTTTCATACCTTTATCCATGCCTTTTATCCTTTGTTTTTTGTACTGGGACTTGAACTCAGGACCTTGCACTTGCCAGTGGCTTGTGCCACTGAACTATATTCCTAGTCCACCCTTCATCCTTTGGTCCTATTGCTTAAGTAAGTGACACAAACACCCGCCAAACTGTTGAAGCCAAATACCTAGAAGTGACATCAATTTATATCTTTCTTTTACATATCATATTTGACTCACTAGCAGTACTATTTATATGATCTCTAAGAAATGTTGCACTTCTATTTCTTGTCATCTTTCTTCACTGACAAGAACACATCCTATCACCTATCATCCAATTACAACATTCTTTATAAGGATCTGTTTTTCTTCAATTTTGCTCTCCTATCATTCCCTATACAATAGCAAGTATGTTCTCTAGAACGGAAGTTGAATCTATTAGACTTCTACTTAAGAACATTGATGGCTTCTTTGCACTCAGAATAAAATTCAAACTTCTTACTATGACCTGCAAATCCCCAGAAGATCCAGCTCTTGTCTACCTCCCAAGCTCCATGCCTCATCTCTCTTACCACTCTTCATTCAAGTGCTGCTTATCACAGCAAAAACTTTGCACATCAATTTCCTTTTTTAGATTGTGTTTTTTTTAGTCTCTCTATGGTCCCTCTTTCTCCCTAAGGCAGTAGCTCATCATCGATGTTCTCTGAGATATCTTCATAACCACTGTAAAAAATTCCCGAAATTCTTTGGGATTATCACATGTGTTTCCTGCATGATTATAGGTTCATGGGATCTGAGGTTACTGGGATTTGTTCGTGAAAATAATTGGTGGACACAGAATGGGAAAAATTTTATTAGATTTTAGTGGAATGTCTGTCTTAGCATTAAATACATAATGGTTGAATCACTGAAAATCAATAGCAGCCTTCAAGCTTATTTTCTCTTCCTGTTGGAGAAAATTCACAGGATGATTCCATTTTATTTCATCCACAGGTCACGGAAATTCAGTTTGACATGTTTCATTGTGACTGATCTCAGAGTGAACAAAGCTGTCTAAAGTACTAAAGCAAAGCACTCTATTCATCCTTACCTCTATTTCTCTTTTTCTTTGAAAGTAAAGGGCTCTATACATTGTGCAAACTACCGTTCTTGAGTTAGGCTTGTAGCTCGGGTCTTACAGAGGTCTTGAGTTTGATTTCCAGTACTGCCAAAAGGAAACAGAACAAAACTGTTATTCTCACTACCATTCTGGAGATATTATTACATTGTATTGTACATTTAGAATTTGGACCTTGGAGAATTCCTAAGGCTCTCTGACATAATCCTGCAGTATAATAATGGCATATAGATACTGCCTGGCATATTGACACCTTCATCTATGTTCTACCCCACAGACATGCATATGTCTTCTCAAACAATTGCCCATGGAAAGCAGGAGGTTTGTAGTTTTACAGAATATTTCCTAGTAATGGTAATCTTTCTTCCTTCTGTCCAGTCATAATATTTATAATACAAATGGCATTAGTGTAACTTACTACTTTGAGATCAATTATTTATTATCTTTCTAGTTTCTCCTTGTTTCTTGGAAAAGGAGACAGTTTAACACCCAAGATAACAAAATGTCATTCTGGAATCTTTGGCACTGTAAATTCACTATTTCATTGTTGTATGATCTAGGAAATAAGCCACAATTTTACAGATCAAAAAATGAACTTCAGAGGTATTAAATATCCTGTAAATATTCCCATACCTGGTAAGCAGTGGAGATAGTGTCAGAACCCAGCTGTCTTTCAAACTACTGAAAGACAAAAGCTACGAATTCTAGAAAAGTATTTGTCAATTCCATTATGGTACAATCATGGCATACCAAATAAGGTCTGTGTGTGCCAAAGCCTGGCATAATGGTCAATATTCTGCACTCTATTTGGAGAGGAAAAATTCCCCTAGCCATGCACATGTTCTCCAGAGTTTGTTACACAGACTTTCCAATATTTATTCTCCCACCTGTCATGTTTACATATTGTCACCTTTGTTCATTTTTCTCTTTCTTTTTCTTGCCTTTGGACAAAACAATATAAAGATATTCTTCACTGAACTTTTCACTGGTCTTAAACCATCAGAGTTTTCCAAGTTGGATTCACACTGGGGGTTACAGTCTGGAGATGAGAATTGACACATCAGTTAAAGAGGTATTTACTGGGAATCCACCATGCATCAGGCACAGTTCCCAATATCAAGACTATTGATGTGAAATGAGATCACAGAAGTCTTGAAGCATTGTTTGATTAGGGAAATAAAGAGATACAAATCATAATTTTATAAAAGTATTTCAGAGATAACAAGTGCCATAAAAATAAGTAAACAGGGATATGAGTAGTAAATTACTAGGAAAGCATTATTCGATGATGTTGGATGATCAGTGGAGGCTTCAGAACTGCCCTGTTTTGTTTGTGATCCATGGGGGACCTGAGGTCCAAGATGACTAAGTAGAATAACTGTAGGCCCATATGCTTTGGATCATTTTCAGAGTTTTGCAAATAGAAACTGTTGGAATTTTGTTGATTTTTAAGTTGACTTTATTAATTTGAACATAACTGTCATGTGCACCTAAGTTTTCCTATCATAAAGATTATGTTATCTTTAGACATATAAATGCCATGTGAAATATTTTAGTAGTGTCTATATGTTTTTCTTAAAAATCTTATGTGCTATTTATTCCCAGTCATTTTATATCTTGAATTGGTAATTAAAAGTTGTATATATATATTTTTTAAAGTAGATTGCAAAGTATTTATACTGGTTTACATAAATGAGGACAATTGTGTTTATCTTTTTTTTCTTTTTTATAGCACTGGCTGGGGATAGAAAACAGGGCTACCACTGAGCTAGAACCCTAACCTTTTTCATTGCTATTTGTTTAAATTTTGAGACAGAGTCTCACTTAGTTGCCCCAACTGACCTCAAACTTGCAATCCTCTTGCCTTTGCCTCCCAGGTGGCTAGAATTACAGGTACTAAATCAAATACTAAATCAAAGTTTATTTTTATTTTTTATTGTAAGTGAATACTTAATCAGTACTTATTTTTATATAGTAAGTGAATACTTAATCAAGGTGGTTGCTAATTTCTTTATCTTTTTACTCTAGAATTCGTTGCTTTTTTTATGTGCTCAATTTTCCTCTTTATGAATACACTTTTTCTTATATTTCCCTCATAGTGTGACCCTTGGTGATAAAGCCATCTCAGTTGATTTTTTATTGAAAAACCTTTAGACTCTACTCTTATTCTGAAATGATAATTTAGCTGAGTAAATAATTTTATATCGACAGCCATTTTCTCTCAGCATTCTGAAATACTCCCTTCCATTTCATCTTCCATTATTATGGTGAAGAAGACCTCATCAGCCTAATTCTCCTTCCCATTAGGTTATCTGCCTTTGCTCTTGGGTTATTTTTATTTTTGTTTTCTACAGTCTCACTTTGGGTGTGTCTAGATGAGAATGTACTTTTTTTTTTCTTTTTTACTAGTACTTAGTATGTTTTTTAATCTGATAAATGTGTCTTTAATCAGTTCTAGAAAAGTGGCAATCATTTCACATTTAAATAATGCCACTTTGCAGTGTTAAACTTGTAGAACTAATACATACAGGTTGCAGTTCTATTCCTAGTCTTTCCTTTTATATTTTCCACTTCTTTTCCTTTTTTATTTTTCAGGTAATGTTTGTAATCAACAGTTTCTTTATTTGTTCAAAATGGCAAACACTTGGTATTCATTTTATTCATTTATTGGTTACTGGATATGCCAAATCTTGTAAAATGAGTAACTGATGCCCCCAACTACCTGCTGAATTTGCTGGTGTGGTTTGCTCCATTTTACATATTTTTGAGCAATAGTGTTTTAGAGTTTTGTAATGGTTGATGCACTTTGTCAATGTGAGAAGTTTAGAGGTTTCATTAAGCCACTCAACAGGGAGCCACGGTCTTTACTTTGTAAACATCCTCATGCTGTGGAAGAAGAGGGCATGGAGATTGTGTGAGTGCTACACCCGCCCTTGGGGACAGGGTAGCCTGCTCACAATGTAAGGGAGGAAAAGAGGTTTGTTCTCCCCCTGCCTTGCTATTTCTGCTATTGTGCTTTCTGCTGCCTTGAAGTGATGCCCCTCTGCCATGACACCCTGCCTTGGAGCCAGCTGACTATGGACTGAAGCCTCCACAAACTATGAGCTAAATAAACCTTTCCTTCTTTAATTTTGGGTGTTGGGTATTTTGTCTCAGCAATGAGAAAAAAGTAACCAAGACAGAATTTTGTACCTGGAGGGGGGCCATTGTTGTGACAATACCTGACCATGTGGCTCAACAGCCTTTGGGAATGGCTTGTAGGAATAGTTTGGAGAGGTTCAGAGATGTCGCCTGAAAGAGCAGAGCTGGAACGCCTTAGGCTACTCTGCGTGAGAGATTCTGATCAGAGCTCAGAGAACCAGAAGGCTGATAGAAATGCTGACACTTAAGTCCATGCTTGAGAGGTTTCTGCTGGGAGGAAGGACTGCATTGGGTGCTGGACTCCAGATGATGAATGTTATGGCTTGGTAGAAAGATTGCATTTTGCTCATGTCCAGAGACTTTGCCTGAGACTGAGATTAAGAGCAGTAGACTAATTAATCTGGCAGAAGAAATTTCAAGGCAGCCAAATGAGGTGATAGCATGCCTACTGCTGGGGGCTTTCAGCCAGATCTATGTTGAGAATCATGAGTAAAGAGCCCAGAACGATGACACAAAATGTTGTGAGTAACCAAGACATGCTTATATTTTAGAGACAGGCTATTTTGGCTTGAATCCTTGTTCTGTGACTTATTATCTTTGATATCTCAGAGCCAGTACTTGGCTTCTTCTTGGTATGATGGCAGCATTTGTGACATTTTAGAACGCGCTATTAAGCACCCAATGAATGTTAGCTGTTACATTATTTTTCCATAAACAGAACTGTTAAATGACCTTGATTTCACAAAAGTATTTGAATTTGGATTAGATTTTGAAAAACCATAAATTATAAATACCAACTTAAAGAAAAGGAAAACTAAAGAAGCAAGAAAGAAATTAACTCTCTAAGCAGAGGAAATAGCATAGACATAAGTGCAGGAGTTATAAAGTACAGCATGCCTTTGAGAAATGTTGAGGACGGTGCTTGCGCCCTACCCCACATCACACCAGTACTAAGATCCATTCCCTACTGCAGGCACTTACACCTTTCCATTTGATGCTGGTCTGTTGACCTGGATGCTGAACTAAGGGACTCATCTACTGGGGAGCAGCCCTTTGTCAAGGGTGAATGGGGTTGGGTGATAAATTCTCTAGCTTGTATCTTTCAAATGTGACAGCTCTGAGTTGTGTTCTACCCTCTCTCCCAGCTTCCTAGTGGAGCTGAGCACCAGTCACCTTCTAAGATTAGTTTCTTGACAATGTACCCCGCCCGAGCTTGTCTTCCTGGCTCCACTTTAGTACCTTGTCGTCCATACTTTATGCATCCCTAAGTGAACTGCATACTCTCAAGTACTTTAGAGTTCTACTTGGACAAAGATGAAAAACATGAAGGGATCTTATGTCACTGGAATATTTAGAAGGGTCAATGTGACAATCTTTTAGAGGAGGATATGAAAATAAATGTGTTAGGAGTGCAAGTTTGTGACTATTATCAAGAAGACTGAATAAGAAAGTAAAACTGGTGGTACTTCAATGATGCTTTTTACCACTAATTTCACAAGGTCATTTTCTCATACTAATTTGAAAAAATTATATGAATATCCATTTTTTTCTCTCTGAAATGTACATGTTTGTATAACATTTGAAAAATATCTGAATATGAAAAAGACAGTGTAGTCATAAAGTAATTCTGGAATAAAGTAACCTGATCTTAAAGCCATTTTAAATATTTTGGAAAGGACCATGATTGCATTTTTCTAGTTGTAGGCACAGAAAAGGTGCTGTATATATGATATCAAGCTATTATTATTTATATCCTCAGCATGTTTTTCAAATAATAAAAATAATCTTATCTCTCCTATTCCTTCCCTCTATTTATTTGGTTTTCAGGAAAGTGGAAAAGGGAAGATAAAAACCTTTCTCCTCTTATTTTGCAATGTTCCAAAATGCACCTGTTACTCTGAAATAAGAACAAAAATTTCAAATAGAATTCTCAGGTGCTAGATGATTGGATTTTCTTAATTTCATGTCCAAATGTCTCTAGATAATTATCTTTTTGTTCTACTTTGCTTTATGCCAACCTTCTGATAAGCCTGTAAAAACAAGATATCTTTGAACGACTTTCACTCTATTTCCTGCTTCTGAAGTATAAATGCTTTAATTATTTGAAATTCTCTGAGGTCTCCTTCCAAAGGTCTGGCAGAACATTGCAATTCTATTCATGAAAAACTCTTTCCGGCCCAGAAGGTTTGCGATGTAATGAGATAGATTTTAAACAATATGACAGCAACTTAGTAGGTATTTAAGAGCTAAACTTTTGATCCAGGTTCAGTTTCTCTGAGGTTCTTTAAAGTTTTTCTGGATGAAAGCAATTACTAGGAGGATGCTTAGTTGGAGAGTGATGTGCTTTGCCCCAGATTTATAAATGAGTTTTCTTACCTTGCAGGAAGGTAAAATTTTCACCTTTCACATTGTTTTCCTAGTTGGAAGAAATATAGGATTTCCTAATGTTTATTTATTTATTTATTTATTTTTAAAAATTTTTTCTGGTACCGGGAATCGAACTCATGACCTCACACTTGCCAGACAGGCTCTGTGCTGCTGAGCTAAATCCCCAGCCCCAGGATTTTCTAATGTAAGTAGTAGGCCATACGGTTTCATAGAACTGTTGGAATGTCCTATGAGATATTAGATTTATTTATCAATGGTTACAGTAGGTGTATTGTATATCATACACAATAGAACTTCATGAGCTCTTAGATGTTATCTAGTCCAACTGGACTTTAGAGATGAGGACTGTAAGGTCCAGAAGGTTATATAGAGTATCTGAGACTACCAAGTACGTTAATGTTGGCTGGAGCAATAGTTCTCTTGAAACCTGGCCTAGTGTTCTTTGGACATTATGGAAGAGTCCACATTTCTTAAATAATACCTTGGATAATCACTTTTTTTTGTCTGAGTTCAAAGTAAAAGTCACATCACTCAGTTATATAATTTGTACACTATATAAGGCAACATTAAAGATATCTCTCACTACCTTGGCTGTTACCCTCCAAACAGAAACTAAAACGATTTCAGATAAAGTTTTTGAGATAAGACAGTATATTGGTCAATGATACACTACTCTAGTAAAATACTGGAGGCAACTAACTTTATAAAGAGAAATGTTTTATTTATCCCAGTATTTTGGAGGTTCAAAATCCAAGGTCAGCAGCCCCACTTGTTTGGCTTTTTTGAGGGCAGTGGATGGTGGGTGTTGTGGTGGGAGCAGACATGTGATCAAACAGTCACATCTGTAACAGAAACAGAGATAAAAGGGAATATATAGGGTCAGGCTTGCTCCTTTTTATAACAACCCTCTTGTAAAGACTACAAAAAGAGTTGCTCAATAAATATATTAACCCAATAATATAAGGGCTTCACACGAGGCTCCACCTTCCAAAGGTTCCATCACCCCCAACACTGTCCTTGTTACCAAGCCCTTATGTCAGGACACTCAGACCACACGCAGACTGTGGCAGTCTGATCTCCACTGCTGTCAGTCACCTGCCTCTTGATGTTGACAATGCCAGAGTCAACCACAGACTCACTCAGCATCTCAATTTAATTTTCTAACTCTACCTCTTATGTTAAATAGAGTCAATCATGAGTATGAGTTAAATTTGCGGTTTTATAAACCTGGGAAGATTAAGCATCCCAATAATCATGGAATCTCTGCATTTTTAGGGCTACTAAAGATCATTTAGCTCAAACATCTGAATTTCTGCAGAAAATACATAACATCCATCATATCGGCCCAATTTGCTTTCCCAGTTTAGGGGGTGCAAGTGCTGTTTTCTGGATACTCCAGAGCGCTGACCATTGATGTTCACTGAGCCTCACATGAGTGAGTCATGTTTCTGCTAACGCCTGCATCACTCATATAATGTGTAAATTATAACTGTAAAATCTTTACTTCTTATTTTACTGGATTTATTCATTTGCCTCTCTGCTTTCTTTACTTT
This sequence comes from Chinchilla lanigera, assembly GCF_000276665.1. Taxonomy (NCBI): domain Eukaryota; kingdom Metazoa; phylum Chordata; class Mammalia; order Rodentia; family Chinchillidae; genus Chinchilla; species Chinchilla lanigera. The sequence goes on along the minus strand of NW_004955446.1, from coordinate 10,231,998 downwards.
TATGCTACCAACATTCTTGGCTTTCTTTGAAATTGTCTGATGGTTTCTCCTGTTACATTTATTAGTCTTTTTAGCTCTCAGGGTTCTATTATTTTTATATTTGTCCTCCATGTAGTGTTCCTGTACACCTAAAAAGGAAATATGTCTTTCTCAATAAATCTGATCAATACAGTAGAGGATTTTATTGTCTAACAAACAGATGCTTCCACTTGTTCCTAAGTCATATTCTGATAATTGTAAAACATATGTCTTCTGTATGATCTGGACTCACATATATACCAACAGACCAAACCTCCAGTAATATATTACCTAGACATTTATAACTCAATATGAAAGTGAATTTATCCATGATATTCTGTCTTAACCGTTAGACCTATTCCCTCAAGTCAGGAACTAATTACACTCCTTTTCCTTGTGCTCCCTTACTAACTCCAGTCCAATCCATTACAAAATTCTGCCAACATTTTCTTTTCAGCTCATTTGCTTTGCCCTTGACCTCTGTCATTACCACCCATGATAAGACTTTCTTTTCTCTTTCTAGGTAATTAAAAGCCTCCTGATTTGCATCTTACTTTTTAGATAAGCCCCCCTCAAATCCCACATCTGTGCAGATACTGTATCAGTATTTAGACCACAAATCTGATTCCACTATTCTTTTGTTTGCTCTTTTCAGTGGCTTGCAGCTGTCTAGGGACATCTTGATGTGTATCTTACCGTGCTCTGCCTCTAGCTTCGTGCTTCAGTTGCACAGTATTGCTAGGATCCTGCATTCAGAAACCGCAGCGCTCTGTTTTCATACATTCATTTCTGCTGTACCTCTTTCCTTCTCCTTTTCATACATACTCCTGGTCGCTTTTCGTGAATGTGCCCTGAAAACTTTTTGTGAAGTTACCCATGGGTTTGTAATTCTTTCCTTAGTTGGATTGTGTGATTTTATGTAGAGTCATTATCATTTCACTTGTGGCATTGTTTTATATTTATTTGTTTACAGGCCTATTTTTAGTAATATAGTAATCTTTAAGTGTAGCCATTGCATACTTTTTGTTTCTATTTCTTTCTTATTTCAAAGAGAATTAAAAACAATACCAAGAGCTGGGTATACAGTTCAGCGGCACAAGTGCCTGCCTAGCATGTGCAAGATCTTGAGCTCGATTCCCAGTACCAAAAAAAAAAAAGTTAAAAACAATACAGAATTTCAAAACAAGATGATAGGAAATCAGCAATGGTTGTTATACTGCATATTGTTACCTTCAAAGTAGTTTTTCAGATCACCAGATATAGGCATGCAAAATTGATCAAAAAATTAAGCATTAACTCTTATTTTCAATAAATCAATAGCAATTAGCAGCATAATTATTTTAGCTATCTTGTTCCCCTCTTTCCTTTCTCCTTTCCCTCATCCCAGTTGTTCTTTCCTTTTGAGCAATTTCATTCTTCTTCACAATATCTATTGTACTTTTCAGGTTTTAATTAGTATTTCAGTTTCTTACACTAGGGAGACAATATGTTTACAAATGTGGGTCTTATTTATTGTACTCATGAGTATTGTCTCTAGTTGCATCATTTACCTATAAAAGCCTCTAGTTTATCTTTCTTTATAGCTGAGTAATACTCCCTAGTATAAAAATACCACATCTTTTTTTATCCATTTCTCAGTTGATGGGCATTTGGGTTGTTTCCAAGATTTAACTATGATAAATTGTGCTGCTATAAACATGGGTGCACATATACTGCTGTGGTTTGATGTTTTCACTTCTTCATTATTTCATATATTTCACCAGGGATATGTACGAAAAGGAGAAGGAAGGAGGTATGGCAGCAATGAATGGGACCTCTAATCCTAGTCTTTTGAGGAGTCTCCACACTGATTTCCACAGTGGTTGTACCAGTCTACACTCCCACAAACAGTGGAAAAGGGTTCCTTTTTTCCCATAGCCCCTCCAGTATTTATTATTAGTTGATTTCTTGATGATAGCCATTCTTTCTGGGGTGAGATGGAATCTCAGTGTTGTTTTAATTGGCATTTCTTGATGACCAATGATATTGAACATTTTTTCATATATTTATTTGCAATTTGTATTTCTTTATCTGAGAAGTGTGCATTCACCTCAGATGCCCATTTTTGGATTCAGTCTCTGAATTTTGGGGGCCTGATTTTTTTTTAATTCTTTGTGTGTTCTTGATAGAAGTCCTTTGTGTGAGGAACAGTTGGATAAATTTTTTCCCAGTTCAAGGGTTTTCTTTCTACTCTGTTGGTGATTTCTTTTGATTTGCAAAACATTTTTAATAACTGATAACAAATTAAATATATTTAAAGTATACAGTGATTTGATAAACATACATTGTGAAAGTTTTATACTCATGTAACTCATAATCATCATCTCACATAGTTAGTTTTTTACTTTTAGTGGGAATTTTTAGGATCTACTTCCTTAGCAAATTTCAAGTACATAATACATTAGCATTAACTATATTCACTATTCTGTACAGTAGAAACTCAGACCTTATTCATCTTACAACTGAAAGTAGATACACAATGACCAACATTTCCCCCACCACTAGGCTAAGTCTTAACTCGTCATTCAGGTTATGGTTTAGGCGTTACCTTCTCCAGAAAGCCTTCTTGCTGTCCAAATCTAGGTCTGTGTATCAATTTCTCTACCAATATGTTCCTATAACACTCCTGTTGTAGCAGAAAATGCCCCCCCACTAGCCAGTTTGTTAGTTGTCCAGGTAATAGTTCCTGTTACAGTTTTTGTTACTTTTGTTTCTTAGAAATGACTGGTCACTGTGATGCACAGCTGGTCACTCTGCTGCGTATTGTAAGAACCAACCCCCAATTGACAAGCCATTCCACCTATGTACTTCCTACCTGCTTTTCTCATTTAAGCCCTAGACCACCAGAGATCAGGGTCTGATATTTTGAGAATCATACCAATCAGATGTAAATAAATCTACCTCCAAATCTTGGATGTCGTTGTTTCTGCTTATTGTTGCACTATTTTTCTCCTATTACATAAATATTAAAACATCATAACTTTGTTTCTTTTTGTCTGTGCAACTTAATAAACCAAATCTTAAGAAGATAAAAACCATGTCAATTGTGTTCCTTGCTATATAGCTAACACCTCTACAGGTATGTACTATATACAAACTCATGCTGAATATTATTGAATGAATGAATGTGTCCATGAAATATAAAGTAAATTGATATTATCCATTGGATCTAATTTTGCCATACTGTTGAGAAGTTATAGGAGAAAAGCAACCAAAACTCTGGAGTTAAAACAGAAGAAATCTTTACTAGGTAAACACAAGACTTCCCTGGAATGTCCAGCAAGTCTGTGATTGATTTTCCCTATGTACAACAAAGAATTTGAATTTCATAAGTTCTAAGTCCCTTACAGCTCTGACTGTCTGATGTTCTGAGTTCCTCAAGAATGATGGCCCTTCTCAAAATGCAGTGTTAACAAGGGAAATTTGGTGAGTGATGAAGCTGAGGCAGATAACCTCCTTTCTGCTCCTGTAAGGATGGAGTCTCCTCCCTGCCAAAGGGAGTGGGTGCCTCACAGATCCTGGCAATGAGCTGATATGCCAGAAATAGTTTTCTGGAACCACAATGCACATTGAGTTTGGTTCCTTGACAAGAGTGTGGGCTCAGGATGGCAATCTTTTAAATATCGTTTTCAACCATTTTATCTTTTTGGTGCTTGTAGGGCTGATATTTATCAATGACTCAGCAAATTTACCCTATTTTTGAGACTGAGGGTAAGCTTGCAACGCCTAAGAGAGAGACTGGGAGAAAGTGTGACCAGTTCAAATGAGTTTTGTTTCATTTATAAATACCATGTTGATTAATTTACATTGGTCATGTTTAATTTGGAGTGAAAAATAGATCAGGCCTCCTTCTTAGATTCCTTATGAGTCAAAGGAGATCAAAATTAGAGTTTATGTATGTATCACCAAATAGTAAGTATACTGTTCTGGGACTTTACTTAATCCATTGGGTATTAATAAAATAGGAAAATATATCTTTCCTTCCTTGTATATGAGTACATGAGTCTTATGTGTCCCTCTTTAAGAAATCTACTTTTTCTTTTATTTCTTTTGTAGAAAAATAACTATAGTTTGACCAGCTGTCTCTCATGTGTGACACTGGTCATAAGATCTAAGGAAGGAAATGGATTGTTAAATCCAGGTAAATCATGACCACTCATGTGTAATTTCAGGAGTTTGAGTTCCTTGACCTCTCATCCTCTGAATCAGATCTGTGAGCATGAAGGCTCAGCCCTAAATAAATTCAGTGAGCCAGCCACACACAAACTTTCCTCTTAGTTCATACCACATAGTATTATTAAGACAGACAGATGTTATTACTGCCATATGATGTTTTGATAACTAAAGTTTTTACAAAAGAAAAATGAACTCCATAGTTAGCAATAATTTATTGTGTATTTCAAAATAGCTGGAAGAAAGGACTTTGCATGTTCTTAAGACAAAGAAATGATAAATGTTTGAAGTGATGAACCTGCTAATAATTCTGATTTGATCACTGTATATTGTATGTGTCCAGCATCTCACACTGTACCTCATAAATGCTGGCAGTTATACGTCAATTAGAACTAAAAGCCAGTGAAGAAATACACACTTTGGGTAAAACAAAAGACAAAGAAACCAGGCACAGGGGCTGTGATTGAATGCTGAAGTCGGATAACTGAACAAATAATTTAAAATATTTGATCCTCAATTTCTTCATCTTTAAAATAAAACTAAAATGAATGAGGCACAGGGGTCAAGAAAATATGTCACATGGTTTGAAAGAAGTTTTTTGGAGGCATTGATAGAAATAGGGATGCTGGGGGGGATTGTTGAAGGGAACATCTTGGTTAAGTGCACTTTACAGACTTTCCTCCAAATTCAGATGGACACACACATCAGATTCCTGGCTATTCTAAGCTCCATTTTTTGTGTGTTTTCACTAGAGCTTGAGTGCACTTCACCACCAGGGAAGTGGAAATTGATAAACACAATTTCTTTTTGAAATGTATATCACTGCATCCATGTGGGAAGAAGAACTAAGATTTACCTTTATGAGCACCCACTCAAGATTGGACAAAACCTCAGTGCTATATACGAAGTTCCTTGTTGAATTCTCAAACCACTGTTCTGAGGGAGCATTACTATTCCTCAAGAAGAGACAAGAATTTCACCACAAATAAAGGTGTAAGTTAGCATCTTGGTAGGAAGCAAATTTCAGGCTATTGAATTCACACAGTTGAAGGTGGGGGCATGGCAGGCAGGAATCCGGATTTTTCCATGGGTGTGTGGTTAGTACTTCTCTCAGTTTTAAGGAAAAGTCACTGGCAGGGCAAATATGCAGAATTGGACAGGTGCTTCCCAGCACACAGTGCCATGATTTCATGCTTGAATGAATCGAGGGGGAAATACAGCCTGTGTTACACTTACTGACCCATGTCCTCTGGAAAGAGCTGATCTTGAGCAGAAGATAGGGGCACACTTTTGTGTGCATACTAAGTCACCACTTGTGGAGCTGCCCCTTTATCCTAATGTTTACAAAGACAGCTTTATCACACGGCTTTCCTGAGGCTCTGGCTATGGTTTTCAGGAGTTTGGGAGACAAGAAAAAGTCTATGGTGAAAAATGGACTTTTGTACACAGCAACTTACTGCATGGGCAAGTTTAAGTTATTACTGTTGATGACAAAGATCTTTTGATTTCAGAGCTCAACATTTTAATACTTAGAGCCCAGAATTTTTATTTTGGCTAAAACACTATTGCTCAAAATGGTAACCACTAGTCACACGTAACCATTTCATTGTAAGCAAATAAATCCTTGGTAACACCATCCACATTTTAAATATTTAATAGCTGTAATTACATGTGATCAGTAGCTTCCATACTGTATAGTGCAGAGTTTTAGAACATTTCAATCACTGCATAAAGTTCTGTCAGACAGAACTGAAATAATCAATGTTTTCTAGGCTGTACATTGTTCCTTGATCCACATTAAATTATTTAGACGTCTGTAACTGTATTTTCACTGTAGAGGACTGCCCATCCAAACTAAATAATATGTAAATACATGTAAGAATTTTGATGTGGCTTCCAAATTTTCTAACTCACACTTATTTTTTTCTGTAATCTTTTCTCAGTTCCCCTCCCCAGAGACAGCTTATGTTTCTATTCATTTTATGCTTTCTTCCTGAGCGGCACAAGAATAGATGTAGCAACATTCTCATGTACATGAATGCATACCTTTTAAAATTCTTCTATGTCACTCATATGACAGCATAGTTTACAAGTTGCTCTAGGTATTGATTTATTTTTCTTCATGATATATCTTGAACATCATCTCATATTGCTACAGAAAGAGCTTTCTCATTTATTTTGAGGTTGTACAGTATTACATCAGATAGATGTGGTATGTGCTATTTATAATTATTTTCTCTGATAAATAATGCTACAAATAGCTCATACATATATCATCCCACATTCATAGAAATATATTTATAGTATGTGCTTCTGCAATCTGGAATTTTTTTTTGGGGGGGGGACCCGGAATTGAACTCAGGACCTTGCACTTGCCAGGCAGGCGCTTGTGCAACTGAGCTATACCCCCGGCCCCTGTAATCTGGAATTATTATGTCTAGATGGTAAAGATTTGAGGTCTAAATAGATGTAATCAAAATTTCCACAGTGTGAATCATATCCACTGGCCTGTTTGTTCTGTGTTCTTGTATTGCTGCACTGTCACACAGGATAAATCATGTTTTTCTCTCTAATTGTATAGGTAGAAAATTGTCTATCAATACAACAATTGTCTATCAATACCACATTAGAACAATAAAGTTCTAATGTGGATATTTCTGATTGTGAGTGACAGGGACAGTATTCACATGTTTAATAATTATTTGATTAATTGACTGTGCAAAGGAAAATTTCCTCATATTAAAAGTCATTTTAACTGGGATATCAATCATGTTGACTCATCTAAATCAATATTCACTGGGACAAGATGTTAATATTTAGGTTGAAGTCTCCTTTAATGCTAGAAATGATTTTTGAATCTTTTAAAAATAAATTTATATTATTTATTTCTTCATTCCTTCTTTGAAGCCTCCAGTTATGTATGCATTGCTTACATATTATACCCTGTATCTACTCTTCCTGCCATTTCCTCTCAAACTAATAAATTATGATTTTCCTTTCAATATCTCATATCAGTCATGACTTCCATTTTCATGTTTTAATATAACACACTTTTTGTTTTTTCTTTGTTTATATATTGTGTTTGTTTCATTTTTCTGAGTTTTTCAGTTTACACTTTTTTTCCTCTGTGTCAGCATTTCTTCCATGAATATTTGTATTTCTGCTTTGACTCTTTTTATTTATTTATTTATTTTTACAGGAATGATTAATTCATTAAGCTGGAAGGTTATTCATTATAGGACATTTTGTTATGAATTTTATTAGCTCTGGTGACCTCCCTTTTATGACTTCTGTCTTATATATTTCTCTCTACCTTTTCTTTTGTCTTTTTGAGACAGGGTTTCATTATGCAGCTCAGGCTGGCCTTGAACCAATAGAAAATTTATGTAGTAAGGGAGCCAGCACAGTCTTCCTGGCTAACTGCAGTTTTCTTATGGTCTTTGGGTTGGTATGGAGCTCATCTCCTCACTTCTGGGATTGTTTACAATGTAAGATCTCCTTTACTTTGCTACAGAGACAACTCCTTCCTGAAAATAGAGCTTGACTGTGTGATTACATTCTTAGCTTCACCTTTATTTACATCTTCCTAAAATGCCTTCCTGTGTTTGCCACTGTCCTACTTTTAAAAACAAAGGGCTTAGCAATTATGACTCAGGTTAGGTTACTCTTTTAAGAGCATGTTTACACCCTCCCTAGTCAGAACTACTGCTCAGAGTTCAAGGGTCCTATCTAATTCTTCATGCATGTGCCCTTTTGTATAAACAGTCCTTAATTTTATTCTATAGTCTGACACTTTAACTATCTCCCATTTTCCCCAAAAGTGCAGTTACATTTTAAGTTTTGATTGTTGTTCTTTGGAAGAGAGGAAGGAAATCCCCTCCATATATTGATGTCTCTAATTGGGAAACTTTTGCATTATTCTTTGGAATATTTTTACATTTTTAACAGTGTTTTTAAAAAATGAAGACCTGATTTTCAATATTTCTGTTCTTACTGATTATTTTATTCTGATCAACTCCAACGTTTTCAGTTACTTAACAAATACTTTCTCACAGAAATGATACTGCTACCTCAAACTTAACAACCTTTAGAGATTAACTCATGCTCTTTTTATAAATAATTTTTCTCTAGAATTATTAAACCTCACTATAGCATTCCTCAAACATTACCACAGTGCTTTACTCTTTTACACTCCTTTCATTCCACATATGTGTAATACAACTTCTGTAACAACCAAAGCATTTATCGAACCTTATTGTATAAAATATAATGTGCTTGGTGCTAGATTGCAGTACCCTTGTGGGTGAGCTGAAGGTAATTCTGCTCTGGAGCATTAAACATCTGAGGACTCTACGTGTCATAAAGTTATGTCAGAAAATATTTAAAAACTCATAGGCACCTCACTCACTTGGGATCCAGAGCTCAGCACATGGACAAATGTTCTCATGACCCAAGGGAATGTTTCTCCACATCTTTTGTCCTATTACCTTGAAAGAAAAAGTTACTGTCCCAAATGCCATGAAAATTGATGGACTGTGCCACTACCAACATTAAATGGAAGGTCTCTTTGGTGCATAAGAAGGATGTGAGCAGGACGAGCTCTTAAGAAAGAAAACAGATTAATTTGTCACATTTCTTCTCTCAGAGAGAATGTATAAAATGAATCTGAACACAGCGACTATTTCCCAACAGTGCTAAGCATTCATTTATTTACTATTTATCATTTACAATTCATAGCACAGTAGGTATCCTTCAGTTAGCATATTATTTACCACTATTGCATATAATGAATATGGAATATTTTGCAGTGTTAAATAATTCATACAACTCTCAAGCGGACATTTTACAAGTCTAGCTGCAATACAGTGGAACTGATTAGAATAGTAATACTTAGGTGGACTTTCATCTTTAAAATTTTGACTAGTTTTCCTATATAAGAATCAAGTGTATTTTCTTCAAAATTAAATTAGAATGTTTAGGTTTACCAAAATAACTGCCATTTAAAACATTTGTATTCATAAATTGTACCTTGTATTTTACTTAATAAATTTGCTAATTCTTAAAAACTACTTTTGAAAACATATATGAATAATTTTGCTTAATGATATTTATTTTTGCATGCAATCTTGACAAAAATACATTCAAATATTAAAAACTATGTATATGCTTATACTTTTAATCCCTTAGATAATTAATGTCAATAGAACAAAACTTTTGTAAAACATCTTGATCAAGTAACATAGTGATCTTTGAAAGAGGCAGGAAAGATGCACTGAAAAATATGTACTAGTTTATGATGTTTGCAGAGTTTTATGTTATTACTCATCAAAACATTGCTGATCCATGAGCAGAATACTCAGATATGCATAATGGAAAACTTTGTCAAGCTAGGAGGACAGAACATATATTAGAACATCATTCATGAATCTTACTTAATAACTTTTGTATCTTTTATATCTAGCCTTTTTTAGTTTTTTTTTTTTTTAAATTTTGAGACAGGTTGTCACTAAGTTACTAAGTTGTTCAGGCTGGACTCCAACCTGCAATCCTCCTGCCTTGGCCTCCCATAGCGCAGGGATTGCAGGCATACATCATCACTCCACACTTAACTTTTCTACCTATAGACCCATGACATTTCTTCAGCCTTGTCCCAGGTTCCTGCCAGTGAACAGAAAGGTGTAGGCTTCTATCCTTAAAGAACTTATTGTTCATCTTCCTCCTCCCAACTTCGTCCTTAGAGTCTTACCAGCCTCTCTCCCATTTCTACCTACACTGTGTTCACTGGCTTCCCCTTCGAAAGGGTCTCTACCTCCAGTGCAGATATTGTACTTTATTCCTATTTCAAATCTCTATCCTATCACACGCACTAAGAAGGCTTGATAAATAACTGTGAATTGCACTGAACTGAGTTAAGAGAAAGGTGAAAGACACGCAGGTGTGTGTTAAGAGAAAGAAGTTAATGAGTGTCACTGAAGGAAGTGTGGCTGTGACTCCGAGGAGGTCATTTGAATGCTAGGTGAAAAATGCCTTAGAAATCATCCACCATAATTTTCAGAAATATAAAATGGTGGGATCTACATTATGAAATAAAGCCAGAGAAAATTTAACAGTTCAGGAAGTCTTATTTGTTATAGAGTAGGAAAGATTTAGGAAATATTCTCAACCATGGATATTCTTGGTCACAACCGCAGATCAAATCAGTGTCTGGTTCTCTGATCCATATGTTTAAGGATATATTTTGAAACAAACTAGAGACAAAAAAAAAAAAAAGTGCCCAAAGGAACCAACTATGTATTGATAAGTGAGGAGTAACTATGACTGGATTTCTTAATTAGACACTGAAAAACTACCCTGGAGGATGGGAAGGGGTAGAAAGCCAAAGAACTGATTTGAAATTTTTTTCCTGTATGTGTGCATGTGAAATGTGTCTGTTTCAACTGAGAAGTTTTTTTTTCCAAATTAGCATTATCACAGATATATACAACAAAGTCTGCACAGTTCTCACCTATTTTTTGTTTCTTTAACTTTCTACCTCAGACTTTTCAATGAATTTTTTTAAAAAATGAATGTATACAGATAAATAGAGGTCTTCTCGGGCCCAAAGAAGAGGAGGACAGATTTCCTACCAGACAGGAAATGAGTATGCAGTTTAGACAATGTAGATAGTATGCCAAGAAGGTAAGTTGGAAATCCAAAAATTATTTTTAATAGAAACCTGGAAATGCATTCATAACTATTTTTTTTTTCCTGAGCCTCAATTGCTTAGGGAAATTAAAGCCTAATTACAATTACAGAGCTGTTTCAAATCACCTCCATCTAGGTTATTATTATACTTTGACCCATAAATACTCTTCTCCAACTTCAGTGGCTGGTTCCCACTGTCCTTTAAAATAATAAGAGGAAAATAATTAGAGGCTCTCTTGTACCCTGAACTCAGATGAAGTCTTCAATGAAGACACTGTCTTCCCCTTTAGGCTTCTATCCTGACTCGGGTTTGAGACTTGCTAATTCTAATTCTGACCCAGAATTACAAAAGACATTTCCTCTGAATTTGCTTCTGATCTCTCACCTTTTAGCAGCTCATTTCAGATTACCCAGTAATACTTAGAGTTTAGGTTTCACTTATTTGCATATCAAACTCATTTATTAAATGGTCTACATACTTGACCAAAAATATCTGAATTATCAGAAAAAGTTTGTGTAAGACAGGTAGGTTTTTTGAGTCTTTCAAATACTAAAGAGACAAGTAATAAAAAAAAGTTAAGCTCCCCATTATTTGACAATATCCCTTTGCAGGTGAAAACTACCACTAAATTTATTCAATTCATTCACACATAATTATTGCCTATCTATTATGTGATACAAATGGTTTCAGATACTAGATATATAACTGTGAACAAAGTGTCAAAATTCCTGTGTGCATGAAGTTCATCTTTTCGTGGGCGGACCAGACAATTTTTTGTGTACTTACTTGGTGAGGGTGCTTAGTAGGCATAGAGAACCATACCCAGTAAGGTGTGGTTAAAGAGGGCAAACTTCAGATAATAGATGATTATAATTTTTAAAAGATTACTATCTTTTGTGCTTACTAGCCTACCATCTCCAGTCTGGCAAATAATTTCCCTCTTATTTTGCTTTGGAAAATATTCTATGCTCAAAGATTTCTGAAATCTGTTATCTAAGAAATGTAAAGTATCACTTGCAGAAGTATCTTAAAAATGAATTAAAGGAATCCCAATAATTTTCATGGTCTAGTCTTCTATCAAATTTTTTCATAACTTTTCATAAAGTAGAGCCAACCAGTAGACTACAAACCTGCCAGGGTAGCATTAAACATTTGTTTGATGATTCAAAATAATTGGAAGGGTAAAAATACTTGAAGAGCAGAACATAACAATGACAACTAACAAAGCCTACGTAAAATGGCAAACAGACATTTCAAATGCCAGGATGACAGAAAAAAATTGCATTTTAGAACATTATAAAAGGAAAGCCAAGCTCTTATATAAATTTGTTCAATTTCTTTTTATAGCATCTACTTTCTATTTTTAACAAATGTATTTATATTCTACCAGAAAAAAACATATTTATTTGAGCTTCTAAATGTGCTAGGAGCTTGGCTAGACCTACTGTGTTGGTTCTGTTCATAAAGTTATAATAAAAGCTCAATACATTTTCTCTAGCTATACTCCTTTATTATATATAACTGGAAGGATTTGTTCTTATCTTTGACGAACCCATTTCCCACTAATTGGTTCTCTCACTGAGTGCTAGTGGCTGCTCTAAAGTTGAGGGCACTGTTAGCAATGAGTCACTTTGTGCGTAGCAGTCATGCAAACATGAAATTTGTGGTTGCTTCCCTAGAGGTGGCTCCTTCTCCAACTAGAAATACCAGAGATACTGCTGTGCTGATTTCAGTCCTCGTATCCAAATAAGGAGATGCAGGTCGGCTTCAAGTAGAACAGGTCTTCTGTGAATGTTCTACAGGAGCCGCTCTGTATGCAGATTTTAAAAAGCTGTACCACTTTCCTTCCTTCATCCTGAGAGTTCTTCAGGTAATGAACAGTCAGAGCAAGTGTTACTTTCTGACTAACATTCTCTTAGGGTTTATAGTGAAAACTTGGTGCATTGGTTTCTATTATGTCTTATTTTTTATTGACACATGTTGTAATACTTAATAATTTCAGACATACTAATCTTGGAGGATTGGTACATAGACATATAGCATCCTAATCATTTCTACTTTACCTTTCCCTACCTTCCCTCCTTCCTCTCCCTATTCCAGATCCCCATCTTATCTCTACAAATTTTACTTCTTTTGGATTTCTTATTAGTTTCTTCACTTAGTGTTATGATCTCAAGATGTATCCATCTTCCTACAAATGACTCAAATTCATCCTTGTTAATAGCAGAGTAGTATTCTATTATATAAGTATATATAGATATAGATATATAGCTATATAGAGAAAGATGTGGATATAGATATATAGATATATTACATTTATTTGTTGATGGGCATGTAGGCTGCTTCCAAATTTAACTATTATGAATAGTGTTACTATATACATGGGTATACCTGCATATTTTGATATGATATCTTCCAGTAGATTTAGTATTTCTCTTTTGATATCTAGGTCTTTTATCTATTTTGATTTGATTTTAAAACAGGTTGAAAGATATGGATCTAGATTCAGTCTTCTGCATGGGTATAATCACCTTTCCCAGCACCATTTGTTGAAAAGGCTATTTTGTCTCCAACATATTTTTGGCTTCTTTGTCAAAAGTCAAATGGTTGAAGGTACCTGAGGTTGTTTCTGCATCCTCAATTATATTTCACTGATCAACATTTCTATTTTTGTGTCAGTACCATACTGTTTTTATCACTGTAGCTTCATAGTACAACTTGAAGTCTGTGGTTGTAATGCCCCCTCTTGTTGTTCAGGATAGAAATAAAGAAAGAGCTAAAAAGGATACGTAGGCCTGGGATATAGCTCAGTGGCACAGGTACCTGCCTGGCAAGTGCAAGGTCCTGAGTTCAATTCCTGTTACAAAAAAAAAGAGGTAAGCCATGTGTGGTGGCACATGCCTGTAATCCCAGCACTAGGAAGGCTGAGGCAGCAGAATCTTTGCGAGTTCAATACCATCTTGGGCTACAAAGTGAGCTCAAGGCCAGTCTGAACTGCATAGTGAGACCCTGTCTCAAAAAGGCAAAAAAAAAAAAAAAATACGTTTAGAAAGAAGTCAAACTATCAATATTCACAGATGATATAATCTTTCAAATAGAAATCCCCCCAAAAATATTCATTGGGCTTCTCATATAAGAGAAATAACCTGATGTGAGAACCTGTTTAGCTGCATCTCAGAAGTTGTTATAAATTTTTCTTACATTTTCATTCAGTTAAAAACATTTCATATTTTTATTTTGATCTCGTCTTTGACCCATGGATTGTTTAGAATTGTTATTGCTTCCCATATTTTGGAATTATATGGAAAATTTGTTATAAATTTCAAATTTGTTTTCACTGTGCTCAGAGGGCATGCCTTGTATGACTAAAAGCCTTTTACATTTATGGGGATATTTAGGTTCTAGAATGTGTCTACTTTCATAAATGTTCCATGTGTACCTAATAACAGTATGTGTTCTACCCTATTTTGGGTGTGTAGTAGTCTACAAATGTCACTTAGGTGAAGTTGGTATTATTGCCCAAGTTTTGATGTCATTACTTTTTGCTTGTTTGTTCTATCAATTATTGTAGAGTATTGACATTTTTTAACAGTAATTACCTATTTCTCTTGGGTTTCTATTAAGGTTTGTTTCATTTATTTTGAACCTCTATTATTAAATGCACACATGGTGAGTATTCTTATATCCTTTTAGTGAATTAACCTCTTTATTATTGTGAAATAACCCATATTCCTGCTAAAATTTTTTCCTCCTGTGTCTACTTTGCCTGAAATTGACACTTTCATTTTCTTATAGTAAGTGTTAGCATGGTATTTACAATTCTATTCTATTACAATTAACTAGTATGTATTTTTATAATTATAGTTAGTTTCCATAGCCTCTTATAGTTGTCACTTCATTATATATTTTCAGATAATTGTCATTACTAGAAAGTTTTTCCTAAAGTTGACCCAAAATCTGCTAGTATGTGACCTCTGCCCTGATTTTGTTCTATTTCTTCATATTACAATCTCTGTTCTCTTCCAAATTAGAGGGTAGATATTCATTTATACCTCTTTCAGCCATTCTTTACATGGCATGGCATAGACCCTCTCATTAACTTGACCACTGCCTTCTGTGAGAATGGAAGAGAATTCAGTGTGTCCATATGTTCTTAAAATTTGGCTGTCAGAAGTGACCCAGACATGATCTTTCTATGTGTAATTAGAGATTACCTAAAGCTTTCCAGGAGCCAAGCCGGACTTGATTCTATTGCAATGATCTCCAGCCAGGTCTTCCTAATCTGATGCTCATACAGTGGATTTATTGTAACACAGATGCGAGAAATTTACATTTGCATCTATTAAACTTCACCATCTGCATTATCATAACAATTGCTAGTGCACTGCCATTTACAAGCACTTTCATAGACATTATCTCATTTAATCCTCCCAATGTGTGTATCTTGGCCCATAGCTGCTGTGTGGCCCAGAAGATCCCTCCCAGTTACCGGTCTTTCCTACACTCATCAACAATGGCGTTTTCAACATAACCTAAGACATAAAGCAAGGTAGATTAAATCTTACCTTCTAGCTACAGAGAATAAGGTGTGGATAGCAATGTACTACGCAAGGTGAGGTGTAGTGTTGTACAATACGGTCACTGCCTGGATTGCAGGTATTGTCAAGTTAACACACAATGGGAGCCACTGAGAGAAGTTTCCATGCATTGTTTAACAGCGTATATGACACCGTCACAATGTTTTCCAAAATGCACATAAAACACTTTTTTCTGTGTATGTACTCATCAAATTCAAGGGTAAAACTCTTCTCAAAGGCTTATCAAGTCGCACATCAGAGACAATACTTGCACTTGACGAAACCCTTACCTCTTGCACCTTTTCACTAGCCTTGCCAAGTTCTGCCCTCACAGGTAGACTCATTCTCACTATGGAAATATGAATCTTTGTGGTTCAAGTTAGTATTCTATGATCCCTGGGGCCCCTCCCTGGCCTGCATGACTAGCCTGAGAGTCACGCCGTCACAGCGCTGTTCGCCCAGCCGCTGCTCTCTCTGCCTCATTCCACTGCTTGTGTTCCCTATATAAGGAGAACACTCTGTCTCCTTTGTTTCCTTGCCATATTTGACTGTCTTAGGTCATAGATGAAAGGTAGATTTTTTTCTTTTGCAATAGTATGACTATTTCCCAGCTATAGAATATAGATATAATCTATTATTTTATTAAAACAAGTTGTCACACATCCAATTTCAAATAAAACATTGTTATCTTTACTGTGTTAATAACTGAAAAAACTGCCAAATTTAAATAAAGTTGCATGATATCTACGGTACATTTTCTATTTATATAAACAGCACAGTTTAATATTATATGTAAACCAAAGGATGGCTGGCTTTCTGAACACTTCATAAATATTGCCTAAAGTTTTAAAGATACATTTTTATTAGTGTCTATCTGATATTATTATGGAACTCGTTTAGAAGTCCCTGTAGCTCCTAGTAATTTGTTAGGTTGGGAACTGGTGAAGAGAGTCTTCTTGGGGCATACATGTGTATATGTGTTTGTCTGTGACTGAGTGTATCCCTGAAAGAAAAATGTGTCTGAATATCTGTGTGTGTATGTGTGTGTGTGTGTGTGTGTGTGTGTGTAAAGAGAGAGAAGGAGGAAAACATTGTTATAAAATCTTCCATAAAATCTTCCCCCATTTGGTATCAATTCAACACTCATAAAGAGAAACAGACTAGAAGAATATGGAGAAGTTTTTGCTAATTGTAACAGAACTTATGCATAAAGGCAAAAGCATAAATTTAAAGCTGTTTCTGACCAAGCCTTCCTCCTTACCGCTGTCAGTTGGGTGTGGCTTGCTAGGAGTTTCAGAAATTTCATGAGTGCAAAGCAAAGTGTAGTTTTTAAAAGTTGAAAAGCAATTGCTGCTAAGTCTCTTAAATGATTAATTCTATAACTATGTGTACTCGCAGGAACAAATAAAGATATTTAATTCAACCACTGCACATTCATTTGCTTTTTTTATGAACAACATTCCTTTCCTCCTGGGTAGACTTCTGTATGCCAGTCAATAAGTATAACTTGTCTCATTTACCCTACACAACTGCTATTACCATAGATATTTTGCCTTCATTGACAGATGCAGAACAGAGATTGCTTTAGGCATCCAGCTGGGAAAGGAGTAGAACTATGATCCCGACTCATCCGACTGCGTAACGCACACTTTCCCATTCGTATAGTGCTGCCTCAATCCCTCTTAGATTCCTTCCTTTTGCTCTTTACCCTGTGAGTCATAAACCCGATGGCCTAATTTATATATTACTCCCTCATAAGTGCTTCAATACTATGGAGCAATATTTCCAGTAAATGAAAGAGTCATTATTAAAGATTGTATTTCAAGTGTCTGGGGATTTAGCTCAGCTGCAAAAGTGCCTGCCTGGCAAGCGCAAGGTTGTGAGTTCGGTTCCCGGTACCAGAGAAAGA